>NW_024704745.1:41066444-41752944 GCF_018977255.1 Callorhinchus milii | reverse complement strand
AGTCTCCTGCAGGCTGACAATGTTCCACTAATCCGCCACCTCTCATCTCAGCGTGCGCATCTTGGCTGCCGCCCCAGACCCGGGCTAACCCTCCCTCAAAATGCCCCCCTTCCTGCAACTCTTCCCCTCTGTCCTGCTCTCTCTCCACCCTCCCTGCCTCCTATCTCTGCTTAACCCACCCGCTGCCTCCCTCTGCTCCAGCCTGGGAATCCTCCGCAGGACTCATCGTGGCACTCAGCATTGGCTATCCAACAGCAGCCACTACCGCTGCAAGCCACCCCGGACCCAGACCCCGGGGGCTAACCTCTCCTCCCTTATACACATTCCCACCCTCCCTGCCAACCAATCCACTACCCCCTCCCTTCCCACACATCCCCCTGCCCACTGTCCACTCCGCATTGGCCTTCAAAACATCCGCTCCATCTGCAACAAGACCCTGACTGTCAATGATCTCATCCTTGATGAGAACATTGACATCATGGCCCTCACGGAAACCTGGATCACCCCAGGTGACACTTTCCCCTTCACTGAGGCCACATCACCCGGCTATACCTCACACCATGCCCCACGCCCCAACCACCGTGGCAGTGGTGTGGCCCTCATCTCCAGGGTCTCACTTGCCCTATTCTCCTACTCCATTGGCTCATTCCCCTCTTTTGAACACCTTACCTTCTGCCATCCCTCCCATCTCTCACTAAAAATTCTCCTAATTTACCGACCCCCAAATCCTCCCCACCTTCATCTCTGACATCCATGGCTTTGCCCCCTCCTATCTCTCTGATCTGCTGACTCCGTACTAACCTGCTTACTCCCTCCAATCAGCCTGCTTCATGTCTCCCGCCTGACCCGCCCTACCATCGGTGGCCGAGCTTTCAGCCTCTCTGCCCCCACACTCTGGAACTCCATCCCACGGTCCCTTTGCCTTGCTTCCTCCTTTGCCTCCTTCAAGGCCGGTCTCAAGACCCTCCTCTTTGATCGTGCCTTCGGTCGCCCTCCCACCTCTCTGCCTTCCCTCACCCCACCCCACCCCTTCCCCATGCTTGGGACATGATCCCTGACTGTCCAGCGCCTTGGAACGTACTCCCGAAGTGAAATGCGCTCTATAAATGTAATTTTCTTGTTGTTGGTTAGACTCCAGCAGTTACCCCAACGCACACTCTGGGGTCCTCAACCTTGGCTCTTGCCAACCTGCGCCTAATGCCTTCCGGAATTAGGTAAGCAGGAATCATCCCTCCAGGGAGAGAGTGCACATTCCAAGTAATATCTCTGGAATTTCCATGTATAGGCAAGATGCATGGAACTCTGTTTGGTTTGATACTCTTAAGCAGGATCATGGGTTTCAGAATGTGTCAGACACACAGATAACCCAAAAAAACTGTACTCTCTAAAAGTCAGCAGCAGGGGGGAAGAAGCTAGCAAAAAAGCAGCTTAAAATTGTTAATTCAGGCAGTGAATTCGATGACTGGAGCCATAATCTACAGAGATATTACAATTTCTGAATCTTCCCTGAGTTCCAGGAAGTAGTTTTTCTTACAGTTGGTGCATCGCAGACGTACAGAGTAAAAGACGGTATTTTGGTGTAGGAATTATGGAGTAAAAAATGCAGCATTTCAGAACATATTGAATGCTCATCGCCAGCGATATCAGTAATAATGTTTTGTCCACGAAATACATATTCACTAGTCTTTACTGTATCACGTTAAGCGCTTTGAGAAGTTGCAATGACGTGATAAGGTGCTATATCAAATGCAAGGATTATTATTGTTAGAGTCAGTTGTGAGACTCTACACTTTTCACCCCACGTTCTTACTTTCACAAGGTGCATCTACTGCATTTTAACTGTGCAACAAGAATTGCATGTTTTTAATTATACAATTTGCAGAATTCATCTGCCATAAACCCTGTGAGGTGTTAATGTCTAAGTAAAAAGGACAGGAGATTAATTCAATTGTTCAGGAAATAGTGCATTTTGCCCCTTTGCAATGTGAGCAAAGATCTACAAGTTGCAAGACTCCGAAATTGACCTTTATTCACAACACAGAAACTCTGAATATCACACCTCACAACCCAATCATTAATTGTGCAGAGGCCAAAGCAAAGTTTGAAAAACCTTTGTGCAAAGGACAATATTATATTTCCCTGGGCCCTCGCACTCCCAGTTCATCAATCATTAGATCGCATGAGGCTTTGGATGCGAGGAATCTGAAGCAACACATTCAAAGATGTTTTGTGCCACCTCAGTTGTGACATCTACAAATGAGCTACAGGAAAAAAAGTTCCACTGCACATACAGTAAGTGTTTTTTTTAATACTTAAACAGTTATTTTAGTTAGTATGATTTCCAGTGATATATCACAAAGGGAACGTAAAGTTTGTGGGTTCATACAGTTTTTTTTAAAATGTAACTATTTTACTTTTGAAAATAATAATAATAATAGTTTACTGTGAACTATACTATTTATAGTAAACTACAACTTCTTTTTACAGGTGCATTTCAATGTTACATTCCCCAGTGATATGCTGCACACTTTCACTGTGTTTACACTGCATGTTTGGCAGCAATCCTAGCACCAAACATGCAGCACAACCAGGTCTCGGGCACACTGAATGGAGCACTTGTCGTGCTATTAAAAGCCAAACAAATAGTTGGCTCTGTAAGAAGGTTAAAAAAGAAATCAGAGATTTTGTCATTCAGTTCCTCCCTTACCGCCACTGTAAGCAATGTGGAATAGGCAGCAGAACCACAACTTCCCTCTCCACAACCCTGCACTGCTGGTAACAAAGCAGCTTTACTCTTGACAGTATAAATACAACATTAAAAATATCAGATACATACCCTGCCGTGAGGTGACTGAAGACAAGATCATCTATACTGGGAGACCTTACACTAAATGACAGACTGGTAAGAAGCCTGTGCATGTACAGCTCATTCCACTGACACTGCATGCTCTGGTCTGGAGTGCAATCCACACATTTCAAAAGCAAGAAAGTGTAGTTTAAACAGATTTTAATCAAAACTGATCAATGAAAAGTCCATTATCAGCCACTTAGTTCACTTGTCTACTTCAGCTAACACAGTAATAGTTATACTCTAATGGATAAATTGACAGCAGTCAGCATATGACAGTACTCATCATTGATCAAATTGAAAATGATGCACAGCCACTCAGCCATCTGCCCAGCTCTGACCAAATTCTTCAGAGTGAGTAATTTCCCTGGAGACCAACAAGCCTCAACCAGATAGGCCACGTTAGGCCTGCTTCCACTTTAAAATACATGAAGAATAATGTACAATTCTATTATCAAAAGCAGAGAATTCAATTCACCCCTCAGTAACTAGGGGTGAGTTACTTTCCAGTAAAAATAAATTGATGCGGATTATCCTCCATCTCCAATCCTTCGCCATTCTGGCCCAGACATGATGGGCCGAATGGCCTTCTTCTGGGTCATAAATTTCTATGGTTCTATTGTCTTGATGTTTTCCTTGCTCTGACCAGTTTGTACCCTAGGGTCTCTTGGTTTTCCCTCATGGCTTTGTTTACATTGCCCAAAGCTACAGGCCTACCCAGCATGTCCTCATACACATTATCCAAAGCTAATGTCCTACCCATCACATCTTCATATATACATTGCCATAATTTACAGTCCTATTTCACACAAGTACTGAAATTAATAAGCTTGAAAGAAAAAAAGCAAGACACTGAATCTATTTTGCGCTTGTTGAACACAAACTATTCTATAGCTTGCAGAGTCAGTGGTATTCACTCATGCAGAATAAAGTCCATATTTCACACCTATTAGCAAAATCTGCTTAAGTGAAACTGTATTTTAGGCTGTAGGGAATTTTATTCTTACTTTATCTTTCATGGAAGAGGCTCTAATTTTCCCTGTGAGGCTCCATTTATGTTCAAAAGAGCATTAAGTACCAACTCTATTCCAACAGTTTCTCAACTAATTGGTGACTGGAGTTTGACCCCAATGATCTGAATTGCTGTGTGAAGTTTGAGTTCTGATCGCTCAGCTGATTTACTGGAAGAGAGTGTGTACCTGCCTCAGTCCACATTACTGAGTATCTCATAAGTTTGATATTCTGGCACTTACCAGCAGATTGTATATTAAAATATGCATCAGGTTTATTTACAGCTAATTATAAAATGGGATTTACTAAAAACAATTAAACGGCGGGAATACATTTCAATCAAGCAGTCTATAAGCAACTTGGTTGACCCAATGGCAGGTCGAACCTACAATTATTTTACATTGACAAGCTTGAATGTCCCATCTTCTGAGATCTTTATACAGTTCTTTTCCATTGACTGAATACAATGGGAACCTAAAGTAAGACATTGGTAAGCAAGAGATGCAAAGAATGACTCTTGGTATATAAACAGTGTGTGTTACACCGACCCTCAGGAACTCTGCGTGAAGATGGTAGCACATTTTGAAATGTCCTCCTTATGCGAAGGGTTCCTGGAAGCATCTCAACAAGTACCTCGTTGACCACTCTTTCAGTCATCTTTCCTCTCCCCAACTATCTCAGCCCCCACCCCAAGCTAGGGTGACTATCCAGCACTGTGAATGAGCTTGAGGATGTCCTCAAAATGTGGTATAAAAAAGTAAATTGCATTGTATCTGTACTCCAGTTATTGACTAGCTACAACACCACCCACCACCCCCTCCCCCCTTCCCCCCCACCATGACAGTCAAGCATTTGCCTTTTCCCCAGTGCAACCAGATTTTCTTTGTCAAGAAAGAAGGTCATAGCAAATCCCATAATCTGCTCGAGACGTAGCAGAACTAAAGTTTCACAATGCTCATTTAGTAGCTTCAAAGTAGGTCAAGAACACTTTCAGCTCAAACTTCAGAGTCTCGGATCCCCCTTGATGTTTAAGAAAAGCTACATCTATTTAGCTCAGATGTTTGGCATTCCAGCTATTCTGTGTAATTTGACAATATGCAAGATGCAGAAAATGTAAATAAAGGGCATGTTCTCTTTCTGAGACAAAATTCACTTTCCAAAACTCTCTGCCGAACATACATTATTCAACTAAAGAGATTTTTCCACCTAAATGAATCCCACTGCAAGAACCAGAAACCTTTCCAAAAATATTGTATGTCATGAGTTTAAATGCTAGCGTATAAATCTTACCCTGGGATGTAAGAAATCTTACCATGGCATAAATTAGGGTCAAAATGCCAACCAAAGATCAGCATTTCTGTCATCGTTTAAAGAGACTTCAGATCTGTAGCTGTGAAAAAACTAGCCTCACTGGAAAGTTAACATAATGAATGATAAATCATGTGATTTTACATATACCACAGACACAAACACCGCATATTTTTAAAGATTTCCATCTCCCTGTTCAGCAGTTCATCCTTGACCTGTACAATGAGGAACTGAAATGAAGGGAGCACTGCACTTTCTATCAAAGCAAAAAGCATAGCATATTTAAGATTTCCCCCTAAGGCAAGACTCAACATCCATTTTCCTCCTCTCCTGCTTCTCAGCAGTTACATCCATGTTACCAAAAAGGGGCCAGGCTGCTCTCATTACCTCTGCAGCTTTGAGAGCAGCTATCACAAGGTACATCTAAGCAACTGTTCCTCTTTGGAGATGTACCTGGCCACTGCGATCACCTCCACAGAATAGTACAGATGAGTTCAGTTGTGGAGTCCTGTAGCTCAGTGGTTAGAGCACTCATCTTGCAAGCGAGACACGTGGGTTAAATTCCAGACAGGGCGAAACCTTGGGCAAGTTTCCTTACTCCACATGCCTAATAATGCCTAATAATAATAATAATCCCTCCAAAAAAGCAAAAACAATAATAAATTGGTCATTTTCAATCCATGTGCGCAATTGGCTGCCGCATTTCGCCCACAAATATACAGTCAATTCACTTTACAGCATATTCTGTGAAGCGCTTTGAGGCATCTAGAAGACGTGAAAAGTGCAAGGATTATTATTATTATTATATTCAGTTAACAAGGTCTTGAGAATCTCTAGTGAGAAGCCAGATAGTACTTCAGAAAATGTTGCATTGGTCATGGTGTAGTTTTGTCCAGAACAGCAGATGTAGATACTATATTATTCCATGCTCATTTCCATTCTGCATCTCAAGCAATTTGCCTATGAAATACACAGTCACTACAATTTACACCAATATCATGTGACGTGCTTTGAGACGTCCTCCTGACGTAAAAGGCCCCCTGTCAAATGCAAAAATTATCTTATTATTCTCCCTAAGGCCCCATATAAAATGTAACAATTATTATCTTATTATTCTCCTCTAGGCTGCAGTGAAACGTAATGAATGGATTGCTGAGGCCTCTCAACATCCATCGAGGAAAAACACCTTCTGTCATAAAGGTTGAAGCTCCAATACTATTTTATTTTTGCAATCCAAACAAAAACCTGCACTTGAAGAAATCATAAACCCAAAAAACTGTGCACAGACATGATTCTGTCCGGCACAAGGTGAAAAACAGCCACTTCATTTTTATTATATATCTGTATTTTTGTTCAATTGTTTTTTTCTCTCAGTTTCATTGATCAACTCAAGATTCACAACTGGCAGTTCTTGGATTAGCTGAATAAGACACAGACTTGCAGGCAACACCTGCTACTTCCATGAATAGGAATTGCCTAATACAAGTCTAAATGTTACTTTGCACTACCCACATACCGCACTAAGCGAAGCTTTCAAACAAATTACTTTGACACAGCTTAAGAAGAAAACAATTGTAGATACAGCAGGACACAGGAACAATGTAATCAGTTAGTTCAAGCTTAGTACCTACGTTGATATTTACGAAATAAAGCCATTTAAGTTAACCCAAATTCTGTGATGTAGAGAATGAAATCAGTGCAGCAGCCCAAAATCAGTTTCGAGCATTTGTGACTGGAGGTGTTATGAGATGAGTCTTTCCATTCACCACTCCACCACAGCCCGGGGAAGAATGCAGCTGATGATGTGATGTGGGGTCCACATCCTTCCATTCTATGAAACAACACCTTAAACAATATTCACTGCCCCTCACAGCTGTCCTCCCAACACATCCCAGCCTCCTTACATAACCCCCTTGACTGTAGAGTACAATTAGTCCTAGTGCTGGTGGATTCTGTGCCATTTATTATCACTAGACTTGGAATCCTATTTGATATTGCACAATGCATTTAAGACCAGAAACAGAGGATAACATTTTTTTTAAATCTTCATTCCTGTGTGACATATACTATCTAAATGATCATCACTTTCAGTATATTGTCACTCTATGTTGGGAAACCAAAAGATAAATTAAATCAACAGACTTCAAGCCTTGGGACTATTTTTCTACTCAATTTTCCGAGTGTTATTTCCCCCCAGAATACAATTTAAGCTAACAACAGATCTCAAGCAACACACTTTAAATTGCTCCTTACCTCTTCTTGCCATGCTTTCCTATGCAAAATTATTAGTTAAACACAGAATCTAATTCCAAAACAAATGACTGGTTTTGGTAAAAAAATAGAACTTGATGCAAATGGTTTCCATACTATGGTTCTGCCAGCATCTTGTGTTGTGACAGGTTAAGAATGTAGTGCAAATCCATGCAATTCCTTTACAGTAAATAATTTATGGCATGAAGATCAATATAAGTTACACAACACCTTGAGGGGGCTTGTAAGTACATGCATCTGCTATGAAAGAAACACCCAGCAATTAATAAATCATCAGCTTCACTATATATACTGCTTATAATAACTATATACTGTGTGAGCCCAGTTTGATAGATAGGAATATCTTCCCAAACCTAAAACTCCAAAAGCTGAAGAATCAATACATTTATAAATGTGTACAATTCTCCTTAAACCTACAGTCTGAGAAACGTCTAACCATCCTCTTTTAGCCGTTTCCAAACACAATTCAAGTGCAGGACTCAATGAGGCAAAAATGGTATACAGCTCATCTCCTGATTAGAACAATAATTTGCATTTATATTGTGCCCACACACACAACAGCATCTTGGAGTGCTAGAAAACAGCTTTTCACGAAGACAGTGCTACTTCAAAATCTTCTTTAATAATGTGATAAATAATCCAAAACTTGCTAATTGACACACAGCTAAATCATTAAAAGTGACACTATGGGACAGTGCAATGTCGTTGTGGATAGATTTGCTGCTTTCTGACCATGAACTGGCTGGTTCGAATCCTGGTCTGAGTTCCCTGGTCTCAATTGTCCAAGGCTTTCCCAGTGTCAGCGAGAAAAGCCAGTCAGAAAGTAAAGAAGAAAAATATTTCAGATATGACACCTCAGCAGAAGAAGAGGAACCAGGTTTAGGATTGCAAAGGACAATTCCGGGATAGTTGTCTGGGAGTATTTGTTTATACTGAAGGCAATTTGAGTTAACTGGAACAAGTTACTTGGAAGGGTGGTTGAGGCCAGGATGCTGGATTGATTTAATAAACAACTTTTGTTGGTGTTATGGGGGAACAATCGGGATGGTATTCTGGAAGGATGAGATCAAAATGGGCTGAAAGACTTTCTTCATCAAAATCTCTCCTTTTCTCTCAGGTTTCTTTGCTTGTCCTTTACAAAGTCTTATGTTTTAGTCAGTCAAATGATGCAAGTTGATGAGCAATTACCTTACCTATCCAATGGTATTACCCCGAGCTGATAATCAAAATACTCTTTTGAAACTAACACCCTGTAATGCCATTCATTGCTGAAGATCTCAGTTAAGATGCACAAAATCAAGATTTCAAAAACTATTTGGATCTGCTTTCACTTATTTGATTTATTTCTTAACAAAGTTATTAGGAAATATGTAATTTCAGAATTTCTAAATTAATATATGTGCACATTCAACTAGTTAGAAATGTAATAGCTGCACATTACCTAATAAGAAATCAGTGAAGGAATATGGCAAACTAGACTCCAATCTTTTCTAATTAAATATAACTCACTGAAAATTCAAAGATCCCTTTACAAACATTAGCGCAATGTGGCACATGTGATTCATAGCAATCCTTGGCAACTGCAAGGTAAACAAAGTGGTACATGCCAGCTATGCAGAACTGTGGCTAATGTTCAAGTGAAAATTCTGCACTTCAAATGGCATCGGTGCCCACAGGCACAGTCAACCTGCCAGCAAATCTGCACATCACTACATTCAGGGCTGTGAAAATGCACTCTTATAAGCCTGTACATTGTAAATCAGAGCCAATTTCTAAAACAATTAGATACAAGATGTCCCACTAGCAGTCAATTAATATCAAAGTCATGCCTGGAAGTTGTGTTTCACTCTTCCAGCTCCATGGTCCAGAGACATTCATCGGGCATACAGTTTACAAATGTTCAAAATCATCCTTCTTCATTTTTTGGAAGAACGAAGGGCCACTTAGAAACAGCTGGCATGAAAAACAATTATGGAATTGAGACTGGATGCTCTGCTAACAAGCTTTCAAATATTCAGCATTAAGAATGCAACAACTTGATCCAAGATTACGCTTAGCATAGAGCCCTTCAGCTACATCACCCATCACCCTCTCTCCTGTGTTCTGTCTCGCAGCTGTATAATATACAATAAATGATACCTGTACTGTGTACTGCATTTTTGTATTCACTAAATGGACAGAAGGACCATATTTTAAAGGTGCAAAGGAGATTTCAAGGCCTGGATCGGCTGCTGTACAAGTCCACCTTTAATGTCAAATGACAACACCAGATTCTGGCTGTACATTTGGAGTGACAAGATATGTTGATGATCTTTAATGTTAATGGAGTCAGCTACAGTCTTTAGTTTCATTAAATATTAGTTATTTAGCAGTTAGTAGAGTTATGGACATGCACCTAGTTATATACGAGTGTCAGTTTGGCTCTGTTGGTAGCACTCTCATCTCCAAATTAGAAGAATTAATTCAAGTCCCAGATCAGGATTTGGAACTTATTTAGTCAAGGCTGAAACTTGATGCAGTTCTGCATTATCGGAGGTGTGCTGCATTATTGGTGGGTCACTCCTTCTGATGAGACATTAAACCGAGGCCTCGTCAATCTGTTCAGGTGGACATTAAAGATCCCATAGAACTATTCGAAAAAGATAGGAGTTTTTCTCAGTATCCTGGCCAACAGTCCTCCAAATAAAAATTAATCACTCACTTAACGGCTGTTTGTGGAATATTGCTGCAGTCACCTTGGCTACATTTTCTTACAAACATAGTCACTAGACTTTACAATAACTCCTGTGAAGCGCTTTGAGATGTCCCAACCATGATAAAGTGCTATGTTAAATGCAAGGATTGTTATTATATTATATTCTCTTAGAACTAGTCTTTTTATTTTGCCTGCTTGCATTGTAACATAAGAGTGGTATGGACAAAGAAAAGACAATTAGCTTATTATGCACGGCTGTTTGTGGGGCACTGCTATGCACAATTCACTGCTACGTTTCTCCCACAAAATATACAGTCAATGCATTTTACAGTTTATTCTATGAAGCGCTTTGAGACATCTAAAAGACATGATAAGGCGCTATAGCAAATGCAAGGATTATTATTATTATTGTATTATAGTGCGGCTTTCTGCATGCATGCACAGTGATGTCATCACGTAGAGTCTGACCAGTGAGTCAAATTATAAAGCGGGATTGGATATTTTATGGGCCCCAACCCCCACATTATAGCAAGGTTCTATTGTAGTTCACAATGGTGTTGAGAATGTGCTCTTCACAAACTAGAGATTGCTGAAAAACAACAATTTGTATTTATATAGCACCATTCACGTGGGGTAGCTTCCTGTTCCTGAAATGTTATATTAAATTTTTCCTGAAACAAAAACCTTATCACTATTTTAAATGCTGACAAAACCCGATTTGGTGTTTGGCTTTAATTAAATTCTTCCCTTCAGAATTTTCAACTCTTTCTGGGCAAACCTGAATTCCTTTTGCTTTCAGACATTAGTCGCACAAAAGGTCGGACAGAAAAAGGTCAGTGAGCAAAACACCTGATGCAAATTGGTCTCTGCCAGTTCCTAGGATCAGGATTTTGTTCAGCAAAGCAGAGAATTATAAGTTGAAGTGAATTAGTGCAGCGACTTCTGGTTTGTGAATCCTGTGTTTTCAACCCTGTTAAATGTTGAGTTGAATGACAGTGAAGTGTGTTATATGTCTCTCACTCTTAATTATAATATTAATGCTAATTACACAGTATTATGAGTCAGTGGATGAGTTGGATAAACTCCTGCTAAGAAGTAATTTACTGCCCCCCATGAGTTTGTTATAAGGAGGTTAGGGGTAAATTGCTTTTGGATCAGATTACTGTCCTTACAAGTTAGAAATGGAACAGGAGTCCTGTAGTGTAATGGTTAGAGCACTCGCTTCACAAGCGAGAGGCGACTCTGTTTACCTAGCAGCAAGTAGGAAGCCAGTTGCTGGTCGACTGGCAGATCAATTTGCAGGCGCAATATTCGTTTGAAAAATAAATAAGTAATAATAATGTGGTCTCTCAATTCATGACTGTTTGTGGAACACTGCTTTGCGCAATTGGCTGTCACATTTTGCCCATAAATACAGTCACTGCACTTTACAGTGTATTCTGTGAAGCGCTTTGAGATGTCTCAATGATGCGTTAAGGCGCTCTATCAAATGCAAGGATTATTGTTATTCTATTTACAGGAGTTCCAGAGTCTGAAGCACAAGCTAACAAATACATGGTAGGTTCTGACATCCTCACACAAAACCATTGCATACATTGCAACAAGGAGCCAGAAACAAAACCACACATTGCATCTGGATTTATTTCAAGGAGATTTGATACCTTAAAACCATCAATTTGCAGCCGAAGACGCTCAAAAAAATGGAAAGCTCAAAAGCGAAAATCTAATTTGTGTTATTGAAGATGGCGTAAGGTGCCATTACTTTCATCTGCTGACGTTCCTGAAGCTGTCAGCCATCCATTCCTATTAAATAAATATGGAGAACTCTTCACAGTTCATTATAGTTGAGCCTGTTTCTTCTGCTCCCTTGTCCTCTGTATTCATCCTAACTGCCTTCTGCAAAAAAAGCTTTCATGTTGATAGACTGCTTTTCTGCAAGGTTGACTAATATAGCTGTATAATTTTACCAAGTTATGCTTCAAATTCACAAACATTCAATTACATTGACTTATTTTTAAAAATGTTTACTCTATTTAGGTATTATTTTAGAGCAGCAAAGAATTTGAATTCTTAAATTCAGCCTCAATTTTGCAGTTGGTTTCCTGCACATTCTTTAAGAATTAGAAAAGAAAACCTCAAAGTTAAGACTGAATTCAACAATTTGCCAAATTCTGGGCCACTGAAATGCTACATAAATAAGAGTAAATCTAGGGATAGCAGAAAACTATGCTTTGAAATATACAGTCAATTCACTTTACAGCATATTCTGTGAAACGCTTTGGGATGTTTCAAAGACATGATAAGGCAATATATTAAATGCAATGGTTATTATTATTATTATTTTACAGATTGGTCTGCTCATTCTCAACCTACGAGTGCACCAAATGATAAAATGTGAGAGTGACATTTTTAACTCAGTTTTCAAGGGCAAAATTGTAGCTACTGTCAATTCAAAAACCTGAACGCAATTTCTATCAAAAGATCAAGGGAGTCAATGAAATATAAAATGCCAGTTACAACAATTCTTTTCTTTTACCCAAAGCATACTGAGAGAACTTTATAAAGATTAACTCAAGCTCCTGCTGTGTCCTAGAGCACCACAGTGAAGGAAGAAGATGTTTTCTCTTAGAATTCATCTTTTGGAAACAGCCATTCCTGTCATAGTCCTGGATAATGAAGCACTTCATTTTTGTCTTCTTTAACTAGTTTTGAAAAGCAAGTAGCTTGAAGGCAGTTCCAAAGCTGTGTTAACATTTGCCCTCATTTCCACTTAACAAAACCACACGCAAAAGAACAGCAGAAGGAAAAGCTGGTAATGGTTAATCACTTCTGTTAATGGTATCACTTGGAACATCCTAAAGATAACCCTGTTTATTACTGAATGATTAATGTCACTGGAAGGACCACACAATCAAAAGTGCCTTCTGCCGCAGTCGGAAAAAGGATGGCAATTGAGATGCCTCGCTTTAGATTATCTTGAAATTTTAACACCTTCCACAGGAAACCCCAATAACCTAAAATCCTTTGTATAGTACAAAGAGAATACTGTTGGAAGTGTACAAAACACATCTAAATATTTAAGAACTCCTGTTTTCAGAATTGCTCTACAAGTAGGATACAGTGAGGGGTTACTGAATTAATTCTAGAATTCAAGGGACAAGGTTATAAGAAATAGGAGCAGGAGTAGGCCATTCAGCCCCTCGAGTCTGCCCAGCCATTTAATAAGATCATGGCTGATCTTCTAACCTAATTCCATTTACCTGCCCTATCCCCATATCCCTTAATTCCTTTAGTTCTTAAAAATCTAGCGATCTCAGTCTTGAATATGTTCAATGATTGAGCATCCACAGCCTTCTGGGGTAGAGAATTCCATAAATTCATTCCCTCTGAGTGAAGAAATGTTTTCTCAACTCAGTTCTAAAAGGCTGACCTTTAATCCTGAGACTATGACCTCTAGTTTTAGATTTTCTAACCAGGGGAAACAGTCTCACACTATCTACCCTGTCAAGACCCTTAAGAATCTTATAGGTTTGTATAAGATCACCTCTAATTCTGCTATATTCTAAAGAATATAGGCCTAGTCTACTCAACCTCTCCTTGTAGGTCAACCCTCTCATTCCAGGAATCAACCTAGTGAACCTACGTTGCACCCCCTCTAAGACAAGTAAATCCTTTCTTACATAGGACACCAAAACTGCACACAATATTCCAGGTGTGGTCTCACCAAAGCTCCATACAATTGCAGTAAGACTTCCCTACTCTTGTACTCTAACCCCTTTGCAATAAACGCTAACATGCTATTAGCCTTCCTAATTGCTTGCTGTACCTGCATAGTAACTTTTTGTGATTGGTGTACAAGGACACTAAATCCCTCTGAATACTAACACTATCTAGTCTCTCCTCCTCAAGAAAATAATCTGCTTTTCTATTTTTTCTACCTAGGTGAATAACCTCACACTTCCCCACATTATACTCCATCTGCCACCTTCTTGCACACTCACTTAACCTGTCTATATCCTTTTGCATCCTCCTTGTGTCCTCCTCACAGCTTACTTTCCCACCAAGCTTTGTATCGTCCGCGAATTTAGATACATTAAGCTCTATTTCCTCATCTAAGTCATTGATGTAGACTGGAAACAGTTGAGGCCCAAGCACTGATCCTTGCACCACTTCACTAGTCACAACCTGCCAATCTGAGAAGGACCCATTTATCCCTACTCGCTGTTTTCTACCTGTTAACCTCTCTTCAATCCATGCTAATGTATTACCCTCAATTCCATGAGCCCTAATCTTATGTAACAACCTTTATGTGGCACCTTGTCGAATGCCTTCTGAAAATCCAAGTGCACTATATCCACTGGTTCCCCCCTATCTAACCTGCTAGTTACATCCTCCAAAAACTCTAAAAAAACGTAACTCTGAAAAAACGTGTTGACTCTGCCTAATCATATTATGACTTTCTAAGTGCCCCACAATGATGTCCCTAGTTATAGACTCTAGTAGTTTCCCTACCACCAATGTCAGGTTAATTGGTCTATAGTTCCCCGTTTTTTCTCCCACCCTTCTTAAATAGTGATGTTACGTTTGCAATCTTCCAATCAATGGGAACTGTTCCAGAATCCAAAGAATTCTAGAAGATCAAAAACAATGCATCCACTATTTCTGCAGCCACCTCTTTTAAAACCATAGGATGCAGACCATCAGGTCCAGGGAATTTATCAGTTTTTAGTCCCATCAATTTCTCTAGTACTATTACTATACTGATATTAATTTCTTTAAGTTCCTCACTAACATTAGGCTCTTGGTTCCCCACTGTTTCTGGAAAGTTTTTAGTATCTTCCAACGTGAAGACAGAAGCAAAGTATTTGTTCAGTGACTCTGCCATTCTTTTATTCCCCATTATAATTTCTCCTGTCTCTGCCTGTAAGGGACCCTTTTTGTTAATCTCTTCCTCTTTATCTACTTACAATCTGTCTTTGTGTCTCTAGCAGAAAACATATGGAGAAAACACAGCTACTTGGGATAGGGGGAAGGAGGGATTGGAGAGATTTGTTAGTGGTGTTTAAAATTATGAAAAAATTGGATTCAGAAATATTTTTCTGCTCAGTAGAAAATTCAAAAATCAGCGATAATAGCAGTACAGGAGATTATTTTTAAAGTAGAATGCTGTTTGGCATGTGGAACAAACTATCCAATAAGTGATGAAACAAGGTATTAAAATGGGATTAAAGTTAATGATTTAGAAATTAGATAATTACACCTTTCTTATTAAGAAATACAGTATGATGATGAGGATGCGTTGTGTGATATGATAATTAGCACTGTTGCGTAATTACCATTGCTGACTGGCATTCCTGGACATCTACACATGGTTGGGCCGAAAGAACAACAGAAAGAAAAGCTGGGAATAATTAATCTATTCTGTTAATAGCATTGCTTGGGCACATCCTAAAGAAAACCATGCTCATTGCAGAATGATGTTTCATAATTAAAAACAATTGAGCCAAAACTGACCACTAAAGGTGCTGCCAAGTAATGTTTATTGAGTTAAGCTGATTATTGACCAGCTCATCCACAATTCAAAACATTATACAATTGTATTCATTTTTAACTCCTTGCTTAGATCCTAAATCACTTTGAAACTTTTGCTGTATAGTCCACTATCAAGAAAATAACCAGAAATAAAAGTGCTGTTAAATGTGATCCAGTCAAATAGATTCAGGAAACATGATTCTGGAGTTGATTTCATTAAACAGAGAATTTAGGTAGGAGATGATACTTGATTCTCCAGTATTTAAGAGTACAGGTCTATGCCAGAAAGTGTCAGTTCCTGGAATAGAACTGGTTCAAGGAATGTAGGGGCAACCGTAGGTCATTCAACCTGTCCTGCTATTTTGTGAGATCACAACAAATCTTTTAATCCTCTTTCCCCACCTTATCTCCATATCCTTAAAGATTCCCAAGTATCTATCTATCTATCTATCTATCTATCTATCTATCTATCTATCTATCTATCTATCTATCTATCTATCTATCTATCTATCTATCTATCTATCTATCTATCTATCTATCTATCTATCTATCTATCTATCTATCTATCTATCTATCTATCTATCTATCTATCTATCTATCTATCTATCTATCTATCTATCTATCTATCTATCTATCTATATCCCTTTTAAACCTTGATTCAATACGTCCTTTTGGTGCATTGCATTCTAAATTGTCACAACCCTTTGAGTGCAGATTTAAGCTCTTCTTTGGCCACAAGCCTGACCAGTCAAAGATCGGCCTAGCTTCAAGTCAAGCTTCCACTATGTAAAACTACATCTCACAAGAAATCAGCCTCCTCGTTTGAGGATGCATGTTATCACAGCAGGGATGTAACTACACAAGAAGCTGTGAGCATGTCTAAACTAAGCTGTTTACAGCCCACACAGCAACACATCAATCAAGAATAAATTGACAGCTCATAAGCATGATGTTAAACTTGCTGCTTCTTTGCAGTTTGATTTACATTTTAAATTGAAGTGACTTTTAGGACATGTAGAATCCATGGTATTCACTTTTATTAATTGTTGCGATAACAGTGAAATTTCCTGTTCCACTTTAGTAATTGGATTAGATTCAATTAAATACAAGAGAATCATGGAATCATAGAATTATACAGGACAGAAGGAGGCCATTCGGCCCATCATGTCTGTGCCAGCTTTCTGAAAAGAGCTATCCAAATCAGTCCCACTCCCCCGCTCTCTCCCCATAGCCCTACAAACTTGTCCTCCCCAAATAATTATCTACTTCTCTCTTAAAAGTTGTAATCAAATCATTCAATTCATTAGGTATATATATTTTTACATTAGGCATATATATATTTGCTCCAAAAGACTCTCATTTTATTTTAGTATTATGAACTGAGTTTCAAAAATTTCAAATGTGGAGACTCTTACTCAAGTTTCGAAGGTGAAAGCTAATCGTGAAGAGATTTTCAGGATTGAAATTGGATTAGATGTGACCTTATAGAGTGTACAAGGTTTACATTGATTACATCTCACAGTGCCATTTTACATATTCAGAATAGGTGGTTTTACAGGTTATGACTAAGGATAAAGTTTGCGCTCAAGTAGTGTTGCTCACACACCAATTCATTGTGCGTAGACTCTAACAGTGCAAATCTAACTGTTTCTGGAACCACTTATTGCAGGTGGTCTCAGGGCAGAGGTCCAGCACGAAAGGCGTTTGCCGTGAAACATGCAGTACGATTGAGCGTTGGATAAGTAGAATGTCATTATCATGGCCAGTGATAGAATCTCAAATTAGGATTCTGTCAGTGATTACACTTGTCTTGAAAAATGTATTCACGTAGAAGTGGGGCAACTTTCCTGTGCCATTTAAAACCTGTACAGCTGAGCAGATTGTTCCTGCCTGACCTCATTCTGCAGGCAGCATACTGAAATCCCATCCCAACTTTGCTACAACTTTTAGAAAACAATGTACATTTTGGACAAAATATTGCAACGGTATTAGTTGTTTTGCTGAGCATTTCCTTTCACTTAGTGTTGGTCACATTCTTTTCTTGCTCGTTATCAATCGCCTCCGTTGGAACCCAGAAGCGTTATTGAATGTCCTTCAGTGTCTCAAGTGCTTGCAAGGCCATGAAAAGCAATCATCTGATAAAAGCTGTAGTACGAAGAAATTTGCGGCATGCATCAAAACATACCCGAAAGTTTCCTTTCCAAAGTGAATTACCATGAAGACCAAAGATCAGGGACAATCTTTCATTAATTTTTTTCTCAAAGACAATTTACTTTGATTTTCTCCCTCCTGAAAGTATCGATTTTGTCTCTGCATGATATTCTGGCAAATATCATACTAGAAATTTGTTTTCAAACCTTGAGCTAAAAAACAAAAGCACAGTCTGCATTCATTACTTCCGGGACACATTGTTTGATGCAGTTATACAAAGCAAGTCTGCAGAAACTAGTTCCATGTTTTTGTGCCGAAGCCTTAATTTTCCACGTGTTTGACAAATGATCCCTTCCGTCACAGCAACTTCTTTCATCTCCTTCCATGACAATATTTAGACAACCCTGATTTTTTGGGGATGTACACTGTTTAAACTTAGAAGTACCCTTGCAGTTTTGAACATTCACAGCACATTTATAGTTCGCATCTTTGATGGGGGACAATTGCCAGAAAAGAACATTCATAAGGACAATGACTTCACGACAAAGTATTTGACAAATCTTTCAAACACACCAACTAACTGCATGATTTTCACTGAAACAGAGAATGTCATCATACTCATGCAGAGACATCATGACATGATACATAATCTCTCTCTTTCCCCTGCCCACTTCCTGAACTTGTTAGCTTGACTCAGATGGCAGCACTCTTGCCACTGGGTATTAGAACTTGATCTCATAGTCAAGCATGACATCATTTCAGTGCTAGGGAAGTGCTACATTGTCGAACAGTGCTATCCTTTGCATGAGACGTTAAGATAACTTCATGTGTACATGTTCAGCTGGACTTTACAGATTCCATGGCACTATTCAAAAAGAAAGTAAATTTCTGCTGGTGTCCAAACCAACAATCCTCCAGATAAATTGGTCAATCATAACCGTTTTCAAGAAATTACTGAACACAAAACAATTGCCATGCTTGCCCACGATAATCACTATACTCAACTGCAAATCCCTGTGATAAGCTGTGTGACTTGGAAGTTATTGGAATTATGCAAGATGCACAGGGATTAGGATAGTAGTGAATTTTTGAAGTTGAAAGCAGTGTTGCATTCCTCCCCCCTCCTTTTCACTACGTAAATAAGTTATACTTCCCTGAAGCAGTATAGTTATACCTCTTCAAAACAAATCGGGTCAGTAGCAATGCAACGAGAATTCCCTCACAAGTTTCCAGTCAATACATGTACAGCTAAAATAAACAGCATCACCTTCATATTTTCAATCTTAATCCTTGCAGAGCAAAGAAAGTCAAAGAGAGCAAGGTTCACCATGGGTGGAAGACAGCCTCAGGACTTACTGACAGCCTTTTCTTAAAAACTGATTTCACAGAGTTCACTTATGTTATTTTATAATAATCCTTTTGTTTGATAGAGTGCCATTCGCATCAGGAGATTCACTGAAAAGTGTTGTGACTGCATTTTTGTGGGTGAAATGCAGCAGCTAACTTGCACAAAGCATATGATCCACAAACAGCCATGAAGTAAATGACCAACTGCACTGGGGATTGTTGCCCACGACACCAGGATGAACTTTTCTTTTTGAAAAGAGCACTTTAACATCCACCTGAACAGACAGATGGGACCCTGTTTTTGAACGTCTCATCCAACAACCTGGATGTTGATTTGTCATCCTGAGCTTCTTGATTCTCTCTCCCATAATCTTCATCTTCATTTTCATTTTTGATCGCACCAAAATACCTGGGTTTTTAATTTTGTGAATTAAAAAAAAACTTCTAAGGTGTTTAATTATCCAACTTTCACAGACTCTCACTTCAGCGCCAGTTGTGAATTGCACTATTTCAGCAGTCAACAGAATTTGTAAAGCTATTCTGCTCTCCTGCGATTCATTATCCAGTGGGGGAAAAGAACAAGTATTCCAAGATTTGCATTTCTGGCATACAGTGAAGATAAGACCTGGTACGTAAGGTATGCTCCACCGATACTTTTACAGTGAAACTCACTTAACCACATCATTGACCTGAGAGGCATTCAAAATTGTATAATTAAGAATTAAAAAGTAGAACAAGTTGTTCTTTTATATACAGTTGATCCTCCTCATAAGCTTGTCTTTAGGAATCATACAAAAATATTTTGCACTAAGATTTCTTATAACAGAGTTTATGTTTCCTTAATTCATGAGCAAAGCTGTAAGCAATGCAAATTAGATTAGCAAGAAACTGAGGTAAAAAGGTTTGAGATGAAATGCGCTATGTTTTATAATGGTGATCTTAGATCACAATCAATGCATTATAAAAACACTGCAAATTTATTCCTGTTCTTTAGAGAACCTGTCAATCAGTGGCCTCCACATTGAATCCCAAGGCAATTGCAGCCATCTGGGAATATTTGACCTAGCCTCCTACGCCCCAATCTCCCATTCTCAAAGCAATTTTTAGTAACAGCGTTCAGGAAACAGACTTAATTCGTGCTCGAAACAGAGTTTCAGAGCTGGGATTCCCTATGATTTTACCATATTGCCGAGACCATGTGGTGATGGGGTGATGGGGTGATGTATAGTTGACAGCCTCAGGGTTCAGCGTGCAAACAGGTCCGATTGACAGTCAGAGAAACTTTCTGATGATTGTGAAACTCTGCAAATTTCACTCTGCAAAAATACTGCAAATTTTCAGTATTTTTTGACTGCATCCTTCAAAAAAGGAACAAAATCAATATTGTTTTAAAAAAACGCACATTATAACAGCAAAATGGAATACCAAGCTGGTTAGTATTCACTGGAGACCTGGAATGGGGAGTTTAAAAAAAGAGATTTAATTTCCCCCCCGCCTTATAAATAACAGAAGGAAATTTGTGGTACTTTACAAGGGCAAAAATTGTACTTGATTTTGTTAATTTTGCTGATTTTGTATTGATTTTGCTTGACTCTGCAAACTCATTGCTTGTTGGCCTCCCTGACTCCTCCCTCCATAGATTGCAGATCATCCAGAACTCTGCAGCCCATGTCCTCTCCCGCACTAGGCTCCGCGACCCTATCACCCCCATCCTTGCCCAACTCCACTGGCTTCCCATCACACAGAGGATAGAGTTCAAGATCCTGGTCGTCACCTTCAAAGCCCTCCATGGTCTTGTTACCCCTACGTCTGCGACCTCATAACCCCCTACCATCCTACTCGCTCCCTCCGGTCAGCAGGCTCTGGCCTGCTTCACATCCCTCCCTCGCTCGCCCCACTATTGGCGGGCGGGCCTTCTGCCACTCTGCTCCCACCCTCTGGAACTCATCCTGCAGTCCCTCTGACTCGCCCCCTCCCTTGCCACCTTCAAGAGCCATCTCAAGACCCTCCTCTTCGACCTTGCTTTCGATCTCCCTGCTTCCCCCCCTGCCCTCCACTCTCCCCGACCCCCAGCTTGAGTCCAAAACTCTGTCTGTCCACCACCTTGGGACATCCTCCCGACGTGAAAGGCACTTTACACATGTAATTTTGTTATTGTTGTTGTTAAAGGCTGGTTTGGAGCTTAACGCACACTGACTTCTGAGAAACGGTCGCACTCAGCGATTTCAAAACTGAATTGGAAACATGGTGAATATTAACACCCTCAAGATTTTTTTTTGGTAGGGGGCAAAATAATACTTAAAATAGCATCTGAAAATTCCTGCCTAAAAATGTAAATCTGCAGTGGAGTTCCAATCTTCATTCTCCAAATACATCTCAAATTTAAAACAATGATCTGAACAAATCAGGACCTCTCAATCCTCTTGAAAGTTTATTTTAAACGTGCCCTCTTACCAGCTGCACAAAATGTTACATTCCATGCTTGCAGTGTGATTTCCCAAAGTGAAAAGGTACAGATTAGACCCCTGTGCCATTGTAATTCATAATTTATACTCTAGAGAGACATTTGTTTAAAAGTAATTGTGGCATGTGACAAACAATCCCAAATTGAAGATCACATTATAAAATTTATTTTCTGATTGTCCAATTAAATCTAAGGTCCACAGATGCTTTGCACAAAGAAATGGGTCTCAACAGTTACTGACAAAAGCAAAGGAATTGAATAAGGTTAGTTCTAATCCAAAACCTCTCTTGAAAGCAACATCTGGAATGGGGGACTAGCTGACAGTGATTAGATAGGATCTATTTCCAACCCAATCTTCCTTGGAGTCCTGCCAAATCTCAATGCACAGAATGTCTCCAAGCTGTCAGACCGAACACTCAGCTTGCTGCATTAGCAAATTTGAATACCTTTTTCATAATATTAGGAGCCTGCATTTCTCTTAGAACAGTCAGCTAAAACACTTCAAATTAGTCATTATGGTTATGTAATTAGTAAATTAAGGACCGATGCTTCAAAATAGGGTATTTAGTTACAGCTGAATGGTCTAAGCACAGGCTATTGGCCCACTTAATATTAAACAGAATTAAGAAGCATTTTCCAAATTGAATTTAAGGATGACTTTTTTTTAGTATTTTGAAATGGATGTCATTAGAAACCGAAGAGCATGCAGCCCAACAGTGACAAAGGGAAACAGATCTTTGAAGCTCCTTGGAGCCAGGGCTTGATTTAATATTTATTATTAATATTCATATGCTCCTTCTCGGTCTATCTCCGCACATTGACGACCACCACCTCGACCCTCAGGCCACCATACCAGGCTCTATGAACCTACCATCTCCATCCTTGCCTGTCTCCACTGGTTCCCCTTTCCCCAGTTCAAGATCCTTGCCCTCACTTTTAAATCACTCCACAACTTTGCCACCACCCACCACCCCATGACCTTTTAAACCCTACTAACCAGCCCGCTCCCTCTGCTCAGCAAGCAATAGCCTGCTTCACATGCCCCGCCCTGCCCTCCCCACCATTGGTGATCAGACCTTCAGCCTTTTTCGGCTCCAACTCTCTGGAACTCCATCCTGGAGTTCCTTCGCTCTGCCCCTTCCCTCTCCTCTTCAAGATTCATCAAAACCTTCCTGTTTGACATGTGTTCATCTTCCCACCTCTCCAGCCCCCACCCCTCCCTAATCTAACTCAAGTGCAAACCCTCGACTGTCCAGCGCCTTGGAATGTCCTCCTGACGTAAAAGGTATTGTATAAATGCAACTTGTTGTTGTGGAATTGTACTCTGACTGGCATTCAACAACAACAAATTACTTTTATGTGGTGCCTTTCACATCACAAGAATGTCTCAAGGTGCATTCATATTCTGGGGCAGCAATCAAAATTTACTGCTTTCAGTTTATAAACGTAAGTATCAATTTACATCTCACTTCATCATTAGAATAATGAAGAATCCTTGCATTTGGTACTTTGGCTTATCACATTGATATGTCCCAAATTACTACAGAGCTTTTCTTTAGAAAAATGGATTTCTGTAAGGTTGTGTGTATTTGTAGCCAAATGCAATAGCTGATCAGCACATAGCAATGTCCCCCACACAGCCATGAAGTACATGACCAATTGTTTATCTGGGGAATTATTAGCCAGGACACCAGGATAATCTCCCTAGGGCTTGAATCCACAATCTTCTGACCCAGAGGCAAAGGAGCCAGGCTGACATCTTGTTCCACTATCGATCAGATTCTTATCTTCCAAGGGAAATGAAGAGTCAAGTTTCTACCGATTGTCTAGTTTTTCTTGATTATTGTGGCAGGAAGAGCCTGCTTTATAATATTGCACTTTTTTGAGAGGGCAGCATACAATAATTGCCTAGCCTTTGTAATAAGACAAACATATTCCTTATTACAAAATGAAACACTGCAAATGCATTCAGTGAGAGAGCATGTCTTGTTGAGCAAAGTTGCCCCCAGTACAAACATTGATCATACAAACAAAGATTACTTCTACACAAGATTTGGGTTCCAGTTTAGTTTAGCAATGCATTGGCAGACAGGGCATTTTTCAATGAGACACTGAACCAAGATTCCGTCTGACAGTTCAGCTGAATGTATCTTTAACTGTTCAAAAACAAGAGTGAGCTTTTCCTCCAATGGTGGCCAAATAATCCTTCAGGTCATTCACCTAATGACAGTTTTTGAGACCTGGCTGCTGCAAATGGTTGCCGCATTTGCCTATAAAAACAGTCACAACACTTGACAATTATTTATAGCTCGAAATGAAATGGCACTTTGAAAATGCACACCCTCTTTTACTTGCAGAGACAAATATGTCTGATTGATGGCAATGTTTCAAACATTCTCCTGCTGTTCACGCTTTTGAAAGTCAATATATATTTGTAATATATATTATATATAATATATTTTATATATATTAAAAAAAACTCTGGTTTGTTGTGAAACACATGACAAGCACATGCTGCACTTTAAGAAATTGCCTGGAAAAAAATTATTTCAGAAGTTGACCCTGGGAGAAGAGCATGTGCAATTCCATCTAATTGCCGCTATTCATTTCCGCAGTAATTATATTTTCTCCGTTACTAATCTGTACAGAACCCACTCAAGTGTAACATTGTGCACAACACCAGAAAATCAGGCAAGAGTGCTCGTTAATGCTACTGTACCACCACAATTTCATGCACACCAACCATTCAAAACATTTAACACGATAAGTTTCCATGGCATGTTATGAAATGTGGCAAATTCCACACACTGTAAGTAACTTAGCTGAGTTTTTCTGAGAAATTGACCCTCCTCTACTGATCACTGAAGCTTATATCCAGTCTGGGTTCTCAGAGTTTTGATTGTCAGAGAACCTAGCTCAGTAATCACTGCCATTACTTGACAGAAGAGTAAATTGGGACTGAACTATTATGTCTTTTAATTCACAAGTTCCAAGCCATAGCAACAAAAGGGCAGCCAATGTCCCCCTTGTCAATCTAACACTGCTTTCAGACTAGATTTCAGTCTTGTTGCATTATTTAGATCTGGGCTGTTTGGATTGACAAACTTCAGCAGATTGATCCCTTTTGCGTAATGATCCTGGGATCCTGGGGCACATGAACATGCATCTGCTAATCAGATTTAATTCCAGTCCCAGAATGTTCTGCACTGGATTCAGTCCTATCCATGTAGTGAATGTCATATAACAGGTTCAGTCCACTGCCTGAAAGGGTCTGTACAACATTTCTGGAGAAACTGCAATAAAATCAAACACAACAGCAGTATCGGGGGTGAGGGAGGGTGGGGAGAGAGGAAGCCACCTTTAACCCTGGGCCACTCAGTAAAACATGGTGTTAGGTTCCCTCTGTGTGAGCTTATAGCTAACAGGTATTGATTGACAAATCTAAGGGACACTCGTCCTAATTGTTGGGTCATCAAGATCTGTCAGGAAGGATGAAGGTTTTCCACCCACCTTCCCAATTTTTAGTCCTGAAAGAGCATTCAACAAACTGTTTTCATTGTCCATGCACAATGCAGAGATAAACTGAATCAAAATGTACCTTCACAGTCAAATGACATGATCATGACACTTCGCACAAACCTCCTTGAAAAATTATCATGACAGTCGTGTCCTTTAAGTCAGCATTTCCAAAACTCAAAATAGTGAGTTGAATATGCTTAGGTCACTTTCCTCCATACCACCTCCAACAACTTGTCTTGGAACCACCTGAATTTTAAAAACAATAACACGTGGCCTCCCTCATGGATTAGGTCATATCTGCATCAATAATGTGGCCATTCAGTTTATCTTACTGCTGATTTTAATTGTGCCTCTGTAGAATATTACGGTGCATCCCCACAGTGTTGTTCCTTTCTACTTTTACTAGAAGACCTATTAATTTGGAGATCACTCCATGAAGAACATTTTTCCCTTTATCCAGTACATCAGCTGCCATTTTTGACATTTTCTCAGTCCATCAATGTCCTTCATGATGGTCCGGAACCATCTCAATTGTGAGATGACACCAGACAATTACTGCTTAAGATCCAGAATCCCAGTTCTTTTATTAAATCAAGGACATGTTCTATTTTGAGACTCAGCTCTGGTATATAGGTTCAGAAGAAAGGCCCCTCTTAGCCAGCTAGTAGAGACAAATAGGAGACCTGGATTCCTCCCAGTGGTTTCCCCAACATCTTTCTCTAGATCAGAGTGTCCAATTCATTTCAGTGGCAAATATTCCTATTGTGCAACTCCTTGAAATTAATCATTGTGGGTTTGAATGGGTGGAATTAGGGGAGAACCACTTGGAACCTCAGTGAGTGCTGCAAGTGTTCCCCAATGTTTCACCTGTCTCTTCTGCTTCCCTTTCCATCTTTCCTTCTCACTCCTCTTGATTTTCGTCTTGACATTGTCACGGTACTCATATATTTTCTGAAGAGAGCGTGTAGTTCACGTGTAAAGAGAAGTGATAAGAGTAATGAGACATTTGGTGCCCAACCTGGGGCCCAGTCATTGATCTCTCAACTAAGGGACAACACTTGTGAAATAAAATAAATTGAAGTATAAGAGAAATAAGTACATACATACAAGTGAGGATAATAATAATAATGATCATTGTATTTCATATTGCGCCTTATCATGTCTTCGAGACAACAACAACAACAACAAAATTATATTTGTAAAGCGCCTTTCATGTCAGGAGGACGTCCCAAGGTGCCGAACAGTCGGGGATGAGCGCTTCACAGAATATGGAGAATAGAATATGGAGAAGTCTCAAAGTGTTTCACCTAATATACTGTAAAGTGAATTGACTGTATATTTTCTGCACGTAACGCAGCAGCCAATTGCGTACAGCTGTGCCCCACAAACAGTCGTGGATTGAGTGACAACATTTTTTTTTAAGAGACAATAATGCCCCCAGAAAAGCGATCTGCCAATCGATTAACAACCGGGTTCCTACTTACTGCTAGTAAACAGAGGCGTGTGAAATAGAAAAACGTGCCCAACATTTCGCCCTGCTGGGAATCGAACCCAGGGCTCTTGCTTGCCAGGCGAGCGCCCTTACCAGGGGAGAGTTGGCCTTTCCAGTTAGAAGTGAGTCAGCAATAGGTAAAATGAGAAAGAAAGAAAAGAAGCTTAAGGAGATGAAAGTATTAAAGAGAATGATGAAGAAACAGAATATTATGAGAATAGTTCACCAGAAACAGAATATTTTTGGATTTTGCGTTGCTGTGCCACATTCAGGAAAGTTATTGTTTATGGTACTTGTCGGAAAAAATGAGAATAATTTAAGAGAAATAAAGTGTTGTGTTCTCTTTAAATCGCTCTGACTGGGCTCATATCTTCGACAAAATTGAGAATTGAAGGATCACTCCTTTCTGCGTGCACTAGAAAGGAGAGTGTAATTCACACTTAAAAGAAAAGAGATGAGTACCATGACAACATACAATCTGTATACTTTACTCTTAATTGTCAAAATTAAGTTTCCCACACACATGACCTAATATTTTATTAATTTCAACAGTCTTATAAAGTCTAACCTTTAAGGATTTAGTGATACTTCTCAGATACTAGTCTATATTGAATTGAAAGGTTACGGTTTCCTATCTCAGCTGTCCAGACTCAGGTTTTACACTTCTACTGAACAACAACTTGCGTTTATATAGCAACCTTCACGCCAGATGGCGTCTTGCGGCGCCAAGCCAGGGGGAGGAGGAAGGTGACCGTAGGCACGGTCGAAGAGGAAGGTCTTCAAACGCAACCTGAAAATGGGGAGAGAGGGACCAAGGCGAAGGGATTGAAGAGGAGAGTTCCACAGCTTCGGGGCGTAGTAGCTGAAAGCATGACTGCAGATGGTGGGATGGAGGGTCCAGGGGACAAGGAGGAGGCCGGAGTCAGTCGAGTGGAGGCAGCGAGTAGTGCTGGTGGGAGAGAGCAGGTTGGAGAGATGGGGGGGGGAGTGCCAGGGCGTGAAGGGAATTAAATACAAGAGTGAGGATCGTGAAATCAACCCACTCTTTGACAGGGAGCCAATAGAGTTTGACAAGGACTGGGGTAATTGAGGTACGGAGTTTAGTGCGGGTGAGAATGCGGGTGCAGAGTTTTGAATTAGTTGAAATTTGTGAATAGTGGAGCAGGGGAGAGCAGCGAGCAGAGCATTCAAACTGAATTCAAATTAAAAGCTGCAGTGGTTTCTATTAACTCTTTTTTACTTTAAGACTTTACAAACAGGCAAGATAAAGTATTACAGATCTGGAACAAGTATTCATGAAACAGTCAAGTTTCAAATAGGAGGACAGCAGTAAACCAATGTAGAAAGTATTGCATTGCCTATAAGCAACAAGGATCCACTGAACAAACTTAAAATAGAAAACAAATCAGTAGCCCAAAGATAACACAATATCTAGGCAAGTGCTCCACCCTTTCACAGAGACCTACAGACAAACTTCAAAGTGAAAAGAAATTGTGGAGGGAAAGGTCAAGAATGAAAAATGGTTCCATAAAATCCTGAAGAAACCTTCTCAGATGCTAATATTTAATGAGTACCCAGATTAACTGTAGAAAATCAATTTTCTTACAGACATTTAGTGAGCATAAAACTGACAAAGAGCAGTACAGTGGGACTCTATTCATCTTAAAATGCTGGAGGTCACCCCTGTACAGAGAAGTGAAACGTTAGAAATCAGTGGTGGGGCATTGCTTTGCTGCAGCACAGAAAGGATTGCCAAATAATAATAATAATCCTTGCATTTGATACAGTGCCTTATCAGATCTTCAAGACATTTCAAAGCTCTCTTCAGAATATACTGTAAAGTTAATTGACTGTATATTTTGTGGGAGAAACATGGAAGCCAATTGCACACAGCAGTGTCCCACAAACAGTCGTGGATTGAGTGACCAATTTATTATTTATATGTATAGAACCTGGATTAAGAATATGAAAACAATGATATATTGAAAAAAAAATATTTTGTCGAAGTACTGAGTGTCCAATACTTTCAAGTATGTAATGACACAGATCCCATTCTGGACAGTTTGGATGAGTGACGTTCTGATGAGTGCTTTTCCCACTCTACAGATGCTGAGTACAGTTTTACAGCAGCCTTTCAATGTTATATAAGACTCAGCACATATGACCACTTTCAATTTTGTGCTGATACAATGCTGCTTGTCCATAGATGATGAAAAAAAACTAAGACAATGCAGAATCAGCCTAAAACTAAGAAACTGTTAATTATTCCTCTTCTTGCAAACTGAACAAATTTGTTTCCAGAGACGTAATTACATTTTCTGTTGTGTGGGAGGTGAAACACAAGCTGGGCACTGGGTGATGGAATTGAATGCCAGTTTAAACAGCCACATCCCCACGTGGCAGATTTAAATGGTTTCTCCTTGTTGTCTGATTTACAAATAGCTTCTTCAGGTATCGCTGAATATAATGAGCTATAAAATAAATCTGTCCACTAATTGGAACCCTATTGCTTCCCTCAGGAACTGCACGTACAGGATCTCAGGATCAATGAATGATGGCCTTTAGTGCAATTAAGCATGTCTGCAGGTTTCTGCCAAAGCATAAAATCTTCAGCAGCAGAAAGAATAAATAGGCCTGACAATGACTCCTTCATTCATTACAAGGGTTTAAATAATAGCTTAAGAATACAAGAATAAACTTTTTACAAATTGAACGGTCGGGTACCAGCAAGTTCTGTGGAGTCGTTTTTCCTACTTACCCAGCTGAGGTTTTGCAACAAGAAGCTGCTAGATCACAGAACTGACAGGGTCTTCAGTTACTACACCATTTCAATTACTCCGAGGAGAAGCACTCCATTAAAAGCTTTAAAGGAATTTCATACTCGCTTGTAATTTTTTAAAATCATATAGAATCCTGTGGTATTCGATTATTAAAACTTATTTTAAGAGAAAGTAATTCACACTGATGGTCTTTTCATCTTTCAATCATATAAAAGGGATGTATCAGAGCTCCATTGGTGGCTCAACTGATAAAGCTACAGCCTCGACTGCAAGACACACACGTTGATACAATGCTTTGAAATGCACTCTCTTCGGGATGTAAATGGGGCTTTATATACCGAGCACAAGGAACTTGCATTTATATAGCACCCTTCATGTGGAGTGGTGTCTCGCAACGTTTAAAATCATGGTAAATGGAGTGAAAACTTTGACGTAAGATGCAATTCTCACAGGTGAGAGTTTGTCTCATCCTCACGTGTAACCTCTGAGCTGCCTTCAGCACAATGGTTTGGTCCAAAGCTTGCCAAGTCTATCTATCACCATTGTTGTGACCAACAGCAGGGCACAGCCTTTAATATTGCTTCACCATAGAATACTGGTTTAGGCCACGAGCCAACATTCGAATGGATGGTGTGGCTGACTACAGCCCAACCATTGTGATTGGGGGGGGAGGGGGAAGAGAAGAAATAAGTTACATTTATGAAGCAGTTGATCAGTTATTTGCTGGCTATAATATTATTGGCAACGATTAATTTACTTATCACAGATCACATTTGAACTTTTGCTGTCAAAGATTGAGTTCCTTTAAATGAATTAATGCATGGGTATCTAGTCATGGTGGCAAATTGTGAAGGAACATCAATGTTCAAACAGGATCATTGCTCTTTTGGAAACACTGAGCTGGGCAACTGCTTTAGAACAGTGTTTCCTCATTAAAACAGGTGAATGAATAATTTCTGGAGATTTATACAAGTGCTAGGTAGAATACAAAAACATTCCTTATTATTCCCTCTAAGGATTGCTGACTCCAAAATAATTTGCACCGAACACCCACTCAACTTCTGGGATCTACTGCCCATCATTTTTGCAGCCAGTAGGTCCCATGGATGAAGAAAGAATCTCTGCAGGCATAGAATGAGTGACACAACAGAGGGAACAGTGCTGACACAGCTGATGCAGTGGGTCAACAGACAATGTAATGTATATAGGCTTTTGAGAAAAGTCTGTTTCAAGGTGAATTCAACTTGAACTTTGTGAGGTCTTCGTCACTCTGGATTAATAATAATAATCCTTGCAATTGATATAGCACTTTTCGCATCTTCGAGATGTTTTAAAGCACTTCACAGAATATACTGTAAAGTGAATTACTGTATATTTTGTGGGCCAAACACGGCTGCCAATTGCGCACAGCAGTGTCCCACAAACAGTCGTGTATTGAGTGACCAAGTTATTATTATTTTCGTTCTTGAGGGATTATTATCAGGCGTGTGGAGTAAGGAAACGTGCCCAAGGTTTCACCCTGCCGGGAATCATCTCTCGCTTGCAAGGTGAGTGCTCTAACCACCGAGCTACAGGACACCTAATTGGACTCTTAATGGATTGAAAGTGTAAGGCGGTCTGGCAAATCCTGCATGTCTGAGGAGAAAAGGTAACTTCTGGTTTAATACATGCCACGGACATCATTTCTTTTGGAGTAGTCCAATTTCTGCGTCAATTTTACATCTTATTATAAAAAAAACCTTGAATGATTATTTAGAAATTCAAATGATAATGTATTAAAGCCATTTGAGCTATTTTGTCTGCCCTTTGAGTCATACTCCCTACATGAAAGGTATTCTATAAATATATCTTGTATTGGGGGAGATGCATTGTCCACAAAGATGCTCCACTCAATATTTGGCACAGTGGAGAACAAGAATGAATGATGATATACAATCGACAGTTATGTGGAAGAAAGTAAAAATGTTGCTGCTTTAAATCTGTGAAATTAGCTAGTTGTAAATGAGCGTATTTAAAGTACTTATTGTGGACACATATTATTCAAAAACATTGAAGGATAATGGAGGCCTCAATAATTCAGTGATTTCAATCAGTATTTGGAACTATGTTGCCACAAGCCTTTTAAATCAACCACAGAGCAGATTATCCACTGCTTCAGTCATCTCTAAACGTGTTGAAATCATGAACTTGGTGATTTGGGAACGGTGTATGGCTTTGCAAGCTGCATGATAAGTAAGTGCAAGTGCACCCACTTCTCAACAGTTACAGGAGGCTTGGTTGAAGAAAGCCTTTCAGCTCATTTCATCTCATCCTTCCAGAATAGTGTCCCGGCCTTTCTTTACACAAGATTTGGGGCCTCAACCATCCATCCTTCAAGGCAAACAATAGCCTTATCATTAAAAACAAACAATTGGCTCAGAAAAATAAAGAAAGTCACTTTTTTAAAAAAATGTTTTGTTATGAAGATAAATAACAAGATTATTTTTCCTTTTCTTTAATAAAAGGCAAATTGTTCTGTGTCAGCAACTTCCCATACATCAGACCTTCATTGCTTTGTCATGTCAAAAGTCATCCCTGTGCATCTGGTAAACAGTGTTGATATGTATTACAACGAGTCAACCAAATTCGCAATTGTTGACAATAAAAACAAATTATGTTGCTTTATGAATTTAGAAAAAAAACATAATTGTCTATTGGGCTCTTAAAACACCCGGTTGAAATTATAATAGGGAAACTACGGATTTGAAAAGAGGAAACCGTTTCTCCCAGTGTCCTAGCCAACAATCCACCAAATAAAACTGGTCACTCACTTCATGGCAATTACACAGTCACTCCACTTTACAGTAAATCCTGTGAGGCGCTTTAGGACATTCTCCTGACATGAAAGGCGATGTACCAAATGCAAGGATTTTATTATTATAAGTCAAGCGATACAACACTGTAATGCAGAATTGGCTCTTGATTTAGGACTATGATTCCTAAGTAATATACCTATTAAAGATTAAAAAAACTCAAATGAAAAGTTATAAAGTGAAGGGTCCACCCAATAGACGTTGCAACCTCATCACAACTCAATATTAGCTTTGTTTACTTGCCCATATGTTCACAAGATCAAGAGGTACAGTACGATCCCCTGAAAAAGTACACATCTCACATTAAAATCAACACAAATCACTGAGAATACTCATCACACATTCTCCGAATGATCGCTTCAATTACAGCCATCACTGTAGCAGTTTGAAATAAGAATTACAACAACAACAACAACAACAAGATTCCATTTATAGAGCGCCTTTCACGTCAGGAGGACGTCCCAAGGCGCTGCACAGTTGGGTCATGACCCGAGCAGGGGGGAAATGGTCAGGGTGAGGGGAGGGAAGGGAGGGAGAGAGGAGGGGGAAATGGTCAGGGTGAGGGGAGGGAAGGGAGGGAGCGAGGAGGAGGAAGAGAGTCGAGAGGGGAGCTGAAGGCACGGTCAAAGAGAAAGGTTTTGAGACCGGCCTTGAAGGAGGAAAGGGAGGAAGCAAGGCGAAGGCACTGGGGGATGGAGTTCCAGAGCCTCGGGGCTGAGAGGCTGAAGGCCCGACCACCGATAGTAGGACGGTTGGGGCGGGGGACGTGGAGCAGACCGGAGCCAGAGGAACGGAGGGTACGGGCAGGTAGGTAGGGGGATAGTAGGTTGGAGAGGTAGGAGGGAGCAAGGCCGTGAATGGCCTTGTAGGTGAGGATGAGGATCTTGAAATCAATCCTCTGGGGGATGGGGAGCCAGTGGAGGCGAGCGAGGGTGGGAGTGATGTGATCGCGAAGCCTGGTGCGGGACAGTACACGAGCTGCAGAGTTCTGAATGACCTGCAGCTTGTGGAGGGAGGTGGCGGGAAGGCCGGCGAGGAGAGAGTTCCCATAGTCCAGCCTTGAGGTGACAAAGGCGTGAACCAGGGTTTCAGCAGCGTGAGGGGTGAGGTATTGCCGTAATCTCGCGATATTCCGGAGGTGATGGAAGGCGGTGCCAGTTGTGGTGCGGATGTGAGGGAGAAAGGACAGCTCAGGGTCGAACAAAACGCCGAGGTTCCTGACTGGCTTTGAGAGGTGGAGAGTGCAGCCTTGAATTATTCTTCCCCAGTCCTTCAATTCAACATTTTCTCCAGGCACCCTCCTCTCATGAAAGCATTTGGATCCTCTTTCCTTCTGCTGGAGTTACAGTTCCTCCAGTACTTACCAAGATGCTTATTTTCACAGTGAGCATCAGTAGGACATTTGCCATGGGGAAATGGGAAAATGTCACAGCCAATGCTTATATTGTCCTTACACATGCATTCATTTGCCAGTAAGAGCTACTGCGTAGCAATCAGGAGCAGAAACACAGTGTACTGAGGCAAATTGTAGCACCTCATCTGAGATCAACTAACAACCTATAGCATGGATATTGAATCTGCATCCGACCCACCTTGTACAGTTCAGCTACTCATTGGATTGAGGGAACTTGAGTCAAGAATTTGACCACTGTACTACACTTCTCATTCTGCTCTTGAAAGTAGTTTCTATTCTGTGGGTGATGACAGACCACAAATTGTATGCAGGCCACACATCTTTTATCAGCCAAGTAACAGTGATCGTGGTTGTCATGGGGACATCTGAACTTTGTAATTCGCACACTGAAATTCAACCTTGATATTTTATTTCTGCCGAGGTGACACTAATACTTCACCAAATTGTGTTCATGCAAGGAAGATATTCTAGCTGTTACCTTGCAAATTTACAGAGACAGATCTGTAAAGGTCATTGCAACAGAGGTTCTGCAGTACTGCCAAATGGAAATTAGCGCCTATTGTAAATTGATCCTTTGACCTTCCACATTTTCCCAGCACTTTGAGTAGTAACTGTAAACCCTGATTTAAGTGCAGCAAACAAGCGGACGGATAAAAACAATACAATAATAAAAACAAAACGGGAACCTTTATTTCTTGAGCATCTGGTGCACTGCAAAACTATTACAAGCTAATTAGGCTCACTTGGGGCCAGCTGTTAAGGGATTATTAATGCAAGTGCACTGATGCTACTTCCGAGTCTGTATTTGAATAAAACTTTTACGATTCTGAATTTAAAGCTCTTGGCAATACGCAAGCATTCCAAAAAAAAATTATTCAGGTTTACTCAAATTCTGAGGTTACTCTTGAAAAACAGACAGAGCAGTGTAGCAGTGAATTACATCTTCCAGCAGTCTTGTGTATCCCAGCAACGCCTGTATATCTCTGCTAGGTCACGGATTATGCCACTGTCATTTTGAAGATATAGCTGGTGAGCACAATGACAGCTAGTTGCAAATATATCCAGGCAAAGGGGATCAGGAACACCTTTTATTATAAAAGGAAAAAAAATGAATATATAGAAAATAAGCATAATTTTGCTAGACAAATTCAGATAAGTACACTGCTCTGGTTAGATTTTTTTTAAGGTATCCAAATAACAAGGAGGTTCAAAATTCTGACTAGATGATTTAGATTTGTATTCGGTTCAAAATAATGAAGCACATCAGTCACTGGATGTGGAGGGGGAAAAAGAGATTTTAGCATGATTATAGATCAGCCATTAAAGGTTTACAATCAGTGTAAAGATGCCACCAGCAAATCTCTACACAGCAGAGCCCAGTTATAACACACCCAAATTGCGCTATAAGCAAACCATGTTAGAATGAAGAACATAGTAATGGGATAACACAGCTAAGTAACATGCCAAGTTCAAAGCACAGTGAGGCTGTACCTCACATATTGCATATAGTTCTGGTCACTGCAAGATAAGGGTCTCTTTGCCCCAGAGGCAGTAGAGCAATGAGAATGATTCCCAGAATTAGAGTGATAATAAGAAACGACTAGCCAAGTGATGGATCATCAGCCTTGGAAACAGATGCTTCAGAGGGAATCTTTAAGAAGAATATGACAGTTTGGGGATTCACAATCACTATGAGCACACAGTATCATCCACAAAAAGTTTCTCTAGCAATAATGTGTTGGGAACAAGATGCTATCTCAGTGAACAGATGTGTTCTTCATCCTTCAGAATGCAGTGCACAATATAAAGAAACCACTGGGCGATTCAGGTGCATTGTGCCAGTGAATTTCAGCTCATGGGCAACAAAAACCTTAAAAATAACATTAAGTAGAATTGTGTTAAAATCAGGGATTATTCACATATATCTTTCTTGGCCTCAGGTATATGTTTTGATTTAAATTCACTCCAATCTTTTATACCGTTTCCCTTTTTTGATAGTTTTCTTTTTAAAAATAAGGTTTCATAAAAAAAATTTAAAGACCCAAATATTGCCTGATTTAGTTCAATGACTGAATTAAATCAGTACAATACTTTGGCACATCACTAATACACAGAGCCACAGATTCATCACTACTGGCAGATGTTGAAAAGTTCACATAAATCAGACATGTGCATAGCTCATGATAATGAGCCAAAATAACCGATCATCTGTTTTTCACAGAAATATAGGAAAATGAACCAGCAGGAGTTTCACCTCCCATTGGCTTTAGTTAACAACACTGACTAGCGTATCTGACCCATATAGATTAACTAGGCTCAGGCTTATTCCACAGTCTGAGCTTACTCAATGCAGTAGTAGGTGAGCTTCAGTTGGTGTCACAAAGCTTTGTGCCAGGAAAGAGAACAACAAAATTACACTTGTATAGTGCCTTTCAGGTCGGGAGAATGTCCCAAGGCGCTGGACAGACAAAGTTACAGACCTGAGCTGAGAGTCGGGGTGGGTGGGGAGAGGGCAGAAGGGGAAAGCATGGAGATCGAAAGTACGGTCGAAAAGGAGGGTCTTGAGGTGGGTCTTGAAGGTGACGAGTGAGGGGGCGAGGCAGAGGGACTGCAGGATGGAGTTCCAGAGGGTGGGGGCAGAGTGGCGGAATGTCAATAGTGTTGCAAGCAAGGCAGGAGACGTGAAGCAGGCCGGAGCTCGCTGAGCGGAGGGAGCGAACAGGGTGGTAGGAAGTTAGGAGGTCAGAGAGGTAGGGGTGAGCAAAACCGTAGAGGGCTTTGAAGGTGAGGACCAGGATCTGGGGGTATAGGGTCGCAGAGCCGAGTGTGGGAGAGGACACGGGCTGCAGAGTAATGAAGGCGTGTTTCGGCGGCATGCGAAGTGAGACAGTGTCGGAGCCGGGCGACGTTGTGGAGGTGGGGGAAGGCAAAGCGGGCCATGGCGCAAATGTGGGGTAGAAAGGATAGTTGAGGATCAAACAAGAGTTCCGGACTGGCTTAGCAAGGTGGAGTGTGCAACCATGGATAGTGATGCTGTCAGCGCCTGAGGTGTGGAGGCGCTGACGGGAGCCAATCAGGAGAGCCTCGGTCTTGTTGACGTTCAACTGAACAACAACAACGGAGGGAGCGGGCAGGTTGGTAGGGAGTCAGCAGGTCAGAGAGGTAGGAGGGGGCAAGGCCATGGTTGGCCTTGAAAGTGAGGACAAGGATCTTGAATTCGATCCTCTGGGGGATGGGGAGCCAGTGGAGTCGGGTGAGGGTGGGAGTGATGGGGTCACGGAGCCTGGTGCGCGAGAGTACATGAGCTGCAGAGTTTTGGATGATCTACAGTGTGAAGGGAAGAATTGAGAAGGCCGATGAGGAAGGAGTTTCCATAATCGAGCCTTGATGTGACGAATGCGTGGGTGAGAGTTTCGGCAGCCTGAGGGGTGAGGCAGTGGCGGAGTCTGGAGGTGGTGATAGGCAGTGCCGATCGTGGCGCGGATGTGGGAGAGAAAGGGCAGTTCAGGGTCAAACAAGGCACCCAGATTCCTGACTGGCTTAGTGAATTTGAGTGTGCAGCTGTGGATGCTGATGCTGCTAGGTGCAAGGGGCCTGGCGAGAGCCAATCAGGAGGGCCTCGGACTTGCTGATGTTCAGTTGGAGAAAGTTGTCCCTCGTCCAAAACTTGATGTCGGACAGGCAGTCGGTCAGGACGCCAGTAGTCCTGGAGTTGAGGGTGGAGGCAGAGAGGTAGAGTTGGGTGTCATCCGCATACATGTGGAAATTTACCCCATGTCTGCGGATGACATCACCAAGGGGGAGCATGTGGAGGTGAAGAGGAGGGAACCAAGGACAGAGTCCTGAGGAACGCCGCTTTGCTGAAAGAAACTGAAGAAATTAGCTCTTATCAAAGGGAGAGAAAGAAAAAGATCAGGAAATGTTCTATTATATTCAGAATACTATCCAGCGATTCCTGCTGAAAAAAATGCTTGTGTGGACCTCAGGGGAGGATAAGATTACACTGGGCTGTGACACTTTCCCACAGTCAAATAATCCACCAATATACAGTCTCAGATCAAACAAGCATGAAGAATGACCTCTTCAGTGAATTATCGAATCATAGAATTATACAGCACAGAAGGAGGCCATTCTGCCCATTGTGTCTGTGCCGGTTCTTTGAAAAGAGCTATCCAATTCAATCCCACTCCCCCGCTCTCTCCCCATAGCCCTGCAAACTTGTCTTCCCCAAATAATTTTCTACTTTTCTCTTAAAAGTCATTATCGAATCGGCTTCCACCACCTTTTCAGGCACCAGAAGCACCAGAGAAGTGGGCTGTGAAACTGGAAACTTAGGGGGACAGAGAAAGAGACAAAGGAAGGAAGATAGCTTTATTAAGAACCTAAATAGGTTTTTTAAAAAAATCAAGTTCTCAACTTATTGCTGCTAAGCAGCGAGATTGCAAGCAGCTACTTTCAAAATGTTCTTAATGGATGGATCAGTTATATCCAAGCACTGCTTGAAGAACACTAACAATTACTCTTGACTGAATGGGTCTTGAAACAAATAGATTACTTCAATGTGTTGCTCTCACAGTCTGTGCGCAGAGAACTCAAATTTATATCTGCACATTCCAGTACCTATTAATCTTTGCCTCTCACAAGAATAATCAAAAATCTGTACATTTCTTTTATTCATGAAATGAGGTGAACCATTGGTGGCTATCACCAGGTGAACAAGTCATGCATGTCTGTCAAGCAATAGCACAGACAGGTTGACAAGTTACTGCATTTCCTTCACTGTGCATTTTTATGCAGCTTATTTACCTTTACTGAACACTTGGTTATAAGGAGTATCATCTTTATAGAGAATAGTTTCGGAAACCACCCTGTGTCTACAAACTCATCCATATCATTTGCAGTATAGTATCCAAGAGCAAAAGGTGTCATGAACACCAAATAGCTCATCCTGCTGTATATATACAAACAAACTACATAGATAAACACCTCAACTTTAACACAATAATAATCCTTGCATTTGATATAGCGCTTTTCACGATGGGAGGACGTCCCAAAGCGCTTCACAGAGCACACTGTAAAGTGAATTGACTGTATATTTGTGGGCGAACGCGGCAGCCAATTGCGCACAGCAATGTCCCACAAACCGTCGTAGATTGAAAATGCCCAATTTATTATTGTTTTTGGTTTTTGGAGGGATTATTATTAGGCGTGTGGAGTAAGGAAACTTGCCCAAGGTTTCGCCCTGCCTGGAATTGAACTCAGGTCTCTCGCTTGCAAAGTGAGTGCTCTAACCACTGAGCTACAGGACTCCACACAAGCTCTCCTCCCCCATCTTCATCGGTAATCTGTTTCTTGTGCTGTTCTTATAAGCCATATTTGGTTGTAAGGGAACCAATGACAGTGGAAACCTCTTTCTGCAGGGTATGAGGGATCTGCATAAAATGAGTATCTAGTGGCAACCTTAATCCAGTGAAGAGCGACAGCACCAAACTGGCAGTGGATATACAAGAGTCAAATATACAGCGTTTCATAACTGTTTGGCATTATCATCATCCCTGTGCAATAATTATTGACTAAGCATATTGTGCAATTTTATAATCCCCTGTGATATATCGTGAAATACCACACATGGTACCTTACAATCTGCTCAGAAAGGTCTCATCAGGAATGAGACCTGTGGAAATAATTTATACAACAAATACTGTGGGAGATGGAGGCTCCTTGGTGAGGCCAAGCAGGAAAATCACTTTTCATTTCACACAATGTACTGACCTAGGCAATGTTTATTTTGACATTCACATTGGAAGTGGAGAAGGTTCCATTCCTGAGCAGTGACGTCTTTCAATTTGATGAGAGCAAATAAAAGATACAGGAATATGACTTGAACTCAAAGTTATCACACTCAACAGTTTTGTGAAGGTATTGTAGGACTGGGACAAGGACAGAATTGTTGATGAACAGGCCTGCAATGAGCTTTGTCTGAAATGTGACAATGTCTAAATTGTGGTGCTTAGGTCACAAAGTTATCAGTTACCTTTTCCCCATGAAACAGGCATCTTAATTTTGAAAAAAACTGTTTTTATAAAAAAAAGAAAACCAATTCCAGGTCAAGGCGAAAAGCCTGCAGAATGAGAGGTAAGGATACTGAAAACAGACAAGTCCACAAAATAGTTGTGCCACAAATTAACTTTTTAATAATATAATAATAATCCTTGCATTTGCAGCAAGAGGACATCCCAAATCACGCTATAAAATTAAATGGCATAATATACAACAACAACATTACATTTGTATAGCGCCTTTCATGTTGGGAGGACGTCCCAAGGCGCTGGACAGTGTACAGAATTTCAGACCCGAGCTGGGGTCAGGGAGGGAGAAGGGAGGGGAGGGGTGACCGATGGCATGGTCGAAGAGGAGGGTTTTGAGGCGGGTCTTGAAGGAGGCTGAGGAGGAGGTAAGGCGGAGTGATTGGGGGACGGAATTCCAGAAGTTGGGGGCAGAGTAGCTGAAGGCTCTCCCGCCAATGGTGGGGCAGGTGGGTCGGGGAATGTGGAGCAGGCCAGAGCCGGCCGAGCGGAGGGAACGGGAGGGTTAGTAGGGGGTTAGGAGGTCGCAGAGGTAGGGTAGGGCGAGGCCATGGAGGGCTTTATAGGTGTGAACCAGGATTATGAACTGGATCCTCTGAAAGATAGGGAGCTGATGGAGCGGTCGACAGTGTCGAAGGCGGCAGAGAGGTCGAGGAGGACAAGGAGGCAGAGGGAGCCCTCATCACAGATATTCAGAATATCATTAGTGACTTTGACCAGGGCTGTTTCTGTGCTGTGGGCAGTGCGGAAGCCGGATTGGAGGGGTTCAAAGAGGGAATGGCGAGAAAGAAAGGAGCGGAGCTTGGACACGATGACTCGTTCCAGGACCTTGGAGACGAATGGGAGGTTAGAGATGGGGGAATAGCTGGAGAGGAGGGATGGGTCCAGGGAAGGTATAGTGCTTAAACATAGTATAAAATCTAAAATACCCACATTGTTTTGCTTCTGTTAATGTACATTCTCAATAATTACAGTAAAGCCAAAAGAAGCCAAGGGCATAGCAGGGTGTACTTACTCTCACAATTATAGTGCACACAATTTAAGTGGCATCTTACCCACCAGAATAATATCCTAGTAAAAGTCAAGATCATACAATTCTACTTATTATGCTTTCCAACTGTGAATCGTGATCTGAATACAAAAACAGAAAATCAGTCTAACTAGTTTTGTTAGATTCTATTGCTGAGATCTAGTAAATATGGATCTATTTTGAATCTTTGTGATGTTTATACTCTTGGTTCAGCCATGTGGTGTTGATCAAACCCATCAAACTAATGGACAGTGTAATAGACAAACAAATACTATACTGCAGTATTTGAGATATTTATGAAATGAAGAATGTGCTTTTTTTTCTGCAAAAGTCAAAGTGTCTTAAGCACTTTGCAGTAATTACATTCAACTGTAGTGACTAATTTTCTAGGCAAAAGCTGCAGCCTTTTTGCCTGCAGTAAGGTATTGAAGCATAGTGGTTACCACATTCATCTCACGAGCGAGAGGAGACCCGAGTTCGATTCCAGCAGGGCGAAACCTTCCTTCCCCTCCCTTCTCTCTCTCTGACCCCAGCTCAGGTCTGAAATGCTGTACACTGTCCAGCGCCTTGGGACGTCCTCCCACACGTCTCTGTTCATCTAGCGGTAAGGGGGAACCCAGTTGTTAGTCGATTGGCAGACCACTTTCCGGGGGGTAAAAATTCCTCCAAAAAAATGTGGTCACTCAAACCATGGCTGCTTGTGCGACACTGAGGAGTAATTTGCTGCTGAGTTTCACCCACAAAATACACTGTACAATATATTCTGTGAAGCGCTTTAAGATGTCTCAAAGACATCATAAGGCACTATATCAAGTGCAAGGATTATTATTAAAGTCCCACAAAAAAATTACGAATGATAAATTTCATCTCAGTATTCTTGCTGGAGGGTTAGATTTGGGGAAATAAGTTGGATTCAGGAAATCTGGCAGAAAAGAACTGTGGAAGCAGATGTGATAAAAGGTTATATGATGGCTCACACTATCAATTCATCTTATTAGGTCATTGGACCACTTTGATAAATCACTGGCATGCATATACTGAAAGTTTTAATAACAGTTTTCTTTTTAACTTGGCTAGGTATCTTAGAAAAGATAAAATCACCAAAATCGCAAGGAACATTTCAGAGATTAGAAACATTTTTCTGAGCCACATTTCTGAACTAGTAGGTCAGTTCATCTCAAGGAAGACTTTGCAGTGAGGGTAGTCCAGTGGTACTGTAAACCATATCTGGTCTAGTGATAATGGCACTTGCCTCGCAAGCGAGAGGACCTGGGTTTGATCCTGGCAGGGAGAAAAGTTGGGCAAGTTTCCCTACTCTACTCTGTTCACCTTGCAGTAAGTAGGAACCCGGTTGTTAATCGATTGGCGGATCACTTTTCCGGAGGTAATAATTCCTTCCAATAAATAAATAATAATTTGGTTACTCAATCCACGAGTGTTTGTGGGACACTGCTGTGGGCTATTGGCAATCGTCCACAAAATACAGTCAATCTACTTTACAGTATATTCTATGAAGTGCTTTGAGAGGTCTCAATGATGAGATAAGGAGCAAGGATTATTATTATTAATGATAGGTGCACCAAGGAGGCCCCAAATTTGTAAATGCTATAGATGCAGCAGCTTGTCACTGCTGGTGAATAACTGTCCCTGATCGTGGCTGAGTAGCTACTCAAATTAAACAAGTCAATCAAATGTTTTGCATCTTTTTAAAAAATAAGTTACCTTAAGTAACATTACTTTTAGCTGTACATTTGCCACACCTTTTCTCCTCCACAATTATGATTATATGCCGTTTTACACTGCTCAAAATATAGGGCCCTTTTTACTAGAGCTGTGCTCCTAAACCCAGTAAACTTGGTTACCCGCTCTCACTTTTGTTTTCAGGTAAAAAGAAACTGCAAATGCTGGAACTCTGAAATAAAATAGAAAATTCTGGGTTTCATTTCTTTTAAATAAATGCTGATTTTAAACATCCCCTGGAGGCTTAAGGGGCACTGGCACCCATAGAGACAGAAATAACATTTATAAAATCTTATGATATTTCTCAAAATGTTTCACAGGTAATTACAAGTAGTAACTTTTTTTAAAAAAAAGACAACTGAGAAGCCAGTCATTTGCGTAGGTGAGATCCCATAAACAACCACGACACAAGGGCCTCAAGTAATCTGGAGGATTGCTGGCCAAAACACTGGGATAAACTTACATATCTTTTCAAACAGTTCCATGTCATTTTTAACATTCACCTGAACAAGCATAAGTTGGTTGGTTTAAGGTCCCACTTAAACATTGGCATCTCTGCTGCCCAACTCACAGAGTCCTGCCCGAGAATATCCTGCCCCTGTACTGTAGATCCTGGTGTGGAGTTTGACCCAATAATGTTCTGCCCCAGAAGCAAATGTGCTACCAATTCAGCAAATATAACAAGCCAGCACATCCAGATTTGAATCCTGATCTGCAATGAGTTAGATCACCTTGGCCAGGGCATTAAAATTGGCCTCAGCAGCCCTAGGTTAGATAAGGGAACAATAGAATTTGTGTTATTGCTGTTAAGAGACCCGTGTTGCAAGGTGCACATGCGCAGGTGTAAACTAACAACAACAACAATGCTTGATATGAACAATATCAGACAAAACATGCATAATTAAGAGCTACTTCGCCAAAGATACCCAATGCCCAAGGAAGCACAGACCATTTGGGGTGGGATGGAAATCAAAATATCTTCAGAAGAGATGAGGAAAACTGATATAGAGAGAAGCAATAGAATTAGTTTTAATCTGCAACTCCTTTATGTGAATCTACACTGATTGTCCAGCCCTTGGGACATCCTCCCAACATGAAAGGCACTATACAAATGTAATTTTGTTGTTGTACAAATACAGTAAACACAATTTAAGTTGAAAGGCGAGTTGTTTGTGCATTGCTGAACTTTGTTGAAATTACAGCTGCCGAACTAATATCTTCTCTCCTTTGTCACAAATCAACATAAGTTTTGATAAGAAACCAAAGAGGACTGAGCAGTACAATTTAACATTAAGCTGAAGACTAGGCTCGCCAATTCTAGGAAGACTTAATGAAAATACAAATTGAGGAGGAAAAAATCTGCTGCAATTTTTTCCAAATTAATAATAATCCTTGCATTTGATATAATGCCTTATCACATCTTCAACCCTCTCAAAGCACTTCACAGGATATATACTGTAAAGTGTAGTGACTGTATATTTTGTGGGCAAAATGCCTCATACTTCAAAAATATTCCCTGAATACATTTCTCACAGCACAAGATCAATCTATCATTTACTCACTTCAAAAGATTTTTCCATATATAAGGTTTAGGACTTAAATTGCTTCACAGTAAATATACACAATTCACACCTTTCAAAAGTAGTTGACAATTATTCAGCTTTCTGGAAGTTATGTTGCGTTCCTATCTTTTTTTTAAAAATCAAGTTAGAGGAACTTTTCCCAGCTGTTTCCAGATCCACAATTAATGCTTGTCACAATTCCTTATAAAGCTGAATTCACTTGCTCCTCATGATTAAAACACTGGATTAAATAGAAATTCGAATAGCTTGAATCCCCCAAGAGCACTCGTCTACTGCAGTCATATTTGCTATCAAACACTGGACTCCTCTTGCTAAACGCTGCCAAATGTTATTTGTAGCTTTACTTACCAGTTAAGCTCCGAGGCATTTCAAATCTTTCAGCCTGTCACTTGCTCCTCCACTACCTTTATGGAAAGTGCTGTTTTCCTCCGCTGATAGTTCTCCTTACCTATCACATTCTACTAGGTACCAAAAAAACTGAAGGCACAGCTAATATCAAACAAAGATCCTTCAAGACATGCTTTATCAGACTTCCCCAAACCAGGGAAAAGACTGAGAAATTCAGCCAAAATATGCGGTCCTTCTCTTTGTAAGTCATGCTGTCCTATGCAGCAGTGAGGCACCATATGATGATTAATATTGAGCAGGTTTTAAGCACATACCTCCCATGGGAATGGTCCCTTCCAGTGTATCCTCTATCCACCTGATCAAATTCTCTGCTAATCAGCAACATAAGTTCACTGAAAGAGACTCCTAGCATTACCTATCTCAGGCAGGTTTGTGAAATAGAAGCTATGGGGAGAAGGGCAACATTTAAAGGGAAGCATCATTAATCTGATTCACAAATCCCACCAATTAAAAATGATTCAACTATAAATCTGCACATGATCTCTCTTCGACAGTTTCCCGATTCAGTGCAAGAAAAATATTTATTTTTCAATATTGTTTTAAAGTATTTTTTAGGAGCAATTTATGCGATTCAATAATAGTCTCAAACTAAATATATTTCAAATAAAGTGCATTTAACTTCAAAGGCAAATTAAGCTAAGTCAATTCTTTACCAGTTTAGCTTGGAGGTTTTCACAGCTGATGTAACTGAACAAAAGAGACATGTCTTTTTTTTAACTGCAGACTTAAGTGATAAACTTCTACAAACCGCTTATCATTGTATAGTACAATGTTTACCAGACACACATACAAACCTCAATCTGTCTGAGTGGTTACTAACTCTTAAAATAGCATCATCACCCACACAGTACTGTACTTTTACAAATAATGCACGGATCCAATGTGCTGGAAACCAACCCTTCAGAAGTCATGTAGGTTGCTTGACTACATACACTGCAATTGGATACCGCGTTTTGCCCACAAAATATACAGTCAATTCACTTTGCAGTATTTTCTGTGAAGCACTTTGAGACTTCTTAAACACGTGATAAGGTACTATATCAAATGTAAGGCTTATTATAATTATTATTATTATTAGGTAGAGTGGTGGGAACTGAGACCAGCTACCTGTTCAAGAATAAACACATAATGAACATGGCAATAAACACATACACACAGAATTTATTTAGGTAATTATTAATGACTTGGTCCACATATATTATAGAAGATCTTTTAATCCCATTTCCCCTCCTCTTCCTCATATCCCTTATTACCATACACAGCGGTGGGGGGGAGAAGCGGCATGGGTGGGCAAGTTGGGAGAGGGGCAAATGTGGGCCCGCAGATGCCAGTGTTGGGGCTGCTCGGAGGACTTGCTGGTCCTTCTCAGGGCTGTCCCCTCCTAGTACTACTTAAAGTGGTGATCCTTTGGTTGGCCTGTGCCCCTGTAGTCTTAGCCACCCGCTGCTGATTACCCTTACTTCTTGAGATTCTATCTATCTTCTTATTAAACAAGCTGCGAGATTCTGCCTCTACAGCCTTTTAAGGCAACTCATTCCATCTTTTCACTGCCCTCTGAGTGAATAAATGTTTTCTGATCTTGCTTCTAACAGTTCAAGCTATCACTTGGTGTTGGCAGGGTATAAGGGGAGGAGGAGGGTTCTAACTTCTGACTACTTCCTGGTTTCCCCTCCATAACTGGCAATGAGCCAAACAAGCACTGGTATTTTACCCCCTCCCCTCACATTCATCACGGTGCTGATTTGTTACATTGCTGAGTTGGTAGCACTCTTGCTTCTGGGTCAGTAGGTTGCTTCAAATTCCACAGCAGAACTTGAACTCGTGGTTTAGGCTGACTATGGGAACATCAGCAATGGAACGAGATCTGAGTTAAGGGAGGTTTTACAAGCTTGCAATAACCAACCACAGTATCTTAGTGTTCCAACAGTGAGCAAATTCTACCACCACCTTTGCTTTCAAATGATAATGTGTTATTTGAAAGGAAGGCTTGCAGTTACCATAATATTGCTGTTTGAAGTATAAATTCTGCCTTGCATAGATGTTTTGATTATTGTGGAGTCTTTATTTAGCCCCTTGATTCAGCAAACTCTACACAAACCAAATAAAGCAGGAATACTCTTATTAAAAAGCTCTTCATCTACACATAAGTCCAGATATATTAAAATTATGAGTATTTATCCAGGTTGATAGGAACAATAAAACTAAAAGCTGCAATATATAATTTTAGTTATCATATGTTCAGCTATATGAACATTCACATACACCTCTCTATATTTCCAGTCTTTTTATGGAGTATTAAATCATTTTAACAATATTTCTAGCTGGTCCTACAAACAGACTATGATTCTCTACAATCTGGATCACTGTTGTGGGTTCGTACTCAGGCTACACAGTTATGTGATGCCCTAGGTGATATATGAGATTCTGTTTATTGTCATTACTTACTACATATCACCAATGCTTTCTAAGGATGGAGTTAGCAGTTTAGAACATCCTCCCAACGTGAAAGGCGCTATATAGGTGTGGGTGTGTCAACTTGGCTCAGTGGTAACACTCTCGCCTCTGAGTCAGAAGGTTCAAGTCTTACGTCAGTACTTGAGCTCATATGTCTAATGTCACTCCAATGTAGTGCTGGGCGTGTTTCATTGTTGGAGGCGCCGTTCTTTGGATGAGTTCCAGTTAAACCGAGGTTGTACCTGCCTGTTCAGATGGACATTAAAGATCCCACAGCACTATTCAAAAAGAGAAGGGAGTTTTCTGGTGTCATGGCCAACAATCCCCCAAATAAAATTGGTATACCAGCAAGTACAACGATAGTTGCAATGTGACAAAGTAGGGGTCAAAGATATCGATAGGGCTGAATTTTCTACAATTTGATAGGAATAACTAATCCTTACCTTTGATACAGTGTCTATAATGCTGAAATGTCTCAGAACGCTTCACAGAGATTTGTGGTCAAGTGTACTGTCTGTGTTAAATGTTTGAATAAACTTTGCTTTAAAATCAAGGTCTGTCTGCCAATATAATTTTATATAAACGTATCTGAAATCTTCTCCTCAATACTGTGACAGGCATGCACTCATAAGCACACAAAAATGAAGAAAAATGAATGCGATATTTGGATCGGAATTTGAGAACCTCTAGTTTTTGTTGGAGAATCAAGCAGCCAGAAACCTTGGTCAAATAACTATTGATTTATTTTATGGCCAATGAATGTGGCCAAAATATTTTCCTCTACAGTTTCAACATAAATTATAAATCAATACATTTCAAAAAGGTACCTTATGAAACAAAAGTTTACTTCAACAAGTCTCACAGTTTGTTTCAGAAAAAATGCTGGAAAATATCCTTCTCCCCAATAATATACATTTGAAATAAGAGCAGTAAAGATCCAGACTGTGAGAGGGCTTCACTGATATTCAATGCACCATCACACTCAACAGAAAATGGCACTCAGCAAATAAATGATCCAACTGAATCTGTCCGAGTCTTCTCTACTTAGGAACATGTGTTTGATACGTTACCAATCTGAGGTGATGATTTCAGCTTCTGTTATACAGTTAACATCAACAGTCCGGTTTTCTTTATGACAAATCAATCGATTGATGTTCAGGCTGGACTTTACAATGCTATGGTAGTCAGGAGTAGAGGGGACTCTGTATGGTGACTGATGTGCTATTAAGTTAACATACTACAGGCTATAGATAAAGAATGGACTTCCTAACAGTTTAAGTGCAGGCTTAATACAGTCCATTTATTCTATGCATATTTTCATACTTTGGTTAATTCTGATATCAGCAAAGTGCCACACGCTTACAAGAGAGGTTCAGATGGTGAAGGCCTTTCAGCCCATTTGATCTATTTCTTCCAGAATTTGATCTAGTTCTCCCATTGCAGTACCAAGCTGCTTTTTTAAAAAAATCAGTGCAGTGTCCTGGTCTTAAACACCTGATTAGTCTTTAATTATTCTCTGTAAAGAAATAGTTCCAGACGAATGTCCAAAAATTGCCCTTTGCAATTCTAAACCCTCTTGCTCACCTGCCTTGTCGAATCTGAATGTATTGTTCTGGGTTTACTTTCTCAATCCCATTTAAAATCTTACATACCTCGATAAGGTCCCTCTGAGACATCATTAGCTCTTGCAGGAGATAGCTAAATTACAAACACACCAGCCCAGATTGGACACTTTACTCGATGGTGCAAAATGCGGTAGAAGAAGACTTCAACTCAAAAAGGAGAGAAAACTGAGAGGACCAGTCCTGAACTGATATGATTTTAAAAAGTAAAGCAATATGAAAAACAGCCCATTCTCACCAACAACTCATGTATAATCTCCCAATACTGTATCTTATGGGGTTGAACAACAGTATTTTGAAGCCCAGGATCATTTCCAACATTTAATGATAATATGCTCAGTGCTGTGAGTCATTCCTCATTATTCATAGGTATATGCTTTTCTGTGGCACTTTCAAAATACTGTTCATTGCATTTTGAAAATAAAAACTAAGTGAAATTCTGAGTGCAGTAATAAAACAAGAATATCACAAAATGTCCAACAGATAGGAACAGAGTTCTATATGCCAGCCAGGCCATAGGCAGCAAAATGCTTCATCTCTCTAATGCACAATAGCACTTAAGAAATGGCCTTCTCATACCCTGCCATCAAGACTCTTTAACTATAATAGCAACCTGCAATCTCTGCAGTCTTTCTGTGTATAAAACGTTCAATGATCCAAATAATATAAATAATAGCTGGCTCAGTGGTAGCACTGTCATCTCTGAGTCAAAAGGTTGTGGTTCAAGCCCCAATTCCCCATGTGGAATCTTTAATTGTAATGAATTCGGAGTGTGTTGCATTGTCGGAGGCGCCATCCCACGTGAGACACCTGGGTTCAATTCCAGGCAGGATGAAACCTTGGGCAAGTTTCCTTACTCCACACGCCTAATAATAATCCCTCCAAAACAAAAACAATAATAAATTGGTCATTTTCAATCCACGACTGTTTGTGGGACACTGCTGTGTGCAATTGGCTGTCGCGTTTCGCCCACAAATATACAGTCAATTCACTTACAGTATATTCTGTGAAGCGCTTTGAGGCGTCAAGAAGATATGAAAAGCACTATATCAAACGCAAGGATTATTATTATTATATAATATATTATTAATTCAGATGAGACGTTAAACCAAGGTCCCGTCTGCCCGCTCAGGTGGACATTAAAGATCCCATGGCACTATTCGTATAGAGAAGGGAGTTTCTCTTGGTGTTCTGGCGACCAAATAAAATTGGTCACTCACTCCATGGCTGTTTGAGGGGCACTGATGTGCACCGATTGGCTGCCTCATTTTGACCATAAAATACAGTCAAACTACTTTACAGTATATCCTATGAAGCCCTTTGCGATGTCTCGATGATGTGATAAGACGCTATATCAAATGCAAGTATGACTATTATTATGTAAAAATGTATAGAAGTTCACTTTTTTTCTGTTTTGGCTGCAATATCACCATTAAAGATCGCATGTTCTAGATTGCAACATTATTAAGTACTTTATATGTCAGGGTTTATTACTGTTCTTTCTCTTTTTCCTAAAATATGCTTCAAACCTCACGACAATATATTATATCTGCCTCTTGCCCTCCCACTCTGCTACGTGACCTAAGTTGTCCTGCAAGCATCCAGTTACTTTCCTCACATTTGTCATACCCTAATCTAATTTCTTATTAGGAAATGTAAAAATTGTTGCCCCCCTGCCCATCTTTAATTCATTCATACAGCTGAAAAATGATAAGAGGTCCTATTGTCCATCCCTGATGTACACAAACAAATACAGTAAACTTAATTTACTCTTGCTCTCTATCTTTATCTTTCAGTCTATGCTTCTGGATTTAACAGCCTTGGATCACTCACTGAAATCAATGAGCTAACGAATTTACCTTTAATCGCATAAATATTATTAATACTTGATCTGGGCATGTTGGTGCTGACAAAATAAGAAGTAGAGGAAATATCCCATTTCCAAACCACTGACTGCTCACACCTTCCCAATGTGAAAAGGACTATATAAGTGTATATTTGCATTGTATTATATTGTACTATGAGTACCAAAATAAACAAAATCTGAAAACAAATACATACAATCAAATAAATCTTGTTTTATTTGGTTCTCAGTAACCAAATTTCCAATGCAAAGCCAGATCCTGAGTTGTACTGATGGCTGCTTTATCATTGATCTGAGTGATCAAATCCAATCCTCTGAAGTTCTACCACCTATCATCATCAGAATTTTCATTAGAAATGCTCAATCACTATTATTATATCTGCTTGCAATTTGCCTGCTTTGATCTCCATACTCCATTCTCTGACAGTTCTCCTTTAGCTCATGGTTTCACTGCCTCATTCTTGTGCCCTGGTTCTCCCCTTTCTCACGTGCTCAACTTTAGTCATCTTGGCTTGTTCCTCCTCTCCTTCATTAACTCCGCTTATTACTAACACAGCCAGGCTTCATCTATTCCCATTTACAGATGTTCCATCAGCAACCATTGTAAAACCCCAAGACATGATTTACATCAGAACCTGTTTCTGTTCTTTCTTGGAACAGCCTTTGTTACTATAGAGACTGCTACACTCAGCTCTGAAAAGATATTAAGCATAATGCTAAATAAAAACACACATATTCCATTGGTAATTCTGGGGGAGGAGTTGATTTTCTGAGGACTAAGCATGTCATGATCCAGTTTAGTGCTTGGCTTCATTTTTTACCACAATTGTCCCTGATGTGCTGAATCACATCACAAATAGACAGTGTCATTATTATTGCTTTAGCTTGAAATCCTGACTATCCTATCACATTTGTGGAGCTCTACTTTACAATTCATTACAATTAAAGCTGCAATTTAAAATCATATCCCTTGGACAATTTTCAGAAAACTTGTTTTTTTTTTTGTTTAGCATTTTAAATTTAGGCCTTGCTTAACACAGAAGAACTAACAGATTCAACCGCAAATGATCACCACAAAACTGACTTAATTATATATCTGGACCAGAAAAAAGTTCCATAAAAATATCCTTTTTTTAGACTACTATCATACAGGGAACGGAAGACAAGGTAGGCAATCTTAGCCCTTTTTTTCTTTTTTAGCAAGATGAAACTGCAGCTGTAGACGGGCACATAAATCTTTGCAGCTAAGTAGGTCATAAGACATGAAGAAGGCTTCTGATCGAACACAACTGTAATCTTGACATATTACTCCATCCAGCTTTTCGATTTCAGTTTTCTTGCATGCAGCCACATCACACTCTGATAAATAACATTTTTCTTTTCTCATTTCAAATCATTTCTCTATTAGACACAAAATGTTCCTTTTGCATTCTTCTCTTATTCTCATCTAGCACTGATGTTCACAAGATCACAAGATTGGTTCGGATGATAAAGGCCCTTCATCCCATCTGATCTTATCCCTCCAGAACACCCACCCTACCGCTCTATCATTACAGCATAACAAAGGTTTTTAAATGAGTCTAGTGTGCTGGCCTCAACCTGTTTGAATCATTAATTACTGTTACTGTTAATTATTTTAGTCATTAACTGGTGAAATAAATTTTCCTAACTTTATTTTACTGAGTTCCATCTGTTCCTTTGCTGTCACAAATGCAATTACTTGCCTGAAACTGTACCTTGTTACCTCTTTTCAACTTATATGGGTCATGAATTCTTACATTTTAAAACTAAGGGAATTAACTTTTAAAAACAATGTTTTCAGAATTAATTTAAATGCCTTTGAAACAAATCATGTTTTCTCCTAAAAATTAAAAATATTGCATGTTAATTGTAGTAGTTTCGTTTTCTATATTTATTCTTAGAAATTAATTTAAATTTCTCTACATTTTTCCAAACAGGTTCATTTGAAAAGGGAACCTGCACTGCTAAGTGATGCAAAAATAATAATCCCAGGAGATTAGTGTTTTTATTTAAATATAAATAATACATTTATATGTAACATGCTGCAAAACCCCCAAACTCATTGCTATTTAAAAAAAAGTAACCTATTTACACAACTTTCTTCCATCTTCATTTAGCCTTGGCAAATAAGCTGAAATATAATAGGTTTAACTCTAATACCTAAACAGAAGTCCCAGTGCATACGCTTCAACAAAAGCAAATCTGTTGAGAGGTGACATCTTTCAGCATTTTGCTGCAGTGTTTCTCAACAACAGGCTTCTTTCTGTGCTCTTTAATCCTTTAGCTATTGTAATATTATATGTAGCATTAGTTACACACACAGTAAATTGTCTACTTTTATTCAACTCAATTCCCTCTGCATAATTATTTTGTATGATAAACTGAATATTTGATGCTCAGTTTCATAAACAAATAAAATCAGTGTTCCATAGGTGCCTTGTGCATATTATACTACATTCTGTAAATATTATACAGTAATAGATGTCTAATTCATCTGTGCATGCCCTATGCATTTTTCAAACAGTATTCAGACTCTAAATCCATATTTTGTGTGTTGCATTGGGAATTTTAATACTCAAAAGTGATTTTACTTAAAGGAACAATTGTAAGCATAATATATTTGTGCTTGGTCGCAAAAGTTGTCTCTGATTAGACCTGTGATTTTGGAATCCACTCAAAATAATTGTGGATATACCATGTTTACTACATAGCAAGAGAAGGAGATCCCAAGAAATCAAATTGCACCTGATAGTTAGGGCATAAATGATTCATGGTATCTCAAACCAACAGCCTTGGACAGCTGATTGGAAAACAATGAGACAGACATACAAGTGAGAATGTTGACGCTAATGCTTTGCATTAGCTGCAGATAATCACATTCCTCCAACATTGTGCCACCCAGGATTTGCTTATATGTGAAACACCAGACCTCCAAAGATAAATTCTACTGTCTCTTCAGTTGCTTCATAAATCTGACATTTTTGCCATTGTTAACGAATGTCAAGCAAAATTGAGGCTCCCGCTGCACTTCCTTTAATTATAGAAAATAAAGTTACTGGCTTGAAGTATTTCCAATTCACGAATACAGCAAGTCCAACAGTTGTGGTTGGTACAGTTGTCTAACATCAGACACATTGAAGAGTTGAAATCCTGGGAAAATATATATATATATCTTCTCAACAGTGTACCCTTATAAGTATTTGTTTTGGGCTTTCAGAGCCTACCAATGTGCTATGTAGATGCTGAAGCCATTGACGACAGAGGGCTAGTACTACTCTATTGTATTTCCACCTCCTCCCCATATTTAACATACTGAAGTCAGTGGGATTTTCTACCCCTGCATGCTATAGGAGTAGTATATTGACAGGCATGCCATAAGACTCAGCTGTATTTCCCTGTGTGTGAGTTGGACAGTGTAGTTCACCTACAAAAAAACAGTTGACTAAACTTTATAGTAAATATTGTTAAGCTCTTTGAGAAATCAATCCAATGTAAAAGGCACTATATCAAATGGAAGGACTGTTATTGTTATTATATACAATAGTACGACTTTACTATTAGTGTGATTAAGGGACACATCCTGCTTACCTAATTCTGGAAAGTATAAGGCACAGGTTGGCAAGAGCTAAGGCTTGGAGACTCCAGATTGTGCAATGAAGTCTAACCAGCTGAAACTTCACAGCTTGCCATTGATATCGCTGTCTGGCAAGCTTTCCCGTTGCTTGTCCAGCTAAGACCAACCTATCTGTTAGGGCTTTGGCTTGCAGGGTTAACAGGAGATGAGTGGGATCACTCCCTGCTCCCGGTGACTGGTCTGCCCTTCCAGGTCCTGCTGATGAGCCAGGCTGCCTATGCTGTCATCAGTAGATGGGTTTCCCCTCAGCTTTACGACATTTAGCGATCTCATATAGAGCCACAACTTGTCCCACATATTCCTCACGAGAACGGAAGCCTGTCTGCTCCTACCTGATCAAACCATGAGTATCCAATACATGTGAGTGACTACCCGAAGCACCACTTTTATAGTCATTAAAATCAGCGAGAACTCTCTGTAGTTATTGGTTTCACTGGGGTCACCCTTCTACTGGATAGACTCCACAATTGCACTCTGGAACACTGAAGTGGTGCGTGCCTCAGAAACAATCCTGTTGATCAGCACTAGGAGGGCAGCTCCCAAGTGAGTTGTGGGTTCCTGGCTTGGACCTGTAAGATCCTGGCCGTCCTTCCCTTTGTTGTTACCCTGACCAGGTCCCGCTTCCGAGATAGGTGCCTTACAGGTTGTAGCTTAAGTTTCTTTACCACCTCAACTGCAGAAGCAAGAAAGTCCATCAATCACCTCACACAGAATCGGTCCCAGGCTTCATGTTCGTCAATATTCCTTGTGTGGTAGAGTACATTGGTACCATCACTCGTAGCACAAGGCACGAGTGACTGTGTATAAGTAGGTGAACATCTTGTCAAGCCTCAACCCAGAGTAAACAAGTGTGTGGAATCACACATCTCAGAATTACAACTGGAACCTGGAACGTTACATGGAATTGACAAAGTTTTTCCAATTTCTACTAGAGTCATCTAATATATTTTAACTGTATTCTATGATTCAACATAAAGCTAAAATAAATGTATTACCAGTTCAGTAATATTAATAATCTTTCCATTTGGTGCAGTGCCTTTCATGTTGGGAGAACGTCCCAAAGCGTTTCACAGGATTTTGCTGTGAAGTGAAGTGACTGCATATTTGTAGGCAAACTCAGCAGCCAATTTCGCACAGCAATGTCCCACAAACTGCTATGAAATGAATGAACAATTTTATTTGGGGTATTTTTGGCCAGAACACTGGGAAATACTTGTTTCTCTTTTCAAATAGTGCCATGGGATCTTTAAGATCCACCTGAACAAGCATCCGAAGGATAATAATAATCCTTGCATTTGATATAGCGCTTTTCACATCTTCTAGACGTCTCAAAGCGCTTCACATAAAATACTGTAGAGTGAATTGACTGTGTGGGCGAAACGTGGCAGCCATTGTACACAGCAGTGTCCCACAAACAATCGTGGATTGAAAATGACCAATTTATTATTGTTTTTGTTTTGGAGGGATTATTATTAGGCATATGGAGTAAGGAAACTTGCTCAAGGTTTCGCTCTGCCTGGAATTGAACCCAGGTGTCTTGCTTGCAAGCCGAGTGCTCTAACCACTGAGCTACAGGACTCCACAGTCCTGGCACCTCTGACAATACAACACACCCCCAGCTTTGCACTTGAGTCAGCCTGGACTGTGAGCTCAAATTCCTGACTTTGGGCTTGAATCTATTGCCTTTTGACTCAGAGGCGAGAGTACTACCCACTGAGCCACAGTGACTAAGTACAACATTATTACACAGTTCAGCACAGTAAACTAAAGAGGAAAATGAGAACAAAATTAGATATAAAATTTTAAAAGATTTCCTATAAGGTCACTTCCCAGCCTTAAAATTCAAAGCATTTATTAGCAGCTTATTGAAGGTACTTTTTCTCTCCTACAGATAAATATTGCAATGCTTTCTCTCTGAATTTAATAAAATATTTTTGCTATATGGCATAACACACTTGGACATTCATAGAAGCACAGATATTATTTTTATGGTCTTTTTGAAGATGCAGAGTCGTGCTCTCAAGAATAGATCATCTTAGTTAATGAGACCAAGATAGAAATATATTTATAGAATACTATCTTACCTGTCCAGTGCAATACATGCATGCAATTCATCAGTTCACCTTGTTTTTGCCTGTCCATTTAATCACATGTTGCACAATACCTAATGATACATGTATATAATGAAGTTTACCATTGCAAATATATTTCTAAATATAGTCCATCATAGTATCAAACTTGCTAAATAAAGTAACAACTTGCATATGCAAAGGCATAGGTGCATTGATAACATGGTATGATGTACATATATATTATTGTACAGAAGAATAGATGTATTATGCTGCAATGTACACTGAGGTATAGGCAACAACAACAAATTGCATTTATATCGCGCCCCTTGCACAGTGGGGGGATATAAACGCACAGAGCCGGGGGGGGGGGGGGAGGTGATGGTATGCATAGTTGAATAGGAAGGTCTTCAGGCACGACCTGAAGATGGGGAAGGAAGGGGCAAGACTGAGGGATAGAGAGTCCCAGAGTTTTGGGGCTACTGATGGTGGAACTGAGGGCATGAGGAACATGCAGAAGGCCGGTGCCAGTCGAGCGGAGCCAGCGGGTTATAGGATAAGCAGGTCGGAGGTAGGGAGGTACCAGGGCATGAAGGGATTTGAAAATAAATGTGAGGATCTTCAAATCAATCCGTTCGGTGACAGGGAGCCACTGGAGCCTGGCTAGAACTAGTGTGATAGGGGCAGAGAGTCTAGTACAGGCGAGTATGCTGGTGGCGGAGTTTTGGATCAGCTGGATCCTGTACATGGTGGAGCTGGGGAGACGGAAAAGAGGGCATTTGAGAGGTCGAGTCGGGAGGTGGCGAACACATGGATGAGTGTTTTGGCTGCATCTGGGGTAAGGTTCGGTTGAAGATGGGCAATGTGGTGGAGGTGAAGGAAGGTGGTCCTGGTCAGGGATCAGATGTGGGGAAGGAAGGATAACTGTAGATTGAACCTGACGCCAAGGTGACATACTGATTTGGTGAGTTTGAAGAATAAGCTTGAGAGGTTGAGGAGGTCAGAGCCGTAGGATAAGACATATACCTGGGGGGGGGGAACTCCGGTGGAAGCTTTTTCCAAGGTCGGAAAAAGATGTGGAGGGCTTGGAAGAGGGAAGGTGTGGCAGCAGAGAGGTCTTCCTGGATCTCTCCGCCGCATTCGACCACACGATCCTCATCCACTGCTCCTCCTTCCTACAGTACACAACTAGATGCACTATGATGTATGTACACACTATGGTAAACTAGAATATGTACACTTTTACATATGGTGCACTATTGAACAGCTGGACATATGCACTATGATGTACACACTACATTACACCAGAATATATACACCATGGTGCATATACACACTACAGAACATAAGGACTTTTGCAAAATGTGATGCTGAACACGCAAAAAAGCCTGCTTGACTTTTTTTCTTAATTTTCCTCAAAATTTCAGTCCAATATGTAATTAGATATCAACAGCAATGACAACAACAACTTGCACTTATATAGCGGCCTCCACGCTGGGTAGCGCCTCAGAAAGCTTAAATATTAAAATGGCATCAAATATATGGCAATGACTTTGCTTTTACAAATACAAATACAAAAGGCAGTAAAATGTAGAATTGTAATTACTATCCTGTCAAGACTGTTGTTATGATGTTGCATTGCATTTAAATCTACTGTTGCATTTTTCTGTGATTTATTTTATAATTTAATGTCAGTCCTGATCTATTCGTCCATTGTAATGCTCCTGTTAGTTCCAGTTTTACTACATTCCTTACTGAGAACTCTACAACATAATTTTTACAATTTATCAGCCTTTAAAGGAGTAAATTTCGAAGTGACCTTCTTATTATGAAGGCTGGAAAGAAAATATATTCTCACTGTAACTCACATGTCTCACCAAGTAACATAATACACACTCTGTAATAGCCTCAAACAACATGCATTATTCACAGCTCCCTCTCCAATGCAAATTCAATATAAAGTTTGTGGTTCTATAAAACCGACTTGTGGAAAGAGTTTTTTTATATATAAACAAAATGTGTTAATAAAGTAAGAACAGACTTACAAACGGTATCAAAAGGTATGAGTGTATATCTAACCTATATTCTGAATGATGACAACTTGAGTGATTTGAAAACTGTAATCTAATCAAGACTGGGAGGGGGCTGCACACTGGAGTACATAGGATAGTGACAAGCGAAACTGAACACAACCTGATAAAAATGGTCAGAAAATCACTGAAAACAGAAGTCTGAGAACTGAGAACTGGAATAGGGTAAATATGCTTACTTATATAAAAAAAGGGAGACACAGAGTCAATCCTAGGAACTGCAGGCCACTAAACCTAACAATATTAGAAGGTGTATTGAAGGAGAGTCTAATAAAACATCTAACAAAATACAAACAATGAGAGAGAAGCAGTATGGATTTAGAGGATGAGGACGTGCCTGATAATCTATTGGGAGTTTTATGAGAAAATGACAGATCTCCTGGGGAGAGAATTCAGTTGATGTTATATGTTGGTATTAAGTCTTTGACACTGTGGCATATAAGAGATTGTTTTTTTCAGGTTGAAAAGCACAGATTAGGAGAAAATTTAGAAGTGGGCTCAAAATTGATTCATTCAAAGGAAGCAAAGTCTAGCTGGTCTGTATAGGTTTGGAAGAAGGTGATTAGCAGCACGGCTCAGGTGTCAGTTCTTGGCCTCATTGTTTACAGTGTACATGAACACTGATTGTGGGCAGAAATAGAACCGACCAAATAGACTGCACACACAGAGTTCTGAACAGATGAGACTGTTTGACTGACATATAACACATGTCATAGAAACACAGATTAATGTCAAGTGATGGATTGAACCAGAAGAATAAACAATAGGAATATGTGCACCCAAGAAATGAATCTAGGGTAAAATCCTTGTCCACGCTTTGGTTACATCCCATCTCGCCTATACCAATGCCCTCCTCACCAGTCTCCCAGCTACACTATTTTCCGCTCGGCTAGCTGCAGTCTCCTGCTTGTCCCTCATCTCCTCCGCTTCACCATCATCAACCACGCTTTTAGCCACTTTGTCCCGAAACTTTGGAACTCTCTCCCTCAACCCCTCCGCCTTGCCCCCTCCTTCTGATCACATTTGAAGACCTTCCACTTTAACCATGTTTACGGTCACCTCCGCTCTCCCTGGCTCAGCATCAGGCTAAGACATTATCCTGCTCTATAAATGCCAGCTGTTGTTGTTATATAATTCACTGAAACCATCACCATAGTGTCTGGCAGTAAAGCAAAGAAAAACAAACCCAATTTTAGGGTGTTCAGGTGTATGCAGTGACAAGAACTGATGGGCTCTGGCCAACACTATCTATACTAGAGACATCCTGACATTGGAGAGTGTTCAGTGATGGTCATCTAAATTAATATACAGTATAACATTATAATCTGAGCTGTGAGGCGAGACTGGAAATGTTTACATTGGAGAAAAGAAGATTATGCAGTCATCTTACTGACATTTTGCAGATCCTAAAGTGGATTGCATTAAACATTATAAAACATTATAATAATAATAATCCTTGCAGTTGATATAGCGCTTTTCACGTCGGGAGGACATCCCAAAGCGCTTCACAGAACACACTGTAAAGTGAATTGACTATATTTGTGGGCGAACGCGGCAGCCAATTGCACACAGCAGTGTACCACAAACAGTCGTGGATTGAAAATGACCAATTTATTATTGTTTTTGGTTTTGGAGGGATTATTATTAAGCGTGTGGAGTAAGGAAACTTGCCCAAGGCTTCGCCCTCTGCCTGGAATTGAACTCAGGTCTCTCACTTGCAAAGCGAGTGCTCTAACCACTGAGCTACAGGACTCCACAAGTGAAGTTTATGTCATTTGAATCCCTCAATGACAATATGGCTATGAAATCACTCCCTATTGGTATAATTTCAAGCAGGCACTGAATATACCAACACATATTCCTGTTCGTCGCTGAGTATGAAAGTAGTTTGAAGCAAGAATGTCCCTGCAAGTTTCATATCAAGAATTATTATTTTAGTTAGTAATATTGCTGTATAAAAACTTTTACAGTTATTAAATTAGGATTGGTAATATTTTTGAACGTATGAATGGGAGCTTTCTCATAAAGATAATGCATTTCCAAAAGAACATCTGGTTTTATTATAAGGACAATGCTCCTCGGCGAAATGGACAAATATACATGGATAGCAATACATTCAATGTAAAAAAGTCACAAAAAGTGTTGCAACGATACTCTCCCTCTCTCCTATTACTTTAGTAAAAGGAAACTGTGAGATTTCAACGAGACTAATAACTTCCTCTTTTCGCTGTGATTCACACTTGCTTCGCGAAAGACAATCCGTTTATTCAAATTCCCCTGACCAAATGACAATTAATTTATTAAAATGACCCTGACCAAAAAGTTTTAAATGACAGTCAGTGACCTCCATGGAGTCAGGATATCAGTTATTTGAGTTATCAACCAGAAGTTATTGGCTGCTCCTCCAACACAACATTAAAAAAAGAGATGTTTCATACAGCTCGCCTTTGATTATATCAGTTATGTTATCCAGGTTAATTCAAAGCTGGCTTTGCTTGTGAGTTATTGACCTTTTGCTCTTTGAAACAACCCTTAAATTGACTGTTATGGATAAGAGACAGCGCTTCCTTTATGGAAACATGCCATATTATTTGGTGCAATATAATTTTGTAGCTTTCTGGTGATAGAAAAACAGATTGCTGATGAGTATGGCAATGTAATTGTACCTCCATCATCACTATAAAGAAACCATTGATACTATCCCGATGTGCTTGTACTACCGTGCAACATTTCGCCAGTCAGTAAAAAAAATTTAAACACAGTATTAAAATTCTATACAGTTATTTTTGTATGTTTTCCTCTTAATGTGTTTTCGTACAGACTATCTTTTATCAGTGCTGTCAGGATTTTAATGGAAATAGTGTTCACTTCCACTTAGATTACCAGGAGATTGTTCTGCTCAGGTGACACTGGAGAATTCACTGCTATTTTCAGACATTCATATGGATGGAGCAACATAATAGGTACATGTAATATACATCCTAATGCTGTAAAATACAAAATCTTTTAGCTCTAACATGCTACATCAGATACTGCTGTCAGATTCCTAAAGCACATTTATCAATCGTGGCTATGCTCCTGGAAAGCACATTATAATACAGTAATAATAATAATCCTTATACTTGATACATTGCCTTTCACATTGGGAGGATGGCTCAAAGCTTTATAGATGTACTGTAAAGTACGGTGACTGTGTGTTTTATGGGTGAGCATGTCAGCCAATTTGCACACAACAATGTCCCACAAACAGCTATGAAATGAATAAACAATTTTATCTAGGGGATTGTTAGTCAGCACATCAGGAAAAAATCCCTTCTCTTTTCCACCTGAACAGGTAGACTGGAACCTTGGTCTTCATTTGAAGGACTGCACTACCGACAAGTTAACCACGAGCACCACATTGGGGAGTGTCAGCTTAGAGTGGATGTGGTCAAAGTCCCAATATGGAGCTTGTATTCCCAACCTTTTGACTCAAAGGCAAGAGTGCAAACAACTGTGCCAAACTTAGTGATGGAGATCAGATTAGACTACTTGGGGGCAAGTTCCTGGCGACTTTCTGGCACAAGCAAAGGAAATGGTGTCTGAGATGGAGATGGAAAGACTAAAAAGGAGAGAAAATAAATATACTCTTGCTGAGTCAGAGCAAGCCAGGTAGACTCAAGGGCTCATCACTACTCATTTACATTTAGTTTGAACTAGTACCTTTGGCAGAACTCTGTCAAAGTCTTGCAAATGATCAAGATAAGGAACCATACCTGAGATGTCTTCATGTGTGAGTTATTGGCCTTTAACTCTTTGAAACTAGCCCCAAAATAACAGCTACAGTTAAGAGAGAGCACATCCTTCGTGAAAAGTCACTTTATCTTTGCCTATCATATGACTAGAACTGCCAAGGTCAGATCACTGAAAAAAGTAATACTGTATGAGCAAAAGGGAAACACAAATCCACTGAAACAAATGGGGATTGGGTCCTTATAATTTGGTGAGGGTGGGGGTGTGGGGGAAGCCCATCAACTAGGAATATATGTGATTGGTTCCAACAGTTCAATCAATTTATCATAACAATAATAATAATTCATTCAAGTATTTATAAATTGTCAAATGTGAACAAGGAGCTAAGCATGGTTAGGCTTTTATTCTTTTAACGTTGGCCACCATGCTTTTGCTGTGACTTGTGAATTTTATCAGAAACTGATCTGCTTCTTGAATGATGAATTACTCATTAGACTATATTACTCTTTGACTCATTCCAATATCAAATTCTTGTGCTACTGATTCACCTCATTCACTGCCATTACCATTCGCACAAAATGTAAAATCTATAGTACAAAGCATTTCTGATTGCCTTAAAGCATATTACATATGATAGATTAAAAAAAATTTGTATTGGATAAAACAATTTTACTCTTCTGCAACCAACTTTAAAGATAGCAAGAGCAAAGTTTTTAAATGAAATGTAGCAGACTTGAATAGCAATCAATAGGCTGCTTAAATAATGCTTGTGATTTCCATGAATGTGCTGACTGAATTAATGTTTTTGAAGATGCCCTTAATGTGGACTTACAAATGCATTGATTTGATCATTAAAATGTGAGCCTGAAAGAAATATGCACAGAGCTCTCCCGAGGCAAATAGTTATTCCTTCAGTTGCTTTTTCAGACCAGCTGAAATTGTTCTCCATTTTATGCATGATCATACCATATTTTTACAGTATTTCTCCTCATCTCCACATAAGATGCTGACAAATGCTGGGGTACAGTTTCACAGGTGCTAGATGTTATCAGGAACCTCAGAAAGTGGCCATTCGTTGTGTGTGAGCCAAGATAGTTATTCGTGCTGGCAGGTTATTTGATCGAGACCAGCATCACAAGTGAATTAAATCTGCCCTCACCTAATGTTCACGTGCACAATTTCCAACAGGAGTTACTGGATAGTGAGCAGAAGAAGGAACCGGGCTTTATTTTAGCCTTCCTTCTCCCGGGTCGTGAAGCAGTTTACAGCATGACTTCGAGGTTGTATAACTCCAAGTAGTGACTTTAGCAACCAATCCATTTATATTTGCAGCACTATAAAAGTGAAGCATTGGAATCAAAACTGTGGCATTGCGTGTTCAATCGGGATTCCAGATATTGTGCTTCTTTGCTAGATACTGGCCTAAACATAACTTCAAAAAAGTATGATTTTAAAGATAAAAAAACATTCTTGGGTCTGGAATACAAAATCCCAGATGTAACAGAAAAATAAAATTGTGATTTCTTTTACGATACTGTAAGGATGTAGACCAGAGAAGAGCAATTAATTTTTAACAGGCACAAAAATGCCTGGTACTTATTAGAATGAAGTGCTTTGTGGAGTCCAGTAGCATGTTAGCTAGAGCACTTGTCTCACAAGCGAGAGCACCTGGGATCGATTCCCGGGAAGGGCAAAACTTCAGGCAAGTTTTCTTACTCCACAGGTCTCTGTTTACCGAGCAGAAAGTAGGAACCCGGTTGTTAGTCAATTGGCAGATCACTTTTCCAAGGTAATAATCACTTCAAAAATGAATAAAATAAAACATAAAAGTAATTCAGTTGCTCAATCTGTGACTGTTTGTAGAACAGTTCTGTGCGCAATTGCTGCTGCATTTCCCCACAAAATATACAGTTAATTCACTTTACAATATATTCTATGAAGCACTTTGAGATGTCTCGAAGATGTGGTAAGGCACTTTATCAAATGCAAGGATTACTATTATTTCTTTGTGTGTGAATGAATCAGCCCTGCCCACCCCTGATGTTTTCCATTAATTATTATTTTGCCATTCACCTCTTGACTGTTTGCGGGACCTTGCTGTGCGCAAAATGGCTGCCATATGTGCCCACAAAAAAGTCACTGCATATGACAGTAATTACTCTGAAATGCACTGACATTATAGGCATGATAAAAATAAGAGTTCCTTCTTTCTTTTCTATTCCTAAGTAATGTAGAGCTAGTCAAGAATTTACATAATCTGGTGAGACAAATGGTGATCACACAACACCCAAATTACATTTGTATAGCGTCTTTCGCATCGGGAGGACGTCCCAACATCATCATACTGTGCGAGTTACTTGCTAGCTAGTTTTCTCAATAAACAGTGAATCTTTGAGTTGGATTATTTAACTAAATAATAGCTTCATTTGTTTTCAGTAAACTATGTACCGTGACCACTTGGGAAAATTACTGTTTGGAATTTAATAAATTACAAAGTTGTCTGATGGCTTGAGGCCCCATTAGGAGGTTTGCACAGTAGTCAGATGCTTTCAATAGGCACACACTGTAACATTTTCGAAAGACCTGCAGCAGGGAAACTGAAAATAAAGACTTTTTTTGTTTCTCTCTCCCAAACTCCGTTCTTTCTGCTGGTGCCATTGGTTACTGTCTCCTTTAGTCTGTTTTGTCAAAAATTAACATTCCATTGGTGAAAATTTTACATTTTGTCAATTGATGGAACCCAATGCCAATAAGTAAAATGTTAATTCTCGAGAGTGCAGCTCTTGCCTTTCTTCAGCAGATCAAACCTTAGTGGCTAAAATTTACAAACCTAGAAATGCTCACCTCAAAATTAAACAGCACTCACTGGGAACTGAAAAGCAAGAACATGTTTGCAAACGCATGTTGCAGAAGCTGGGCCCAAGACATTTCAGCTTCTGAACTGTGGCCTTCCACTTTGGATTAGCAGGATATTGGCTTTTGCTCACCACTAACCTGCGGTGAAAAAGGAGGTGAAATTGCAATGCATCTTGAACTTTGGAGTCCTGTAGCTCAGTGGTTAGAGCACTCGCTTTGCAAGTGAGAGACCTGAGTTCAATTCCAGGTAGGGCGAAACCTTGGGCAAGTTTCCTTACTCCACACGCCTAATAATAATCCCTCCAAAACCCAAAACAATAATAAATTGGTCATTTTCAATCTACGACTGTTTGTGGGACATTGCTGTGCGCAATTGGCTGCCACGTTCGCCCACAAATATACAGTCAATTCACTTTACAGTGTGTTCTGTGAAGCGCTTTGGGACGTCCTCCCGACGTGAAAAGCGCTATATCAACTGCAAGGATTATTATTATTATTATTATTCACCAATAAGAATGGGGTTAAAGGGCCTGTCTCTGGTATTGGATGCAATAAATATTTGATGCACTACAAATCTGACCCAACATTTTCCTCAAATGACTTTTATAAATATTCCCATTGCTACAGTTACAGATGATTTAGGACACGACAGCCATTCTGCCCATTAAATCTGTGCTAATGTTGCAAAGTCCAAATATCTCTGCTTCACAATGTGTAACTCATTTTAATGACACAACATTTAGGGTTTTAACATCCTGAAAAATGCAACATCTTCCATTAACACAGCTACTAAGCAGCAACTCATTGTTAGAGGTTCCATCCTTCCGATGAGGCATTAAAGATCCATGTCAGTATGAGACAAGACACTCCCCACACCTTACAGCCCCAAATCATGCAGCAGATTGTTCATTCACTCCATGGTTGTTTATAGGATCTGCTGTGTGCAAATGGGCTGCCATGTTTACCTACAATGTACACACTTGACAGCAATTACATGTGAAGTATTTTCAGATGTTTCAACATTTAGGGTCCAAATCATATCAAATGCAAGGATTATTATATTAATATTTCAATTTTATAATTGAATTGCATGTTACTTTCATTCGAAGACAATGGTGCTCATCAATGACCAACCAAAACCACACAAGTTCTCTTGCAACACAACAGGCTTACAAAAATTTCAAGAACTATCTGAATCACGTGGAATGGAAGCAGAATGAATAATAATCGTGCTGACATGATTTGAAATATTGAAGAGATTCTTTTGAAAGATATAATAGTTCTCAGGAAAGAAGTAAATGTAGCAGAAACTTAACAGAGCACCACAAATTGGCATAAATTAGGTCTTGATTTAGACCCATGCTCGAACTCATTTGGAGTTCCTGATCTCACCTGGACAATAATCCTTGCATTTGATATAGAGTTTTTCACATGTTCCAGACGTCTCAAAGCGCTTCACAGAATATACAGTAAAGTGAATGTTTGTGGGCGAAACACGGCAGCCAATTGCGCACAGCAGTTTCAATCACAAAAGGCAGCAAGGAGTGGCGCTTAACCATTGCAAATGAGTAAAATCAATGTGTGAAAAATCTTGCCATTTCTGAACACTACGCAATGACTGATCACAAAGTATTCACAGGGCCTCAATTACCCAATGATTCATTTGTTCCGGAAATGTATTGGGGATTGGCAGTACTGGTATGAAATAAGCAAAAATTGTATCTTGTGCTGAAGGCACCACTGTACTCCCTCTCATAATATTACTCTAAAAAGTACAATAATCCCTTTCATTGGTTTATGCCAACAAGTACAAACAGAATCTATCTTTGCCATATTAGTTGAAATAGTTTAGCTCCCTTAACTGATGTATGTTCATCCATCTTCAAATATTTAAAACCCAGTAGACATGTGAGTGATTGATAAACATTTAGTCTAGTTTTTCCTGGAATTGCCATTATTAGAATATGTAGAATATTTAAATTATTGCTGTCTTTAGAATGATGTGAATAGTTTTAGCTCATTAGGTCAAGTCATCCTTGCTGGATTTTCGTTGCACTATTGCTTCATCATTGACTTTCATACAAGATCACAAGATTAGTTTGGATGTAGAAGAACCTTGGGCTCACCCAATCTTATCCCTCCAGAATACCCAGACTACTATCCTCTCATCACAGCATCAATCTGCTTTTGAAATGAGTCCAGTGTCTTGGCCTCAACCATTCTTTCTGGCAACCTGTTCCAGTCATTAATTACCCTGTGAGTAAAGAAAAACTTCTTGGTGTCTGTCCAGAAATTACCCTTCACAATTTTAAACCTATGTCTTCTTGTTCTACCTTTTTAGTGTATTCCAAAGTATTGATCAGGGTTTACTTTTTTAATCCCATTTAAAATGTTACACACCTCTATCAAGTCCCCTCTGAGTCGCCTTCTCTCAAAAGTGAAGAGCCCTCATTTGTCTAATTATTGCTTACACACAGTCTTGCTGTACGTTAAATCTGGTTTAATTGAAAGTCAGGATAAATGGATTAAGCATCAGATAGAGAGAAGCCAATGTAGTAAAACAAACAGGATGTATTTCAAGGTAGCATTTCAAAAAAATATCCACACAGGGCAGGAACAAAGCAAGGACTTGATCTTTTGTATGTAATGTTCGCTGCATCAATAAAGTCCCTTTCACCCAGCATATATTTCTTAGAATTACAGAATATTTAAAGTGCGGAAGAAGGCTATTATGGCTGTGCCGCTGTCAGCCCCTATAGGATTATTTTCCCTCAAATATTTATCCCCACAACGGAACCTTGAGCATATTTATCCCTACAATGGAATCAAGATCAAGTAGCTGTCTGTTCTCCATGGCTGTGGCATCTGTTCCATAATGAGGTGCTCAAAACTGGACGCAATACTCCAAATTCAGCCAAACCAATATCCTGCACACATTTTGCATTACCTATTTGCTCTACATTCAAAGCATGATATATAAAAGCTAGAATTCCATTTTACAGGGCAATTGATTTTACACAGTACATTTCATCCAAAGTAAACTGACATTTGAGCACAGAATTCTCCACACTGGAGGTGAGTTGTACAACTGTATTGTCCCTGGATCTGGAAGAAACAGAACAAACTTTGTCTCTTGCCAGCTGTAGTTGTGTAATTGGAGCTGAATCTTGATAAGTTTTAAGGGATGCAAACTTCTGGTATTTTATGAGGAGGCATGAAAAATACCCAAATGTTTACTGTCCTCTTCTATGATGAATATGGATCCCACAATGCTTTTACAGAGCTATTATAACAAAATTAAATAAACATCATAAGAAATGTTTCAAACGTTACTGTGAGAATATGCTCCCTCTTATATTTTGCGCCCACAAAATACACAGTCACTACACTTTATAGTATATCTTGTGAAGCACTTTGAGAAGTCTCAATGACATGATAAGGCGCTATATATAAAGTGCAACGATTATTATTATTATATGTTCTTGTCATATTTCTGCTTGTTCCTTCACCGTTCCCCACAACTGAAGCTGGTGGATTGGTTGATAGGTTGATAAAGATAAAGAGCAAAGTTTGCATTTTCTCATGTGGTGAGAAAAATCTTTACTCCATTTTGCACCCTTCAGATTCATAGACATGACAACAATAACAACTACAACAAATGACATTTGTATGGCGCCTTTCAGGTCTGGAGGACATCCCAAGGCGCTGTAGGGTCAAGAATTTGGACCCGAGCAGGGATGGAGGGATAGGAGTGTGACCGAAGGTGTGGTCAAAGTGGAGAATGTTGAGAAGGCATTAAAGAAGGTAATGCCGTGGAAGGCTTTGAAGGCAAAGACGAGAATTTTGAACTCTATCCTCTGAGGAATGGGGAGCCAGTGGAGCCGGGGGTGATAGGTTCACAGACAGCATAGAAAGATGCCATTCAGCCCATCAAACATGGGCTGGTAGTTCCTCTACTGAAGCTAATTACTCTGAACTCAATTCCCTGCTGCTGTTTACATTGATCCACTTCAAATATTTATTCAATTCCCTTTTAAAGGTTATTACAGTCTCAGTAGCCACCTGTGTCAAAGTATTCCATATTCTAATGAACCTCTGGGTGACATTATTTCTCTTAACCTCCCCTTAATTTTCCCAGTGACAATCCCGAGCTTACCGATTCAGCAACCAGCAAAAATAAACTTCCACTGTTCTATCAAAATTTCTTGTTCCAAAAACCAACGCTTTTTTTTCAGTCTATCCTAACAACTCAAATGATTCCTGTGCATCCATGCTGTGACACTGTATATATTACCTCAGTTTGCAGGTGGAGAGCAAAGACATTCACAAAGTGTGTGCATTTTTAGTTAGTCCTGACGCAGATGTTTTTTATAGCACATAATTCTTAACTATAATATTAAGATTTTAATGCCAGATCTATTCCACATACTGCATAATGATTTGCCTGTTCCATTTGTCAAGATCTATATAAATATCTTATGAGAAAATATTAGGAGTACAACTTGTATTAACTTATTTTTATACCTCAGCCAATGTCATCATTCTTGCTACAACTGAATTTAAATTGAAGCAATTTATTATGTCAAATCTGATTTTTTTTTACGAGGCACAGCATCTGAGAGGTAACTAATATTCAACATGCTGACTTATGGAAATGTAAAAGTCTAGTGAATGCTTTATGCTTTTCTTTGATTGTGCATTGAGAACTAATGCACAGATCAAGAAATATATCTTAAAGAAATGAACTAGAAAGGGTTTGTTGAATTTTACATAACCTTTGTGTAAGAGATGCAACTACAGACTTCCCCGGCTCTGCACTGTCACTAGATTTTTTATATATAAAAACAGCATCATCGTATCCAATTTAGTAATTTACAGGCTGTGGAAAGAAAGAATATGTTCTGGTACATTGAAGCTATTCAAGGCAAAAAAATCTAATAGATACATAGGCAAATTTGTTAAACTACATAAAGAAACAGCAAACCTGTACTGCATATCCCAATAGCGAGCATGTAGTTCCATAATCACAGCTTAGAATAAACAGTCTATTTCTGTGATCACGTCAAAGTCACCTTATCTGTTGCTTCATGTCAGATTAATCCTATCATCACATCAATTCATTTAGGGCTGGTCTCAAATGGTCTCAGGCCTACAGCAAACATATAATAACTTTCTTGACGTGGTGGGTACTAACCCCTTTGACCTGTAAAAGGATTTTCAGCACATTTTCACAATAAGATAAGAACAAATCGTCCATAAAATTGCAACCATTTCATTGAGCGAGTGAGTAATCTGTTTGTGGTGAATTACAAATTCCTTGGGTTCAATACAAAGATTTAGTTTTGGGGGGAGTCCGCTCCACAGGGCCATGGCAAAACACCCAATTCTGAGGATATCCCTTATGTAAAGCTCATGTTTAGACATAAAACGGCATTTTAACTCCATGGATCAAGAAACCTGACTGAATAAAGTTGGTTTCCTCGAGTGTTTTTGTAACAGAAAAGCTGCCTCAATAATGGCGAACAAAGACAACTGAGGAGGGCAAAGTTTAAGGTAGCAGCCAAAGGAAGCAGTATGCTGAGCTACAAGTGATTGACAGGTATATATTTATGCCGGTGATACAAAAGAAACAGATTTGCACCAATTCATAGCATATTCTTCGTCATGGTTGCCAAATAGTACGCATTATGAAACTATAATAATAATCCTTGCATTTAATATAGTGCTTTTCTCGTCTTCTAGACATCTCAAAGTGCTTCACAGAATATACTGTAAAGTGAATTGACTGTATATTTGTGGGCAAAATGTATTAATTTATAATTTATGAAATAATTTATTATTATTAAACTACAAATTTTATCCTTATATTTTATAATGGGGTCAAAATTGCGATATTCCTAAACATATTCTGTTCCTCAAGCTCCATGTCGGGACATCAAGCAGATAGTCGGGCCTGACACTCCAATTTAATGCTGTGTCCCTTGGCACATTCAGTGTGATCAATATTAAGTCTAGCCACTAAATGGGCCCAATGTTGCTCAAGCCTCTGGAGTGTAAACTGTTTTGAGGACAGATTTATGATGCATGTTCTCATCGACTAGATTACGATTAGCTTTAACTTTATGTACTTACGCCATTTTAGAACAGATTGCGAATGGAAAACATTCCATTCCTGCCAGCACTGCTGCAGTTCAAACACATCCCCTGGGAGTTTGAATTTCACAAGAAAGAATTTTCACAGCATTACATTAAAGTTTCTGCCCCTTTTCCATTCTGCCCAGATCAATGGCCTCAGCCATGATTGAGCTTATGTTTGATTTACTTTGGGGAAACAAAAAAATAGAAGTCTCAATTCAGCTGCAAAAAAAGAGAAATTCAATTTATAACTGTAACAATCCTTACTGAAATATTGGAAGATCGCAGAGGATTTTACTTACTAAAGTACTCAATAAAGCAGAAACAGTAACAACCAATAGTATACGTGTGATAGTCGTGTAGGAAAGAAAGTAGGCATTTCACACATCCCAAAATAAGTTAATGACTTCCCTCAGGCTCTGGATCTGAATGTGTTGTGAATTTGAACAGTTACTATGAAGTCAAGTTGACCGCAGCCAGAAGATTGAAAGCAAACTGTATATCTACACACAACTATAATAATAATATAATCCTTACATTTAGTATAGAGCCTTTCACATGAGAAGATGCCTCAAGTACATCACAGGATCCTATGTTAAGTGAAGGGACTATATTTGTAGGTTAACACAGCAACTAATTTGCATACGGTAATGTCCCGCAAACAGCCATGAAGTGAATGACCAATTTTATTTTATGGATGCAATAGATTGACCACTGGGATTCTTTCCTACAAATTCCTGTAATAATAAACTCTAAAGTCTGTGTTATAGAAGGACTGGCATTCCTCTTCAGCTGTACTACGCATTAATACATCTTCAAGTTAATAAGTGCCTCGTCCGTAAGTTTGAATTTTCTGAATTATTTCATTTTATTATTATGATTATTATTATAATACAATGGTATTCATATTAATTCTTATTGATAAATTATATGAAATTCATCTTATTAGCACAGTACTACAGTAGCCCCTGTTCATCTAGCAGTAAGTAGGGACCCGGTTGTTAGTTGATTGGCAGATTGCTTTTCCATGGGTAATAATCCCTTCCATAAAAGAAATAACAATAATTTGGTCACCCAATCCACAACTGTGTGTGGGACATTGCTGTGTGCAATTGGCTGCCGTGTTTCACCCACATAATATAAAGTTCTGAATATACAAAGTTTATTCTGTGACGTGCTTTGAGATGTCTCAAAGACGTGATAAGGCACTGTATCAATTATTATTATTATTAAACCTATAGAATAATTTCACACCAAAAGAAGTTGAGAGAGTTTTGTTCTCTATTAATGATAGGGTCACATTAGGAGACTCCCTCTCTAATTCTTTGTCTACTTTAGCAATAATAAGCAGAAATGATTATTGTGAACAATTAATCTGGAGGATTGTTGCCCAGGGCACTAGAAGAAACCCCTTACCATTTTCAAACAGTCTCATAAGTTCTTTAATGTCCACTCGAAAAAGCAAACATTTGAAAGACAGCACCTCCAAAAAAGCAGCATTGCCCTGAAGTTACCAATACTGCATTGAAGTTTCAGGCCTCAATATCATAGAATAAGGTGAAGTTCCAATGTGGGGTTTGCTAATCCTTGCATTTGCATTTAGTATTGCACCTTATCAAGTCAGAAGGACATCTCAAAGCACTTCACAGGATTTACTGTGAAATGGACTGACTGCATTTGTAGCCAATCACAGCAGCACAATTGCGCACAGCAATTTCCCCAAACAGCCATGAAATGAATGACCAATTTTATTTGGAGCATTGTTGGCCAGGAAACCGGGAGAGACTCCCTTCTCTTTTCAAATAGTGCCATGAGATCTTTTACATTCACCTGAACAGACAGACAGGACCTTGGTTTAATGTCTCATGGCAAGGATGGCACCTCCGACAATGCAACACACCTCGAGTACTGCATTGTAGTGTCAGTTTAGATGATGTGATGCCAAGTCCCTACGTGGGGATTGAACGCACAGCCTTCTGACTCAGAGACAAAAGTGCTACCACTGAGTATAATATCTCATCCGAAGGATGGCACTACTGACAATGCAGCACAGCCCCAGCACTGCCACTTAGTGCCAGCTTAGACCATGTGAGTTCAAGTCCCGACGTTGGATTTGAACCCACAACCTCCTGACTCAGAGCAAGAATGCTACCCTGAACCAATCTGACACAAGCTTCACAAGTCCTGTTGCCTGCCCCTATAGAACTATATGTAACAAGACTCAGTACCTTCATGAAATGAGGAGGCAAGACAATTGGAAACTATTGCAGAAAACATGCAGACTTTTAATTGCTTGATCAAAGACTTACATTCTACTCATTTGCCAGTTGATTTTCTTAACTGAATGCACAATATGAATATAGTGCTGTAAACATTTCAGACTTCACCACTATCATTTCGGTGAGTAGGAACACACTTATCATGCATGACAGGAAGAAAGCTGATCAATTGTTGCCATTTGACTTGCTCTAACCAATTTGCTTCTCTTTGTATACAGTTCTATCATCGTAACGCTAATATGCTGGTGAGAGAAATACTGACTAAAAAGCACACACTGAAATACACTAACATGTCACAGCAAGAAAACTATAATATATTTCCCCCAGTATATTGTCATTAACTGCACAAAATGTGCATAGGAATTTTCTCCCCATCCCATTCATAGTCATCAGGGAAAAAAATCCACCCTTTGTTCTTGTATGAATTCTGGGAGTATAAATATTCATCTAACTGACAGTAAATCCCAGAGATTTATGTACATTATAGTAACTGCAAATTTTAAGCAAGCCCTTTATCTTTCTGACGTTAGCTCAAATTTAACAACCAAGAGCATTTATTTGAGGCAATGATGGAATTAAAGTGATGAGGGCATATGCAGTTTATCATGCTATTCAAGAACCACCACATTCCCTTGTAGGTTAGTCATTAAATGTTTAACTATAATGAAATCTCAGATTGCATGTGAGTCATAGAGTCTGCACTGCAATGGTGTCTCTACAGCTACACAAAGCTATTCACTTATCTCTTTAGCTGTCTGCAATTGCTGGGAATTCATAGTAGATTTACAGCTCTCTGAAGAGTAGCAGTATTGCTGGCTTTTGGTGTGGAAATCTGCAGTTCCGAGTATGGCATGTCAACTACACACTCATCTTGAACAGTCTGATAGTAAGGCACCAGGTGGAAAAAGTTTGACAAGTACTAGGAAAAACTAGAGCATGACATGTCCCATATTGCTGCAAATAGATTCTGACTCATTCACCTACAAAATATACCATTACTACACTTTACTTTACAGTTAATTCTGTGGAGCCTATGAGATATGATCTAAACATGAAAGAGGCTATCCCAAATCGAAGGAAAGTTCATTTTTTTTCATCTGAGACTTAAGTAAAGATACTTAATCGTGAGTGAATGTTTCAATGAAAACCTGGTACATTACTGATTTTTTTTATTTTGGTAACCTGGGTCCCGTCTGCTTTGCAATTTAGACAGACATAAAGGGACTGCTCTCTGACTCATTGTCATTTTAAAGAAACGTACAGATTTCTCCAAGTTATCTCATCTTATGTTCCTCTTCTCATCTAAATTTGCCCTCAATTTCAAATAAATTGGTTACTAATCTCAGATTTTCCACAGTTCTTACAAACCACAAACAAACAGAGAACCAATACTTTCAAAATGATGCTGCAGGCTGCATTCTGCAGTGAAGGGGCTCTGGGACACTGCTGAAAGAGTCCTCGACCCCCACTTCACCCCCTCCCCACTCCCACACACACACAAAAACACACACAGTAGACCCAAAAGTTGTATGGTTGCAGGAAACTCCCTAGAACAGTATTACGATGGTCACCAGAGCACATCCATTAATGTCAAGATAAAAATAAAGATTGGCAACGTGATGGAATAATTGCATTCCCAGTCGTAATACCACATCCTCCTCTATTACAACTATTACAACTGAAAGGTTTTCGCTCAGGTCATGCATGCAATTCCCATAAGCAGGCTGCTTTTCCAAGAAATTAGAGCTAGGTCTTTTCGGTAATTCCATGTAGTGTGCCTTTACAAGAACAGCAAAGTAATTAATATATTGCACAGTTTCTAGCTATTATAATCTAACATTGACAGTTAAACCAAAATAAGTTTATTTACAGATAGAATAATTAAACAAAGCGATCTTGAAATAGCATACCCAAAAGAAGCAATGCTATGCACTGAGAATTCAATCAAAAAGCTTGATTGGAGAATAGAGATGCCCTGAAGTGTACTCGACTGAGGAAACTGCCCTTTCCTGTACATAAAGACCTTTAAAGTGTTTGTGTTTTTTTAAACTGATTTTTATCAATAAGTATCCCTTTTTTGGTGAATCACTAAAAAAAAAACAATTTTCACCCGAATTTAATTTTTTAAATCCAAATTTGTTGATTGTTTTTTAGGGTCTGTGATTGTGTGATGTATATGCAGGTAATCCAGTTCTGGCAATGTGCACACATCCTGAAACTCATTTCGCTACAGTGCTGGTTCCCAAAATACACAGATCCAATTTACAAAGGCGTGTCATTCTGCAAGCAGATGTTTAAAAATCTTTTTTTTCTCCAATTTTTTTAACAACACCTTGCACTGAGAGAAAGTGTGTAACACATGGGATAAATGTGTTGTAAGGGCTTACAAAGACGAGGAAACACCAACCAGGAAGCAAAGGAAGGAGAACTCAATGTTGCTGACAAAGATACAGTAAAAGAGATACTTTTACAGTAAAAGAAGATTCTGAAGGAATAGAGGAAGATGCAAGGCAAGTAAGGTGTAAGTGTGAAGAATGATTAATAAGAACAATTTGCCAATGAATTCCCAATTTATTTACACTGGTACTGCTAAATTTGGTTGGCTGCACCCCAAGAGAGTAACAATGGTCAGATTATATGCTGAGAAAGAAGGTGAAGGGAATCTTGGAAACACTATTCATAATTCCAAGCACTCACATTTGAACGAAAAAGTCATAGCATTTTAGCAAAGTGTAAGAGAACCTTCACATGACAAACAAGATTTATTAACTTTGTTGTGTTGAGTTAATGAAATCCAACTAACAAGATGCGGTTAAAAATAAAGCAGAAAGGATAACTTGCTGATGTGTGCGATCTGAAGTCTACAATATGCAGACTAATAAATCCTATCACATCTGTTCTTAGGAAAGTTGCTCCTTGGCTGGGAGCAGAATGGAAAGATTGTGAAACAAAAACATAGAGAGCTGGTCTCAGCAGGTCAGGCAGCATCTATGGAGAAAGGAAAGTGAGTCAACGTTTCGGGTCCATGACCCTTTGTCAGAACTGGGGCATGTTGGGAGGGTGAGGTTTTTAAGGACAAGTTGAGAGGAAGAGGCAGGACAACGACGACAAAGAAGACAAAGGAGAGAATTTAGAGAATGTGTTAGTTGATGGGTTAAAGAGGTGATAGTGGCGTAAAACAAAAGGGGGGTTGTACAACAAAGGGTGGGGGGTTGGAACAAAACTGAGGAGAATAGGTGTTAATAGTGCAGAACAGGCAACACACCAGAGAGAGCCAAAGAGTGTCTGTGGTGACGATTGTAATGATAATAATAATAATAATAATAATCCTTGCATTTGATATAGCGCTTTTCACGTCGGGAGGACGTCCCAAAGCACTTCACAGAACACACTGTAAAGTGAACTGACTGTATATTTGTGGGCGAACGCGGCAGCCAATTGCGCACAGCAATGTCCCACAAACAGTCGTAGATTAAAAATGACCAATTTTATTATTGTTTTTGGTTTTTGGAGGGATTATTATTAGGCGTGTGGAGTAAGGAAACTTGCCCAAGGTTTCGCCCTGCCTGGAATTGAACTCAGGTCTCTCGCTTGCAAAGCGAGTGCTCTAACCACTGAGCTACAGGACTCCACAGAAGATAAGTCTTCTGGTAACAGAAAGAGGCGGAGGGGGGAAGGTGACCCTCTTTCTGTTACCACAACTTCAGACCATAACAGCTCACCTTCTTTATGAATGCTCCCCAACAAGAAACAGGATAACAGGACAAAAGGAAGATTGTGTTTCCTTATGTGGAAGATGTCCAGGGCAATGCCCAGAAACTAAATAAAGTACAGAGCAGGATTAGAAACAAAGTAGTGCGTGCCACTGTTATTCTTTCCTTGTTTTGACATAAATTCAAGGTGTCAACTCTGAAAAAAAATTCTAACCTACACTGTAAGCATGATATTAATTAGGAGATGGTACATTGTCATTACCCCGATGTTTTACAAACATTTTTATCTTTTAAAAGTGAACAAGTGGATTTCTAGCTTTCATTCCTTCATATAAAAACTATTAATCACCTGCACAACAAGCTCCCAAGACACAGTTTGCTTTCCTCATTGCCAGCAAACCTTTGTTACTTGTCGCAACTAGCCAGACAATGTAATTCAAGTATTGGGCCATCATAATCAAGCCAATTCTACTTCATCCAATGCACTCTTTTCAATACTGTATAGAAAGGTCACTGGATAATAGCTGAACTCTTGATTGTTTCCTCCTCCTGAGCCTTAGGACACTGAACTCAATTGCAACACCTTTATTCCTACCGTAGCTGCCATCAATTTATGTAGCAGATTTAATAAATGAACAGTAGTACTCATTTATGAGATATAGCACCTTGCATGTAAGGAGAATGTCTCAAAGCACTTCACAGGATATACTGTGAAGTATAATGACTGTATAAACAAATGTGGTCGCCAATGTCCCACAAACAGCCATGAAGTGAATGCCTAATCTCATATGAGGAATTATTGGCCAGAAAACTGGAATAAAATCCCTTCTCTTTTCAAACAGTGCCAATTACTTTTAAAAGTATCACATCTCAGTTTAATGTCTCATCAGAAAGCGGCACCTCCAACAATGTAGCACATCCATAGCACTGTATTAGCATATGTAAGCAAATAACAGGTCCAAATGGCCTAAAACCAACCCAGGAATATTGTCTTACACTGATCACAAAACTGTCTTATTGATACATTTTTAGAATGGCAAATTTTATTCTACAGACAAAGCAAAAAGATTACTATTATTAATGATCAACACAAAACATAGACCCATCCCCATGTGATATATTGATATAGCTTTTCATCATCATTCAATTAAAAGAAAAACAAATGCATCCTTTTATGTGACATAATATTGTACCAGTCACTAAATACTCAGGCATAACTGAGCAGTCAGTGAGTTATTAAGAATCAGAATAGCTTTCAGTTAAATTCAATCTGTGGTACCTTAATTATCCACCAAAATGACCCCTCTCACCTGGCACCGCATGCCCTCTGCCTGAGGATAATTAAAATTAGTTACTCTGCTTGTTACGCTTGAAGAGAAATATTAAAAGGTACTGGGAGCGAGCAGGCGTGTGGGATCGACTAGGAGAAAAATATCAGTGCAAACTTGATGGGCCGAATCATGTTTCTGTGCTTTAACATTCTATGATTCTGTGGTTGATAACGAAAGCTCCACGATTGTGAAATGAATAGAAATGTTCCTAGGATATTTTCACATCTTGACAAATGTGGCGAGTGAGGGCCAGGAAAGGGGTGGAAGAAGTGGGAGGAGCTCTGAGCTGTACTTTAACATGTGGTGCTAGTTTATGTTGCACATGTGTTACAAGTCTGTCTCCAGATGGGCCTTGCTCTGTTAAAGAAATTGGAAAGTGAGGAGTAATAGCTGAGTATGTACCCATATAGATATCTACATAGTCGAGGCTGGCAATGCAATGCTGGGGGAATGCTACTCTGTTGGGATTGTGGTCCTTCATATGAGACAATAAATGGAGGCCCCTTCTACTTGTTCAGGTAGACCCGGAAGATTCCATGGCACTATTGATGTCCCTGGCCAATAATCACAGATAAAATGGATCATTTTCGTGGTTCATGGTTATTAGTAAAAACATTGCAAGGTGCAAATTGGCTAGTACAAATACACAGTCTTTGGACGTAACAGTAAAATTGGGTGAAGTGCTTGGAGACATTTCGATGATGTCATTACTTGCTATATCAAACGCAATCAATGATTAGGATGATTATTAGTATTACTGGTTCAGCTATATAATATGAACAGCTAATCTCCACCATCCACACAAGTATGTAACATCATAGAATATGCATGCATTAACGACTTAATAATAAAATAATAATCCTTGCATTTGATATAGCGCTTTTCACGTCGGGAGGACATCCCAAAGCGCTTCACAGAACACACTGCAAAGTGAATTGACTGTATATTTGTGGGTGAACGCGGCAGCCAATTGCGCACAGCAATGTCCCACAAACAGTCCTAGATTGAAAATGACCAATTTATTATTGTTTTGGGTTTTGGAGGGATTATTATTAGGCGTGTGGAGTAAGGAAACTTGCCCAAGGTTTCGCCCTGTCTGGAATTGAACTCAGGTCTCTCGCTTGCAAAGCGAGTGCTCTAACCACTGAGCGATAGGACTTTCCTGTTATATGTACCTAGATAGTGTATGAAAGATATTGATTTGAAACACAGTATTTATTTTAAGAACCTTGGAAAACTAACTCGCAATTTGAAATTGAATGTAAGAATTTAACACATTTTTGTAGAATATTAACTTTTAAGAAAAATTGTTTTTACATGCGGAGACTGGGTAGAACATTAGGTCTGAGGGAAATTTATGTCTTGTCAGCCATTATGGTCTTTCTTCATGACCACAATGGCTGACTCAAACATAAATTTCCCTCGATCCATTTTGAGACTTGGAATCGCTGTGCTGGAGTTAAATCCTGGATCAGCCAGAAACATGTAGTTTAATAATTAGTTGGATTATCAGCATTATGAGGCACAGGACAGACTACGCACTGTGACAGACACCACATCTGCTGCAGCAAAAACCTCTGGAAACCAAGAGACGACTTTTCAGTTTAATTCAAGCTATAATTGGAATCAGTAACAGCAATAAACTGAAGCATCACTTGACATCACACTCCATACAAACACGGTCACGTGTCTCACAGGACCACAGTAACCTGCTTCTGTAAATTGCACAGAATTGGACCTTCTTCACATGAACAAGCTAAGAATTATTTGCGATGTTCTCCTCACAAACAGACATTGAGACAACATTGACAGGTGGGAGCTCAGACTGGTACGCAGCTCCTCTAACTGTGCATGCATTAGTCTTGGATACAACCTAAATCATATCCCTTCAGTGGAGTTCAGGAAGCAGAGTTACCAACACTTAGCAATTTTTCTTTGGATCATACAAGTACTCCTGCAATTTTTAAACAATGTCAGTTATGTTATTTAACTAAAGACACAGACATCAATAACCTTGTCAAGATCATTACCTAAACAATTAGCACTAACTGCATCTAGATTACATAACCACTACAAGTTCCAGAAATGCATAAATGTTTGATAGCCTAGGATTTTTAACAAGACCCAAGGTAACGTAATGCTCAATAGAGTAGCAAAGTACAACTCTAATTTACAGCCAAATAATTCCTCATTAAAATGCTGCTATTTCAATAATGTGCAAGCACAGCGAATCCGAGTTAAAAGGAAGCATCTTCCAGCGAGGTCAAATCTTCACACGGTGGATTCTACTTACAATGTTCTCCAGGCTCTTCATACCACAGCATTTGTGATCGTTACAGAATATAAGGCACAGATGCAAAGTTTTCAAACTCCAAACATGAGTGTTGTTAGGTTCTGCTGAGCTCTGAAGCGCTTTGTAATCCAAACACTGAATATTTAGCTCTATCCCCTCACAGCTTATACTGTATTAAAAAAAGTTAACTGTCCTTGAAAGAAGACCCCCGTAAGCAGCACTGGTGGTGCCTTGCACTGTGTTGCTGGAGTCACTGATGTCGGCACTATGAGGCCCAAAGATGTTTCAAATTCCAGGCCCTGCGCAGAAGCAATGAACTCCCTCCCCAAAAGTACAGCTACCCACATCACAACTTCCCAGGCACTGTACATATATGGTTATGCTCTTGTTGTGACCTAAATAATAGCTTCAAACAGTGAAGGACAGCTGCCTCCTTAGTTTTAACAAAATATAATGTATTCTCCTACAGAGAAGCTCTGTCCTCCTAACATTCATTATTACAGTATTGTAATTGCAGATACACACAGCAATAAAGTCGCACAGGCCTCACTGAATCCTCAATTTTAGAGGCTGCTGTTATTAACTAATGTTGTTCTTTCTAATTATAAACTTGTATGTTCCACAGTTGAGATACGTTGGTTTGCACACATTTAATCTTTCTTGTCGTCTTGTATTACAAATCCTAAAAATGTGGCTTAGATTTGAAAAGATGATTTAAAGAATTTGTTAAAAGCTTAGAGGCTGCAACCACCTACATATTAAAGAGACATCTTTGTGGGACCTCATTTTGTAAACCAAATCTGGAGATAAGTATTAAAAAAATTGAATTCACAATTCCTGATGCTGGCAGTACTGGAGAAACTTGATGGAATATTCGCTGTATTTTTCGGATGAGTGTATCGGTTTAGAATTTTATTGCTCTTGCTCAGGTTGTTGCTGAACTCAAGACAGGGCAAATTTGGCTAGGGGTACAATACCTCATCCAGGGACCATCCCCAGAAATCAGGACATGTGGTCATCCTAGCCATAACCTACTTATGAAAGCAGAATCAAGGTCTTTAAAAGAAAATAAATCAATGTGCTCTCACTGCAACTGAATTGTCACACAAATATTCTGCTTATTGTTAAGTTTGAGCATTTATCAATGATTCATTTAGGATGACACCCACCATGTTCACATACTCCATGCGAATCGGCATTCAATGAGTGTCCAATATCATGTTAAACATAAGAACACAGCGTGCTATCCTTAGATCCTTCATAAATAATCCATATTGGCTCATAATAACTACCGCATATAATTTCCTGTAAATTATAGTATAGGTGACTGTCAGACCTGTGTTATTTTTGAAAACCAAATCGGCAAGGTCAATGTCGGGGATGACAGATTTCTCTCCCCCTAGGAATACAGTGAAAAATTAGATGAGGAAGGGTCAGCCTCATGCACCTTTTGGGGAAACTTAACAGACCAAGAAGTTGACCGTCTGCCCATCCTCTGACTGGGGGCATGGTGCATGGCTTACAGCAGGGTGGTCCAATGTTTGGCTGCTGATGGCCGGATGCCCTATTTGAGAAATGTCCACAGGCCGCAGAAGCATATTTTTGTGTTTCTCTTCCAGAAGCATAACATTTACACACTTCCTTTTTCACGTCAGAAGGATGTTTCAAAGCGCTCGAAAACAGTCAGCTGGACACCTGCGCTAGGGGCGGGAGCTGAGGAAGGTGGGATGGGGAGGGGAAAAGATGACGGAAAGCGTGATCAAAGAGTTAGGTCTTGATCTGCGTTGAAAGAGTGGGGGAGGGAGCGAGTCAGACGGACTGCGGGAATGGAGCTCGGTAGTCGCAGAAGTGTGGTGGGGAAGGGGCATGAAGGCCGTAATAGTGTTTCTCACTAGGAAAAGAGGGAGATTTCTGTGAGAAAACTGCACAGCACATCACTTGGTGTTTGTGCTCAGTCCCCCTGTGGCTACCAAGGGTGGCTTCTAACATCTGTCCTGACAGTGAACCACAAAACGCTGTCCTCAATACTTATTTTTGTCTCTCTATCTCGGACTCCTTCTTTCTGTTTCTCTCTCTATACCTCTCCCTCATGCCTCTTTCTCTCACACTCTCTCTTTCAATCACTCTCACTCCTCTCTCACACACACTTTCTCTCGTAATTACTCTCTCTCTCACACATCCTCTCTCTCTTTCATTCACACTCTATCTCTCTCCTCCTCTCTCTCCCTCAATCCCTCTCTCTCAGTCAGTCAGGTGCCGGGCTCACTATTTGGTACTGGTAGTTGGTAAGGAGGCTCAAGAGTATTGAGCTGGAGGGAGGGGAAATAATGCTGCTGGTCTGTCAAGAAACCCCTCCTGAGCTAAGGGGAAGGCGAGCAGGTCTCCTCAGCAAACCCGTCCTCCCAACTGCTTGATCCTGCACTGCCAAGAGGGGACGGTTCGCTGGAGATTGAGGGAGTGGCGGCCAGGTGAAATCACCCACGGACCAGAAATGGCTGCCAGTTTGGACCACCCTGACTTGCAGGATAATTAAAGGCAGGAAGAAGGCAGCAAAAAGGTCAATCTTTAAAGTTTGATGTTTGAAAGTGTTATTGCACATGTTACAGAACAGTAGTGTCTGATAGTAAAAATTCTTACATTTGGTATATTGCCTTTCACGTCAGAAGGACATCCCAAAGCACTTCACAGGATTTACTGAAACTGTGATTTGTGCAACACAAAATGCTTCAATTAACCGAACAAGACTAAACAGTATTCACAACAACAACTTGAATTTATGTACAGAGTGAAGGGTGCTCTATAAATACAAGTTGTTGTTGTTGTAAAGAGTAATAACAATACATAGCCTACAATATACCAAAACCACAGTACATTATCGGTGCTTTCAGTGTGCCCACTGAATAAAGGGTTGTTCTGGTTGCTGTAGAGTTTTGAGGGAATTTTCCCAGCCTCACCTCCTCGACAGGAATATGAAAATCATGTGCTGCCACTATTGGGAGACAAAGATGCATCTTTTTAATTCAACATTGCTATTTTCCAGTGGGATTAAAGAGAATCAAATTGGTTTTACAGTTTTGTAACATTGTTTGTGGTACGTTGCTGGCACAACTGGCTACTGTGTTTCACTCACAAAATACAGTCAAAAAAACTTTACAGCAAATACTGTGCAGCACTTTGAGACCTTGCAACATGAACAGAGCTTTATCAAATGCAAGGTTATTATAATTGTGACTCCATAAAGCAGTAATATTAGGAGAGGACGATTATTTCCTTCAGCTTGAGAATAAAAGAAATCTGTAACTGGTTAGACCTGAAAAGCTTTGTGAAAAGGGTCTAAGGAATCAGAGACCTTTCTCAAACTCAAACTGAATCAAATCTTTCTTACAACTTCCTGTTAATCTTGCACATACACCGGCAACCCAATGCAAATGAAAAAAAAATGAGAAATGTGTAGAATTGCCTCGGACAGAAGAGAAACCATCACTGGGACACTTTTACTCATCAGTGCCGATTGATAAAGATTGAGGCAGAATGGAGTCTCCTTAGCACCAAAGATAAGAAACCATTGAGTGGAGCATAAATGGATTTGCTCAAGAAAAGAAAGTAATACCGCTAGGAAAAGGGATCAACCAAAAAGACTATGGGGAGTTGCCAGAGTAAAAACAGTTCATAGACACAGAAGATAATGAATATCTCACAGTGAGTTTTATGACACTAATATTTAGTCGTTCTGATATATAATTTATGAACACAAATGTTACACGGTGGTTGATTTACGGCCTTAAATTCATTGCAGCAATATATTAGTTTGTGTTAATAATGCAGTCTGTATCTTTGTTAATCATTATGCTACATTGAGCATTGGAAAGAATAACAAAAGTGGATAGTGATATATGAGTATAGAGTATATCTCATTCAATGGCTAATTGTTCAAAAACAACTTTTTCCCACCTCACAGAATCTATTCAATACACTTAAGATAATATGTTACACTTTAAGCACAATATATTGCACATTGCTTACAGCATATTATACGCTACACATCACATATCACAGTATAACTATATATTATTCATTATCAACGTTACAGAGTTTACAATATCCTACAGTATGCAATACGTCCCATTTCATTATAGTAGTCTCCTATCAGTTGCAAACACTGGTGATTGCAGAATACACAATCATTCCACTTTACAGTATATCCCATGAAGTGTTTTGAGATGTCTTCCCCACCATGCAAGACATTACATCAAATCTAAGGATTAACAGGATTATAACAAAATCTCTGTAGTTACAAAAGAAGTCACAATATTTATAAATGGAAATGGTAGATAAAAGTATTACTGTAAGTTTGAAAACAAATCTGCTAAATCTTTCCTTATAGCAACAGAAGAGATTTCTTGCGGCAACTAACAACTTGATAGTTTTCATTCAAATAGCTTAGTTTTCCTGCAGTCCTTTCCCTCCTGTACCGTATGTAGCTGAATGATAAAATAAAGTCAACCACCTTCATAGGTTGAATACACTAATGAATTCATAACTTCTCAACAGAGAAATGCTGTGCGTTGCAATGAGCTCTAATAGGAACTGGAAGCATGAAGGTCAACATTTCAATGCTTCTAAACAGCGTTAATATGATTAGTGCATAAAATCTGTTAAGTGCACAATTTCTATTCTATTACTAAAGACTGGGTGTGAAACCCTCCTCATTACATTGGCACATTGGTTGTGTCCAAACGCAGTTTGAAGATTTCAGCACTGCCAATTTTTGCCTAAATCCTTGACTGTCCTGCGCCTTAGGACGTCTTCCCAACGTGAAAGGCGCAATACAAATGTAATTTGTTGTTGATGTTGCTGCTATTTGTTATTGCTGAATGCAGAACATGGTAATGCAGAATAACGGATTCTGGGTTATTGCATCAAATCTGCCATGAAATGTTGCAATTTTCATCCCATGATTTCTGAACAAGACAGATTCAGTTACTTGGCAAAAATTGCATCTTTTTACCTTTACAGAATTACAAAAATAATTATTTACCCCAATGAAACCTTCAATGAATAGAACTGAAATTTGATTTCAAAATTAAATGAAATAAATATTCCTTTTTGTGATCTCAATGTGTTAAGTCAATTTTGCAAATAAGAATAAACATGCATTGAGAACATCATGACCCAATTATCACCTCAGAAGACAGCACCACGATCCTTGTTCTCACATTTAATTAACTCCACGGTCTCACCTGGCATAGATTAAAAACAGGACCATCCTAACTGTTAAAATCTTGGTTATTACTTCTGCACAACCCAACATTTTGGACAATTTATTTTATTAAGATGCACGCATTAGCAGAGGTATTTTCATGATGTTTCAAGGTTGATTATGTTATCACAGGTTAAAATAAAACACATTTTAATCCCTTCTGGCATATTCCTTACTGGAATTTAGAGTGCTTTTCTTACAGATATTATGGTAAAATTAATGCTTGTGGTCTACACAGCACAGCAAAAAGGAAATCTGCAGAGGTGGAAATTTGATTGTGAAGATTTTAGAAAATGTATTAAAAAACATTGATCCATAAAGGCATTTGAAAATCAACTTTGTTATGAGGCTATAAAAGTTGACCACACTGGCACAGTGCCAATGACAAAGATGAAAGCTGTCATTTGCTAGTAGAAGCATTTTTATGCAATCTATAATGACATTTATTCAGTTTATACCACACCTCTGGTAAAATAAGCAAAAAAGATAAGTTACTAGAATGATCACTACAATTAACCCCAAGTAACAGTTTATTCCATAGAGGTCAAAGAGCATCAAACCAAATTACATTAAACAGTGTTTCTGAGTCAAAGAGCACTGAATTAATACTATTTTTTTTGACTAAACTTTCTAAAAATTCCACAATTCTAAAATATTTCAGGTATAAAACATGTAGCTCATACTACACTCATGTTCCTTGTTATTGTGTCCTTGATGTGATAACAATAATAATTCTTACATTTAATGTAGTATAATAAGTTTCACATTAGGAGGACCTCTCAAAGTGCTTCATGGGGTTTACTGTAAAGTGTAGTGACTGTGTAATTTGTAAGCAAACTGAATAACATCAGAACACTCTGGACAAATTGTGCACCCATATTAATCCTAGGTTGGTACAAACAGACGTAAGAACATGAGAAAGCAAACTTCATCTGGTGGACAAGTAAGTAAAGGGCTGTACATGGTCATACAGGCCAGAAGGACTCAGGTTTGAATCCCGGTCTATGCTGAGTTGCCTGATCTCGGGCAGGGCAACAGTTTGGGAAGTTACAATTAACTTCATTACTACTCAGTTAGGAAGTGGAAAATCTCTTAGGATTCACATTCTAAACATCCAACATTTCCTTGATCTTAGCCATAACATGGTTCTATTAAAAATTAAGATTGAGCAGAATTTTAGAAAATTCAGTTGCCGTGTCAACTGACCACATTTGCCAACAATTGGGAACGCATCAGAATATTTCAAATATAACCATACCTGAATAACACTTTACAACTTTCAGTCAACTTCTCTCAACATGTGTTACTGCATGTTCGTAGCCTTGTTGATAACATTGAAACAATTTGAATTCATTTAAATTGTTTGTTTATAGTAAAATCCTCAACTATTTTTTAAAAAAAACATTGTTGATTTGTGAAGCATTTTATATGGATCATTTGGCTGTAAACATTCTATCAAATTATTAGCATTCCTACAATGATTGGCTGTGCCGAAGATACGAGAGATAATCTGTGGTGTGCTGACATCATCATATCACTGCTTGCAATTGGCATGGAATTGATTTATTTTAAGTTAAAGTTAAAAACATTCATGAGGCTCAGATTGAAAGTGATTCTGCTGCAGCACAGCTTGTGTTTGTAGTACAAAACATAAGAGCTGGGAACGCTGTCTGAAAAAGCTGTTGCAATGGCAGCATGTAGGCAGAACCTTCATGTTGAGAAGGTGCACTTCAGTGATGTTAACTACGACGACAACAACTTGCATTTAAATAGTGCCACTCACAGAGCACGGAGCGTATATAGGCCATTGAGAGCATGCTTGTTAGAAACACTTCAACATTTTTGTGTGGAACTTTTAAACTGAATTTATCACTTGTTACAGCTATCTCTCTCTGATTACAGTTTTATTATCATGGAAAATAATCCCCTGCACCGAGTTACTGAATTGTCATTTGTATTTGAAATGAGTCGTCAGAGCCAGATTGCAGGATCTCTAGCTGAACAAAACTAAATATCTCATCCAGGAACCAAATACTTTGGTCAGACAGTGATTGGTTGTCTTATGGGACCTATTGTATATGCTGCTCACTAAATTTCATGACATTCAATGCAAAACATTCTGCAAAACTAGAAACAGCATAAATCTACTTGAAGCGGCACACATAGAATTTCTCTTTGTGTACTCTGACTAAAACTATTTCAAAGTTACCAGAAATGTCTAGTAATTTTAAATCTGACACATTGTGTAAATGACTAGGTTGTCGAATTGGTGGCAGGGTGGGAGTGGGGAGAGAGCCTTTATATTTTTCCTCAAAGATTCACAGTTGGCAGGTAATTTGTACATGATTTTTTTCCAATCAACAATTATTAAAGAAGAAAAACTTTAGTTCTCTTAAAATGCAATGAATTGAAGCCTCGGTAAGACACTCTATCTAACTACATAGGTTTAAGGCTTCTCAAGTTTTTAAGCACAAAATTGCAAAATAAGCTGTATTCTGCAGCTCACTGTATGCTCATGGTGCCAGCAATCTGCAACCTTCAATAACAGTGCTGGCATCTTACCCCAATTCACAAAAAGGCTACTAATGCAGTACCATGTATCATATTTCAATCCCAAGAGATGGTGCTGGTTATTTAAATACAGATTATAAATATGAAACACGGTCACCTAACAATAATTCTGGAATCAACTGGCTTGCCATGCTAATCACAAAAGTCTGGCAGACGAGGGGAAATAAAATTAACAAAAAAATATATGAAAAGTTTGAGTGCTTTAAATTTCTCATAAATTCACCCTCTGGGTGTGGGAGGTTAATGTCTTGCCATTAAAAGATGTTTAATTTATTCCAAACCAGTGAAATTGAAAAATAGTTTAATATCAAAGTCATTGTATCTTACATCGACAAGCTGAATTATATGAATTGTGATATTATCCAGAGTTTAGTAGCTTCTCACTGCATGATCCATTTAACGTTTATGGAATTGGGATGTAAAAAAGTTGCAATCTTGCTCTCAGTCCTCATTCAAATGCTAATAACTATAAAACAATACAAATTTTCAGCTTTCATATAAAAATGCAATATATGCAAACTGGATGTGGTTGCATTCATATCAAGTTCCTGTTTGCAGGATTCATTAAGAAATCTGATAAAATTTTGAGGAAAAATGTCCAATGCTGATTGCCCTTTTGCACATAGCCTTTTGTATTCAGACCTTCAGTTGGCATTTTTGGCTGTTTCTCATCTCCATAAGAAAGAAGTTCACGAGTTCCTGAACCCAGTTTATGAATAGACACAGGGAGATTCAATGCTGTTCCTCAGAGGAAGGCGGAATAGGAGGGAATATCACCCTGGAAAGTTTGAACCAGCATCTAGCACAAGATGAGAATGGGAGCCAGTCAACTAATCTTTTTAGCTTTAGTGTGGTTAGTGGCACAGAAATACCAGAGCAAAACTAAGAAATAAAATGGAAAACAAATACAAACACCATTCAGCCCCACTCAGTGCATTATTCACAAACCTCCTTACTGTACCTATGTGAAAGTCCACAAGTCAGAAAGGCACCAAATCGTGTTACCTAATATGGGGAAACTGCTCAGCAAGTCTTGTATGAGCACTTTGATTGAGACTATTGAGCATTGGTAAAAATAATCAAGATTTAAAACAAAGAAATGTTAAATCTCATTACCTCAGTGTTGCTCTTATTCATTGCTGGATATTCAGAAAGGTTATGGTGTTGAGACTCCATATTTAACCTGTAAAATGTCACCTTAAAAATACACTGTACAGCTCAGAGAGTAGTTGAACCATCCAAACAATGAAGGATTGAGGGTCGATTCCGGTTTGTTGTTCTGTGTTGTAAATTGGGGCTGCAGTTGCAGGAGCATAAAGAGGCTGTAACACCTTACCACGGAGGTGAAAATCAACCAATGTTCCTTCTACTACTTGCTAACCAAAAACCCTCCTGGATTAAACTGATTTTAAAGATCCCAAGGCACTATTTGAAAAAAGGACGTATCTCCCTGTATCCTGGCCAACAAATCCCCCCCCCAAAAAGATACCATTAGTCATTCATTTGATTGCTGTTCGTGGGACACTGTGTATAAATTGACTGTCAAATCTGACTACAAAATACACGGTCACCACACTTTACAATAAATCCTATGAAGCACTTTGAGACGTTTTCCCAATGTGAAAGGCATTATATCACAAACAAGGATTATTATTATTACAATAAGATGTCTGAATCAAACAGCTGACAGATTTGTAATGAATGTAAGATGTTACATTTTGGAGTCACATATGCTACAGGTAAACAGGAGATAGAGGCCCTCACAGTCCAGCTACAGAACGCTCATTCTCCACAGATAATGATATTGTTTCATATTCCCAGGGAACTGAAATGCTCTAGGAAAACTCTTTAAGTTAATTAGGCACTTAATCCAGGTTAAATCTCTTTTACAAACTTCAATTCTATAGGACTATAGAGTACATGGAGATTAAGTTTTATATGAAACCGTCATGGTATTGGTTTAAAAATGGCATGCAGTAAAAATATTATTGCATTCTGCAGTAATTTTAAAAAAACACATAGCCCTGTAACTAACGCAGTCTTAAAATGAATTCAACGCAATAATCTATTCAAAACATTTCTATTTTTACGATACGTATTTCTTCTATCCTCACTTCCATTTAAGTAAATAACTGTGTTGAAATATTGATTCTGCTGCTTGAAAGAGGCTCCTTATAAAAGTCTTACCGTTGGCAAGTTGTTCCACAGATTCTGCCTTCCAAGACAGCAACTTTCAATAACAGGAAAAGAACAAGGAATTTGCTCTATCTAATAAAAAGATAGAGACTGCTGGCAAAGCTAAGGCTCAGAAACAATATAATAGATTAGCTAATATTTACCATGTAGGCCTAAATCAGAGAAATCTGCAATTGCGGAATTTCCACAACAAAACACTCGACATTGGCAACACCCATTTGAGGCAACTGTCAATCATATCATGAGATAATACTCTCATACGATACATAACTCATCTCAGTTCCAGCAGTGCACATCCCTTTGTTGTGAATTCCAGAATTTTTTTACATTTAATATTCTCAACTAGACTATAGGAATGAAAAGGAATGACAGACAGAAAAAGAGACACACACACACATACAGTTAAGATTATCACAAATTGTAATTTAGTTCTGAAATGCTCCCAGGGTAACTGACATGACCTGTGGGGTTGTATCAGGCTATAAACCTTCACAATGTAGGTGTGTAATGGCAGCTGATAAAAACGAATAAAACTATCATGCACATGAAACTTTAATTACATTGCAATACATTTTTGATAACTTATAGAACTCATTTTGAGCATCTTAGGTTTGCTCTCTAAAGGGAATTTTGACAACATAAGTCAGGCACTTCAGATTTGTGTGAAGTCTGCCTGCTGAAGTTATGCAACACACTAAAGGAAACATTCTCTATGAAACTCTGCATTCAAGTGCAGGAGTGCTTTAAATAAGCAATATTTGTAGTGTTCCTTAACTCAGTGTGTAATAGGAGTTTCAACTCAGGGAAATCCCTGAATAAACTCTCAATATGGATTTTCAATTATGTGTTCAGCCTACACCAGGAAATTGACCACATCTAAAGTCAATTTCCTGGGCTGACTGGGAGAAGTGGCTGCAGAGGCTGGGATGATGCTAATTAAAGAAAAGCAACACTTTTAAGAGTGATTCTAATTAAAGACAAGGTACACATTTACAAGTATTACCTAACACAAAGGGTTCAAGAGATATTTAAAACATTTCCCCCTAAATCTTAGATTTTCAAGCGCCACACTGGGACTAAAACCCGTAAGTTAGGCTGATGCTTCAATGCTGTGCTGTGTGTGTGTGTGTGCAGCATTGTTGCAGGTGCTGTTCTTCAGGTAAAACCAAGGTCCTGTCTGCCTGTTTGCGCTGAATGTTAAAGATTCCATGGCACTACTTGAAAAGAGAAGAGTTTCTCCTGGTGTCCTGGGCCAACAATCCTCTGAATAAGAGTAATCATTCACCTCATGGTTGTTTGTGAGGGCATTGCCAAATCAGCTGCAGTTTAAACTGCAGTAATATCAGAAATGCACTAACATGGTACGGAATCCTGTGCAATTTCTCATTTATCATTTGACACCATGAAGACGATCTTTCATCACTCCAGGTGAGTTATGGGGTGCACAACTGACTTTAAAGTTTTAAGCAAAAGAGAACTCGATACCCTACATCAGAGACATTTTCCTTTGTATCTCTTCAATAAAAACAAAAGGCATGGACAACAAGGGAGCAAAATCACCTTAACAGTTTTTAAGATTTAGAACAGGAGCGCAGACTGTTAAATCCTTTTAGTGAAATAAATCCCGAAGTACCTTCCCGTGACCAGCCAACGGTGAAATGTGGGTCTTGAAGTCAAAGCAAGTCAATCCTCAGAACCCAAAACCTTGGCATTGATTGTTGTCCAAGTTACATTGCAAGCATTTTCAAATGAAGCCTACAGAGAATCATAGATTTCAACACAAGGAAATCCTATGAAGATTTAAGACAGTGAAGAAAGAATATCACAAGCATATAAGAGTTTACAATTGTATCATCACTAAGTGTGTGCTGTCAAATGTTAAGAGTGACATTTAAAATCAGCAACAACAACTTACATTTAAACAGATTTTTCTCATAAAAGAATGTCCTGAAATACTTTAATGAATAAGTTTAATAGGAAATAAAGTGAACTTTGCTGGAGACAAAGGATATCTCACAACCCGTGAGATGACAAGCAAGAAAGTGAAAGGATTTTAAGGGTGACCAAAGGCACAGACTAAGAGATATTTTAAGGAGTTTTTTAAAGCAGGCACAGAAGTAGAAGGCAAAATAATTTTGTAAGTGAATACCACTGGATAAGGTTAAAACTGATTAAAACCTCAGCTTCTCATAGTGGAGTGTGGGGAATGGGGAATACATTTTTGGTCAGCCGGGTGTCCGACACACGCGGAAACCCATCACCATGCTTAAGAGTATCCAAACCAAGCTGAGAGTTCCATGGGGAATAAACAGTACAAAAGAATCAAATGAATAGAGGGTGATCAAAAGTAAGGGTAAAGGCAACATGAAAGTGCAAACCCATTTATTTTTTAAGAGTGAGAATAGTTTGTATTTATGGGATCAAATGTTCTCCCTTTTCACTCTTTTCTCCTAAAGGGTGACTCTTCTTTATTTCCATGATTTCCATAGGATTTGGCAGCTCACTGAATTGACATTCTTCATATGTAAGCTACGGGAGTATCATAAGGCCGTTTGCTGGTGGAAGACATCATAACTGAGCCTGCTCCCATTTTCTGCTGTCCACACACACACAGTTTCCAGCAGTCATTTGACAGCAGTCAGGAACTGGAGCCTTGGCAAATCTTTTGCCTCCTCAAGCCTGTGGCACTAAGTCTAATTTCTAGTTCCCCACTGCTGAGGTCAGCCAACTCAGCACTGACAGAAATTAAACCTGGATCCTTCTGGTCTGTATACTTTAGTACCACACCAGATGGTGCCTGTATCTACTGGGAGTCGGAGCAGTGCAAGGATCACATTTTTCAACAAAAGCGAGCGGCATGTGAAAGTATGGTTGAGGGAGTAAGGTTCCTTTCTTAGTCGAAGCACCCGGTCTAGTGTCTTGAGGAAGAAATGTGGATTCTGCCCAGAAATACATCCTTGATACTCATTGGCACATCAAAAATCCTTTTAAGTAAAATGCAGCTAAAGATATTATTTTACCATTGGTCTTTGAATAATTGCAAACCAACACAGATTGCAAAAATGCAGAAGATCGGCCCATTACAGCTCTCTTGTAAAGAGAATGAAGTTTTGATTCCCAGTACAGGGCAAAAATCAGAGAGGAACATCTAATCCATACAGATGGTTCTTAGTATACTCTTCGTGTTTGCCCTGAATCGGTTCATTTGCTCGTGTTCAGTATCCATACAACAGCTTATCTCAAAGATTTCTGTGATTGACAGCAGGAAGTGACATTCTAAACACATTCAACATCAAACTTCCAGAATAGCCAGTGAGATTTTTTTTACAAGAAATCTCCTCACACCTACTTCAATCCAGATATCAGGCATTGGTTAACACAGGGTTAAAATTCCATATGAGACAACTGAAGGACAGTTTAGCCTTTCCTTTTTAAAGAGGAAATGCAAGTGTTTAGGATTCACATATCACGTATATTACACAACCAACAAAAAGTTCCAATCTTTCTGCATTTCCTTTGCAAGTTCACTTCAAAGTCGTGTCAGTTTTATGATACTGTCTGGCAAACTTCCTGGGTAGGACCACCCTACTCATTAGGCCACTGTCTTGCCAGACAGTGCTCTCAATGACAAGCTAGTTACTGTGACAATTCAGTTGGTTAAACACCAGGAATATCCCTGACATACTCTAGGGTCCTCAGCCTTAGCCCTTGCCAACTACACCTAATAGTTTCTGGAATTAGGGAAGCTGGGCGTGCTCCTCCAGAGAGAGTGAGCCATTCTGGACTAATCTGACATTTCAATGGGTAAGAGGCATGTGTATGTAGAAACTGGGTGGTCTGAATACTCTTAAAACAGGATGGTAGGTTTCCACATGTATCAGACACCCTTCTGACCAAAAAAAAATCAGCTTTGTGACATACCATATCATTGAAGTCCTGGATTAAATTGCCTCTTGATTGAAAATATCAGCCAGCATTTAAATGACAATGGATTCAAGAGTCTTTTTCTTCAAATCAAACAGTTATTTTTACCTACACTTCTGAAATGCAAGTGAAATGCTGAGCACTATAAAAGCACACCAAATAGCACAGCATTCTTGTAAACGAGAGAAGCAAGGGAGGTGTCCTTTTGCTACTCAGGAATAATGCTACATAATACATCAAATATAATGAATTACACCATCTACAGTCTCCAGGGAACAATGATTGACAGAGTAATGAAGCATGTGCCATTCAGAAATTATTTGTCTTATCTCTTAATAGGCGCTGAAGATGAACTATTATTTTTGGTCCATCAGCATCAATAATTACATTTATAAATAACATCCATGAATGTATTAAACTACAGTAAAAAGTAAGCAACATGCCCAATTTCTTTTTGCTGGGAGTGAGCATCTTGCTGCCCTCTGCTGGATATTTTCAAAATTGTATCAAAATATTGCACAGTATTCAGCATCAACATTCAGAATCTATAATATGTTATCAAACCCTGCAAGGGAGTTTGAGCAATTCAAGAAGAAAAGGCATGTTGACAGTTTTGGTGATTTTGCAAGAATTCATCAATGGTTAGAATTTTTTTTAAAAAGCCACTTGGTATTTATAAGACTGATACAGCATCCTCCATAGACAGCTTGTATAGACAACTGTCAAGACTGTAAATATTCAGTTAAAACTAAACTGCCCATTGACATCTGGAAGTGTACAAGTTGAGTGTTTACTCAAAATTGTTCTGCCATAGTTAAATCTGCAGGAAAGTTGCAAGGTGAAAGCACAATTGTAGCATTAAGAATGAGGAAAGGGATGCTATTCCAACCTAATCAAATAATAACAATAATAATCTTTACATATAGCACCTTTCATGCCAGGAGAATATCCTAAAGGCCTTCGCAGGATTTTTCTTTACTGTGAAGTGGAGTGACGGTGTATTTTGTGGGCGAAACGTGGCTGCCAAATTGCACACAGCAATGTCCCACTGACAGCTATGAAAAAATGATCAATTTTATTTGGGGGATTGTTGGCCAGGATACTGGGAGAAACTCCCTTCTCTGTTCAAATAATCCCTGGGATTGTTAACATCTACCTGAACAAGTAGACGGGACTTCAATTTAATGTCTTATCTGAAGTACGGCACCTTCAAAAGTCCAACACCCCCAGCACTGTAGTGGATGGTTATCTTACACTATGTGAGTTCAAGTCACAATGTGGGGCTTGAACCAACAACCTTCTAAATCAGAGACGAGAGTGCTACCACTGAGCAAGACTAACACTAGCAGCCTGGCATAATTTCTAACTAGTAGCATTTCTTCTAAAGATAGGCAACATTTAAGGGTGAGGATGAGCACACTCTGCTGAGTAGTCCCTCCACTTACTTGAAATGAGTTGATCTATTAAAGGATAGTCCTAGACTATCTTTACCAGCACTACCATAAGGCTATTCTAGCTCAGCTCAGAATCCTTTGCATTGCTGTAATACAACTATCCTGCCTTTGATTCTGCATACTTCCAAAGTTGTCGATAGATTTTTCAGCACCACGTTATTGCTTGTCTCATTCCTTTCTTTCCTGTGGAGGAGTTTTGGTTGCTCATAGTTTGATATTTCACAAAATACTGAAAGAAAAAGCTGTGTTCCATCTTATGAGTCTATGTACTTTTATAAATTACGAGCACTTATAGGTTATCGAAGACTTTGAGGTCTGAATCTTACTCCCACGCAGGAGTTGCAGTTCTAGTAGGGCAATTAATGGCTATGCTTGACATTTCACTGCAAAAGCAAGGTTTTCTGTATTTCATTATGTAAGATTACATGCAGAATGATAGGGAGTGACTACAAGACACCAAACTGATAACAGCCTTCAGTGAAAGCCAGGTTATTAGGTTATTGTTTTAGAATCACTGCCTGCTGTTGCTTATTGTTTACAAATGTTATAATTTGAGTTGTTTAGGTAGGTTCATTCTGTTCTTGGTTATTTTATTGTGGTGGTATGGGCTACCAGTATGAAAATCACCCCTACGCACAATCGCCTTATTTTGCAACTAAATCTTATATTAAATATTTGCTTTTTGTAAATATAGTATATTGAGAAAACCAGAGGGTACGGAATGTGAATAGACTGGTGGCACCAGACTGCATAAAGGTCATGTTATAAACTCGCCTCAACTTATTCAATCTTCTGAGGAAAGTCAATATCACAGGTAAAACTGAACGCTCTGAAATTGGTCCCAGAATCCTGAAGGTATTTGAGTGAAACTCTAAATATCAATCTAACTAGACAGTCCACATGTTATAGTCCTGAAATAATATTCCAGGTTTCCCCAACAGTTGATATCATTATTTTCATGCGCCATAATGTCTATGACTGAACTTTTCCTTACAATCTTAAATTGCAAATTTTTAACTAAGTATTCAGATTGATAATGGGAAGCAACACATTTAATAAATTACCAAATGACAGACTCGTTCATAAACTAATGTCACCGGGTATTGAGGGTAAAACATACAAGTGAATTAGCAACTGGCTAGAGGGGTTAGCCATAAGATGATCTTAATGATAATTGAATGGGAGGATGGGAGAAGTATATTGAGTGATATGCCTCAGGAGTTTGCATTGAAACGCCTTCTATTCCAGTGTACAAAAATAACTTGGATTTTGTGGAGCAAGACGTAAGGTTGTTAAATTTGTTTGTGACACTAAACTAGGGGTGTGTGCGCAATGCGAAGAGGCAGCCAAGGTCATAATCTTTACATTTGATATGGGTCCTACAGCATCAAAACACCTCAAAAGTACTTTTAACTTAATTACAGTTCATTAGGCGTTTATACTGATGGGTGCTCGTGCTGATGGACAGGTGCTCACAGCAGTGAAGCAGGTTGAATTAGCTTGTTTCATTCTTATTTGGCAGGTCCCAAATGGGAATCCTAAGCTCACAGAAGCAGGGTTTATATTTAAGTATAATATATAATGTGTCTACTGAGGTATGAATTTGAATTTCTGCTCCACCACGAGTGATTTCAATTTGAGTCACTCAAAGACAGTTGTAAAAATCTGACACCAGCCCCTGATGGCTGGAAGATGTGTTTTTTCCTCTTTATCAAACTGCAGAAAATAAGATATTATTCTTTTTTATGTTTATCTGACATAAGACATTGCCTTGTGGATGAAGAATCACACTGGCAGATCAACAGCGATACGTGAGACACAAGATACAAATGACTAAGGCTTTGAACATCTATATGTGTCTCAACCATTCGATTTGTTGGTTCAATTATACTTTTAAGGTGGGAATCATTTATTCACATATTCCCCAGCAACCTGCAACCCATCCCTGCAAAATGTCTGGTCCATCTGTTTCCTAATAATAATAATTATTATAATAATTCCTGCATTTGATATAGCGTCTATAACATCAAAAGGTTTCAAGAGGCTTCAAGGAAATTGATGCCAAGTGTAGTGACTCTGTCTTTGTAGATTATTGCCTCAATAATATTCACAACTGTTCCACAAATAAAGCTTTGGATATATCAGAAAAATTATTAGGATGTGCAATGGTCATGCGAACCAATCACAGCTAAAATCCCTTAACCACACACAAATACAAATGGACTTCAAATTACTTGCATTATTCTCTTCATCCCTATGACTTTCTTGTCTTGATTGTTAAATAGTAAGCCTCCATGAAATATTGAATGTTAAAAAAAATGCATAAATGTATAAAGGCAACAACTTTGTGACAAAAGCCTGTAATGTTAGTACAACGTGATGACCTTAGATTTTTTCATGTATAAATACACTAAATGTGCAATGCTTGACAGAACCACAAAGCATTTACTGAAGGCAACCAGACAGTGACAGATAGCTTAACATTTGCTTACTCTTGAAAGAGCTGAGAGCTAACGGATGACCGAAGCAAAGGGCGAGCAGCGTCAAAAAGACAATACATACATACATAGATATGTAGTGCCAATATCAATAGCACAAACCTGCATATTCTAACATGGATTTCAAGAAAGAAAAAAATCTAAATTCTTTTAGCCCTTTAAGAACTGCACAAATATAACTGCACTGACATTAAAGTACTTTGTAAGTTTCTGTCCTATGTGCTTTGCAGGGTTCTTTAATGGATATTATTTCAGCTCCATACATTTCTCTAATTCTATTTTTAAAATTCACAATTTCTTTTGCTGCTGCTGCATGAAATATAGAGGTTCATCTTAGAGAACTGAAAAGACATCAAATGATTCAAAACAGTTAACTGAAAAAACTACATAACTAAGACAATGCATGTAATTTTAAGGGTTTAATTTACCATCAGAGCACAGTATACCACAGAAGTAGTTTTTGAGGGGGAAATGTATTACACCAAGGTCAGCCATGGCTGCTACTATTATTATATTGCTTACCAAAAATTGCTGTAAGCATCCGGATGAAATCATATCTGTCCTTCCCACACAATGCAAGCATTAATAAAATAGAATATAATTTCACTGCCCACATCCCAAATCTCTCAGAATTATGTCATGTTGTTGGTAGAAAATGGCACATTCAGAAGAGGGAGGCTGGGTATGAAGCAAAAACATAAAGGAAAAGAAAACTGGAAATTAAACCACAAAAAACTGGCTACTTTTACACCAGTTCCTCACAGCAGGATATAAATTGTCTGCAATTATGTAATGCTTCTCAGTTAAGCAAATGAAAGGACATTAAAGAAACATTACTGTCAACAAGCTGCAGACCACCACACCAGCCGGCCAATGCTTTTAATTAATTTAAAAAAAACATTTAAGCTCACACACTGAATATAGTGACTAAATATTGTTTACAATTATTCTTCCCACTTAATTTGGAGTGGTACTAAATATGCCAGAAATATCCTTAAAACTCACTGTGGGTTATGTAACTTGTGCTGTCACTAACAGTGATGCTTGATCTTTAACCAACAGAATAAAAAGCACCATTTCACTGTATTTACCAGCATTGTTTTGGAGGTATTTGCATATTATAATGAAAAGTACCAGTTTCTCAGATCATAACTTCAATATCCATTTGCTCCTCAGCAGAAGCAGATTTACAATAACAACCACCTCATAAAGGCCACATATTGTAATTTGTAAAATTCTTTAATTTCACGACCCAAAAATTCCTCTCCCCTCTTCCCCTCCTGATTATATAATTTTTCTTAACATTTTGCTCACTGTAGATTTATAATCTGTTGGTACCTTACTGAGCACATTACAACTAATGGATCTTTTTCTTTAATTTGAAATGATGCTTGCTTCAAGAATGAGAGACTGTAAGTACAAAGCAATATTATGTGTCATAACTGAGTGGCAGCAACATCTGCCTTATATTTTTGGCGACAGAGTCCTTCCCTATCTTTAGTTAGAGGCTCCTCCAATATTCAGTCGACTACAAACCCTGAAGGGAAATTGAAATCTTCACTTATTGCCATCACTCCCAACAAACAGTTCCACTCATCTTTTTTTTTGGCAATCATCGATCATTTCTGTTTCATCAGCACTTGATGGCTCAATAGAAGCTAGAAGAAACTAGGGAATTGAGGAAAGCAAATGTATGCTATTGAAGACGAGCTGGAAGTTGAGGCATCTGACAGAATCTGAATACATGCAGATTGTGTGTGTACAGTAGTTTGATAGCTGAAATGGATGCCGAACAAATTGAAAAGTCAAAGCTGAAAGGAAATGCAGATATTTCTTAATATCTTATTTTAATACGAAATAGAAAACTGAATGCCTATAGCCACAGATAGGAAAACCCAAACAAACATACAATCTCAATCGAAACTAAAGGATCATTGTAACTCACACTTGATAAATCTGCTTCTGCATCTCACAGTGGTATATTTTTAAAAGCCAGTATTCACTCTCCAGTGAGGTTCCAGCAAATATAAGACTGTTTTTGTGCAATATTCAGTCATTCTAAATATTATATATAAAAAAAGAAAAGGAGCCTGAGTTTGATAGGCAGATTCATAGGTAGCCTAGCAACAATCCTTCGCCGTCAATCTAGCCTCAGCCTAACATATGCCCTGTCATGGTCATTCTGTAATTATGTTTATAATGATCCCAGTTGCTTTGTAATCCTACCTTCCATGCCAGCTGCTCATACAATCACTCCATCACGTTAGCAAGTTGGCTGCCGAAACAAATCAGAATAGTGCAAAACGCCATCCTGTCCCTGCATCTGTCATTTTCCTGAGAGCATTCTATTACAGTCGACTGCTGGAAGCCAGAAAGTCTATTTGAATTCCACCAGCCACTCTCTTGCATGATTCAAGTTAAACTAGGTGGGCATGCCTAACGTGATTCTCACAGCAATTTATTATGCAGCTGCTACATGGATGGCGTCACAACTGCTCTGCCTTTCTCGGCAGTGTCACTCCTGCTAACCCAGCACTCAGTAAGGAAATACCTGACCCAAGACATAACTGCAATCTGTCATAAACACACCTCAACCATAACTGTCCACAGTAAGCAACACAACAAAACAGTGTGAACAAGAAAACAACATCAGAACTTTGAATGTAAAACAAAAACATAACTTTATTGGAATGATTGTATTGAACAAACATGTTTTATTTTAAATATTAATCCATTAGTAGACACAAAACAATGTGTGAAGATTCAACAATATTTTTTTCCCCACGTAAGTTTGGGGAAAAAAAGTTTAAAAAGATATTCTTTGAAAGTTACATTTTTTTTCTATCAGGAAATAAGAGTAATCATGAGATTGACCAAAAGTGCACATCAGAAGTGCATGAAGATCTTCAGGTATTAAGTATCTGACTTTCTTCGGAGTCCTTCAATATTCAAGGTTAATGCTTGCAAAGCTAAAGCTGATCCCATCTGACTGTGTTTCACAGATTAGTCAAGCTGTCCACTTTCTTCCTCCTAAACAGATGCCTGGGGACCAGGCTCTTGCCCCAACATGGTCACAAGGGATCAAGCCAACACATCACAACTATGCTATTAGCATCATATAAATATCATATCCTTTCCCCTCTCCTATCCCCACACCCTCAAATACATATATCCTCTGTGGAGTTGCTGTGAATTATTGCATTGCTGCACTGCTACGTTATCTTTGCTGTGAAGTATTCAGGGGCACACTGCTAAGATCAGTGCTGTACAAAGGCAGGAGTTAAAATACTTACATGCCACTAAATTCCATTAGCATTGCAGACCAGGGCCCAAATAGTCCCTGGCCCCCTGGAATTATTTACATTTTTATTAAAAAGTACAAATTATCCCTCTTTTACACTTTTAGAGGTCATCTATCATTACTGTACTTTTCTCAGCTATTGTTTCAAAAAGTTAGTTTGCAGGTGCAGCAAGCAACTAAGAAGGCGAACGGCATGTTAGTGTTCATTGCAAAAGGTTTAGAGTACAAGAGTAGGGAAGTCTTGCTGCAACTGTATAGGGCCTTGGTGAGACCGCACCTGGAGTATTGTGTGCAGTTTTGGTCTCCTTATTTAAAAAAGGACATACTTGCCCAAGATTCACTAGGTTAATTCCTCGGATGAGGATAAGCTGAATAAACTAGGGCTATATTCTCTAGAGTACAGAAGAATTAGGGGAGATCTTATTGAAACATATAAGATTCTTAAAGGGCTGGATAAAGTAGACACTGAGGGTCTGTTTCCCCTGGTAGGAGAATCTATAACCAGGGGTCACAGTCTTAAAATTAAGGGTCAGCCTTTTAGAACAGAGTTGAGGAAACATTTCTTCACTCAGAGGGTAGTGAATTTATGGAATTCACTATCCCAGAAGGCTGTAGATGCTCAGTCCTTGAACATCTTCAAGGCTGAGACTGATAGATTTTTAAAAAATAGAGGGATTAGGGGATATGGGGATAGGGCAGGTAATTAGAGTTAGGTCAGAAGATCAGCCATGATCTTATCGAATGGCGGGGCAGGCTCGAGGGGCCAAATTGCCTACTCCTGCTCCTAATTCTTATGTTCTTATGTTTATTGCTGAGCTGCAGCTCTGTGGTGGAAAATGGTGCTCCATTGCCAGCCATATGGGCTGTACTTGAGCATTAACTTGCTGTACTTTCAGATTCGTACTTCAAAACAAATTGGATACCTGTGACATATGTCAAATGATATCGATTTTAGATCACCCGCATCATCAAATAAAGCTTTACCTTACCAACCTACTGCTCCGTCCACTCGGCGGCCAATGACCTGCTCCATGTGCCCCACGTGCCAGCCCCACCATAAGCAGTCGGGCCTTCAGCCTTTCCTCCCCCACCCTCTGGAACTCCATGCCGGAATTCCTTCACCTTCACCTCACTTCCTCACTTGCTTACTTCAAGGCTCATCTCAAGACTTTCCTCTTTGATCATGTCTTCGGGCATCCTCCCACCCCAGCTTTTGCTCCCCCGAGTCTATTTGATTCCAAATTGGGTGGAAACCCTTGAGTGTCTAGCACCTTGTGATGGACAGCATCCCAATGTGAAAGGAGCTACATAAACGCAATTTGTTTTGATATTGTTGTGTTAAAAGTGTGAGCTCATGAGGCTCGATGATCATGTAAGGCTGGGCACAAATAAAAACCTGCTTAAAAAAGTGTGAAATATCAATTAATTATCATACAGAGCATTAATTCAGAATTTTCCCTATTTTCATTAGGCCTGCTTCATGTCCGCCACCTTACTCTCCCCACTATCAGTGGTCGGCTTTAAGCCTATCTGCCCCCACTCTCTGAAACTTCATCCGAGAGTCCCTCTGACTCACTCCCTCCCTCACCTCTTTCAAGGTCAATCCCAAGACCTTCCTCTATAACCACACCATCGGTCTCCAACTCCCTCAGATCCTACCCCCAGTTCAGAGGCAAGCCAGGACTGTCAACTCACTTTACAGAGTATTCTGTGAAGCGCTTCGACACATGTCGAAGATGTGATGAGACGCTATATCAAATGCAAGGATTATTACTATTATTGTTATCCTCCCAACATGAAAGGTGCTGTATAAATGTAAATTTGTACTGTTATATAATTTAAACCTATTTTATATTTGCTGTGATTTCCAGAGCCTTCCTTCATTAATGCAATTAATCTTACATTTTATTGTTATTATATCCTCCAGTGTAAAGGGAAATCTGACATTATACATACAAGAGTACAAGACCTTGTTGTACTACTTAAATATTAATCCATTAGTATATACAATGCAATTTCTGAACACTCAGTAACAACAGGCATTCATCATCACTACACATTAGTGGCTAACTCAAATCAATTTCAACACACATCAGTTCTACAACAGAGTAACTTCAATATGATTTGCAGTCGTGTGAAGGACAGATGTGGTCATTTTGTATTGGGTCTAGAAGGATTTGCTTCAATACAATTATAATGTCTGTAAATCAATCCATGTTCAACTACTGGTAGCAAAAGCCCATCCTGCAAACAACAACAACAACAAATTGCATTTATATAGTGTCTTCCATGTCGCGAGGACATCCCAAAGTCCTGGACAGTCAAGGGTTTGCACCCGAGCTGGGGGTTAGAGTCAAGAGGAGTGAATGGGAAGGAATTTGGGGGAGGCAAGATGACCGAAGACACGGCCAAAGAGGAAAGTCTTGAGACGGGCCTTGAAGGAGGGGACGAGGTGAAGGGATTCCAGGATGGAGTTCCAGAGGATGTGGATAAAAGCTGAAGGCTCCGCCATCCAGGCAGGCTTGGCTATGCTAACTCGGGCAAGCAATGTTGCGGAGGTGGTGGAGGGCAGAACGCGTCATGGCATGGATGTAATTCAAGCACTGAGAATAGAGAGCAAGGACAGGCCAGTTAACAATAATAAAATAAAAATAGAAATAATAACCCTTGCATTTGATCTAGTGCCTTTCATGTCCGAAGGACCTCTCAAAGCGCTTCACAGGATATCACTTTGTATTTTGCAGGCGAAAGTGGTAGCCAATGTGTGCCCCGAAATGTCCCACATACAGCCATGAAGTGACCATTTTTACTTGGGGATTATTGGCCAGGAGGTAGGTGTCAAGAATAATTCATGAGCCATTTCCCCCTTTTTAAAGTGGTTCTATGGCAGCAGGCTGAGGGCAAAGCTTTTCTCATTTTGGTCACTGGTGATGACTGTCTCAGATCACTAGGGATATATCATTATTATAGCCTGGGGTTCTAAACACCCCTCAAATTGCAGATTACAGGCTGTGGCAAGGAAAGAAAGCAAATTTCAAACTCCACTGAGAAATAATTGTCATAAGACCACACAATTATTTATGCTGCAGCTTGGCCTGAGAGCTCTCTTCACACAGTATCTAACAGAGAAAATGTATGATATCCTCAGGTCATGTACCGACTGCAGGTTACTTCAACTGAACTTCTCTCAATGCTGGTCTACTTGACCCTCGTCAAAATGCACAGCAGGAAATATCCCCTTAATCTTTCCTGCCCCTATCATAGAGAGGCATCAGGGCTCAACTGGCAGTGGAGCACCTTGAGATATGACACAAATGGCACATATCTCACATATAATAATAATACTTGCATTTGATACAGTGCCTTATCACATTGTCAAAATACATCAAAGCACTTCACATGATTTACTGTAAAGTGCAGTGACTGTGTATTTGTAAGCTTACAAATGCTTACAGATATACAAGTACAAGTTGTTGTTGATGCGTAAGAAATTAGCATCTAAAATGGAAGCTGGACAGCACATTGTATCGCCGCTGCTCTGTCTCTGCTAACATTTTCTTGCCAACTAAACTCCAAAACCTTGATTTTAAATTTACCCGCAATCAGCCTGAAGCTTCAGGTGGGAGGAGATATTCCCCACGGCTAATGCTAAACTGACGGAATAAGAAGTGAATAAGCTTTACAACAACAACAACAACAACAAGATTCCATTTATAGAGCGCCTTTCACGTCAGGAGGACGTCCCAAGGCGCTGCACAGTTGGGTCATGACCCGAGCAGGGGGGAAATGGTCAGGGTGAGGGGAGGGAAGGGAGGGAGAGAGGAGGGGGGAAATGGTCAGGGTGAGGGGAGGGAAGGGAGGGAGCGAGGAGGAGGAAGAGAGTCGAGAGGGGAGCTGAAGGCACGGTCAAAGAGAAAGGTTTAGTGAAAGGTTTACCTTTAGCTGAAAGGTTTCAGCCCACTAAAGCCCCCTTTAGTGGGCTGAATAGGCTTTTTCTCATCTCCAAGTTTCATTACATTTGAATTGAATATTGATATTGAATAAAGGAGGAAAGTGAGTAACAAAATAAAAAAAAGTTTGACAATCTTCTCGCAAATTAAGAATGCATTGTTCAATATTCAGTTTTTTGCTGGAATAACCCAAACATGCATTATTTGTGAATTGCCAGAGCCTGAAAATTGACTGGGCACATAAAAGCAGCCAGTGCTTATGATTACGGGACTTAGCTCTGCACAAATTGGCTGAAGCATTCCCTAACTAATACACAGTCACTAGACTTTAGAATCTTGTGAGATGCTTTGAGACGCCTCAACAACGTGTTAAGGGGTTTCCTTATCAAATGTAAGCATTATTGTCAATATTAAAACAGGCCTATTTAAAATCATAACCATATTTATATAGCTTGTAATCCTTGCATTTTAATATATTTGATCATTGTTAAATTATCCAATCAAAGACATCAGTTAAAAAAAAAATTTGCTACTTAAAAGGACTTGGAGATCACCGCGGGAATCCTCTACATAAACTGACAATATATTATTTGTGTGATAATTCAGGGAAAAGGACATCAACGGTCACAATCATGTGCATCTATTTATGTGTTCCCTCCGTTGTTCAGATTTCAGAAGAGTACAAAATAACAGGGCAGCTTGAGTCATCCAGAAGGGGCCATTGGGATGTGAGTGGCATTTGATGAACACCGAACAAAGGAGTTCAGCCGGTCGGCTGGCGGGTCAATGTGTGCAACTGAAGCCAGGGCAGGTGAGAAAGACTTGTGATTTGATTCTAGGCTATGTTATCTCACTGCCTGGATACAATGCCCAGAGGTTTATGAGCAGTGAAACACATTTACATGCTTGAAGTAGCTTCTTCTGTTTTCATTTGGAAAGGATTAGTAAATGTACTTATGAAAACACAAATAGAGAAGTTTTTGGGGAAACAAACTCAGTCTTGTGTTTTTTATGTTGCTAATGTCAGTATAATGCTGCCAAGAAAATCAAAGGCAGTAACTAAAACTTTTATCATTGATGGCCAATTTTCTGGATACTGATGAGTTTTTATTTGCTTTCTGCATGAACTCTCAGCTAATACTCACAGACATCTGTCCTTACTCTTTGTGAAGCATTAATATTAAAACAAGCCTACAAAATATACAGTCAATTCACTTTACAGTATATTCTGAAGCGCTTTGAGACGTCTCAAAAATGTGATAAAGCGCTATATCAAATGCAAGCATTATTATTATAAATTCTCCGGAATAATTTGAAAGAATTCCCAAGATTCATGTATGCATCTGATATCACATTCATGCCAGATTTATCTGCCCTATTTGTTTAAATCAACCATAGTTTGCTTTGTATTTAGATTTTTCACCATTATTTCTACCACAAACAGATAAATTTGTGAACTCCAAGTAAGGGAAAACAAGACTTAGTGAAATTTCAGCCATCTGGCTTGAAACGCCCATTGCCCCATCTCCTACAAATATACAGACGTCACTTCACTTCACAGAAAATCCTGTGCATCGCTTTGGAACATCCTCCCAACATGAACGGTGCTATTGCGAGGATTATTCTAATTATTATTTTTATAATTCTTTTTATTAGATTCACCATCTCTCATCTTTACCTTGATAGATCAACTTTAAACAGCTTTGTCTTGTTATTCAAATCCCTTCATAATAATAACCCTTGCATTTGATACAGTGCCTTATCACATCTTCGAGACGCCTCAAAGCGCTTCAGAGAATATACTGTAAAGTGAATTGACTGTAACAACAATAATAACTTGGATTTATATAGCGCCATCCACGCCGGATGGCATCTCAGAGCGCTTCACTGTAACGGATCCCGGGGGCTGGGGGAGGGGGAGGAAGGTGACCAAAGGCGCGGTTGAAAAGAAAGGTCTTCAGCCGAGAACTGAAAGTGGGGAGGGGGCGAGGCGAAGAGAGTGAGGAAGAGAGTTCCAGGGCCTCAGGGCGTAGTGCTTGAAGGCACGGCCGCCGATGGTGGAGCGGAGGACTCAGGGGACACGGTGGAGGCCAGTCTCGGTGGAGCGAAGGCAACGGGCACTGTTGTGAGGAGAGAGGAGGTCAGAGAGGTAGGGGGGTGCAGAGGAGTGGATGGAGGGATTTGAAGACAAGGGTGAGGATCTTGAAGTTGATCCTTTTTGGGACAAGCAGCCAGTGCAGTCTGGCGATGAGTGGGGTAATCGGGGAGCGGAGTTTGGTGTGGGTAAGAATGCAGGCGGCAGAGTTTTGTATGACCTGGATTTTACAAATAGTTGTTGAGGGGAGACGGCGAGGAGACCATTTGAATAGTCCAGCCGAGAGGTGACAAAGGCATGGACCAGGGTTTCAGCGGCTTTTGGAGTGAGGTATTTGCGGAGACGGAGGATGCGTTGGAGGTGGAAGAAAGTGGCGCTGGTGAGGGACCGGATGTGGGGGAGGAAGGATAACTGGGGGACGAACCTGACGCCTAGGTTGCGTATGGGTTCAGAGAGTTTTAGGGGGAAGTCGGGTAGGTGAGGAGGTGAGAACCGTGTGATTTTAAATGTTGACGAGAGCCAAAGAGTATGGCTTCCGTCTTGTCAACGTTCAGCTGAAGGATATTCGCGCTCATCCAGCTCCTGACAGAACAACAACAACAGCAACTTGGATTTATATAGCACCCTCCACGCCAGACGGCATCTCAGAGCACTTCACAGTAACGGATCCCGGAACCGAGCCAGGGGGAGGAAGAGGAGGAAGGTGACCAAAGGCGCGGTCGAAAAGAAAGGTCTTCAGCAGAGACCTGAAAATAGGAAGGGAGGGAGCAAAGCGAAGGGAGTGAGGAAGGGAGTTCCGGAGCCTCAAGGCATAGTGGCTGAAGGCATGGCCGCTGAGGGTGGAGCGGAGGACTCGGGGGACGAGGAGGAGGCCAGACCCGGAGGAATTAAGGCAACGGGTACTGTTTTGAAGAGAGAGGTCAGAGAAGTAGGGGGTGCAGAGGAGTGCAGGGACTTGAATACAAGGATGAGGATCTTGAAGTCGATCCTCTCTGGGTGGAGTGCAGTCTGGCAAGGACTGGGGTAATCGGGGAGCGGAGTTTCGTGCGGGTGAGAATGCGGGCGGCAGAGTTTTGAATGATTTGGATTTTATGGATGGCAGTGGATGGGAGATTGGCGAGGAGGGTGTTGGAGTAGTCCAGCCAAGAGGTGACAAAGGCATGGACCGGATTTCAGTGGCTTTTGCAGTGAGGTATTGGCGGAGACAGGCGATGAGTCGGAGGTGGAAGAAAGCATCAGGGGACTCGAGGTCGCAAAGTGAGGTGGAAAAATAGAGTTGGGTGTCGTTCACATACGTGTGGAAGTGTACCCCATGTCTGTGGATAACATCACCAAGAGGGAGCATATAGATCAGAAAGAGGAGGGGGCCAAGGATGGATCCTTGGGGTACCCAGCAGGTAACTGGGTGAGAACGGGAGGAAAAGCCATTGGTGCAGATGCACTGCTGGCGGTTCGTGAGGTAGGAATCGAACCAAGAGAGTGCAGTCCCACTGAGGTGGATGACGGAGGAAAGGCGGTAGAGGAGGATGGCGTGATCGACTGTGTTGAACGCGGTGGAGAGGTCCAGGAGGACAAAGAGACAGAAGGAGTCCTGGTCACAGATAGAGAGGATATCATTTGAGACTTTCACAAGCGCAGTCTCTGCACTGTGCGCAGAACGGAAACCGGACTGGAGGGGTTCGAAGAGGGAGTGGGACGAGAGGTGTGCTGGAGTTGATTGGCAACAACGCATTCTCGGACTTTTGCGAGGTTTGAAATAGGGTGGTAGTGGCGAGGGACTGTATATTTTGTTAGAGAAAGGCAGGATCCAATTGCACACAGCAGTGTCCCACTAACAGTCATAGATCAAGTGACCAAATTATTGTTTATTTATGAAGGATTTATTACCCCCAGAAAAGTGATCCGCCAATAGCCTCACACCTGGTTTCCTACTAACTGCAATAATAATAATAATAATCCTTGCATTTGATATAACACTTTTCACGTCGGGAGGACGTCCCAAAGCGCTTCAAAGAACACACTGTAAAGTGAATTGACTGTATATTTGTGGGCGAACGTGGCAGCCAATTGCGCACAGCAATGTCCCACAAACAGTCGTAGATTGAAAATGACCAATTTATTATTGGTTTTGGTTTTGGAGGGATTATTATTAGGCTCTGTGTGGAGTAAGGAAACTTGCCCAAGGTTTCGCCCTGCCTGGAATTGAACTCAGGTCTCTCGCTTGCAAAGCGAGTGCTCTAACCACTGAGCTACAGGACTCCACGGTACACAGAGGCATGTGGACTAGGGAAACTTGCCTAAAGTTTCGTCCTGCCGGGAATCAAACTCAGGTTTTCTTGTTTGCGTAGGGTCCTCTCGCTTGTTCATAGTCTTGCCCTTCCATATCGATCAAAATCCTTCAGCTGCTCTAACACTATGTTCTTCAGATTCTGGTCTCCAGTTTGTTTCTGACTCCCGTTGTCCCACCAATGCTGGTTCATGTTTTAACCTGCCCTTTGGGACTCTCTTCCAATACCTCCTATGCCCCACTTTCTCTCTTCCCATCTCTCTGTCTTCAAAACACTTCTATAAACATATTTTCGAATGGGTTTTTTGCAGAATCCTCTCACCCATGTGCGGGATTTTAAATTTCCTGACCAACAATTACCTAGGTGAAATTGGTCATTCCCTTCAATGGTTGTTTGTGGTACAAACACATGTTTTCCCCCACAAAACCAATGGTCACTGCCCCATACAATTTGTCCTGTGAAGCACTTTGAGACTTTCCCCTCTATATGCTCCCGCTTGGTGATATCATCCGCAGACATGGGGTTAACTTCCACATATATGCGGATGACATCTAACTCTACCTTTCCTCTTCTACCCTCAACTCCACGACCACCGATGTCCTGACTGCCTGCCTGTCTGACATCGAGTCCTGGATGAGAGACAACTTTCTTCAGCTCAACGTGCGCAAAACTGAAGCCCTCCTGATTGGCTCACGTCAGCGCCTCCGCACCTCAGGCGCTGACAGCATCAACATCCAAGGTTGCACTCTCCACCTCTCAAAGCCAGTCAGGAACCTTGGCGTTCTGTTCGACCCTGAGCTGTCCTTTCTTCCTCATATCCGCGCCACAACTGGCACTGCCTTCCATCACCTCCGGAATATCGCTAGACTACGGCACCCCTCACCCTGCCAAAACTCTGGTCCACACCTTCATCACCTCAAGGTTGGACTGTGGGAACTCTCTCCTCGCCGGCCTCCCCGGCACCTCCCTCCACAAGCTGCAGGTCATTCAGAACTCTGCAGCTCGTGTACTGTCCCGCACCAGGTTTCGGGACCACATCACTCCCACCCTCGCTCGCCTCCACTGGCTTCCCATCCCCCAGAGGATCGAATTCAAGATCCTCATCCTCACCTACAAGGCCATTCACACCCTTGCTCCATCCTACCTCTCCGACCTACTATCCCCCTACTTACCTGCCCGTACCCTCCGTTCCTCTGGCTCCGGTCTGCTCCACATCCCCCGCCCCAACCGCCCTACCATCGGTGGCGGGGCCTTCAGCCTCTCAGTCCCTAGGCTCTGGAACTCCATCCCCCAGTGCCTTCGCCTTGCTTCCTCCCTTTCCTCCTTCAAGTCCGGTCTCAAGACCTTTCTCTTCGACCGTGCCTTCAGCTCCCCTCTCGACTCTCTACCCCCTCCTTGCTCCCTCCCTTCCCTCCCCTCACCCTGACCATTTCCCCCTGCTCGGGTCCCGACCCAACTGTCCAGTGCCTTGGAATGTCCTCCCGACGTGAAAGGCTCTCTATAAATGAAATCTTCTTGTTGTTGTTCCTCCTGATGTGAAAGGTGGTGTACAATAATAAAATAGTAATAATCCTTGCGTTTGATATAAGGCCTTATCACGTCATTGAGATGTCTCTTCACAGCACTTCACAGAATATACTGAAAGGTGTACCAAATGTAAGGATTACTATTATTTAAAAATTTAAATGCAGAGAAAGTACACTCAACTATCTCCCTCAATTTAGGGGTTTATTCTAAACCCCCTGTTCCCATATTGCCCCCACCACGATCCCACATACACACACACCATGATCAGCTCCATGCATCTTTCCGAAATATGATTGGATACCATTTAAAAATACCATATAGAAGTACAACAGCAGCAATCTTATTAATTTATATAGTACCTCTTCAAATTGGGTTGTGTATCAGAGCGGTTAACTGGAATTCGTTTACAATTTATTGATGCAAGACTCTTATAAATAGACTAGCTGTACCCGCTGCAGCTTCACTTGCTACAAAAGGATCCAATATGGAATGTACATTGACAAACAGACAGACATTTCATCTTTATCTATACCCATCTGTGGGAGGATTTCTTTTGAGAGGACTCAGTGGTGTTTTAAAAATGTAATTTTGTGGTTGCCATGGCTTAGCTTCATCTGTGTTCTTTATTTCCTACCGCTTGGCTACGTGCATGCTCTGTGACGGTGCCACAGTGCCATGGTCAGCCGGCATGGCCACCAGGTGTAACTGCAGTGCGTGCGTATATCTGTGATGCGAGATGCCACAGCGCCATGTTGACTCAGCGGCCACCAGGTGTAACTGCAGTGCAAAACGCAAAACTGAAAATAACTCATAGGAGATACCCGAAAACAAATATGACCATGTCACTCCCATATGCAAGACCTTTCCAATGAGGTGTAAATCATGTCCCTACATCAATCGGTTATTGAGATCCTTCTTGAAACCCTGACAGACATCGTCATTTTATTAGTGTATATATATATATGTGTATATAAGAACATTTAACAGTGTTAATCTACAAAAAAGAAGATTCACCTTAGAGTAGCAAAACAGCAGAGGCCAGAAACAAGAAGAAAATCTGTACAAACTACTGTTATCTGACTTGCTTTCTTCGTATCAATAAAGCTCAGAGAAGATCAAAGGGTTTCATTGAAGTTCTGTAGTTCTTTGATTGGCACTATATCAAATATCACAGAGTAATGAACGAAGACGGCCTGTCTGCCCATCTGTTTTAATTCTTCCTGAATATTCCCTCTACCTTCTTCCCATTATAGCAACAAACTGTTTCTTAAATGAATGCAGTGTCCCAGCCTCAACCATCCTTCTAGTAACCTGCTTCATCTGTTGGCCAACCTCTGTGTAAAAATATACTTCCTTGATGTCTGTCCTAACATTAATGACTTCATGACTCAGAGGCTTTGCCTTCTTGTTGTGAGGCTTTTTACTGAGAGTATTATTCTGGGTTTAGTTTGTCCATCTGAATTTTCCATCCATTTTAGTAGCAATTTTCAGGCCTTATTTTTTAACAAGGAAGATCCACTCTATGATACCATGTAGTATGGAGCTAGGGAGAGCTTTCCTGAGACAGTAGTCAGTAATTTACCAATGTTCATGTTGTTTTATTATGGGAATGCGCATTAAAAATTAAAACCCTAAAGCACATAGCGAGAATCAATTCACTGGCCTGCAGAGAATAAAATTAATTTGCCAGACAAGGTTAATGCGCAAATCCATTCCACGTCCCTTCACAGTTTGCAAAGCTGAATGGCTTGGTCGATATTAGTACTCTGTGTATTAATGTATTGTCTATTCAGTGTAGATGGTCTCAATACAATGCTAAACTAAACTCGTGGAGATTCACTGTGCAGTGTATTGTTCTATATATATTGCATAAGGTGCTATTGAGAATACAGTGGTAATGAATAATACACCTTTCCTGCCTCAACTGAAAACTTGAACACAATGTTGGGCACAAATCAGCTGCCTCATTTGCAGCAAAATACACAATCACTACCCTTCACAGGAAAATACTGTGAAGAGCTTTGAAACATCTCAAATGTAATAATGCTTAATAATATCCTTAAAATATGTCAGAATATCCATTCTTTATAAATAATATAAAATAAGACTTATGATATCAAAAATGCCATATTAAAATGAATATGAAATGCACTTTACTCCTCTAAGTAAATTAGACCATACATTTGTAGGTTGGTACAGGTTGATGCTGGCCTACATAATTTCAGCAAGGCAGTCATTGGATTCTACAGATGAGTCTCAGTATCCAGGAGTCATAAGGGGGAAGACAGCCATGCTGCCCTTGATTGTTATTCAGTGACCTCAAGTGGAAACTTTTTACTTATGGATGTTGGGTGAAGGCAGAATCGTGCTCAACTGTAATGTCCTTTACGGGGTGAAATAGACTACGACACTGACACTGCCAAAGCTCACACAATAACAGCCATTTGAACGAGATATTCAATGTCAACTGGAATCCGTGGAAATGACCCCAGGAGTAGTGAAAAATGAGTCTAAATACTTTCCGAAGAGGATAGGGAAGATAAAATCAGTTAGCAAAAAAATACAGATTTATCATTTAAAAATATATCATTGTGAAGTGTGTCTGGTCTCAGATATATCTAATAGCCTTCCTGATGTATCTATCACTTTTTAACAACTGCACTTTTATTTACAAGCAAGAGGCACACTAATCTCTCAAAGTAATATTTAGTAATGGGAACCTTTACAATACACAAGTATCTATTGAATTACAGATTAAACTTTAATGCAGGTTTATTTGTTCATTCTGATGTCAATGACTGGATAGCTTTAGCTGCTTAACCACAGTAAATTATTCCTTTGGTTTATTATTAGATATAACTTTTCTATAAATGTACTTGTTAGATACAAAGAGATAAAGTTATTAATGCATCGTCGTTGTTGCAAGTACAATATTCACAATGCAGCACTGTGAGTCTGCAGTTACAGAAATCTCAGTTGCACAACGTTCTGTCTGTGAGCTGCTCTTAATCATTTAAGCATGTCAGTTTCCATAATATGAAGTGAAATAAGTAAGTGTAATGTGGCACATCTTGCTCATGAATAGAGCGCAGGAAGTGGTCAGCAGTGACCTGATGCCAGAAGTTGAATGTTTTTTTCCACTTTGCTTTTAATGCAGCCTTTGAGCTTTTGACCATAATCTCTTCTCCCACACCCCTCTATTCTCTTCTCACTCATGTATGCATCAAATTTCCACTTAAATACATTGATGAATGTTGCTAGCGTTAATGACTGCACTGTCACTTTTCAGGTCACCTCTGAGTGTCAATGATAAAGCTCAAGATATGGAAACAAAAGCCGATTCAGAGATACCAGCCAGTTAAAGTGTTTCTCCATAATGGTCAAGATCATGTGTACACACTTCCTTCAAGTAGACTGTTGTTAATGATAAGGAGCCATGATTTAATATATGCACTTATCTGGGATTATTATTTTACTATACAACGACAACAAAATTACATTTGTTTAGCGCCTTTCACGTCAGGAGGACGTCCCAAGGCGCTGGACAATCAGTGTTTCGGACCCGAGGGATTGGGGAGGGTAGAGGGCCAGTGGGGAAGGGTCTTGAGATGGATCTTGAAGGAGGCAAGGGAGAGGGCAAGGCGGAGGGACTGCTGGATGGAATTCCAGGGATGGGAGCAGAGTGGCAGAAGGCCTGCTCGCCAAAGGTGGGGCGGGCGAGGTGGGGGATGTGAAGCAGGCCAGAGCCCGCTTAGCGGAGAGCGCAGGCAGTATGGTAGGGGTTAGTTGGTCGCAGAGGTAGGGGTGGTGCAAGATCATGGAGAGCTTTGAAGGTGAGGACCAGGATCTTGAACTGTATCCTCTTAGTAATGGGAAGCTAGTGGAGTTGGGCAAGGATGAGGGTGATAGGATCACAGAGCCTGGTGGGGAGAGGACATGGGCTGAAAATCTCTGGATGATCTGCAGCCTATAGAGGGAGGAGTTGGGGAGGCCGACAAACAAGGAGTTTGCATAGTCAAGCCTCAATGTAATGAAAGAGTGTATGAGGGTATCAGCGGCCTGTGGTGTGAGACACTGGTGGAGTCGGGCGATGTTGTGGAGGTGGGGGAAGGCACAGCAGCTCGTGGCATGGATGTGGGGAAAAAATGATAGTTGGGGGTCAAACAAAATGCCAAGGTTCCACACTGGTGGAGTGTGCAACCATGAATGGTGATGCTGTTAGTGCCTGAGGTGTGGAGGCGCTGACGGGAGCCAATCAGGAGGGCCTCGGTCTGGTTGACATTCAACTGTAGAAAGTTAGCTCTCATCTAGGAGTTGATTTCCAACAGACATTCAGTCAGTACAGCAGTAGTCCTGGAGTCAAGGGTGGAGGTAGAGAGGTACAGTTAGGTGTTAGCCGCATACATGTGGAAGTTGACTCCATGTCTGCGGATGATGTCACCAAGAGGGAGCATATAGATGTTGAAGTTGAGGGAACCAAGGACAGAGCCATGAGAAACGCCGTATGAGATGGTGTGGGGGCTAGAGGAGAAGCCGTTTGTGGAGATGAAGTGGATGCGGTGTGAGAGGTATGATCTGAACCATTCAAGAACAGAGCCGTGAAGGTTGAGGTGAGAGGAGAGGCGGTAGGTGAGGATAGAGTGGTCAACGTTGTTGAATGCAGCAGAGAGGTCAAGGAGGATGAGGGGGCAGAGGGAGCTCTGGACAGAAATCCGCAGATGGACAAAATGTCAGGACAGGATAAGATAACACAATACAATTGTTCTGGCTTTGACATAACATTACAATAGGATTGCATTTTATTGAGCTGTCTCCAGCCATTTTAGAAGGGTTTTTAAAAGACTTGTATTATTATGCTGTCTTCTCACAGCAAATCATCTCAAAGCACATTACAGGCAATTGCTGTTATACGTACTAAATTTTAGAAATGTAGGAAAATACAACATTACATTTGTATAGAGGCCTTTCACGTCGGGAGGCATAGTGTCGTGAGCTCAGCTGAGCAGGCAAATATTACCTCAGCAATAACATCTATCCAAAAGATGGCAATGCAGGACTTTCCCAGTACTGCACGGCAGTGTCAACCGAGATGGTATTCACGGAGCATCAATCTAGACAGTGGGACAGGCACTGGCAGTCCAGACAGCGCTGCATGACTCCAGTTTACATGGTAAGGTGCGGCAGTAACATCTAGACGGTACTGCATTGCAATTTCCTACAAAATAGTCATTTAAAACCAATTCCTAGTATATGTGCAAAGCTTCAAGAAGTTTCAACATAAAAAGTGCTGTAAAAAAAATGCCTTTCTTAATTAACTGAGCCAAAATGTTTGCTAACAGGATGAAAAACAATGAAGGTATTTTCTAAATCAGAGACTGTAAAAAGAATTCCTCTGAAGGAAAAAGGGAAGAAAAAAGGAAATTAGCACTGCTGGATTTAGTAGATTAAAGATTAAGTTGCTGTATGATTGTGCTCGCCACTCAGAACAGCTCAACTTGTTTCCACAGCAACAGTGACCGTGACATCATCCTCAGCACCACACGCGGACAGATCATACTCAGCAAAACCAAAGATGACAGGAGAAAATGCAAGTCTGTTCTTTTATGGTTTGTTTAAGAGCGACAGGCTTGTCATCACTTTCAAACACAGGGATCACCTGGTGAAAGCTTTCCCATGGAGAGAAAAAATGCAGCATTTTCAAGAGGCTCCATGAAAAGGAGCAGACGTTGATAGACTTGATGGTACAGCAGACGAGAGCACCAGCCCATGCGCCAGTCCATTCCCTCCACTCAACAGGCTCCGGCTTGCCCCACATCCCCTGCCCTGCCCGCCCCATCGGCGATCGGGTCTTCAGCCTCTCTACCCCCATTCTTTGGAACTCCATCCCACCCTGTCCCTTCGTCTCACTCCCTTCCTTGCCTCTATCAGGGCACATTTCCAGATCCTCCTCATCGACCGAGGATTCGGTCACCCTCTTACTCCTACCCTCCCTGCCCTCCAACCCCCCGATCCCAACCACCTACTCAGGACCAAACTCCTGATTGTCCAACACCTTGGGATGTCCTCCTGACATGAAAGGTGCTATACAAATGTAATTTGTTGTTGTTGCCACAGAGTCATAGAGACAGGTGCATGTCCCACACACACAAACTTACATGCACTTTTCTGAGTTCCCCGTCTCATCCGTTCTGTGACGGGGAGGTTGAGGATGCAGTGCCGGAAGTTGCAGTTTGCATTCAGGATTCCACTCTCAGGATTCATAAAGTCACAGAAAATCCCACTATAGCAACACAACTATGAAAGGGGGGGGCGAAATACTACACCTGAAAATGCGTATAGAAAACATAGCTTGAAGAATTTTCACTAAATCCTCTCGACATGAAAGGCACTATATAAATGTAAATCGCATTGTAACAATACAGACCTACATGTCCATAGCAAAAATTGTATCACTGCTTTACTAAAGGGTTAGTGCAATAACACAGACTGTTCAGATAACCATGGGATTGGATTGACAATTGAACTGAGCAGACCCTGAAATAGTGTGACAGGTCTGCATTGGACCAAATGAAAAACTCTCATTTAATGTGACAGAGGGGAAAGATTGATTTCATAATGGTAGTGGTGGTCTCTGTAGTCACTATAATTTTCAAAATGCAACGGTTGGGAATTCTTGACACTCTCACTATGGAATGCAGAGACCAGGAGTACACATTGCATATTCAGCAATTCAACCACTGCATTTCTGCTTCCACAATCTAGCTGTTTCCATTGACTTATTTGACCACTTCATGCCTATCCCTCCCTCCTTCAACATTCCTACTGAGCCTTCAACGTCTCTAACTGTAAAATAAAGAATGTTTTTCTCTGCCCCGGCAGCCCTGCCTCATGCCATATATAAAAGCTTGCAGACTCCTACTGTGCAGTTACCACTTCAAGATAAGATCCCAAAAGGAAATGTCATATTGTTTTACTTGAGGGTTACCAGCTCAGCTGTCTCTTTATATAGCCTGGCATCTGTACTATAGGATCGGTCACAGTAAACTAATTATTTGTCTAACAGGAAGTTTCAGCTGTACGTTTTTTCCAAAAATTGTTGTTCTTCCCCCTCCACCACCACCACACAGCACTCAATACTGTAAAGAGAAACGCAGTAACAAATCACCCTTTGCAGAAAGAACGACATGAACAGCATTTACAACTTTAAAGGAAACTTTTAATCCAACAACAGAGCTCAAGGCTAGAGTTCAGGAGCTCTGCGTACTCTACAGAATTACATAAACCGTACAGCACCAACCAAGGCTAATGAGTCCATGTCTGTGTTTATATGCCACATGTGCCTCTACCCATCCTAATTCCCCCATCCCTAACCAGCTCTACCCTCTCTCTGTTCTCTTCTTCCTCGTATGTTTGTTCAGAATTTTAGCTATCTTAAATCACCAGCGAAAATAACAACTAAATCAGAAGGACACACACACAACCTTCAACATGCACAGACATAGTGTGAAATCACATAGAAAAAACTAATAAGTGTTGTACATAAACAGCAGGCTCCTACCCTACTACCATGAACAGAACATGAGAATGATCTATCAGATTCCGCCCAAATAAAATGCTCTCGTTTCTAAACTGTATGTTTTGGGTCAATGCTATGTTACAAAAGCAAGCTATGCACCACACAAAGTGGAGTCTGGATAAACATGTACCTTGTCTGAACAAAAGCATTGTTGTGTGCCATTCCAATTCATTCCCAGTATGAGGAAATTCTGATCTAAACTTGATGTTTTTTGACAAATTAGTTTCTCCAGACCTGACAAAGATGCCAGGCCGAAATTGACGGATGGGCTGCTCTTTCAGTGTACATGATCTCAAGCCGTCAGTTGATTGTTGGCTATGAAGCAGTACACATTGGGGAAATGCCGCTGGCTCTGAATCATACATTAATAATGTTACCCGTTTTACACTAATACCAGGTGAAAGGCAATGCTGCTATTAGATCAAAGAGGCTGTATATCATTTCTACAGGAGATATACACCATCCAGGCTCTCAAAGTTGTGGAAATGTAAGAGCAACAAGATTATCAGCAAGAGTAACAAACCTATTTAAACATATGGAGTTGCATTTAATTTTTAAATACATTAAAATGAGTCATGGTTTTAAAGCAAAATGAGTGAGTGTTACTGTTAATAAGTGGCATTTTACAAGACCGAGATCGGCTATAAGAGACACAAATGTAAATCAATATCCACTGCTTAAACATCCCCTATACTCACTTTACATCTGCTGTATCAAATGAAATCATGGAGCAAAGACGTTGCTCCACAACCTCTTGCCGCAATACTGTCTTCATCAATGTCATTTTGAAATGTGTGGCTACCACAGAACAATGTTGCCACCGACTGCTAAAAAGGTTAACACTTCAACAGATTCACTCCTATTAATGTGGAGTTGCTCACTTTGTAAGCTGTGGTGTTCAAGTGACACACTTTGAAGTCCTTCATTACATTACAGTGTCTGCCAGCCGTGCTTTATTCTATAATTAATCCAAGTTCAGAGGAATGTTCCTTTAGCTTTGAATAAAGGATCAAATCTCCTACTAAATAAATACAGTCTCTATACCTTACAGTGAATCCTGAAAGACTTCCTGTTGACGTGAAAGGTGCTCTGTCAAATGTCAGGAGGCTGATGATCATCGAATGGACAGATGGCTAAATTCAGTCTGCAAAATATGGCTCATAACTTAAACTGCTTATTCCTTAAAGCACATGCTTAACCAACCACCTCTACTTTATCTCGGCAAATGGTTTCTCTTCCCGCCCCCGCCCAGTCACCTGCAGGGTACCCCAGGGCTCCATCCTTGGCGCTCTTCTTTTCCTTATCTATATACTCCCACTTGGCGATGTCATCTGCAGACACGGGGTAAACACACAAATCTACTTTGCCTCCTCCGGTATCGACTCCAGGTCCTCCAATGATTTATCAGCTTGTCTGGCAGACAACAGGGCCTGGATGAGTGTAAACTTCCTGCAGCTGAATGTGGACAAGACAGAAACCATATTCCTTGGCTCCTGTCAATGTTTTCACTCCTGTGGATCTGAACTCCTCAACCTCCCTGGGCTCTCCCACAGATCCACCAAACCAGGTGTCCGGTTCGACCCCCAGCTGTCCTTCATCCCCCATATCCGGTCCCTGACCAGGACTGCCTTCCTCCACCTTCGCCACATTGTCTACCTCCAACCGACCGTACCTTACCCCAAATGCAGCCGAGTCCCTCGTGCATGTGTTTGTCACCTCCCGCCTGGATTACTCAAACACACTCCTCGCCGGTCTCCCCAGCTCCACTATTCAAAAAATGCAGCTGATTCAAAACTCTACTGCTCACATACTGACCCAAACCAAACTCTGTACCCACATCTCACCAGTTCTGGCCAGGCTCCATTCGCTCCCCATCACTGAACAAATCAACTTCAAGATCCTCACACTCGTGTTCAAATCCATTCACTCCCTGGCACCTCCCTACCTCTCCAACCTCCTCATTCCCCAATCCACCACCCGGCGCCTCCGCTCAACTGGCACTGGCCTCCTGCTCATCCCTCGTACCCTCCATTCCACCATTGGAGGTCGTGCATTCAGCCACTACGCCCTGAAACCTCAAGAACACTCTCCCTCAATCCCTCTCTCCCCTTTTTCAAGTCCCACCTGAAATCCTTTCTTTTTGATTGTGCTTATGGTCACCTCCTCCCCCCACCCCCCTATCTTGGTGTCGTGCTCCACCACTGTTAAGCGCTCTGAAATGCTACCCTGCTTGGAAGGCACTATATAAGTGCAAGGTGTGGTGTTTATATAAGTGCAAGTTGTGGTGTTTTTCAGCGCCTTGGGACATCCTCCCGAAGTGAAAAGCGCTATAAAAATGTAATCTTGTTATTTAGGTCGCACAAAATCAGATTTACGATTTGAATGAAGAGACTCTTACTGAACAAATCATCTTATAATGAAATTCATTTCAAATGAAGTGAGAGGAGCTCTCAAGCAGTTGTTTCATGACAAGAAAGACTGCCCACCAGACGCTCTGTGTGGTCTAATGGCCGCTAACAGTTTTTCCTCCCGCCTCCGCCAGGTCACCTGCAGCACACTCCTGAGGTTTCATCCCTGGCACCGTTTACATGCTCCCTCTACTTCTTCTCCTCCAGCTGTGAGTTCAGGTCCACTGATGTTCTGTCAGCTTGCTTGTCAGCATCAAGACCTGAATCAGTGCAAATTTTCTGCAGTTGAATGTTGACAAGACAGAAGCCAGACTCATTGGTTCCCGTCAACGTTTTCTCTCCTGTGGCTCTGACCTCCTCAACCTCCCCAGCCTATCACTCACACTAACCGAACCTGTGCATCACCAAGGTGTCAGGTTCAATGTCCAGCTGTTCTTCCTACCCCACATCCATTTGCTGACCAGGACCACTTTCCTCCTCCTCTGTCACATTGCCAGCCTCCAACTGGATCTCTCTCCCAAAGCAGCCAAAACCATCATCTATGTTTTTGTCATCTCTCGCCTCGATTATTCCCATGCCCTCTTCGTTGATCTTGTGCACTAAAAGAACCCACCCTTAAATAGTCATAAGGTGAAAGATCAATTTATGTGAAGGATTGCTGGCCAGGACAACAGGAGTGTTGCAGGATCTTTAATGTTTGTACAAACAGGCAAATGGGAGCTGGGTTCAAGATCTCACATAGAGTGCCCCAGACGATCAACTTCAAATTGTCACTCTAATGATCAAATCCTTAAAGATTTTGTGCCAAAACTGCAGTCCGTTGAGGACAACATCACTGACAATGCAGTATACTACCAGTACTGTGCTGCAGTGTCAGCCTGGAATGTGAGCTCAATTCCTGACATAGGGCTTGAGCCCATGAACATCTCAAAATAGACTTTCCTTTAAGCACTGTTGTCTCAGCACAATTCAGTGACATCTTTCATTTGAAAATCTCTGCACTGCTTGTGCAGACTCTATAAGAAAAACTCAGGACTATATCACAGTATGACAGTAACTGCTGTCCGAGGACAGCTACAGCCTTCAATCACACAGCATGCAATAAGAGGAGCTCTTAGGTAGTAGCCTAACGGCAAAAAGCCTGTGCAGCAGACTCTGTGTGGTCTAATGGAAGATAAATTGGTCACTCAATCCACGACTGTTTGTGGGACACTGCTGTGCAATTGGCTGCTGCCTTTCGCCCAGAAAATATACAGTTAATTCACATTACAGTATATTCTGTGAAGCACTTTGAAACGTCTCAAAGATGTGATAAGACAATATATCAAATGCAAGGGTCATTATTATTATTAGGTGGCAGTAGTGTGCTGTGTTGCAACACTGCTTCTACTACTCCATCTGAAGGGAGCTGTTATGAAGGTAGTGAAGAAAGAAAATGTATTATTATTATTAATTATTATTAATTATTATTATTACATGATTATTATTATTATAAAGGGATATTTCTACAATCATGAACAAATGTGTTAGCTGCATTCCAGAAAACAAAACTGATGTGACCATCACTACTCCAAAGCATTCATTTTGAAGAGAGGATTTCATGCAGGACCCTTTTCTGTAACAGGCATTCCGTTCACTTACACAAGTAAGGAGACAAGTACAATATTTCCCTTTCACAGTCATAAAGTGAAAGGTAGCAGCATCAATCTCACAAAAAATGCCCCCAAAGGTTGGGTCATTGTAACATGGACAGGGGTGAAAATGGCCCATGATACAACATGTTGTTGATAAATACGATGTAGAGTCACCTATAAATATAGTCACTATACAAGACTGGTCAATAGGCATGATCTGCACTACCCTCCTCCACCCCCACCCTCCTTCCACCCTTGTATTTCCTTGACAATGGGCGGTCAAGTGCTGCCCTTGGAGTGCGATGATTGGAATGCTGCTTAGTGGAAAAACTCAATTCCACACAAAACGTTATTCCAACTGCACAGTTCTTATTAAAAACGTTGTCACAGGACTGGCTCATCCTTAACATCAGCAAACAAACACTGGGATTTCTGTGACACTGAATGTTTGTTTCTGTATGGCCATGTTGAACTCCAGCCAGTGTAATCGTAGCGTTAACTAAATCATGAACACAAGTTTCAGGGAGGAAAAAAACACAAACTGGTATAAAAGCACAATAATCCATCATTAATGCAACACCGAGGCTTCATGTTGTCACTGCTTCAGCCCACACCACGCTTCACTGACCAATGATCAACTTCAAATCTTCACTCTAATGAATAAATCCTTGAAGATTTTGCGCCAAAGCTGCCGTCTAGCCTTTGTATTTTACAATAATTCTTGTATTTGATATGGTGCCTTATCAGGTCATAGAAACATCTCAAAGTGATTCACATGATTTACTGTAAAATGAAGTGGCTTGCATTAGTAACCAAGCTCACCGAAGTTAATTATGGAATCTTTTTATTTCATACACAATTCCTCAGCCAATTCTGCTTGACAAAATAATCTTTGTTATCATAAATAGCAGTGGGCTGTGTGGATGATTAAGATGTTAAGAGTAAGGGGAGTAATTAAGGAGAGTGGGATTAGACTAGATGGCTCACCTGGGGAAAACAATGAAGACTTGGTGGGTCGATTGGCTTGTTTCAGTAGTATACTATTCTATGATTCATACAAAAACTTGTGGAAACTAACCTTTTTCACAAAGTAAATATTTAACTTTCTACCTGCTTACCAAATTACTACCTACCAAATTATTATTATTATTTTAAATAATTTTTTATATATAATATATCATCACTCAAATAACAAGTTTTACAGAACCACGTCTTAAAAGCACCTCTCATTTCAACATTTGAGGCCCGTAATTCCACCTGATATTAGTCTGCAAGACAATTTGTCTGCAAATTTAAGAATTGTGTAAAATCTTTCAATTCAGTCTTAATTTGAAAGCCAGTTCTTTTTGAGAAATGAGGAAAAACTAACAAATTAAGTCTGAACTAAAGAATTTTCCATAATTCCCTATTATCTCAAATTTGAAGACAAAATAGCCACAGTTTAGATTTGAGTTTGGGGTCTGTGGTCTTTGAGCACAGTAAAGTAATGCAGACAGGACAGGGAGTCTTTGACAGAATGAGTTACAGGTGTAGCCTGGAACTACTGAGACACACGTTTGATCTCACTTTACTTTTTCTGGAAGGCTTTTGGAATGATGGTAATTTGCAGTGACAAAATATCAATGATTAATCCTGGCACAAGGGACACGGTGCTATTTCCATTGCAATTAGTTTCTCCCATTTGTTTCACAGTTTTAGTGCAGCCTCAACTGTAATAGTTTCAGGCAATGCATTCCAGCAGCTGTTCTTTTGCTCAGGTGTGAGAATCTGTGTTAACATTCCCCTTGCGCTACCACACAGTCATACAGAAACAGTTTAATTAAAAAGACGGTATCTCAAACAGGTGCACCAGAAGCTGCTGCCACAACAGAAAATGGCAAAAAAACTCCAGTCGATTGTGCTGAAGAGCTTCAACAACTACTTTGCTACTTTATCACTGACATTTCCAAAAATCTATCTGGCACAAGTTGCACGCACTTTAAAAATGGCAATTTTCAAGGTGTTTTTTGGGTCAGTCTGACAAATTCTGAACCCATCACCACCATAATTAAGAAAGAGCACCTTACCCAAATTGAGAGCTCCACATATGTATATTACAACAGTAATAATCCGTTGATTAGTCAAGCATTTCAAGTCAGGAAGACATCTCAAATTGCTTCACAGGATATCCTGTAAAACTGAGTAAATGTATTTTGTAGGCGAAGGTGATGGGCAATTTGCAATGGGCAATGTCCCAGGGAAATTTCCCTGGGTTGGGAATAGAATGTAGTCAGCATTGGCAATTTGTGATATTCTCTGCAGAGACTGCAGTTTTCTGCCAAAAAATCTTTGGGTCTCAACATGGCTCAGTTGCTGGCACTTAGGTCTTTGGATCAGAAGCTTGAGGGATCATGTTCTACATTAGGACCTGTCAGCTCATGGTCTACGTTGATGCTTCAAAGCAGTGTTGGGGGAACGCGGCATTGTCCTGGTGCCATCCATTAAATGAGATGTTAAACAGAAGTCTTGTCTACCTGTTCAGTTGGTATTAAAGATTTCATAACCCTGTTTAAAAAGTGAAGTTTCTCCTGGTGTAATGGCCAACCTGCAGATAAATTGTCCGTTCACCTCCTGGCTCTTTGTGGAACACTGCTGTGTGCAAATTGACTGCTGCAATCACCTACAAATAGAGTCGCTACAATAATTGTTGAGAAGTGTTTTGAGATGTTTCAATGCTGTATACTGGACTGCCAGTGGATAGAGGGTGAATCAAAAGTTCTTACTGATAGGTCTATATGAAATGTTCAAACTGCATATAGATGTTTACACGTATCAATTCGGGGACAAAAACTTTCACGAACACAATGAGAGACATCTTCTGTAATAGCTGCACACTCTCTAAAAATGTTGTCTAAAGAAAATAACTTAATTAATAATTAAAACTCTAGGAATAAGGACTTCTGATTCACCCTGTATATAGCACTGCATTGCAATATCAAATGCAAAGATAACTACTGTATAATGTAAAAAAAAACTCCACTTTAATTTAACAAGTGTTCAGTATTACCTGCATTGATGGGGAAAATGGAAGGTTTGTTTTTGAGTCAACATCTATTTTGTTTACACAGCGTACATCTGAAGTGCCACCTGAAAAGAACCTCCAGATCAGTCCTCTTGTTTCAGGTTTCCCTCACTTTGCTGCCACTGATTTCACTTGCTTTGGCTGTTGTTGCCTTAGTTAATCAAAATGAACTCAGTTACAGTTTTTTAACACAAGAAAACTTTTGACTAGGGCAAAATGGGACAAGGTTAAATTAAAATCTTGCCTCAGATGGTATTCAAAGTGTCCAGAGGTAGGATGTGTGGAATTAGGTCATAGCTGAAAGGGGGTCATCAGAATTTGGAACACTTTTGCTGAAAATACCTCTTGAATCTGAGACCATGACCACATTTAAAAGGGAACGGGATACACATTTCAAGAGGAAGAGCAAGAGCAGGAAATAGGAATTAGAATGCTTACTTTAGTGGATAAATTATCAAAGTTTAGGCTCAATGGACCACATGACCTCCTAATTTGCTACAGTTTCTATGATAACCCTGACAGAGTATTGAATCTCCAAAGATCAGACTAACCACATCTTTCTCACTGCCTAACATCATTTTTTTTTAAATTGAAGCTTCTTTGAATTGGACCAGAAATGTAATTAATGATTTCAGCTGAATCTCTCCCCCCACCCTTTTACAGTCAGTCATCAGTCACTCTCTTACTGGAGTCAATCATGTCCCACAACATACACCTACACTCCAGACTAGATTTTCTTGCTTTTTCCCAATCCCCTCCTCTGAAACCAATCAGAGAGCACCCCTCCTCACTGCAGTCAGTTGCTTTCTTGCACTGGACACTTTGTAAAGAGTTGCAAATTCCCAAAGGAAAATTCCCTTGCGCAGCAAAGCAGATCCTAGTGAGTGAACAAGTATCTGTTTCTGGAGCTTTCACAATTATGCAGCAATTCTGTTATATACACAACATATTTACACAGCTCATTTTACGTAGGGTAACATCTTGACGCATCTTACGAAAACAGGGTAGGATTCTGAGACACTGCAAATTGGAGCAGTGCATAAGTGTGTTCAGAGGTAGGTATTGAGCTAGGACTTAAAGACAAAATACATCTGAACTACTATGCACACTCATTTGTGTTCAGGCTTTTAATATACACTTTGTCTGGATTTTCCATCAACGCAGTAAGTGAGGACAACAGTCGGAATGTCGGAATTCCTTTACCATTCCATCGTAGTCCTATTGCTAATGCTATCGATGCTTTTGTTATGTTTTGGATCGTATTTCACTTATGAACACATAATAATAATAATAATAATCCTTGCATTTGATATAGCGCTTTTCACGTCGGGAGGACGTCCCAAAGCGCTTCACAGAACATACTGTAAAGTGAATTGACTGTATATTAGTGGGCGAACGCGGCAGCCAATTGCGCACAGCAATGTCCCACAAACAGTCGTAGATTGAAAATGATCAATTTATTATTGTTTTTTTTTGGAGGGATTATTATTAGGTGTGTGGAGTAAGGAAACTTGCCCAAGGTTTCGCCCTGCCAGGAATTGAACTCAGGTCTCTCGCTTGCAAAGCGAGTGCTCTAACCACTGAGCTACAGGACTCAGTGTTCTGCAGTCATCTCCTAATACACAATCTTTCTGAGCACACAGGGTGATGGAAAGTATGACCAAAGGAGATTAATTTAACATTAAGTCAAACAAGACTGAATTACACAATACAACATTTATCAATAGTAGAGATTTTTTCCTTTGTACTCAAGCTTAAAATAATTCTGAAAGCACACCCCAATTCTATGTCATGTCACCAGCATCCCTGGTTCCACAAATAATATGGAAATATAGTGTTACATTCAGTGCTTTAAAGTGCAGAGGAAGCAAAACAATTTCTACTTTATTTTCTAATATAATTTTACTGCCTCAGCTCAGCTTCCTTCATTACTATCTCCAATAGCTACTTTGTAACTGAATATTACAGAACATTAAATCCCGCAAATACTGTATGCTAATGTTTTAGATCTTTGACAGTAACAGGCTTGTAAGCATCTGTCAGGCTAAGTGCACAAGCAAATATTTTTTGGGACAAAACAATATATTATTATTATAATTAGACTTACTGTAGTCATCTTCAGTGATCACAGAGCATCACAAGTAAGTGCATAATACACATTCAAAGGGAAAATAAATTAAGAAAAATATCCGTTTCAATACAGCACTAAATGTTAAAAATGAGATATCTTTTCATGTATTGCTGTCTCACAGTCACACCATTGTTTCTGTGGTTTACGCTTTAAAATGCTTGGCAGTCGTAGCTTGAGGAAATACATTTCATTTGGAATTTCACAGGCAATGATCTGAAGAATATCTGAGTACAGGACTGACTAGTAGGCTGCCACTGACCAGCATCTTCAAAAACATGAAACATAAAAATAATCCTTATAATCCTTGCATTTGGTATAGTGCCTGTCAATGTTGTAAGAATGTCTCAAAGTGCTTCACAGGATTTACTGTAAAGTGTAGTGACTGTGTAATTTATAGGCCAAATAAAGACACTAATTTGCGCACACAGCAATGTCCCACATAGGCACAGGGCAGAGAAGGCTAAGAGAGTCGAGCGAGAGTCCCATAATAACAAAGCTTAGGATTGTTTGATAACTCAGGTTCAGCTCTATAAGGAAAGGCTGGCTAAAGGTCAGCTCTGGTGCCTCCAGGATTACCATAAAGTGAATCCTAGTCCATCATAACCCTTCAACTAAACCTATAACTAGATTTATGCCTGAGCCTTAAATGCTGTTAAAAGATTGTCTCTCTAAGACAGTTAATGAAGAGTGTAACTGAAAGACCGGAAGAAATATTCAGGAAATGTCCCTAATGTAGAACATATTGTTTTGAGAATTAGACTGATTAATGACACACAGCAAGCCAGTGATCTCCAACCACTTAGCACCGGCACTGGATAGGGAGAACGGAAGACTAGCCTCCCCAGCTATGATGATGGAAACTAAATGGTGTTAAAGTCTATCAGAAGCCACAGCATTTTTTTTACATTCTCACAATAGAAAGATTTCAACCATGGCACTTTTACACTGTATCCAATTACTGCTACAGTACTCCCAAGCCTGCTAACAATTGACGTGAATAGTGTGATCATTTAGATTGCTGTCAAACTAATTAGCCCTCCCAACTAATTTGAACCTGAGCATAATACTAACACACTGGATGTCAATAGGGAGACAGCCCAGTAAATTACTAATTACATTGTGGTGCTGAGTCCCTGTGCTACAAACCTCTGACCACAGGATCACCTCAAACAAGTGCTGCATTATTCTGAAGCCTGTGTACATTTGTGATGTTAATTCAGTACCCAAAAAAAAACACATTGAACGCCAAACCTTTCAAAAGATGAACAATATTTCCATAATATAATTTTAAAATCGGGCTCAGATAGACTCCAATGTTAGATTAACTTCGCTGTTCACACAAACTTCCATGTCAGGCAGACTGTCTATTAAAACTTGTTGCACATTAATATAAAAAGAGGCAGGTGCTCTCCTGCTTCAATGCATTCCAACTAGCAAACACACACTGCTGAGCTACTGCTCCACAGCACATGATTATCTGCAGCTTCTGTACAAACCAAGCACGGGCAAAGAATGTGGGCATATTTACCAATAATTGTCTTCAGCAGATAATGGTTTGGTCGGTCTTTGAGCTGCTGCTGCTTCTGTGCTCCTGGTATTTCAGCATTTGTGATGAAAACAGTGTGTTACACCTCATCATCTCCTGGAAACAGTTCATAGCGGAGGAGAAAGCTTAGAAATGGGAGTGAGCATGTGCAGTAAGACGACAGATACCATGTGTCAGGTTACAGAACAGAAGTAACCAACTCATTTGGGAATAACAGCTCTTTATTTTTTATGCCCATCTTTTTCAGCAGGCTTGAAAATTGACGTTTGCACATGTCAGTGCTCTCGATAAAGCTGCTCACAGGGAGCAACTATGTTTTTTTCCAGTTCATGAATTATACATCCGAGAGCCCAAAAGAAATGTTAATAAAACCACTTGTTTTGCCACCATCAATTATTCATGTAAAGTGAGGCACACCAAAGGAACTTTTGAGTTGTTGTACCGCATTAGCACCGGCTGGAGCTGCAGCAAATTTTCAATTGTACGGGTTTAAACCTCTGAACACTTTCCTAAAAGAATAAATGCAGGTTGCCCGACCTTCAGCAGCCAAAGGAGCAGCACAGCTATACTGGCAGCATTTTTATGAATGACTCCAGGCAGACCTTCTCTGTTCCCGTGCCAAGAGTCCATAAATACACGGGAAAGTGGAATGTTATTGCTAACATTGGACAGTTATCAATAATTACCGCAGTGTATGGCATAAGATGTCAGCCTGACTCAGTTTTGAGTACTCTGAGTCAGAAGGCTGTGGTTCAAGCTCCAAGTCAGGGCTTTGAGTTCATGTAGGTGAGGCTGATACTCCAATGCAGTACTGTGGGAGCACTGCATTGTTGGAGGTGCCGTCCTTCAGATGAGACGTTAAACTAAGGTCCCATCTGCCTGGTTAGATGGACGTTAAAGATCCCATGACACCACTCTTCCAGTGTCCTTACCAACAATTCCCTAGATAAAATAAGTCTGGCTCTTCACTTAATTTATGCAATATTGCTGTGGGTAAGTTGGCTGCTGTGTTTACCTACAAAATGCAGTCCCTACTTTACAGTAAATCCTATGAATCTTATTAAGGACAAACTCCTAAATCGAAAGATCCTATTTCCAATAAAAGGATTATCACGTGATTTTTTGAAATCGAAAATCAAAGTGCTCAATTTCCAGGTCATAAGGCCATGGCTAACATCACTTCCTGCTTTGCACAGCTGTCATAATAATAATCCTTGTATTTGATATAGTGCCTTATCACATCTTTGAGACGTCTCAAAGTGCTTCACAGAAAATACTGTAAAGTGAATTGACTGTATATTTTGTGGGCGAAAGGAAGCAGCCAATTGCGCACAGCAGTGTCCTGTGTCATACACAGAAAATGATATCAGCAGAAACCTGATGACTTATAAGTTGGCCTCTATTTTTATATGGGAGCAGGTTGGTACAGTTTATGGATCCAATCCGCTGCTTTTTAACAATAATAAACCTTGCATTTGATATATTATTATGTCTTCGATAAGCCTCAAACCGCTTCACAGAATATACTGTAAAGTGGATTGACTGTGTATTTTGTGTGCGAAACACAGCAGCCAATTGCTCACAGCAGTGTCCCACAAACAGCAGTGTCCCACAACAACAACAACTCGGATTTATATAGCGCCCTCCATGCCGGACAGCATCTCAGAGCGCTTCATAGTAATGGATCCCGGGGCCGAGCCAGGGGGAGGGGGAGAAAGGTGACCAAAGGCGCGGTCGAAAAGAAAGGTCTTCAGCAGGGACCTGAAAATAGGAAGAGAGGGGGCGAGGCAAAGGGAGTGAGGAAAGGAATTCCAGAACCTCGGGGCATAGTGGCTGAAGGCACGGCCACCTAGGGTGGAGCAGAGGACTCGGGAGACGAAGAAGAGGCCGGAGGAACAAAGGCAATGGGTACTGTTTTGAGGAGAGAGGAGGTCAGAGAGGTAGGGGGTGCAGAGGAATGGAGGGATTTGAATACAAGGGTGAGAATCATGAAGTCGATCCTCTCTGGGATAGGCAGCCAGTACAGTCTGGCAAGGACTGGGGTAATCGGGGAGCGGAGTTTGGTGCGGGTGAGAATGCAGGCGGCAGAGTTTTGAATGATCTGGATTTCATGGATGGTAGTGGATGGGAAACCGGCGAGGAGGGCATTAGAATAGTACAGCCGAGAGGTGACAAAGGCATGGACCAGGGTTTCAGCGGCTTTCGGAGACAGGTGTTGGCGGAGACGGGCAATACGTCGGAGGTGGAAGAAGGCAGTGCTGGTGAGGGACCAGATGTGGGGGAGGAAGGATAATTGGGGGTCGAACCTGAGGCCTAGGTTGCGTACGGGTTCAGAGAGTTTTAGGGGGAGGTCGGGTAGGTGGAGGAAGTGAGAGCTGTGAGATTTTAGACGTTGACGAGAGCCAAAGAGTATGGCTTCCATCTTGTCAACGTTCAGTTGAAGGAAATTTGCGCTCATCTAGCCCCTGAGATCTGACAGGCAGGCTGACAGAACATCAGGGGACTGGGGGTCGCAAATAGAGGTGGAAAAATAGAGTCAGGTGCCTTCCACGTACATGTGGAAATGTACCCCATGTCTGCGGATGAAATCCCCAAGAGGGAGCGTGTAGATCAGAAAGAGGAGGGGGCCAAGGATGGATCCTTGGGGTACCCCACAGGTAACTGGGTGAGAGCGGGAGGAGAAGCCATCGGTGCAGATGTACTGCTCGTAGTTTGTGAGGTAGGACTCGAACCAGGCACATGCGGTCCCACTGAGGTGGATGACAGAGGAAAGGCGGGTTCATTGTGTGTAAGCAAATGTGATAAACAATTTGCACGAGCAATGTCTCGTAACCATAATGTAAATTTAGTTGAGGAGGGGAATTTTAAAGCTCTGAGACCCTACCCCACGTGGATATAAAAATTTAAGTTGTTGGTGTTGAATGTACACCTGAGGACAATTCCATTTTGTTTTGAAATGCAGTAGTCAGTCTCAACAAGCAACTTCCCACAAACGGTGAGTGAAATTAAAATGGAGGAAGAAAAAAGCAGAACAGGAAAAAAGAGAAAAGGAAATAAGAGGATAAATAAAATACAAAACAATGAAAAGACAATATATGATGATTGCATAACTTTTGGAAAAAAAAGTCAAATTCCAACAATTATGGACACTTTTGCACAAGACAATTTCAAGTACTGGATAATGGAATGATAGAACATATTATTTATTCATAGTTAGTTCTTGCATTTTGTTATCTGTTGGAGTGATTTGCCTCACATTTCTTGTGCTGAACACAGCGCTGAAGTTTATTAATGAAGAAATAATGTTCATCATCATATTCATTAGTGCTTCATTGGAGCCTGCTGCTTAGTACAGGCCCACTGGGATTTTATCAGTGCATGGAGCTGATCATACCGTAACACACAAGTCCATTATTTCTTGTGTTTTCTACAGCATAACAACCATGGAATACTGCTTACTGCCAAGTTTTCACCTGAAAATATTTTAGCCACCAAGAGAGATGGTAATGCAGAGGTGAATCGAGCATTTAATAAAGACTCTCCCCATTCCTTGCACAAGTGCACTGAGCTCCCAATAATACCCAATCAACATCAGGCACAAAACAGAGAAATACCCTGTCCTCCCATAAAGTGCAATTGTCTATACCTCCTGTACCCTGTCCTGTCGGCCGTGCTGTCCAGGCTGTAATCCTCTGCAGTGCTTTGTGATTATACAATACTGTGCAGTACTGCAAATCCCTTCTGCCCAAACATGACTTTAATACAGCGATATGTGATGAGAGATGGCACCTCTGAACAGTTGGCAAACTGAATGACTCCTCTGAACAGTTTGCCTCTCTCAGAATTAACGTTTCTTACTGAAACGAGACACCATCAGCACAAACTGTTCCTCTTTGATCCTTTCATTTTAATGAAATTTCCGAGTCTTGTGCATCTCCCCACAGACATTTTTGCTCAAATAGTGATGTGTCAGATTACGTAAATTGCTTGCTTCTTTCTCATAATTAGTACATAAGCGGTAATTCCTGTTATACTAAGCTACTCATTCAGTTTTAATGCCTATTTAATTCATAAATGCGACGTAAGCTCTACAGCATAGTTAAAACTAATTACATTTTTCTAATCTACACAAAGGATCATTCCTTTTCACGAATTTCTGATCCATCACCTATATATAGCACAATCATTTCTCTGAATTGTTATTCATCCAAATAGCTTATTACATTGACGAGTTCCCTCATAAGAACGTGAGATATGGAGTGAGGAAAGGTCAGTTATCCAGCACTCCTGTTCTTCCACAGAGCCTCTATAAACGTCCCTATCATGTACTTTAGATAATCCACTTCATTTCCTGACTGAAAGTTCTACAAAGTTTCTCCTTGGTTCCAGACTTATACATACACTAAACTTTCAATTTTATCTGAAAAAAAGCAAACCAAGAACACAAATGTAAAAGGAGTCAAGGTGAACAAATAGGAACACAATAGATTAACTGCAGAGGAAGTGAATATTTAGAAATGAGAGTTGAAAAGATACAAGACAATACAGATGTTTGCCTTGATTCAGGCAAGTTTGGTTGGATTCCTTAGTCTTTTCAAGCAAACCTGTTTTTTTCACATTCACCACCTCCAAATGTTATTTTATTCTTTTGCATGGGCACAAATGTGGAAGGAAAAGTTGGGAAGGCCAACAAGTAGGGCGTTGGCATAGTCGAGCCTGGATGTAATGATTTTGTAAAATCGAGCTTCGTTAATTTCACTTGTTTATTTTGAACACTTTCTTTTCCCTTCATTCTTAAATTTCTTTCTGCTCATTTTTGGCTGCACCATTTGTTCGAGATTTGAAGTGCCATCAATGATAGTCTCAGTGCTTACCACTTCTCCCAGATCGACCTGCAAAATGCACTTAAGGATTGATCAGTGCCTTTGTCCCTCGGCACCCGCATTTGTAAGCTCCCCCTCCAATGGTCTTTGGGAATCATTAGTCACAGTGAGAGGTAGGTCAGACACAGGATGCTTCAATGGATTTTGGTGTTAGTGATGAAATCATAAATAATGTATGACATATAGAGATGTTATTGCATCAAGATCATTTTAGTGTGTATGGCAGGGTGGGGGGGTGGAGAATTATGGTGAAGAAGAATAGTAATATACAGTCTGAATAAGGAAATATTACAGTTAAGTGTCAGCCTGGCTCAGTTGATCGCACTCTCGCTTCGGAGTCAGAAGATTGTGAGTTCAATAATAATAATAATAATCCTTGCATTTGGTATAGCGCTTGGGAGGACGTCCCAAAGCGCTTCACAGAACACACTGCAAAGTGAATTGACTGTATTTTTGTGGGCGAACGCGGCAGCCAATTGCGCACAGCAATGTCCCACAAACAGTCGTAGATTGAAAATGACCAATTTATTATTGTTTTTGGTTTTGGAGGGATTATTATTAGGGGTGTGGAGTAAGGAAACTTGCCCAGGGTTTCGCCCTGCCTGGAATTGAACTCAGGTCTCTCGCTTGCAAAGCGAGTGCTCTAAACACTGAGCTACAGGACTCAAACCCCACCTCGGGATATAGTCCAGGTTGCTGTTCCAATGCAGTGCTGGGGTGCCCTGCATTGTTGGAGATGCCGTCCTTGGAATGAGATGTTAAACCAAGATCTCATCTGCCTGCTCAAGTGGACATTAAAAGATCTTAAGAAACAATACAATACAAAATACATTTGTAAAGCACCGTTCATGTCAGGAGAGCGTCCCAAGGCACTGAACAGTCAGGGATTAGGACCCGGGGTGGGGGTGGGGGAAGGGGGGGAGTTGGGATCAGGAGTGTGAAGGGCAAAGAGGGTAGGAGGATGGCCAAAGGCACTGTCGAAGAGGAGGGTCTTGAGGCGTACCTTGAAGGAGGCAAGGGAGGGAGCAAGGCGAAAGGAGTGTGGGATGGAGTTCCAGAGGGTGGGGGCAGAGAGGCTGAAGGCCCAACTGCCAATGGTGGGGCGGGCTGGGCAGGGGACCTGAAGCAGGCTGGAGGCTGCTGAGTATAGGGAGTGGATGGGTTGATAAGGGGTTAGCAGGTCGGAGAGATAGGAGGGGGCAAGGCCATGGAGGACCTTGAAGGTGAAGACAAGAATTTTGAACTGTATTCTCTGAGGGCTGGGGAGCCAGTGCAGCCGGGTGAGGGTAGGTGTGATGCCTGGTGCGGGAGAGGACACGAGCTGCAGAGTTCTGGATGGTCTGCCGCTTCTGGAGGGAAGAGTTGGGAAGACTGACAAACAGGGCATTGGCATAGTCGAGCCTGGATGCAATGAAGGCATGTATGAGGGTTTTGGCAGCCTGGGGGGTGAGGCAGTAGCAGAGTTGGGCCATGTTGCGGAGGCAGAAGAAGGTAGAGCGAGTCATGGCATGGATGTGGGGTAGAAAGGGCAGTTGAGGGTCGAAAAAGACGCTTAGATTCCTGATTGGCTTGGTGAGGTGGGGTCTGCATCTTTGGATGCTGATGCTGCCAGTGCCTGAGCTGCAGAGGCACTGGCCTGAGCCAATCAGGATGGCTTCAGTCTTGCTGATGTTCAACTGTAGAAAGTTGGCTCTCATCCAGGACTTGATGTCTGACAGGCAGTCTGTCCGGTCAGCAGTGGTCCTGGGGTCGAGGGTGGAGGCAGAGAGATACAGTTGGGTGTCATGCGCGTACATGTGGAAATTGACCCCAAATCTGCGGGTGATGTTACCAAAATGGAGCACGTACAGGTTGAAGAGAAGAGGACCAAGGACAGAGCCCTGAGGAATAAGACCGTGCGGGGGCTGGAGGAGAAGCTGTTTATGGAGACAAAGTGGAGCCGTGTGAGAGATAGGATCTGATACTACTCGAGATACCACTCAAAGAGAAGGGAGTTTCTTCCAGTGTCATAACCAACAACCCACAATTGGTCATTCATTTCATGTCTGTTTGTGTAACATTACACATGCAAAACTTGGTTGCCACATTTGTCTATATATAATCCTGTAAAAAGGTATCAGATATCCACCAGACAAGAAAGGCGTTAAATCAAATACAAGGATTATCATTATTATCCATAAAGATCTCAAGGTTGTTGAGGCTGATGTGTGGATGCCTCATGCTATTTGTGCATAATCTAGGTTCAAACCAGTAAGTAACCTAACTCCACCTCAACCATCTCTTTTGTATATTTTAGTTGCTCCAAGAAAATTTCTGATTTTCTGAGATGTAATGTGTGTGTGTATGTGAACGGATTGTTGCAATAAATAGAAAAGCCGACAACACATAATAATAATAATAATGAGAATAATCCTTTCATTTGATATAGCGCTTTTCACGTCGGGAGGACGTCCCAAAGCGCTTCACAGAACACACTGTAAAGTGAATTGACTGTATATTTGTGGGTGAACGCGGCAGCCAATTGCACACAGCAATGTCCCACAAACAGTCGTAGATTGAAAATGGCCAATTTACCATTGTTTTGGGTTTTGGAGGGATTATTATTAGGCGTGTGGAGTAAGGAAACTTGCCCAAGGTTTCGCCCTGCCTGGAATTGAACCGAGGTCTCTCGCTTGCAAAGCGAGTGCTCTAACCACTGAGCTACAGGACTCCACATCAAGTGACAATAGTTGGAATAAATCTTGTGCCACCCAAACACTAAAAAAGACATTAATTTTGGTGGTCTCAGGTGGGAAGGATTTATAGGTAAATGGTATAATAAGTTCAATTACAAGGTTATTCAAAGCACATTCTGAAACCAATATTTTTTAAAAACAACACTCAATTGGCGTGTGGTTCACATCAATTCCTCAGTATTCAGTATTGTACACCTATTATTACCTTGAGTTGTGAACATTGTGTTGTGACTGAGTAACTATGCTGAAGCATTGAAGACTGAGTGTAATTTTCTGTTTTACTTAAAAAAACAACCGCTCATTAATTAAACATGATAATGAATAATAATTAGCTCATAAAGCTGCAGCCCATCCTCTGACGTCTAGTGTGACCTGATCAAACATTAAACATTCCCATGCAACTCAATGACTACGTTTTAATGTAGACTCTCCCACTCTCACACAGTAAGATTTTGAGTGACCAGGTACCTATCATGATAGCATATTATTAGAATTTAATGTACCAGCACTAGATTGGGTTATGTCTCACTGGATCTGCAATATAAAGGATGAAGTTCAACAGTGGAGTGAAAACTCAAGGAGTCATTTTCTATATTTTAGGCTAGTATCTACCCCTCTGCACCTTTGTGCTGTGCATCAAAAAAGAGAACAGGTAGGAAAACCTTTCAGTGGAAATACATGGCAACACTCCAGGGGTGGAAGACAATGGTCAGAGGCACAGGATACATTAAGAGCGCTGCAGACTAACCTTTTCTTTCTATGGAATGTTAGCTCCCTCCATCCCAAATATATATCATAATCTTAGTGATACTGTGGGAGAGGAATACTATCTCTTATTTATTAAAGCAGAAGGATTTTTGTAGACAAGAGCAAAACAATTTTTTTCTACAATTAATCTATTCTATATTTATAGCATGTGTTTCTGTTAGCTTTAGTTTCCAGAATATCCTGCACAGATCTTGATTACAAATTTAAGAAAGCACTTGGAAAAAGATTTGGTTATGCTGACAAACATTCAAGTTACCAATAAGTTAACACCTTATTAATAAGTAAATGGTGAACAGTACTTGCATCCAGTGTTGTATTAATTGAGTATTGGTCTCTGAGGATAACCTAAGAGAATATAGTCTTATGTTATAAATATAGTTTTATGTTATAAATATAGTCTTTCACAACAAATGTTAAGATACTATCTTCCAGCTAACCATTGGCTTTGAAATACTTGGATCAATCTACTTTGTCATTTTTATTAGCCAGGGAAAACATATCAAATTGTTGTGAAATGGAAATGAATGCTAGAATTTATATATAGTACAATTATATAATTTATAACATGTTTTAATAATAGAAAATGTATTGCATAATGTTTACCTTTCATCTTTATTGTAGCTAATGTCACTCACTGTTACGAATAAGGCATGGACTATTAACTGGCTAAAGGAGGGAAGCAGAATCATAAAGAAAAATAGGTTAAAATGGCAAGAGATATTTTGTGGGATACCTCATAGGGTTTGTGCTACCCTTTTGTTCCGACCATGCACAAATGGTGTGAATTCAGAGACAATGCAAGGCAGTTATATTTGCAAATGATACCAGCCAGGGGGACTAGCCACGATGTTACAAAGAAAACATGACAGGGTATGTGCCTCGACTGATGATCTAATGATCATTGTAAGTGAAGTTCAATGATGATAAATATTTATAACTAACACCAACAAGTTTGTTATTGCCATTTGATTATTCAGGATTTAAAATGTCAATGCCACTAGATCAGTTCAAATGAAGAAGGCTTTTCAGCTCATTTGATCTCACCTTTCAGAATGCCCACCTTATTGTCCTCCCATCACAGCATCAAGCTGGCCTCAATCACTCTTCCTGGTGATCTGTTTGAATTGTTAGTCACGCCTAGGTAAATATTTTTTTCCTGTTTTTTGTATCAAAATTGCCCTTTGCAAACTTGTGTTTTCTTGTTCTGCTAACTCAGTACTTCTGTCAGTATTGTATTGGGTTTACTTACTCATCCCGTTTAAAATCTTATAGATCTCCATAAGAGTGCCTCAGAGACACCTCCTTTCAAGACTGAATCATCCTAACTTGTCTAATTGTTATTAACAGCTCATTCCTCTAACACAGGAGATTGCCCTCATTTCTCTCCACTGCTCTGCCTACAGTGCTTGAACAGATTCCAACCCCCTTCCTCAACTTTGTGAAATGGTTTGTCCGAAGCTGCTTATAATGGACATTGAGTTAGCAATCACAGGCACTGAACTTGCCACCAACCCACTCCCCCCTCCTCCGCAGTACCAGCTCCTGGAATACCAGTTTAACCTTAGAAGCTGACATAAATTGATATTCCACGAAATGGCATTAAACGTTTGCTGGTAAGTTTAAAGGCCTCAAGTACCATTGTCCGCAACCATTTTCATGAAGTCGGGAGGGGGGAGAATTGAATATTGGGAAATTCCTTCCAATCGTGTGATAATGAACATTGGTAATAGTTATCACTGATAATTATTATTAATAATAATCACCAATTCTTCGATCAAATGTTGCATATTTCAAATGTCCCAAAGAATGGAGCGATCTTCTTGAAACATTAATCTCTTTCACGTTGTGGTCTTTGGAATCATGTGTCTGAGGCCAGGCTGTGGATCGAGAGCAGCGAACATTTAATATGTGAATCATGATCCCAGGAGACTATCCCTAATCATGCAGGAGGATTAATCAGAAACAAAATTATAATCTTCAGACATACAGAGCGCTCAAATTTTATGCTGCTATAATTGAATACTTGAATATTTCCAACTATTTTTAAACCTATCAACTATGCCTTAATCTTTTAGCATTTAACTACTGAATTTCCTTTCCATTGCTGAAGCATATCTCACAAGTCTAACTTTTCACCTAGTCTTGGTCTCAGTCTTGAAATGAGGTGTCTCTGAGGCACCCTTATAGAGATATGTAAGATTTTAAACGGGATTGAGAAAGTAAACCCAGTACAATACTGTCAGATGTACCTAGTCAGCAGAAAAAGAGAACACAAGTTTGCAAAGGGCAATTTCAGGACAGACACCAGAAAGAATTTATTTGCTTCTGGGGTAACTAACAATTCAATCAGGTCACCAGGAACCGGACATTTTTTTAAAAAAAGCTTGATGCTGTGATGGGAGGACACGAGGTGGGTATTCTGAAAGGTGAGATCAAATGAGCTGAAGAGCCTTCTTCATCTGAACTGATCTAGTGGCATTGACATTTTAAACCTGATATGATCAAAGGGCAATAACAAACTTGTTGTTGTCAGCTATAAATGTTTATCATCATTGAACTTCATTTACAATGATCGTCAGTCAAGGCTCATACCCTGCCATGTTCTCTGAGTAAAATATTGCTTATGCGGCCCACAGACCTTTCTCAAATAGGGATTCCGACACTCGGACTCCAAACGGTTGGACCACACTAATATGAAAGAACAACTTCCAAACAAAGGCTTGGTTTTCCACAATTCTCCGCAATCTTAATTTTTAAGACAAAATGGTCTTGCAGTGTGAGGCTCCGTGGAATTTAGGATCTCAATCATTAATGTCTAACAGCAATTAAATTCTAACACAGCACTGGAACCAAGAACAAGCCAAAACCACAGAACTCCAGAATATCAGTATACAGGCAATTTGCAAAATGTACATTCACATCTCTACACTTACGTTGTCATGAACTTTGCTATCAGGTTATATTTTAAATATGTGGGAGAAATGGAGTAGATTATGGCAGCAGTGAGATGCACCAAACATTTCCACTGGCCAATTTAACCTCGACGAGTTATCCGAGCAACATAATGTGTGAAAATATTTATTATTTCTCATGGATGCTTTTTTGTACAGCCTTCTTTTCCTATGATATGTTATTCTGATGTGTTGCTCCGTTGCAACCTCAAGCAGTTTGTTCAACACAAGTAGCAATGAACTATAAAAATGAAATGTGCGCAAACCACAAAAAAGATAAAAAGCAATGGAAAACCCGACCCACAGAAATTATGTTTCCCCAGAGAGAATATTCACTGAAAATAATTTAGCTCATGGATTAAATTATATTACAGTAAAATAATTGTTGTCATTTCAATTTTTAAAAAAATCTAACATTAGGCAGCAAAACAGAGGCCACTTTAAAGACAGCAGTTAGCCTTCTATTATTTAAATTGGTCCAAAATAGTGGGTTTTAGGCCTCTACCACAGCCACAGGCCTCAACTACATCCACTCAGACAGGAAAGGAAATTGACTCACTTGCTGAGAACTACTGCCTTTCTGTTGTCTCACATCTATTCGTTGCCTTCCCTACTGGCCTATCTGCACCCCGATGAGTGAATCACTACTGATTGAGTCAGTCGAGGGAAAAAGTCGCATTACAATTTAATCTCATCTCCTTTGATTGAGATTTTGTTTTAATTTTTATTCCACAGCTAATTTAAAATCGTAGCATTTATAAAATCATTTGGTGATGAACAAGAACAAACGGCATTACTTACGATGCTATTTAGTCTGGGTGAAACTTAAGTATTTCTTTTGAACTGTACATATATATCCCCAGAATCTGCGGAGAACTGAATACTTTGTTTCTTTTTACTCATTATTGGAAGAAAGAAGGAGGATACCTGCGAAATTGCAGCATAACCCAGATAAAAAATAGGTTACTGCAAATCATGATTAGGATACTGTGAGAGCTTCTTCACCAAGGGAGTTAAGGCAATAGTTCAGCTCATCTGGGAACCAACTAAAATTCTGAAGAATTCTCTTTCCTTTCAAGTGTAGCTTCCAGACTTGAAATAACAGATTAACAGGTACACATTGCTAGAATTTTGAATAAAACCAAAGCATAGAAAGCTCCCTCAACGGATGTGAGGATACAAATGATACCACGAGCCCATACAAGATCAGAAGCTTGAAACAGAGTTTGTGCTGAGTTAGCTAATATGAGCTCAGAACCCTGGAGGGAAGGCTGGGACAATCAGTCAGGGTTCTTCTTCCTGTCTTCTCTCCAGCAACCTCTGCTAGATAGTTTATGCATATAGATGTCAAAGGCTTGATATATGACCTAGTCGTAGCCCAAAAGTCTTTTGTCTTAAAATGTAAGATTGCATAGAATAAATAATTTGCAAAAAAAAGCTTGCAAATTAAAATTTAATTGAAGCATTTTCCACAATTCTTGCAAGCACACTGTATCCTCTTCTGATCCATCAATGATTAGACCAGTCACTGAGGGCAGGGAGTCATCCCACTCACCTCCTGTTAACCCTGCATGCCAAAGCCCTAACGGGTAGGGTGGTCCTATAATAATAATAATAATAATAATCCTTGCATTTGATACAGCGCTTTTCACGTCAGGAGGACGTCCCAAAGCGCTTCACAGAACACACTGTAAAGTGAATTGACTGTATATTTGTGGGCGAACGCGGCAGCCAATTGCGCACAGCAATGTCCCACAAACAGTCATGGATTGAAAATGACCAATTTATTATTCTTTTTGGTTTTGGAGGGATTATTATTAGGCGTGTGGAGTAAGGAAACTTGCCCAAGGTTTCGCCCTGCCTGGAATTGAACTCAGGTCTCTCGCTTGCAAAGCGAGTGCTCAACCACTGAGCTACAGGACTCCACTTGTCCTAGCTGGACAAGCAGCGGGAAAGCTTGCCAGACAGCGATACCAATGGCAAGCTATACGGTTTTAGCTGGTTAGACTCCAGCACTACCACAACACACACTCTGGGGACCCCAGCCTTGACTCTTGCCAACCTGCGCCTAATAATTTCCGGAATTAGGTAAGCAGGATGCATCCCTCCAGGGAGAGAGTGGGCATGTCATTCCAACAATCAATCTCTCGGATTTCCATGCGTATGTGGGATGCATGGAAAAACTCAGCTTGTTTTGGATGCTCTTAAAGCATGGTGATGGGTTTCCGCCTGTGTCAGACACCCAGCTGACCCAAAAAGATATGATTATGGGGAACACCATTGTAAAACCTGGATACCTTCCCAGTCTGTATGGCTCAGCTATTCATTGGACAAGCTCACTGCGCCATCAGGGGAATTCCTGCAACGACCTTCAAGAAGAAGGAGTTCCGATGTATTTACTAATTGCTCATGGATGCACAATGACCATGCTGAAGATTGATGCAATAGGAAAGCTATCTTCTCGGGATTTCCTGTATAAGTGTCTTCTGCCATCCTGTGGCATTTACATGGTATTTCAAATGTATTGCTCCAAGCCATGCTTGGTCTACATGTACACTTTTGTTAAATGAAGAAAAAACATTATTTGCTAGCTACAGAGTTTCTGGTACAGGAATAAATATCCAGCCTTTCAATTGATGTAAAGCACTCCTCAGGGACGGTCTTGAGAACAGCTTTCAGCAATCTTAGTGCACCTTGAATCAAGTAGACAACACAGTATACTTTAATGCTAAAACTCACAGAATTTACGAGAAAAGGATGACTCAAATCTTTGGGGAGGGATAAGGGAACAAAGGATGTTGTTTGATCTAGTGTCAAAGTGTCAAATAGGGCTCCTAATGCATAAATGGCAAGATCGCAGACTGAACAACAATAACAACAGCCACAAAATTAATTTATAGAGCGCCTTTCACGTCGGGAGCACATCCCAAGGCGCTGGACAGTCAGGGGTCAGGATCCGAGCATGGAGGTAGGGTGGGGTAGGGGTGAGGGAAGACAGAGAGGTGAGAAGGCAACCAAAGGCACGATCGAAGAGGAGGGTCTTGAGATCGGCCTTGAAAGAGGCAAAGGAGGAACCGAGGCGAAAGGACCGTTGGATGGAGTTCCAGAGTCTGGGGGCAGAGAGGCCGAAAGCTCGGCCACTGATGGTAGGGTGGGTTGGGCGGGAGACATGGAGACATGGTAGGGTGGGTCGGGCGGGAGACAAGCACCCAAGAGGCAGAAATACGGCCTCAGAATTCACCGCCATCTGTGGCTCGAGCATCTCTGCACCTATCGCCTCTCCCTTTCACAGGCCAAATCTAACTTTTTCTCCAAAGTGATCCTGGAGAACCAAAACAACCCAAAGCCACTGTTTTCCACCATCCATCACCTCCTCAATGCACCCCTTCTAGCTCCCTCTATTGTCACAGTAAACAGCAAGTGCGAAGAGTCCCAGACTTCTTCTCCGCAAAGTTCAAAAACATCCACTTGGCTGCATCGTCCTTCCCACCCTTCCCTCATGTCCTCTTCCACCCTACTCAGACCAGCCACACCGCCCTCTCCCTCCTCCACGGCTTCTGCCACTCCCCACTCCTTACAATCGTTTGCCCCCATTTCTCCCTCCTCCCTCTCAACCACAATCACCCGGATGAAGTTCACTGCCTGTTGCCTTGATCCTCTCCCCACCCTGCTGCTGGTCACTCAACTCCCCTTCCTCTCCCCGCTGCTGACCAACGTGGTCAACCAATCTCTCTCCTCAGGCTCTGTTCACTTTCCCTGAAAACCGATGTTATCACACCCCTCCTCAAAAAAACACCCTTGATTCCTCTAATCTCTCAGACTACCATCCCATTTCCAACCTATCCTTCCTTGCTAAAGTCTGGAACGCATTGTTGCAGGTCAACTTCGGTCACACCTCTCCCTCCACAAGCCCCTGCAGTCTTGTTTTCGCCCTGCCCACAGCACAGAGACAGCACTTGTCAAAGTCACAAACAACATCTTCTATAACTGTGACCAGGACTCCCTCTGCCTCCTAATCCTCCTGAATCTCTCTGCCACGTTCGAAACAGTTGACCACGCCATCCTCCTCCATTGGCTCTCCTCCCTCATCCACCTTAGTGGGACCACACTCATATGGTTCGAGTCCTACTTAACCAACCACATCCACTTCATCTCGGCAAATGGTTTCTCCTCCTGCCCCCGCCCTTCACCTGCAGGGTACCCCAATCCTCCACCCTTGGCCCTTTTTTTTCCTCATCTACATGGTCCTTCTTGTTGATGTGATCCATAGACATGGGGTAAACTTCCACATGTATGCAGATGACACACAAATCTACTTTGCCTCCTTCAGTACCATCTCCAGGTCCGTCGATATTCTATCAGCTTGTCTGGCAGACATCAAGGCCTGGATGAGTGCAAACTTCCTGCAGCTGAGTGTGGACTCTTTGGCTCTCGTCAACGTCTTCACTCCTGTGGATCCGAACTCCTCAACCTCCCTGGGCTCTCCCTCAGACTCACCAAAATCTAGGCATCCAATTCGACCTCCAGCTGTCCTTCCTCCCCTACATCTGGTCCCTGACTAGGACCGCCTTCTTCCACCTCTGCCACTTTGCCCGCCTCCAACCATATCTTACTCCAAATGCAGCCGAAACCCTCGTGCATGCATTTGTCACCTCCCGCCTGGATTACTCAAAAGCACTCCTTGTCGGTCTCCCCAGCTCCACTGTTCAAAACTCCCCATCTCACTAGTCCTGGCCAGGCTCCATTGGCCCCCCATCACCAAACGGATCAACTTTAAGATCCTCACAATCATGTTCAAATCCATTCAATCCCTGGCACCTCCATACCTCTCCAATTTCCTCACTCCCCGATCCACCTCCCCTCTGCTCAACTAGCACCAGCCTCCAGCTCATTCCTCACACCCTCCGCTCTACCATTGGAGGTCACACTTTCAGCCACTATGACCCAAAGCTCTGGAACACTCTCCCTCAATCTCTCCGCCTTGCCCTCTCTCTCCCCTTTTTCAAGTTTCGCCTGAAGACTATCCTTTGCGACCATGCTTATGGTCACCTCTCCACCTCCCACCACTGGGTCACAGTCAGGCTCTGTTACTATTAAGCACACTGAGGCATTACCCTGCGTAGAGGGCGCTATATAGATGCTATATTGTTGTATCTCTAAACTCTTGTATCCAAGCGAATAATATTGTTATGCGTTACTCTCTACACATATAGGAGGGAAACATGTGATGTTTCATAACAAATTAGATAAGATTAGATATCAGCAGTTATCCTTTCCAGACATGGAAATGTCCACGTGTTGGTGGCTGAGGCTGGTTTAGATGCTCTTAAGCATCGTAGTGGATTTCCTGGTGTCAGACACCAAAATAAAATCATCAAACCTGGGATCTTGATCTCAGGTTGGAGCTCTCTATCTGACAGAGAAATATATTCTTTCCATCAGTCTGGGCTGTATTCCAAGTGAGCAGAGATACAAAGCTAGTTTGCTAAACCACTGGCCTGCTTTGGAATAAACGTTCTTCCAGTTAAGTTGTGCATTTAATATGAGGTGTACTGCTTCACAGCATTATTACTTAAATGCACCATCTTTAACTTCTATTTTGAACACTTTAGTGAAACATATGTGTTGGATTTCTAAAGTGGCTGATTTCATTGTAGTACATTTGAATTTAAAGTTCTGTATCTGGAGCAATGTCCCTCTGATTCTCGTATTAAGAAGGACATTGTAATTGAATCCACTGTATTTTTATAGTTCAAGCACTGCTTTACACATATGTCTTGCAGTTTGAGCCACATAAAAGCCGACATCCGAGACGTGTATAACTGCCTGACATTTGCAGAGGACACACATACCCTTATAAGGGAAATGTGAACTATTATTACAACTGGTAAAACAAATATAGAGCTTGACCTACTCTCAAATATCATCCCTACAGTGAATCATGTTATCGTACACAAATATACAGTAAACCATGTTGTCACACACAAATATACAGTGGAGTCCTGTAGCTCAGTGGTTAGAGTAGTTGCCTCACAAGCGAGAGACCTGGGTTTGGTTCCCAGCAAGGCAAGATGTTGGGCAAGTTTCCTTATTCCACATGCCTCTGTTTATCTAGCAGTAAGTAGCAACCCGGTTGTTAGTCAATTGGTGGATCACTTTTCCGGGGGTAATAATTCCTTAAAGAGAATAATAATAAATTGGTCACTCAATCCACGAATGTTTGTGGGACACTACTGTGCACAATTGGCTGCTGTGTTTCACCCACAAAAGATATAGTCAATTCACTTTACAGTATATTCTGTGAAGCACTTTGAGACATCTCGAAGATGTTAAAAGCGTATATCAAAAGCAAGGATTTATTAATATAATGTGCCACAGAATGATAGACAGGCTTTGCCTAGCACTCTCTCTCACCTGGTGATTTCCCAATTTGCTCTTGGCCATCTGATGGCCCTTTGCGTTAAAACACTATAAAGGTGCCTTAGCAATCCAGATTTCTCTCTCCTGTGGAGGAAGCTATACTGTGGAAATAGATATAAATACATCACTTTTAGCTTCTACACTGCTGGTGCTAGCTCAACAAGGAGTGTGAACACCTGTTTTGATAATGATACCGTTTGGAAGATCTGTATATCGACCAGTACAGATCTTCCTTAGGCAGGGGCGAGGTCTGAAGCCAGAGTTTGAAGTCATCATTCATAACTTCCAGCTAACTGCATGCATGGGAACCTGAAGTTGTTTGGCTGTTGCTATAGAATCCTCTTACAGTATAAATCAGGTGGGTCTCATTTCATCAGAGCTTCTGTTGCTATTACACATCAGCACCTTACAATTCAGAAATATAACAAAAATCAAGTTAATAAGAAATAGTAATCATTGCATTTGGTGGGGAGGAAGTCTCAAAATGCTTCACAGAATTTTCTGTAAAATGACTGTGCATTTGTAAAAAAAATTATAAAGATGTGGTAGAAATGTTGTACAATTTTTAGAAATATATTAATAATCTTCTAGCTGAATCAATGTAGAGGCAGCACAAGTAAGGTACCAGATGAAAGCAATCTACTTGCACCATGCAGAATGAAAAGAAGTTGGAAAAATAGTAGATTTCCTCTAAATCGGACAATAAAAGGACTTGTGTGAAACTATTAGCATAATTCTATGAAGCAAACTTTTTTGTCTGACCTTAATAGGATTGTAAAATAAGTTAAATCCTATTAAGGTCAGACAAAAAAGTTTGCTTCATAGAATTATGCTAATAGTTTCACACAAGTCCTTTTATTGTCCGATTTAGATGATTTTAAAACCACAATGAAGACCTGGAGAATCGTCTTCGAGTGATATTTTTGACTAGTTGGTCAGCCTGGCTCAGAATGCACTCTTGCCTCTGAGTCAGAAGGATGTAGTTTCAAGCTGCAGTCCTGTAGCTCAGTGGTTAGAGCACTCGCCTTGCAAGCGAGACACCTGGGTTCAATTTCAGGCAGAGCGAAACCTTGGGCAAGTTTCCTTACTCCACACACGTAACAATAATCCCTCCAAAAACAAAAAACAATAATAAATTGTTCATTTTCAATCCACGACTGTTTGTGGAACACTGCTGTGCGCAATTGGCTGCCGTGTTTCGCCCACAAGTATACGGTCAATTCACTTTACAGCATATTCTGTGAAGTGCTTTGAGACTTCTAGAAAACGTGAAAAGCGCTATATCAAATGCAAGCATTATTGTTGGAGCTGCTATCATTTGCATAAAGTCTTAAACTGAAGTCCCATCTGCCTATTCGGCATTATTCGAAAAGAGATGGGAGTTACCCCCAGTGTCCTGGCAACAATACCCCATATGAAGTTGATCCTTCACTTCATGATTGTTTGCAGGATATCACTGTGTGCAAATTGGCTGCTGCTATTACCTATTAGATGCACAGTCTATATTTTGCAATAATTCTTATGAAGCGATTTGAGATGCTACCCTGCATACAGGGTGCTAAGTAAGTGCAAGTTGTTGTTGAGACATCTTTCCAACGTGATAGGTGCTATATCAAATGTAAGGATTATTACTAAGAATGTCTTAATTAGTTTTGATGTCAGTACAATAATTGTTCATATTCGTAATCACAACCTACCTTTTAAAATCTAGACTGAATACCTTCCAGACATTAAAAAAAAGCTTATTTTTGATGGGAGAAATCTACCACTGTTCTCTATGAAAATATTGTTAGACCCAAATTCCCAGTGGAACATGGTATTCTTGTTCCTTTGCTTTCAATATTATTTTTAATATTTTGTGTGCTACATTAACAAAGCTTAGCAGGCTCAAGTTATGATTTCTAAAATGCTGAATTTCAAACAATCATGTTTGACTGAGCAGTTTAAATTATCGGTGGGGTGAATTGCCTTGCAGTAGTACGAACAATATTGAAACTGGATTAGAAGCCGCTCATGCAACTCTGGATCAGGAAGAAGGACTGGCATTAGTTGAGTGTTTCACAATGCATTCTTTGTGCTAATTATCACATTTGAGATGATGCAAAGTACCCAATGAGAAGTTGGCCCTTTCTATTGAAGAGGCAAGATGGGCCAAATGGCCTCCATTTGTGCTGAAGTTTACATTTACGCTCTTAACGTGTTAGTGAATAGTTGGTGAATTATAGACCAATTCGTCTTACCTCAATTGTGGGTAAGTTTCTAGAGACAATAATGTGAGACGGAATTTGTGAGTACTCTGAAAGGCAGGATTTATCTGGGAGAGACAGTGTGGATTTCTGAAGTCAGGTCATGCTCGACTAATTTAATTGATTTTTTTAAAAACAAAGTCACAGAGTGTGTGAATAAAGAGACTGCAGTTGATTTTGTAGATATAGATTTTGTGATGACATTTAAAGATATCTGACAAGGTGCAAAATACCAGGCATGCTAAGGGTATATTAGTGGGATGGATTAAACTACATAAGGCAGATAGTAGGGGTGAGTGTTGCTAAAGGTTCTGCATGCATTGTTGTAAAGGGTTAATGTAAAGGTTATTTGTCCACCTCGCTCTCTATTTATTTATTAATTTGCTTGTTTCTTTGTGTTCTCAGATTAGCTTGATACAATAACACTATCCTGTAACTCTATATTAGTCACACTTAATGGTTACAAATCAAAGTTCAGGACTGCTGGACATTGGAATGACTTATCATATCATAGGGAGACAAGAGAGGGTGAGTCAGGTTTCCCCATGGAAATAACTGAACTTTTACTTTTACTTCAGGGAAGGTCAGGTTGCCCAGGCATCACAAAGCTCACAACAAGGGCATAAAGACAGGTGTTGTATTGCATTTGCACAGCTGTCTGGTACTTGGACTGGAACAAGCATCATTTCCTCTCCTCCTTCATGTTAGGTGGCTGTGAAGAGCAGAGCTGTTCTCAGCAGCTAACGTTCAAGCAATGTGTATATGCAATGTACTATATATGGTATGTAATTAAAACAAAGTCAGAAACAAGGGCAATTAGGAATGTTTGTGGGACACTGCTGTACGCAATTGGCTGCTGCGGTTTGCCCACAAAGTGTGCAGTCAATTCACTTTACAGTATATTCTGTAAAGCGCTTTGAGAGGTCTCGAAGACGTGATAAGACACTATCAAATGCAAAGATTATTATTATTATATTTCACAATTATGAGATACTATACTTCAACACTTGTGTAGAAAGCATTTGAGCAAACCGGGCCTGATATGAATGTTCCTTGAAATTATGTATTTAGAGCATCTGCATTTACAGATTTAACAATGCCAGCAGAAAAAAATTATCAATGATAAAATGATGTAAATAAGATTTTTAAATAATAATAATCCTTGCATTCTGTTACAGTTACCCTGTTTTTGCAATCCTTAGTAATGAGTAATTAAGATATATATATATCTACATAATTATTTAAGGGAAATGGGGGGGGCCTGTCCCTTTAATTAGTTTAAGAAACGGCTTGCAAAAGATTTAGATGCAGAAGCTGTTTGCAAACGACTTAGGAAACAGCATACATGAGGTGCTCTAGTTGCAACAAAATCTAAGCTCAAGGCTGCTTGATTGACAGGCAGTTAACAAGCCTATAAAGTCACGTGTTGCTTGCGCTCGAAAAAGGCCGCGCATTCGCACCATACAGTGAGCGGAGCCACGCGCCTATAAAAACAATGCTCCGCACTTCTCATGATCACTGTCTAATGGTCTTCATCCATTAAGTACTGACATGTACAGGACTACTGTACTGTCGGGTTCGTTTAAATCTATCGTACTAATGTAATATTCTGCTGCAAGTTCTTATAGTAATGTGTGTTAGTTATATTTGATCCTATTGTTGTTTATCTCCTATTGTTATATTCCTTATATGTAAGGTAGCCTTGGGTTGCTAGGTCTTAATAAAGAGCTGTGGTTTTCTACCGAATGTCTCCTTGAGTCTATAATATTGTAAAACAAGAGAAGGAGTAAGCACTTAGAGAGTAGCTGTCGATATCAGAGTTCTGGCAGTGCGAAGAGACTCCGATTAGACATTCCAGTTACCGGGCATTGGAGTTAACTGGGAATACCAGTCTGAGTGTCTAATTCTGATTTGGTTGAGCCACCTTTGAGCAGGGATTCACTGAAGGGGTTAGGAGAGAGCAGAGGCCACTTCGTACAAAAGCATTACTAAAATTCGCAAGTACAACAAGGAGAGAGAACACTCGCAATTTGATATAGCGCCTTATCACATCTTTGAGCCGTCTCAAAGCGCTTCACAGAATATACCGTAAAGTGAATGAACTGTATTTGTCGCAGCCAATTGCATACAGCAATGTGCCACAAACATACATGGATTGAGTGACCAAATTATTATTTTTTAAATTCTTATTTCGCTTCAGTTTCTGATAGACAAAAATGGGCACCAGCACCCCTATAATTCCTCCTTCTCCATTCAAGGGCAAGCAAAAATAGTTTTAGTGGGCAAACTAGGTTTTTTGGAGATAGACCAACTACATTCCCTGAGAAAAAAATTTCCCTTTTCAAAACGTTGCTGATTTGTGGAACCATTTCACACTCAGGAACTCAGGAAAGTACCTTCATTCTTTAGATACAAAACAATAAACAAAGGTAAAGGCATATTTCTGGTCTCCAAGGAAATGATCAGCACAGATTTGTTGAGATGAACGAGGAGCCATTCTTTATTGATAGATTTTTATTATCCCAGTGAGTACCGCTGCAGAATAGTTAGCTGTGTGCTCTGTGATCCAGATCAGGTAAAGTATAACTTGCCAAGTTCTGAGTAACTGGATCATGTGCTATCAACAAATCCCACCCAGCTCAGGTCCAAATTCCTGACTGTCCAGTGCCTTGGAATCTCCTCCCGACATGCAATTTGAAACTCATTCACTTTGAGAAATGTTAATTTCTGCAAGTGTTAATTTCTACTATAGTAAAAAGACATGCATTTTTATAGTATCTTATCATGCTGTCAGATCTCAAAGCGGTTCACAAGTGCAGTGACTGCTTTTTGGAGGCAAAAGTATCAACCATTTGCACGAGCAACATCCGACAAACCCATGAAATGAATGACAACTTCATCTGAAGGATTGCTGACCAGGGCAGCAATAGAATCTCCCTTCTTTCTTTTCAAATAGTGCAATAGGTTCTTAGCATCTTCCCGAGGAAGGGCTGACAGAACTCAGTTTAACATCTCAGTTAAGGATCAGCAATGCATGACAACAATGCAGGACTCCTCCAACATTTATATAGCGCCCTTTACACGGGGTAGCCTCCCGGAGTGTATCGCACTAGAGTGACAGCCCACCTTAGACTATATTACATTGGACTGTACCTGTAACCAAGTGCGACCTATCTCAAGGGAAGAAAGTTAATGCAGCACATTGCAACATAATTGTCTTAACAGGACCAGTTGTGCAGTGCTGCCAGTAACGTTTAATTAGTCAGCTGACAGATACGCACGCCCTTCCCGAATTCTGTAGCTACAGGTGTAAAGACCCATTAGCAGCTGACTGCATGGATGGTGAAGGCTATTCTACAAAGAGCAGAAATTATTTTGATAAGTGACTGAAAGATGTGTTGCCAATCTGACATCAGTTGCTGCTAAGTAGTTGTCATCTCCTATCACAATAACTGACATCATCTTCAGCAAATTCTACTTTGTATTCTAAGTGACACAAATCATGAGTATAATATTGGTCCGATTCTCTAATTGCTCCCCACACAATCAAAATGCCCTGAATATCTCCAAGACATCATGAGACAAAACAGATATTGTCCATGTGAACAAGCTCAAGAAATAGAAACTCACATCAAATTGTGTTATTCCTCTTGGGATACACGTTACAGTACACTACGTTCAACAGAAGAAATTCCAACTATCGCTCTGGAACTAATAAACTATATTCCATTATTGGAATATATAAGAGACAAGAGCTTATTTTCCTCATAGGATTGTGTGTCAGCCTGGTTCAGCTGGTGGCTAGCCTCTGAGTCAGAAGGCTGTAGCATTTGGAACTCATATAGTCTAATGTGACACTCCAATGCAAGGCTAGAGATGTATGGAGGACATTTCTGTGCTGTTGCACTTGCCTTCAAAATATGCAGTCACTACACTTTATAATAACATCCTGCGAAGCGTTTTGAGATGTCCTCACAAAATGTAAGGATTATCTTAAATGATAACATTTACTTTACTAACAAGGCAGGCAGAGTCTTTGGTTTTCAACAATGGTGCAAGATCTATTAGAAGGATTGAATTATCTGCAATTGAGAGCCATCTGCATGGTCTTGTAATGGCCCAATACCAGGTTTCAACCTCTAGAGAGTCATTAACATACTAAAGTGAAAGCCAGCAATATCAATCTGCTCTGCAGCGTTTTAGTTTACTGAAGGTCTCACAGATATTATAAGGGCCTTGTTGCCAAATTGTAGGTCCAGGATTTAAGAATTTGATTACTCACACTTGCTTCTATTTAGCTTCCCACAGGAAAGGAATTAATTCTTAAAACCTTACAGTTTTGTGCTGATTCGTTGCAATACTCTTTTCTAATTGCTTCTGCTTCCCCCAACCGCAGTCGGGATCTGAATGTGATGGATATCTCATTATCATGCCTTATTGCCCACAACCATGCCAACATCCAAGGAGGGGAAGAGCTGTGGGGTTATTCCCCACCAAGCCTTTGATCTGCTTCCTTTCCAAACCAGAGGATCCAAGCTCCAGAGATTCAATGTTTGCTGATTCTCGGCCCAAGTCAACAAAAGTATTACATCTGTGACTTAATGGTTCCCTTTTCAGATTGTACCAAAGGGCAGAAAGCGCATCAACATAACCACTGTTCGAATCAGCAGCCACCAAGGAGAAAAGGCTTCCTCAAACGTTTCACGTGCAAATCGGGTACTCATTAAGTTGAATGCAAATGTTCTTCAGGGAGTACATGTTTAAATGTAAAACGATGTTGTGTCAGGGAATTATAATCACCACAGGGGCTTCCTAGGAATACAAAACACTCTACAATAATATTATAAAGAGCAGAATTTACACTCTATATAACAGAAAATCTATTGTGATCTTAAGGATACTATGAGACAGATAAGCAATAAAACCTACATTATACACTACTGTACCTTCCTATAATCCCATCTCTGGACCTCAAATAGTTTAACAAGATCAAAACCAAATAGTTTCATCACTATCTTTCTACTCACTCACAAGCAGAATCCGAATTTAGATTGAATCCCACCAAACTACTGTATACATGCCTGTTAATCTGCTCTTTGACCCTATACATATACATGCTATAGAAGTATTAGGGTGAAGACAACCGGCCTCAGTATACAGATTCAATTCAGATTTCATTCCAAACTTTTCAGATGCAGAGCCACAAATAAGGCAAAATCTTCCCGTTTCATATCTCACAGGGAAGATCAGTTACAGAAGCTCCTTACTCATAGCTGCACATTACAGGTAGTCTCTCTTGTGTACAGCAGAAACAGCTCGGAATAATTGGATCATTTGGATCTAGACATAGACTTTTTTTTCTTGGCAACGACAACTTGTATTTATATAGCACCCTGTGTCTCAAAGCATTAAGGTGGAGTCTGACACCAAGCCAGGGAGAAAGGGAAGGTGACTGTAGCCACAGATGAAAAGGACAGCCTAGAGGTGCGAGTTGAAGATGGGCAGCAGTTTAAAGCATAAATATTTTTGATAATTTAGCCTCAATTCTGAAGCTATTTTTCTGAAGTTTTCCAACAATCTACCAAAAACCAGTTTCAAAGTTAAGACTGAATTTAAGAACATCCAATATAAAAAAAGTCCACATCTAGATCATAGCAGGCTCTGGGGGAAAGATTCTTCCCACTCATAATCCAGCAAACCAAAGCTCTTATGGGAGGATGGTCATGGTTGTATAGGCAGCAGGTAGCTTGCCAGACAGTGCTCTCAATGGCAAGCTATGCAGTTTTAGTTGATTAGACTCCAGTACATCAACACACACTCTGAGGTTGCTAAGCCTTGCCGAATCTGTGCCTAATACTTGGGTAACTAGGAATTAGATAAGCAGGTTATGGCCCTCAGAGGAATTGTACATTCCATTCCAGAAATGTCCAGGTTCAGGTGCCTTTTAATGTTTTGCTGAATGCCAAATCCAGCTGATCAGCTTTGATCAACCTGATTCTGTGCACAAGTGATGGTTTCAACAGGATTTATGGTATTGTGTTGTGTACTAGCATAACAAACAAAAACAATTTGCCAAAGGGCCCTTTAATAGACTTACCTCTTTTTTACATCAGGCAGCTAGGCCATCTTGGTTAGGTTTGTGCAAGGTTTGTGACATGAGCGAGACCAGAGTTCATTTTATTAAACTAAAAAATCTAAGTCAGTAAGAGTTAGGGCTAACAAAGCAATACTTTCCTTCACAGCAAGTAACATACGCCTCCTGGAAGCAGACCTTTCTCACTCACAACACGTAGCACTCAGATAATAAATCATCTAAAATTGTCAGTAAAATACATCACTTTCTCTGTTGTTCTAGTACTCCTATAATTCTTTGAATCATAAGAAAGAAGCTCCAATAGAAAAAACACATGATAATAAATGTAACCCGGTAACACAATTAAACAGAGAACAGTGCCAGTTTGAAGATCAGATTACCACAGAAACATAATTTTAACAGCACCGGCCAGTCGCCACGCTTTAAAGATGCACTACTTGCAATTGCTGTAGGTGCAAGAGAAAGAATGATTAGCAATGAAGGTCAGTAAATGCATTTCAAAGAGAGTTTGAAACACTTAACCATGTATAATTTTGCAATAAATGAACCCATGAGCTGCTCCAAGCTCTTACCAGTTCCTGTGGGTAACGTTAGCTGAACGGTCAGAAAATTACCAAAGTCTGCTGTACACTTTTTACAAAAGCCTACAGTAAACTCCCATCACAATGTAATATTTAACAATATGTGAAAAACTGTACTGCAACAAAGACTATTATAAGCAAGGGATGTTATTACAGAATCCACAGCCCACTGTAATAAATTAGTGAAATAATTCAGAAGAATAGGATCAAATAAGGATCATACTATTAAGTTTCATTATTTTATTCAAATTATTTGCAAATGTAAGCATTAAATGTCAATTTGTGCAACATAATCATCCTTACAATTCATATAACACGTTATCATGTTATCGAAACCTATAATACACCACAAATCCTGTGAAGTGCTTTGAGATGTCGTCCTGATATGAAAGGTGTTATAATAATAATAATCCTTGCATTTGATATAACATCTCAAAGTGCTACAGGCTTTACTCTAAAGTGTAGTGACCATGAATTTATGAACGAATGAGGCAACCAATTTCAGTCAATGTCAGCAAGTCAATGTCAGCTTCAGTTTCAATTTTATTGAATGTCCTCCAAAGGCTGGTTACTTTCATCTGCACCCAAGCTCCCTCCTCTCAAGCCCGTGACTGATTTCTCATAGATACAAACGTGAAATTCAAACCAACCCAGAACAAGATTCACAAACCAGGATTTAATTTCAGATTCTTCCTTTAGAAGATTAAAATATCAACAGCCTCTCACAAGTTGGATATTTTCCAATATAATAGGTTAAATAATAAATTACTAAAGATACAACACACACAAACAAAACACAGAATGGAAAGAGCCAATAAAAGACTTAAAAAAATAGAAAACAAACGCAATATTACCAGGAGTTTCAAAGTTGATTTTAGAGACAGGCTTCTTTGTAAAAGTTCCACTTTCTCTCTTTCACTTTCTCCCCTGCTGTGCAACCACAGTTAGTCTGAAGTGTCAATTCTCTTTTCATTCCAATTAAAAGCTTTTCCAAGACATGCTTCATAGTTCCCAATAGAATTTATGAGCCGTTTTCCTTGGATCCTTCTTCAATTCAGGAAGCGTTCATTTTGCGTGGTTGACTGGTATTTTGATTCATCCGATATTGCTTTGATTACAGGAAACTAGTCTTGATCACACTTTGTGAAGGGGACGTCATGAGAGCAACCAAAGCAAAATTCTTTTAAAAGTATGCTCACCTTTGTTCTCCCAATTTTAAGCAAGTGACAGATAAAACAATCTTCAAATTGTCATGAGGAGTAACTCTGAACTTTATGCACTGAAATATTAAAATGAAAATTCCCTAGTGTCTTAAAATGTGCACATTATTTTAGCAGTAAATCTTTCTCAAAGACAGTTCCATTTTCTTTCCTTCAAATTCTAATAATCTTCTGTATGTAGACGACACGCACAGGTAAACAGCAGAAGAGGACAAATCCATCCGACTGTCACAAAGCCAGTACAGTATTCAGTGATCTATGCTGAATAATCTAGCTGGCTGCTGTTTCTCAACATCTGATTGTGGAATCAGATGAAAATAAATGTTGACTCAGGTTGAGTTCAAAACCCTGAACAGATCTGAATTTCAGCTCTGTGCTGAAACTTCTTACATATGACTGTTTTCACTTTCTTTATATTGTGACAAAATTGCAACTGTGTTTACGCAGAACTTTTCACATTGTCATTCGACAAATATTCACGATTGCCAAAGTGGAAGCTTTCAATCTGTTGCAGCTACAACGTTTCTTGAATAAACTGGGGGAAAAAATGTCATGTTTCTTCGCAATGAGACGTAGGCAAAATGAGCTGCTGGATTTTGTGGAACTTTTCTTTGGACAACAGGAAGCAGCCAACTTAGTTCTACTCTGACTGAATGGAGAGTATCCAAACCAAGTTATGCTAATTTCCAAACCTCAAACTTACGCCCTGCTGAGAACTTCACACGTTTATAAATAGCGAAAGATGCATTCAATCAGTGATTTCACCTTACTGACATTTGTGTCTGGATGACAAATTTAAACTTTTGTCCTAAACTTTTAAAAAGGGAAGAACATTGTACTGAAAACATACAGAATTAATAGGATGAGATTACAGATGCAACTAAGCCATTGTGCATGGATCATGTTCTTTCTCGAAAATCGATAAAATGCACATGGACAATGCTTTTTCCCAACATCTCAATCCTTGCCTGAATCAAGCTGGTAATGTAATTTCAACCCTCTGGTCCACTGCTCACAATCAGTGAGGAATGAAGATTGACACAGCAATTCATGGCCAGGTATTTGTTTTAGGTTTGGAGGCTTCTGTGCTGTATGATATGAGTTGCATCATTGCATAGTTTAACAGTTAGACAAACTCGGGGTTCACATTGGAATTTCTATTGCTGCAAACTCCACTCAGCAGGAAGTCCTTGTAATAAGCCAGAACGTGTTTGCCTTAGCAGCAGAACGGTCCAGTTAAATGGCAGCTGATGACATCCTGAGGGATTGTAGTCTTCAGAAAGTGCCCATAAGCACTTGAACTGAATGTCTGGGATTCCTGCCAGATTCCAAAGAAAGTCCCGAATTTACAGGTCACCTATGGCAATAATTATAACCACAGTTGTACAAATTCGAATCAGGTCATCAAAGCCGCTTTTAATCCAATTCATCACTTAAATATTCATAAAAGATGATGAAAGTATTTGATGCAGCATTTTGTTACATTTTCTGCTGAGTGAGTCGATTCATCTCCACAAAATGATGGCCTTTGGCGCAGATCAATCGCCTGCACCAGCATAAAAGTGAAAGTTTCCTCCATGTTCAGATGACTTTCCATTTTCATATTTCAAATCCAGAATTGTTGGAAGAAACTTTCACTGGTGCTCGGGTACATGGGTTGAGAGAAAATTATTAATTACAGCAAAAAATATTGCAGGACTTTTTTTAATGAAACAAGTCTAATAACCAACTGCTGGACAATATCAGTGGGGGTTAAAGCTTGTGCCTATGTTCAGATGTAAAGGAATTGTAAATTATGGCTCAACTTATAAATCAGTTGATTTCCAAGATACATCTCTCCCAATCAAGGTAACCTGGGGTGGTTCAGCCCTTGTTTTGATACTTGTATATAATAATAATAATAATAATAATAATCCTTGCATTTGATATTGCGCTTTTCATGTTGGGAGGACGTCCCAAAGCTCTTCAGAACACAATGTAAAGTGAATTGACTGTATATCTGTGGGCGAACATGGCAGCCAATTGCGCACAGCAATGTCCCACAAACAGTCGTAGATTGAAAATGACCAATTTATTATTGGTTTTGGTTTTGGAGGGATTATTATTAGGCGTGTGGAGCAAGGAAACTTGCCCAAGGTTTCGCCCTGCCTGGAATTGAACTCAGGTCTCTCACTTGCAAAGCGAGTGCTCTAACCACTGAGTGGTTTCCTTGAAAAAGTATCTGCTGAATCTTGGCAATAAAGTCAAGCTGGGCACTCACCCAGATTATAGGAACCAGAACATCTAGAACAAAGGTAAACAGAGGTGAAAAATCTGCCGTGACAAAAGAGGACAAGATTGAGATACAACAACAACTTGCATTTATATAGCACACTTCACACGGGGTAGAGTCCCGGAGTGCTTATAAGATGTGCGGAATATTCTGTAGTTTTTGCTTTCTTTGGAGAAGAAGTCCTAAAATTTAACCCAGAAGCTGAAGCGGGTGGGGTGAAATGCACAGTAGGGTTGGTTTTGCATGGCTTATGATAATAAACCACAACACCTGACTGTTCAGCGCTTTGGGACGTCCTCCCGACGTGAAAGGCGCTCTATATGTGTAATTTTGTTATTGTTGTAATAAAAATAATCTTGTATTTGATACAGTATCTTTCACGTCAGGAAACACCATGGAATTTTACTGTATTTTGCAGACAAACCATTATTATTGTATATTATTATTATATAAACCATGTATTTTGTAGGTTTGTGAAAGCAATGAATTTACGAGCCTTTTTTAAAAAATCTTCTTGCTTTCTACAATACCTTTTCAGCAATGAAGACCTAACCTTTAAAAGCTCTGCCTTCAATACCTGTGAAATTCCACACAGCAGGAATAATGTATTAAGTTCACACTGTCATTTCAGCACTGCACATTACTTTTATAAGTCTGTTATGAAGCTAATATAAACATTCGAGTCTAAACTCCAGCAAAATTCAAATAGAAATGTGGTGTCTCAATACCACACAAGAAAGCAATAACAAAAAATGGACATTCAATCCATCCTCAAGTCCTTCTTGACACTCAATGTCATGATTTTTAACTTTTACCAGCATAGCACTCAAAATTAAGGATTCTTGTCTCCAGCAGAAATGAGGGAGAAGTAGACGATCCAGATTGAGAAACAACTTACATTTATTTCAGCCATAATTGAATCCGAATGCTGATTCATGAATGATAATGTTATTATTGAGCCTATGAAGATCTTCTATGAAGAATGCAATGGATGTTCCCATTTGCATCTTGAAATTCGCCACAGTGGGAATAATGTACAACGTTCACAGTCATTTCAGCACTGCACATTATTTTTATGAGTGTCACAAAACTAATATAAACATTCAAGTCTAAACTCCAGCAAAATCCAAAACATTTCAGCATATTGCCAAACCTCCGTGGCTTTCACAGAGTGAGCAGTACCATTCATACAGCGGTGACCATTGGATTACAGAAGATTGATAGTTTGTTATCAGAGCAGGGGAAGCTGCTGCAGTCAAGAAGTTATCATCTATGCAGACAAAATACCAGTATGGTATCACATTGAGGAGTGCTAGCAGAGACGTATTTCAAAACCAATGATATGAGGCAGTATTATCATCACAAAAGTTTCTAAAAAATATTGCGATCATGAAAGCAGCGTGTATTTGGATAAAATTATTTGTATTTATTTGAAACCAGATCATATAACCATAGGGATGAACTACGCTGGATTCCTAAACTTTATGGTTAGAAACAATTGAGAAACACCGGAAATTAAAGTTCCGCGTATTGTGTAAAGTTGAATGAATTGCCTCAATAACTAATACTGTTTTAGTTATAATGGAGATAGCCTGTACTTAATAATAAACAATACCTGCACTTGATATAGAGCCTATAATGTTGAAACATTTCAAAGTGATTCACAGTGATTCAAAGCGTTTGGAGGCAAATATGGCAGCCAATTTGTGCACAGCATTCTCCACAAACAGTAAAGTGAAAGACCATTTTTATTTGGAGGACTATTGACCAGTGTATTCTCTTCTCCCTTCTCACAGTCACACCTATTGTACACTCTGCTATTGTATTTCCTGAATTTTTCTCTTAATATATCTTGTGTTCTCACAAGAATGAAACTGCACAAATTTACTAACTGATCAAAACAAAAGCTTAAACCTAGTGTATCTGGTTGAGACTGGAGTGGCTCATTTAATCCATAATAAAAGCCATAATCCTTCATGGATGCACTCTACATCTCACACAGCCAATACGGAACCTCGGCATCCTGTTTGACCCTCAAATGTCCTTCATACCCCATATCCGTGCCATGTCCCGGTCCACCTCTCCCCATCTCCACAACATCGCCTGGCTCCAGCACTGTCTCTCACCACAGGCCGCCAAGACCCTCATACATCACATTCATCACAACCAGGCTCAACTTCGCAAACTCCTTGCTTGTCGGCCTCCCCAACTCTTCCTTCAGTAGGCTGCAGATCTTCCAGGACTCTGCAGCCTGTGTCCTCTCCCACACCAGGCTCCACAACCCTATCACCACCACCGTCACCCAACTCTACTGGCTCCCTGTCACTCAGAGGATCCAGTTCAAGACCTTAGTTCTCACCTTCAAAGCCCTGCTTCACGTATCCTGCCTTGCCCACTCCACAATTGGTGGGCGGGCCTTCAACCTCTCTGCCTCCTGGAACTCCATCACATAGACCCTCCACCTCGCCCCCAACCCCTTGCCTTTTTCAAGACATGCCTCAAGACCCTCATCTTCAACCATGCCTTCGGTCATCATCCTAAACCTACCCTCTCCGCCCTCCACCCCTCCTAATCCCAACCACCAACATGGGTGCGGATCACTGAATGTCCAGCGCATTGGGACGTCCTCCCGACATGAAAGGTGCTATACAAATGTAATTTGTTGCTGTTGTTAATTTATAATTACAATTTACACAGTTTGGGAATGCCATTTTACAATAAAGGTCCACACCAGGATGTGAACTCAGTCTGCACATTCCAGTGCAGAGGTTAGGGAAAGTGCTGCATTGTCAAAGGTTCTCTGCTTCAGATGAGACATTAAAACCATCTGGTGTTCTTTATATGGAGGGTAAAGATCCATGACACCATTTGAAAAGAGAATGGAATTTCTTCTGGCATCAAGGCCAATTAGACTAATTGGTTATTCACTTCCTGGCTGTTTGTGGGACCTAACAGTGTGCAAAAAGACTGCTGTATTTGCTTTCAAATTCACAGTCACTACACTTAATACGTTTGATGTGATAATGAGCTATAAAAATGCAAGTGCTTTCTTTCCGAGGAGGTGAGATTTTCACACAACCAATCATGTTACAATTTTTAAAAACTCACTTCAAACCTGTTGATAATACATTTGTTTCCTTTTTCTCCCAGTCTGATTCTCCGTTGTAGTTTGGCTGACTCTTCTCAGTCTGTGAATTATCAGTTTTCATAATTTTTCTTTTTGCGTCTGTAAACAAGACTGCAGACAAGACTACCTGACAGATGCAGGAACTCTTGTAGATGTGGAATAATACTCAATTTGCTTCATTAAGAATGCTGTTGTCTGCATGCATTGTTCTGCTGATAATGTGATTTGTGGAATCAATAAGAAGCTACTAATAGTATTTTTTTAAGTTGTTGCTCTCAGCAAATAATTTTTTATATACTGCCAGCTGTCTCGAGCAATAAGCTTTGTTTTATATAGAAATGATTTTGACTTTTAATCCTCCAGCTGCTTCCAGTAATAAACCAATTTTTCAGAGCACTGATTTATTGACGCTGGCCTGGTACCAGTAGCTTGGGAAGTACAATTTGCGATGTAATTATTATTATTGTATTATTTAGTGTTGACAGGATTGGCTTCAAGCCCTATAGGTGTTTCCCATTGAGTCCATTCTTTTGGGTTGTATTTTGTGAGGCTATAAAGAACTTTGTATCAAATTTATAAGACAATGTTTGATTAAAATCCTTTGATCCTTACCAAAAAAAGGTGTAAGGTAAATCTATTCTCATTTGGAAGAAAAAGGACAGGCGTCATTGCTATCATGCAGACTTTACACACAAGTGACAGGTCATTACATTTGAACGTGTTTTGTGTAATCGTGCCCAAATAACCAAACGTTTGCCAAACATTTTTGTGTGAACAGGGTGGTAATAGGTTACTTACTGAATACTGTTCTAGATATCAGTGTATTAAACATAAATTAAACTTGAAAATTGCTGAATTGCAAGTGAGGTAAAATAACATCTGGTATTATTTAAGAATTTCGCACACTTTCAGTATAACCCTGTATAGCACAATGATATCCTCAGCTGTTGATTTAATGTTTAATGGTGACAGAGATCGCGTTTATTCATTTCCATGCATCACTAATAGAGATCGCATTCTATATCGGAAAACTATCTAACATAGGAATCAATGCAGCTAATAATGAAATGTCAATGTGTGCAATATATTTGGTGTGTAATAGAACACTAATGAACACTACAGAAGTCACATATACATGGGTATGACTAAGAAAATGCAGCAACAGAAAGAGACACATACTGAAAGGCAGGCAATGATTGACAGGAAGACAATGATTGACAGAAAGAGATTCATTAAATTCCTTCTTGTTTCAACATAATTTATTTAATTATTCTAAGGAATATCTGATTATAGTGGGGAATCCGATAAAGATTCAAACTGTAAAAAGCTATCAGTTTGAAAGCAGCTGAAGAATTTCAACTTCTTGCCAGGATACATCGATACAAAGCTAGGTGTGTTCTGGTGCATCCAGTTACGTACATTATCCAATCACTATATTAAAGTGCATTGATAAAAAGATCCAAGGCATTAATAATATTGATAAGTAGGAAATGTTTAACATGCACATCATTCTTAGGCTTGCTTCAGTAGATTATTGATTCTATGCTTAGAAATTTCACTTATTAATGTAGCATTTCAGAGGATACAGAATTTGGCAAATTCTTAAATGCAGCCTTGATTTTGAAGCAGTTTCTCGGTAAACTCTTTTAATAACTACAGAACACCAGTTTTAATTTATTTCCCTGATAGAGAAACCAAATGCATTTTCCTTTATCCCTGTAATCAAGTGTACCGATAATAATAATCCTTGCATTTAATATAGTGCCTTATCACGTCTTTGAGACAACTCAAAGCGCTTCACAGAATATACTGTAAGGTAGCAGCCAATTGTGCACAGCAGGGTATCACAAATAGTCGTGGATTGAGTGGCCAATTTTATTTTTTTTGAAGGAATTATTATCCCCGGAAAAGCGATCTGTCAATCGACTAACAACTGGGTTCCTACTTACTGTTAGGTAAACAGAGGCATGTGGAGTAAGGAAACTTGCCCAAGGTTTTGCCCTGCTGGTAATCAAGCCCAGGTCTCTCGCCTGCTCTAACCACTGAGCTACAGGACTCCACTATCCTGGCACAATGACTTATTCTGGCACAAATTTTCACAATGTGTGCTGATTTGATATATACTGAGGCTATTGACTATTCTGTTTATTGCCCTGCACCTTGATTTGAGCTGGAGAGCTTTAAGGGCACATAAAGCATCAGAGTATTATAACTTGAAACATTAGTCAGAACTTTTCTTTTGTTTTAAGGCATATACACAATTCACATGAGCGGATTCATCTCCTAAAACTAGGATTGTGTCTTTGTAGCACATTTTTTCAAACATAAAACGCCTTTCAGGATTTAACAACTAATCCTTTATAATTAGTAGAATACCAGATTCTTCCCAAAGCTCTCCTTAAACTGCTGTATATTAGAGGTTCTCTCACTTTTATCTTATAAGTGCTGACTAGATATTGAGCCACAGTAGACAGCACTGCAAAGATGCAGTTCTATTTCAATCAATGCTTTGATCAGCAGTTTCCAAAATGTTCTGGATAAGTTCATACTAGTGATAAAGTTCTATTGTATTTTGAGCATCTTTGGCTGAATGTTTGCTTCTTGGACTGCATTGCATATAAGTGTCACAGCATTGTGATCTCTGAAACAATTGTATGAACACTCTCCTGCCAAAATTAGGGTCTCTCATCACCCCTTTACATACATAGACACACTCATCCTCTTCCTTATTTATGATACAATGAAATAAGAACCAGTTTTCTGGTTTTAAAAAAAGCAAGCTCTTCTCAAGGAATGCAGTAGAGTATCAGCCCAGACCACAAGGTCAACTTTCAATGTGGAGCATGAACCCACAAACTGCTTACGCAGAGTGCTGCCATCTCAACCAAACCCAGGAACGCATTCTCCCTAGTGTATAGTAAAACAATGCACCAATTATCTACATGTCTACCTGTCAAACTCAGGGTGGCAATGTCTGCCATAATAAATCACCCAACTCTAGAGGGCATGGCAGCTCGCCAGACCTCTCCCCTCCCAACCACTGCATCCCCAACACACACACATAAAATTGAGATTACTCCTGACTGGTTTTCTCTTCCCTAAGGGTCAATTACCCTTCCCATGTGACCAGCAAACTCAGGGTATACTGGCAGTTAAACCAGTAAGTTCATGGTCCATAAGCTGCAACTCTACCTACTCCACCATTGGGGCTGCCCCTTCTGCAATATTATAATACCCCTAATGGGGTTGGTCTCAGTGTCCCAGTTAGTGCAGCGAGCAGAAGTGCAAAAGTCTGCATAAATTTTTAGTTTTCTTTAATTATAAATTCACAAGAATAAAGAAATTCAAGTAACAAAAATAGAGATTAAACATTTGGGTGGTTATCACAGCTTGATGAATGCTCTTGACAGCTGTAACCTGGCATTGGTGTTCCAAGTTACACATTACAAACTCTGCACATAATAACAGAGATAAAATGTCAGGTCATAATCTAATCATACACGGAAACAGTCAGTCATTCACTTAAGAGTTTTCAGTGCCAACTGGCAGCAGTCTGCGGTAAAAACTAAAACATAAATAGCTAGAAACGGGAATGCTAAAATAAGTGACTCACTGAACTTCCACACTACAGCAGTACCACGCTGCAGCAGTAACTCCGGTAAAATGCAAGGTCTTTAGGAATATTAAAATAATATAACTGGAAAATGACGAATGACTAGTTCTAAAAGTATTCATCATGTTGTGCTAATTAATCAAAATCAAGACCTGGAGTTATGTGGAGTACAGAACTTCAGACCACTGACACCCGAGTTCGAGTCAGTCAAATGACTCACCATCTCACCCAGCTGCATTTATCTTAGCCTGGCTGTGCCATGACCCTAAATAAAATAAGAGCCCTTCCCTGTCCCACAGAGGAGTCCTGTAGCTCAGTGGTTAGAGGACTCGCTTTGCAAGTGAGAGACCTGAGTTCAATTCCAGGCAGGGAGAAACCTTGGGCAAGTTTCCTTATTCCACACGCCTAATAATAATCCCTCCAAAGCCAAAAACAATAATAAATTGGTCATTTTCAATCTACGACTGTTTGTGGGACATTGCTGTGCGCAATTGGCTGCCGTGTTCGCCCACAAATATACAGTCAATTCACTTTACAGTGTGTTTTGTGAAGAGCTTTGGGATGTCCTCCCGAAGTGAAAAGCGCTATATCAAGTGCAAGGACTAGAGGGGCAGATCACATTATGTAACCCCAGAATAGCAGGGAATACTATTTTTTGTTTCATTACAATCCCTGTTATTATTGCACAGTCCCATAATGAAGATGTGTTTTATCGGGTTCTTTGGATTGTGTATCTCAGGAGCCTGCAGGCATCGTGAATATTAAAACAAGTTTTAGCCTTTAGTTTATTTGTTGATGAATGGAGAAACCACTCAGGTGAAAAACACATCCTGAATTGAGCTTATTTAGTGTGACTATTGCTGGGCAATAAACTATTGCTGGGCAAAAAGATGAATGCACATCTCATCATAAAGTGCTTCCTCAGGTGATTTATGGGTGCCCAAATATTCAATTACTCTTGTTTCAAAGATCAGTTGAATAATTTGATAACAAACAATAACAAGTTGGCAGTGCCTGCTTACTCTTCTATTCAGTAGTTTAAAACTACAGCTTTTGAGGTGGACTTTCCGGGGCTAACATTTGTCATGATCTTAGTTTTCCAATTTTACATTGTGCGGAATTTTGAAAATGTTTGAAAATTCAGTCTTAATTTGGAAACCAGCTTTCTGTATTTGTCTTCTTGAAGCTCATAGTGTGGCCCTCCTCCTCCTGCCGGCTCGAAGTCGTGCTCCGCAACTGTGAAGCGCTCTAGGACGCTACCTTGCGTGAGGGCCACTAGTTAAATGCAAGTTGTTGTTGGACTGCTGCATGTCCGGTTGTTAGCAGACTGATGTGGGAGGAGAAAGGAACATCCATCAAGACCAATCTTCAGGACTGTGGACTGCCAATTACAAACGATCTGATACCATATGAAGCAGCAATGGGCAGGGATTTGAAACCATAAAAACCATAAGCAAATAAATGGGTTTCTTCTTTAGTGATGGTTTACTCGCCTTTCACATCAGGAGAATGTCTCCAAGCACTTCGCAAGATTTACTGCAACCTTGTAGTGACCGTGTGTTTTGCGGGCGAATGTATGGCACAATGTCAGATTACATTTGTAAGAAGCAAAATTTTTCTTCATCATATAATAAATAATCAAGTCTTGCTAAAGAAAAAAAATTGCTTTCCTTGAAGCACATCAGCTCTTCAATAAAAAAAGTATTGCCTGTGATGGTTAAGGTTAATACTGTAGCATAGTTTTACGATTCCTCACATTATTGGCAAAGAGAACAAGAGCCCATTGAACAATTTGGAACAATTTGCTATCATTAATAACTAGCTGACCTGCACTAAGCATTCATCCAATTCCATTGCCTGAAGCAATCTTTCAGTTCAAACTCCTGGGTTTTAACCCAGCTTCTTAAGGTGAATGCCTCAATCACGGCAACAAATGTTCCAGAGGTGGTGTAGTACACAAGGTTTGTTGGCAAAGTCTCAGTTTGGATCCCAGAAACTGTTCAGTGTTTGTGGACATCTAAGATTAACCCTTTTCATATATACCATTTGTGTAAAACAGCACAACTGGAAATGTGGCATATTGCATTAAATCAGCTTTCATCACACTTAAATCACACTTAAACAATGGGGGAATATTCAAGGCCTCTGCAGAGAAAAGGTATACTGCATGCTGTGCAGTTAATCACAAACATAGCTTGCTAAATTGTCTGAAGTAGTTTCATCTATTGTTTCTCTCCTCCTTCTCCCGTTACTTAATTGCAGAATGGGTAATGACAATGAAAATCTGGCAATTAATAACCCAGTATAAGTGGGTATAAACTAGAGAAGATATATCAATCCTCTCCGTATTATTCAATAAATGCCCAAAAGTTATCGCTCTAAATAGAGCTGCCTTCTCTTCCTCAAATCAAGGTTTTTTTTCCAACAACAAAAAAATTGGTTTGAGTTATACGATACGTGTTCCAATATGAGAAGAGGAAACTTTACTAGAAACCTAATACCAAGAAAGAAAATGAAAAGTAAATTCATCATAGAAAAATACCATTACAGTAAAACTCACATAAGTCTTATCTTTATAAATCGTATGAACGCCTAAGTCAACACCTGCATCTTATTCAGTTTCCTATCCAAACCACTTAGATTTATTTTCACTACTCGTATTACTCACTCCTAACTCGTAAATCCACTCCCCAACCCTCCATTACTCCCACATTTACCAGAGGCCTTGAATCTGCCAACGCATGTGCAATTACCGTCCGGTTGCATTGAACCCAAGGGTTGTAGTCTTTATCCATCGACCCCTGCACATTAGAACTTGATTTCCCACGATTCCCACCTCAGTTCAATTCCAGGCAGGGCGAAACCTTGGGCAAGTTTCCGTACTCCACCCGCTTAATAATAATCCCTCCAAAACCAAAAACAATAATAAATTGGTTATTTTCAATCTACGACTGTTTGTGGGGCATTGCTGTGTGCAATTGGCTGCCGCGTTCGCCCACAAATATACGTCAATTCACTTTACAGTGTGTTCTGTGAAGCGTTTTGGGACGTCCTCCCGACGTGAAAAGCGCTATATCAAATGCAAGGATTATTATTATTATTATTATTAATGTGATCACAACTTTTGCCGGTAAGTGCACATGAGGTGACGAGTGAAGATAACAACTTGCATTTATATAGGTAATGTCCCAGAAGGCTTGAATGTAGTCTTAATCTGTCACTGCGTGCATGTTTATCGGCTGCAATAACAGACTACATGAATTTACACATGTGCAGTGTAGATTATTGATTAATTTTTTTAAGAGGTCCACAGTTTGTCTGCAACTTTGACTTTGTGAAAGTCATTATCAATGTCATGGTCACGACTGATATGATTTCTGTGAGTTTTACTGTAATGCAAACAGAAATAAATTTAAAAAAACATATTAAGTTTCTAACCTGAAATAAAAGAATTAAAAGCTTCTTAAAACGTACATGAGAGAGAAGGAGTAAGTGTCAGATTCGGGCACTGTCAAGCGCTCTGGGACACTACCCCACGCAAAGGGCATTATATAAATACAAGTTGTTTTTGTTGAAGGAAAGAAGGGTATGGAAGGGATTAGGATGCACGTAAAATCATGTGGAGTATAAGACTAATAATCATAATCCTTGCATTTGATATAGTGCCTTATCACTTCATTGAGACGTCTCAAAGTCCTTCACAGAATATATTGTAAATTGAATTGACTGTGTATTTTTGTGGGTAAAACACAGCAGCCAATTGCGAACAGTAATGTCCCACAAGCAGTTGTGGATTGAGTGACCACATTTTTTTTCTTTGGAGGGTTATTACCCCGGAAAGTGATCCTCCAATCGACTAACAACCGGTTCCTACTTACTGTTATGTAAACAAAGGCGTGTGGAGTAAGGAAAATTGCCTAAGGTTTCGCCCACAACAAAAACACCAACACAGACTAGTTGTATAAACATCAGGATGGAATAATTGGGTTGAATGGCTTGTCTGAGTGATGTAGATTCAATGTAATTCTAAGTAATAACATGTTTGCGCTCAGGATCTGCCAGCAACTACATTCTTTTTGTCACAGCAAAATTGTTGCGAAAAATTATAGTGACCTAAACTGAAGCATACCATTTCAGCCTCCGATTGCTGAATGCACAAAGTAAGGGGATGTTGTCATACATTCAAGAACAACAACTTGCATTTATATAGAACCCCTCACACAGGGCAGCGTCCCAGAGTGCTTGACAGTGGTAAGTCACATGAACATATGTTCATGCATGGACCGTTTGGCATTGCTATGGCTAGGAGCAAAATTGGTTGATATTTAGGTATCAAATTGATTTGGGGAAAGTTGGGAGGACTCGAAGATTTTTAAATTGAAAGGCTGTGGCTACACTCTAGATAGTGTTGATCGCAGTGCAGCTGGAAGGCCTGGTATACAAGTGCGAAGTGCGTAGAATTAATGGTCAATTAGCTATCTGGATTGAAAATTGGCTTGGCAATTGAAAGCAGAAGGTGGTAATAAATGGGAAAAGCTCTGAGCAGGGCGCAGTGGCTTGTAAATCTCTATGGGAATTTTTTCTGGATCCACTGCTGTTCCCACTATTCATAAACAACTTGAAGGGCAGTATTTCTTGTACTATAACATTTGTACAATAACATTTGTTGTACTATAGCACTTGTTTAAGATAACAAGTTATATGATCACACATGGAAACAAAACAAAATTCATAAGTATTTGGACAAAGTAAGCAGATGGGCCAATGAGTGGTAGATGGAATGTTAATGTAGATAAATGTATTGCTTTGGTCAAAGCCCAATCCATCCACACCTATCTACAAGAGGCCTATTGAGTAAGGGGGAGATCATTGCTAAACATTTAATTTATAGACAGTTTGCTTGCTAAATATCCAATATTAAAGAACTCAGTCACAATTGCAGAATTCCTATTAAAACAGACGTTATATTACCCACAGAAAGCTTCCAGTGAGCCAGTATGGTATTTGTATTCCAGGATTACCAAGACACACGTGAGGCTTTCACACATATGCCTATGTCCTCTGGAACTGCTCAACAGTTGCTTTGTCTTGCCAATTCTATCCCAGCTTTCAAAACATTTCCAAAAATAAACCCCTTTTTTCAACTACATTTTTGGTCACCTCCAAATTCTTCACACTTCCTCTTCAGCGTTCACCACTCTCATTGTTATATTAAAAAAATTACATTTGGTGTAGGATCTTTTAAGTCAGGATACCTCAAAGCACTTCATAGAATATACTGTAAAGTGCAGTGACTGTATGTTAACCACCTTAAGATCTTTTTTGGTCTCTATGATGCTGAATAAATGTTTGTTGTTATCTTTCACCACTCCAAAACTTAATCCTGCGTAAGGGCGTTATATGAATGTAAACTTGATGTTGTCCTTTTAGAAGAGAAATTTATTTGACAAATTATAAAAAATTCAATGGATTAGAAAAGACATTTCACTCTTTCTTTTCGCAATGATAGAACTCCCATTGTGCAAGATTCACATTTCCAGACATGTCAGCGTATTGCAAACAATGTTCTTCCTGAAAGTGCTGGTACATATAAATATTATAGATATTTCTCAACAACAGATAAGATTCACTCAAAAACAGCCATGAAGTAATGAGTATTTTTTCTGGGGGATTGTTGGCCAGGACACTGGAAGAAACTTTTCAAACAGAGCTCTGGGATCTTTAATATCTACTCGAACAGGAAGAAGGGACCTGAAATATTAGATTTTATTTTGAATTTTCTTCAAGTTTCTTCTGAATTACATCCATTTGTGCTATGAAATGCAACACAATAAAACTCCCTTATGTCTGATCTGTATAAATTGTATAATCGCCTTTTCTATGCAAGTTTAGACAAACTCATACTTTGCATAAAATCATATTAAATGTTTGGTCCCAAATGATACGACTTATGTGAAGTTTACTATATTATTATGCATTTTTATTGTCACCACAACAATATCACTACAGAAAGAATTTTAGCTACTAGTTCCTGGGTGTATTTTTGCAAATATACAAATTAGCGTCAGTGAAAGTATGAGACTCTGTTCTCCAGCACTAATATCCCTCACCTTAACAAGCTCAAACCGTTATCAAAAACATAATTATACAATGTGTCAAATGGGTTGCAATGTGATTGTAGAAATTGAGGAATATGAAGCCATTGCTGCAGGAGAAGTATAGATAAAGCAGTGGCGAGTGAAGAGGTGGTTTTACACCCCAGGGAAATCAATTATATCTAAGCCAAGGGGAAAGGATTAGTTGCATTTGATTAGCTGCGAGGAGGATAAAATAACACTGAATGGAGGGAGAGACAAAACTATTAAATGGCATATCATTTGTCACAGAGCATTCCATGTTGACACAATATGCAAGTCTTGGCCTTGCTGCAGGATCAAGATGATTTTCCGAAAATAGAAAGAACTGCCTCTAGTGAATCCCACTGAATCAGAATGCTGGAGTTTATTCAGAGGGAAAGTCTTGCTTCTACCTTAACCACAATGGTGTTTGATCTACTGGATACAGCACAGCAGAATAGTGCTAATAATCCAGAGTAAAGCACTGTAAAAATTGGAACAATGGAGTGAAAATTACAATATTTTTTAACAGATTTCGATACAACACACATTGAATGTGTTAAACATTACAATTTTCACTCCCTATTGCCTTATGGTGCAATTTAATAAAAGCTTAGGAAGGAACTCTTTTGGTAATTGACACCTGAAAGTGTGACAAGGGCCGAGTTACAGTTTGTACAGAATTTCTATCAAGAGCCACACTTCTTCACTTCCCACCCCCGGATGACATCTCTTTACTATGGGAACAGCTGAGGCTCTTCCCAGACATTCTTGTTGAAAACAAGAAAGAAGACCAAAACGCTGTGACAGCTGTACCATACAGAAAGGTAAAATAAAGGTTTATTTTGTTCGGAACAGAAGAAAGGACGACAGAAATAAATATTCACTCACTGCTGAAGGGTTAACCGACTCACGTTTTCAGTTCTAACAATGGTTAAACCAATGCAAACAAGATACTACAAGCATAATGCACAAACTTACAACTTCTTGTGGAAACATGTCAAGCCCTTAACCATGTACCATGTAGGAGTTCTCTAATCATTTCCTTTAAACAATGTGAAATATGCACCATCTTCATTCAATGATAAACTGATTACAACAGAAGTTAATTATAATAACTTATTGAAAATCTCCTTCAATTGTTTTACCAAAAGGAGTTCTGACCAGTGCATTTGTACTGATGGGCACAAGGAACACCTTGAGATACTGCAAGTACAGACCATCTAGTTGCTTTCTAAAAAAATAATTAATTAAAATTAAATAAATGAATAAATTAAATCATCCCTAACATTTTCTGGTAGAATGTCTTTGAAAGTCATACAGGCTGCCAGGCCAACTCAGTTTGTATCACTCTCACCCCTGAGGAAGAAGGTTATGGGTTCAAACCCCATGTTGGGACTTTGAGCTCATAATCTTGGCCAGGTGGTCCAACCGTTTGGCTGCTGAGGGCCAGGTGAAAGATTTGAGAAATGTTTGTGTGCCATATAAGCAATTTTTGGGGTTTCCCTTCCAGAAATATAACCCATAAGAATCATACAGAAATCCGATGTTTTAAATTTTAAACACCTGTTTACCTAGCATTAAGATTGGTGAATTGCTTTCAGGGGCTAATAATCTCCTTTTTAAAAAAATTGGTCATCCAATCCAGGACTGTTTATGGGACATTGCTGTGCACAATTGGCTGCTGCGTTTCGCCCACAAAATACACAGTCACTTCACACTTTCCTCTGTGAAGCACTTTGAGACATCTCAATGATAAGGCGCTATATCAATGCAAGGAATATTATTATTAAATTGTGTAACTGTATTACTTAATTTCACTATATTTTAGTTACAATCCAAACGTTAAATAGGTATAGTAAAAGTTCATACAAATTTTAAAACAATAATACACTTAGCAATAAGGTACATAAAATAATAATAATCCTTGCAATTGATATAGCGCCTTATCACGTCTTCTAGTTTAGATGTCTCAAATCTCTTCACAGAATTTACTGTAAAATGAATTGATTGTATATTGTGTGGGTGAAACACGGCATCCAATTTCACACATTAGTGTCCCACAAACAGTCGTGAATTAAGTGACCAAATTATTATTATTTTTGGAAAGTGAGGTGCAATGATAGATGCCAAAACTGTCCCACGCACATGCTCTCACCGCCCCCTGAAAAGACTAGCGTGAGGTCTGCTCCCGTAGCGGAGACAGTGGTTAATTCCCAATCTGTGAAACCCACATGATTTCACAGAATGGGAATTAACCGCAGTGATAGCTAACAGTTGTAATTTTCACCACAAGGTTATAAAATATTAAAAATGTTCCTTTTGTAACACATTGGACAGTTCAATAATGGATTAATTCTTCCTGCACTCAATGTTTATCCCATGTTATAGTATGTGTGATAAAATCACTTGAACGCCAGAGATGATTGCATCACATTATATTTATTTTCCTGTGGAAGTTTAATAGAAAAAAACTTCAAAATTATAAAAATAGTTTTAAAAAAACACCTTTCGGAAAGATATTTATTTTTCTTGCACCCTAAAAGAACATAACAGACGAGATGAATGAACCTAAAAAGGAATAAATTGCAGGGATAAGGGGATAGGGCAAATAAATAGGGCTAAAAGGATTCCTCTTAAAGACCCAGTAGATACACGATGGGCTGAATGGCCTTCGGTGCTGTAAATTGGTTCCATGAAATAACCACAATTGTTGTAATTTGCTATCCACTGACGTTCAGTGAGAGAGAGAGAGATCATCAAGGCATTTTTCCTCCCAACAGACAAGTGAATTGTTTCAAAGAACACTCTGCTTCTCATCTTTTTTGCTTCAATATAAATGAACAGCAATGAATAAATGTGTACAATCATAGAATCACAGAGTGTTACAGCACAGAAGGAAGTCATGGAGATCATCAAATCTGCACTGGTATTTTTCTTCACAGGAGCTAATCTAATCCCACTTTCCTGCTCACTCACTAACTCAGATGCTCTACACCAGCCAAGTCTTGCTTGCTTTTCATATATGCATTGGTTATTATATAATTTGTGTGCATCCAGAGACTTTAAATATTTCAGGTGCCTTGAGCATTATTTAGCCCCACCTCTCTGCCCCCCCCCACCCCCCCACACACACGCACAAATCCAGAATTAAAGTTGCCTGTTTATCATTTCATGGATATGATCAGTAATACGGCAGTCAGGAAAAGGCTCAGTATGTAAAGCTTTATAGATGCACATCAAGCCTCTCCTTTAAACCTCAAAACAGTTAAAGTAGCTGTTACAACTGTTCTGCAAACTGTACACAGTTCCTGTCTGCCTGCGTGGATAATAATAATAACAATAATAATGGCTAAGGAGCTCAGAGCAACTGTAATACAAACATATTCATGAAACTCTGATGTGAACCGCAACCTTATTTCTATTTTTGCAATAAAGGTGTAGCATAAAGTGAGTGCAATTGCCACAAAGTGTCAATCGAAGACAATCTGTAACCCTGATTGCTTTAGGTAAAGATCAAGGAATTTAGCCTTAAGTTTCCTTCACAAATGGTGCTATTTCCCACACAATGCTTCGGGATCCTGTCAATCAGGCAGCCCATTTACAGTATGAAAATGCACTGGAGGAAGTTATCGCTGTAAGGTTGAAAGAAAAAACAAATACTGTATCTTGTCCGGTCAGAGCCATGAAATTCTTTGCAGGTTGTAACACAAGACAAAAATAATTCTGTTACTGGGTTAAACAAGACAGAATTTGTTTTAGAAGCGATGAAATAAAGGAAACTGAAAATAAAGATATATAGCCCCGAGAAAGATGTTAAGTTTGCTTTGTCCATCATCAGTAGTTTAGAGATTAAGATTTCCGGTATTAAGCAAATGATAAAGTTTGTTTAGTTTAGTTCTGAGAATTCAATATAAATGCACTTCAACTTGAAACTGTTCATATTCTGAACTTACTGATGTGTGTTTGGAATAAATATTAAAAGTGTAGAGCTCAATAAAGAACCTTCCCTGAGTGAATACAATAATAATTCTTGCATTTTTCAAGTCAAAACATCTCAAAGTGAGCCAGGAGCCCCACGTTTGGACTTTGAACCCGTATAGTCCACACTGACACTCCAATGTACAGTCAAACCTGTCTTCAACAACCACTCAAGGGACCGAGTCAAAGTGGCCTTGAGTTAACAATGACTTCTGAGTAAAGGTTCATTGGTGTGCAAACTGGATTGTCTGGGCTGTTTTGGGGTGGTTGTTAACAGAGGTTGGTTGCTGAAAGGAGGTAGTGGCTTGAACAGGTTTGATAGCTCCATAGCTAGAGGTGCAGTCCTTCAAAGGGATGTTGAACTAAGGTTACGTCAGCCTGTTCATGTGGACATTAAAGATCCCATGACACTGTTGTAAAAGTGAAGAGTGCTCTCTCAGTTTCTGGCCAACAATCCCACAGATAGTATCGGTCATTCGCTTCATGACTGTTTTGTGGGACATTGGGTGCAAACTGGCTGCTACAAATGCAGTCACTAAACTTTACAGAAAGTTTAAGTGCTTTGCGAAGCTAAAAATTAAATCAGAATCTATATCAAATGAAAGTTTTTTTTATTTATTGAAATAAGTGCACCTTCCTTGACACATCAAAACGAAAGGGAAGGGTAAAAGATGTGTAAAAAAAATTGTCTTATTCTTTGAAAACAACAATGCAGTTCTTGTTGTAATAATGTGTCTTTGAAGATCTTGAGCTGAAATGTGGGGCCGTTCCAATTCACTGTGCCATTGAGGGCAATAGAGGAGTTCATGCTTCTGATTCCCCATATGGTAGGCTCACAACCTTAAGAGCAATCTGCCTGGGGGAACCTTGCCAAGTAAAGTGAATGCATTTCACCACAGGAAGGGAGGAAACATTGGCAGGCAAGTTACCCTGGGGTACATGTGTATATCTTGTAGCAGTCTGTTAGAAAAAGGCATTGGCAGTGGTCTAGGAACAAGTCATCTGCTTGCCAGTTATCTTAAATAAGTAAATGATACAAATAAAAGGAAAAATATCAGGGAAGAGTGATAAAGATAAAAGGTGTGGCGATTTTTTTTTGAGTACACATTTGCAGCAAACAAATATGTGCTACACCAAATGCAAGGATTATTTATTATTAAAAAAAATCCAATGGCAATTTCCAATACTCTTGAACACTGCAAATGGCTTTTCAGAGTTGGAAAAATTTCACAGTCTCTTTCACCTTCCATCAAACGTAAATTATGTTCCTGGAATATCCAGTGAAGCCACAGGCCATCTTGGTACATTGAATTACTTAAAAGTGGCATTTCTGTCCTAATCTATCTTTCTTTAGGTGATTCACTGTGCTGTGTTTTCTTCTATGGAAAAGTACATTGGAATCCGTTTTGCCAGATGCCAGTTAACCACAGATGTCAGATAAATCAAACAAAACATCCAGCCCCGATTCATTTGTATTCTTACCTGTTATAAACAAGCCTGCTAATTCGGACAAAAATCCGGTTACTCCGGGCAAAACACCGCGCTGGTCGCTGCTGAATGTACTCACTCGGGCCTTTAGTGTGTCGAGCCTTCAGCCACAAGGGCCTCTGGAATGTAGATGGGAGGAGTCAAACTGCGATTGACAGCAGACTCCAGCCGTTTACAAGCCACTGGAGTTGGACTGTCAATCAGTGAGGGGGATGGAGGAACTGGGAAAGACCCGGGGGGGAGTGGGGAATATCGCGATCGATTGACAGCTGAGCCGCTTGTGAATGGCTCGAGTGCCCATCCATTCACAAGTGGCTGCAGGCTTCAAATCACTTCAAATCCGCTCCTAATTGGTCACCTTCCTTGATATTCTTGGTAAAATAGAATCAAACAATTTTTTTAATGAAATTCTGGTATCAATTTTTCAACATTAGCAACAAAATTCTCTTCTGGGCCTTTCAAGAAAACAAAAACTGCAATCGAATAAAACATTTGAAAATGGATTTTCCCCCCAAGAAATATTTTGGTCAGCGTGTCTGATAGATGGGAAACCCATCACCATGCTTAAAAGTATCCAAATCAGACGAAGAGTTCCACATATGTATGAAGTCAACTTGTAAACTTGCGATTTTAAAAGTTACTGGATAGCCCAGTTGACTGCCTTTAAGATATTTATGTTAAAAATTAACTAGCATTTGGACATGAGTTAGTGGAGCACTTGCACATGCTTTATATGCAATTAGATCAATGAAATGGTGCCAGCAGTCTGCTAGCTTTCAGTACTTTGCTAATGTAATAAAACATAGGCACACAGAAATAGAGCCTTTAGAGTTTACACCCAGCAGAGTCTGGCACAAGCTTATATAAGGCTTGAAAAGTGAACATCAGAACTTTCATAATTCTGTTCAATCTTAAATTTTAAGATAAGACGGCTGAGACTAGGTGGAAGTTTGGGACTCTCGTACTTTTCATCTGCATCTAAAATAAGCAAGTTTCTTCTTATTGACAGGATATTAAAGGCAAATGCCTTAGCTCCAAAAGTAACTCCACTTCAGTTTCATAGCCAACAATACATTTTGCTCAGGGGAGTGGTAAAGTTGAACATGTTGGCAATCAGAGTATGACCAATTTGCTAAGTTACAAGAATAAGAATAAGAAATATTGGAAATAACTTTTCATAAGAATCATCAGTTAGCGAATGCAATATGCTGTACTAGAAGTAACCCCTCAAATGATTCAGCTGGATAACAAAGATCCCATAACAACAACAACAAATTATAATTGTATAGCACCTTTCACGTCAGGAGGTCATCCCAAGACACTGGAAACACTGTCCACCCCCAAGAGTTTCACCTCGAATTCTGGCCAACAATCTCTAGATATATTGTATTTCAAGGCTCTTTGTAGAATCTAGCCATGCACATATTGACTGCTGTATTTGCCTGCAAATATTTGACTATTTTTGACAGCAATCACCTGTGAAATGGTTTGACGTGCAAGTGCTATATCATGTTTAGCACTGTACAAGATTATTATTACAGACTCAGTTTACAACATGTTCTCTTCAATCACAAAAGTGAAAGTAATACAGGTCCCAGCTACAGGTATTTGAAAGAAAACAGCATGGTGTCGCTATTGGAGCGAGATTGTAAACAGAGGACCAGCACTTCTCGAAAAGGGGAAAAAGCAGAGCTCCCTATGCAGGCCTCACACCATCTACCACTGCACTCCTCAGCAGCACTACCTGCCCAATTCCATCAGGATACTCAGACATAGAGAGGCAGAAGAAGAATTTAAATGGGCAAAATAAAAATAACAGATACTCATTTCACAATGTTTCATTATTGTGTCCAAAATGGGCAGCTTTCATTTCAGAAATGCATAAAGGAAGAAACCTATTGCAAACCAGTCCAAGGAGACATGGAAACTAAACAGGGCTCGCTATATTCCTATAAACTCAGTCCAAGGGATACACCCAATGCAGCCACATACTTAGTTATCCAAGAATATTACAGCCACGTGTTTAGTTTACAAGAATATCCTCATCACTTACGGGCTGTCTGGACTGAAGGAGACTAGGTTTTTTGGCATGGGCCCACTTTTGCAGGCACAGCTGCAGTAAGTAATCCTCTCCAAAGAAGTGACATGCTGAAGCAATCAGCAGCCTTCAGGTATTTTAGTCATTGCTATACTTACAAAGACGACCTTTCTTTGCCACAAGACGAACAGACAAGATTAATCCAGGTGTCCAAATTTCAGATTGTTAACATTATTTTCATTCAGTTTGATACGTATGTTAACTTCATCGTAATTTATCTTTTTAAGAGCAATAAAGTAATTGTATCCGTTTGTGCTGTGCAGAAATCGGTTGCTGTATTTAACTACAAATATACAGTCACTAACTGCACCTTACAGAGAAACAATGAAGCGCTTTGCAAAGTTTTGGTATTGTAAGACACCATTTCAGATGCAAGGATTATTATGATTGATTACTCCATCATTAGTCAAAGGGGTTGGATTTCAAATATATCATGAAACACTAAACCTTTTCTTGTTTTGCTGAATTTATATTTCTGAAATATTTGGACAGCTATGTTTATTTGAATGTATTTATTCAGATTCACAAGGTAAATAAGATGCAAGACAATTGTGAAACAGATCAACTTTTCAGCACGTGGCATCTTGGACCTAAAGTTGTGTCTGCTCCAATACAAATACACAGTTCACCTCCAAATACACAGCCACTATACTTTACGGTAAAAACCTATGAAATGTTTTGAGACATTTCAATGACATGATAAAACACTCAATTGCAAGATTATTATAATATTTAGAAACATGAAGCATATAGCATATTACAACAACAACAAAATTACATATATAGAGCGCCTTTCACGTCAGGAGGACGTCCCAAAGCGCTGAACAGTCAGGTGTTGGGGCCCGAGCATGGGGGAGGAGCGGTGTAGGAGTGAGGGAAGACAGGGAGGTGGGAGGGAAACCAAAGGGACGGTCGAAGAGAAGGGTCTTGAGACCGGCCTTGAAGGAGGCAAGGGAGGAAGCGAAGCGAAGGGACCGTGGGATGGAGTTCCAGAGTGTGGGGGCAGAGAAGTTGAAAGCCCGGCCATCGATGGTTGGGTGGGTCGGGCGGGAGACATGGACCAGATGAACGGAGGGAGCGGGCAGGTTGGTAGGGAGTCAGCAGGTCAGAGAGGGAGGAGGGTGCAAGGCCATGGATGGCCTTAAAGGTGAGGATGAGGATCTTGAACTCAATCCTCTGGGGGATGGGGAGTCAATGGAGTCGGGCGAGGGTGGGAGTGATAGGCTCACGGAACCTGGTGCGTGAAAGTACGTTAGTTTCTTCAGCTTTAGCAAAATGGCCTTCCATGTCCTCACAAAGCAGTCAATGATCCCACTTGCCCAGATGAAGGTTTTTCACATTCTGCTGTCAGTAGTTCCCTCGTCAATATATTTTAATAATAATAATCCTTGCGTTTGATATAGTACTTTATCACATCGTTGAGACATCTCATAGTGCTTCATAGGATATATTGTAAAGTGGATTTACTGTGTATTTTTGTGGGTGAAATGCAGCAGCCAGTTTGCACACAGGAATATCCCACAAACAGCATGGAATGAGTGACCAATTTTATTTGCGAGGTTGTTGGCCAGGATACCGGGAGAAACTCCCTTCTCTTTTCAAATAATGCCATGGGATCTTTAACATCCACCTGAACAGGCAGACGGGTCCTCGGTTTAACGTCTCATCAAAGGATTATTTTAAATTGTTCCCATTTCTTACAAGTTCTGAACTGCATTGCTTTAAGGAAAGATCATTATGAGGAGAACAAAGAGTACTAAATATAGAACTACAACAATGCAAATGTAATTTAACAAACTGTCAAAAATAACAAATATCTAGGACATAAAATCTATTTTAGCCCTGAAGGCATTTTGAGTTTTATGGAAGAGCAGTCAAAATATTATAAATCCCCTTTCTCAGCATCAGCTACTGAGCATCAACATTCATTAAATGAAGGGCAAATACGCACAACTGTAGTGAATAGGACTTCTAAGAGTATTGTGTACTTACTCTATAATTCATAATGTTCATAAAATATACAATTTTTCCAAAAGGTATTTCAATGTTTCAGAGAAATTCATCTCATCAGACTATTCCTGTTCTATTAAAGGAATTGTTTAACTCTTCAATTTAAGGAAATGAAAATAGAAGTTTTACACGAGACGATTTTCCTTAACATCCTTTATATGGGTTCTTATTCACATTTGTCATAAGACTGCATTATTCATGCAATTCTCAATTTATAGACTGATTTTCCTAACAACTAAAACTCTCAGCAAAACTAAAGCAAGCTAAAGAAAATTAAATAACCTGCATAAACTAAGACATTTTACAACCAGCAGAGGGAGAATGTCATACTCTGCTTGGATGTCAATCACTGTGGCAAAAGAAACTCCCAGCATATTGGTGGAGACAGCTTCTGAGCAGACCTCTAGCAGATCAGCACAAGTCATATCCAAGCGCATAGAATCGCATCTGGGGCTAGATTTACTCTATTACTAAATTATTCAAAATTAAACAATTTACCAAACTGTGGTTGCTCTGAAATGCTACATGATTTTCTAGACCCAGTTGAAATGTTATTCCACAGATTGGTGTGACACACATCTGTGTAGCTGCAGGATTCACTTTTTGCTAAATCTTCTACTAGTAGAAGTGATGTATCACATGCCATAAACCTTTCATAAGCAATTTAAACCTTGAGCAATTTCAATCATAAGGTCATGGAGAAGAATAATAAAAAAATGAATATTTATTTTGTATTCAATCTGCCAGTTCTGTAAATGCTTTTTTCACATATGTTTTGAATTTTCTGATTCGTAATGTCTTGTTTTTCAACATACATTTGTTTATTTCATTTCTCTGGGGTGTGGGGGTCAACGTTTCTAATTTCTCACCATCTGTTACAGTAAAATCAAGTAAATAATGTATCTAATACTGTTTTCTCTCCATTTTACTTTATCACTGTTTTCCACTAGCCCGGGCATTGTAGAGTTGTTTCACTGGGCTATTTAACTCTGACTTGACAAGGTAGCAATTGAACTGGAACAAATCATGAATTCAGCTCCATTACTTTTTCTATTATAGTATATAGGTGGAACCTTCAGGTAGCAAGAGCCATTAAATCCAGAAATTCTTGTGATGTTTTGGGCAAGAGAATATAATGGAACCCCTCTTCTTGATTCATCATAAAAAGAAAATGTATTCCTACTAACTGGGATGGTGGTGGTGGGAGGGGGTGGAAGGAGGAAGGAAGAGGTACAAATTTTGTCAATAATGTAATGACTTCATAGAAGTGTTCATACTAGGTCCCCTCTTATAGGGAATGGGAAAACAGCAGAGCAGGAGAGCTGGGATTGGTGTAGATAGCTCACTTGAATGAGCTAGCACCAGTACAAGACACTGTAAATGTTCCATGATTCAATGATTTACTCAACCCCCCCTTCCCCAGTTAGCTATAGAGAACCTGGTAAGGAATTTATGAGAAGCTCCATAATGTGCTTACACATGTTGCTGAAAGATAGTAATAATCAGTGGAACTACTGAATTATTCAGTGAAATCTGTCTACAATGGTCACCAATGGGACTGATGCCAGGTTTAAACCTCAATCTTTAATCCACTTTTGTGATAGGCACCAGACAATTAGTTTAATTGGGTTTCCCACAGGATAGATTCCTTTTCTATGATACAATATTATTACCAGGGTACAAAGCGGGTTGTGATAAGTTTCTTGATTTGAAAGAAGAGTTTTTAAGAACGTAAGAAATTCCTAGGAAGACCAAGCTCCGTCTAATTTGCCTTCCACCATCCTGGCTCGATATGTCGTCTCCCAAACTATATACTGTATTCCAAGATATTCTTTTCTAACAAAAATCTAATTTCTTCTTGAAACAAACAACATTTTCTGCTTCCACTGTCTCCCTCGGGAGCTTGTTCCATAAGTTTAATACTCGCTCACTGAAATAGTGTTTCCGCAGATTTGTTCTGAATTTACCCCCTTCAATCGCAGGCCAGTGTCTTCTGGTTCTACTGTTCAGTGCAAGATAAAACAGTTTAGCATGGTCTACATTATCTACTTCCTTCAGAATCTTAAAGACCGTAATCATATCGTCCCTCAACCTTCTCTTCTCCAGTGTGAACGTGCCCAGTTTATCTAATCGCTCCTCATAGCCCAGTCCCTCCATCCCCTCAATCATTTTGGTTGCCCTCCTCTGTATCCTCTCGATCGCTGCAATATCCTTTTTATATTGCAGTGACCAGAATTGCAAATAGTATTCCAAGTGTGGTCACACCAGTGATTTCTAAAGTGGGAGGATTACCCCACTATTTCAGCTCAATATTGCCCTTTTAGTACAGCCCAGTATCTGGTTTGCCTTAGTCACTGCTACTGAGCACTGTTGGGATAGCTTCAATTTATTATTAACCAGGATCCCCAGGTCATTTTCATTTTGTGTACAGATTATTTTCTTACTATTTAAATAATAGTCCCCTTCCTGAATTTCTTGGTCACCATGTGAAACACTTTATATTTCTCTACATTAAATTTCATCTGCCATCGATCTACCCAATTCCCAAGAATGTTCAAGTCCTCCTGTAACCTATCCTGTTCATCAATGCTGTCTACCATCTTCATTAACTTTGTGTCATCTGCTAAGTTAGTCACTGTGTTTGTGACTCCTAGCTTCCAGGTCATTTATGAAGTTGTAAAATAAAAGAGGTCCCAAAACAGCCCCTGTGGAAAGTTGGAAATATTCATGAAACTCGAGATGGTCATGGAAATTGTAAAAAAGTATTCAATCACATGACCAAACCTGGATTGTATTTAGTAACTCAGAATCAGAACTACACTCTAAGCATATTTCTTAAACACATATTATCCTTCTTAGGGGGAGTTGGCGGGGGGAGGGGGGGGGCTGGGAAGATAAGTGGGGTTTCCTTGGAGCAGAGCTGGTTTAGCAATGGAATGTCAGAATCGAGTCAGCCCTCTGTGGTGATCTTGATAGTCCAGTTTCTGCGCCGTTGATCGACAGTACTTCAGGGCACTGCTGATGACAGACGAGACATCCTGACTCATCAGCAGCACTTGAAGGGCAGACCATTCACTGGGAGCAGGGACTTTTCCACTCAGCTCCATCTAACTGTGCTGTGCTGTTTTAGCTGACTAAACATCTGCAGTATCCTAATGCATCCTCTTGGGTCCCCAAATCTTATGCCAATCTGCACCTAATACTCTCTGGAATTAGGTAAGCAGGGTAAGAGAGTGTGCATTCCATTCCAGATTTGGTTACAGGAATTGTATGTGTAAGGGACATACACATGTCTGGTTTGGATGATGGGTTTCAATGCGTGTCAGACATCTGGCTGGCCAAAAGAAAACTTAAACACCATAGGATTTTAAAGTCCTTATTATAAAATTTACACAATAGCATTTAAGGAATGGCGAAGGGAGCTTAACTTTGATCATCAGAGTCCATTTTCACAATATCTATTACATTCTCATTCCGTGCTATCAGTGTTACAATTTATTGCTTGTTGTTACGTTTAATTGTAAAGAAAATTACCAGTGAATGTTTTGAGTTTACCATCTGATAGCAAGAGCCGGAATGCAGAATAATGTGGGAAAATCACAGCACCACCAGTAGACCTCCTGCCATCTTTATCACTGTGATTAAACAATAAAATGTTGATATTCTTCACATTTCAGCTTTGTTTAAAGATTGAAAACACACATTCTGAATTTTAAGTACAATTGCCAAACAGGAGTTCGTATTGAAGTTGTTGCCATGGTATCGCAATTAAAATGTGTTTATATTACAATAACTCCCAAGATTATGCCATTAAGACTCCAACTCCCACTGCAAGGAAATGCTGGACTTCCTCGAGTCCAAAATCGAGACAATCCGCTCAGCTGCCACTGCCCTCCCAACTTCCACCCCCTCCTAACCCCCTCCTACACTCCGACCACTATCCAACCCTCCTTCAACACCTTTGAATATCCTCCATGAAGCCCACCGCCTGCTCCCTGGACCCCATCCCCACCCCTCTCCTTAAATCCCAGTTCCACCTCCTTGTCCCACTAGCCGCCAACATCATCAACCTCTCCTTGTCATCTGGCACTGTTCCTACCCCCCTCAAAACAGCCACTATCACCTCCACCTCAAAGAAACCTTCCCTTGACCCAACACACCTATCCAGCTACTGCCCCAACTTCAACCTCCTTTTTCTATCCAAAGTCTTTGAGAGAGCCGTTGCCTTCCAGCTTCGCTCTTTCCTCTCCACTCCCTCCATAAGCCCCTCCAATCGAGTTTCCGTGCTGCCCACAGCACGGAAACTGCTCTGGTCAAGGTCACAAATGACATCCTCACCATGTGTGACCAGGGCTCCCTCTGCCTCCTCGTCCTCCTTGACCTCTCCGCTGGTTTTGATACTGTGGACCATTTAATCCTCCTCCACCGCCTCTCCTCCCACTCAACCTCCAAGGTTCTGTCCTTGACTGGTTTTGCTCCTACCTTTCACACCGCCTCCACTTTGTCTCAGCAAACGGCTTCTCATCCAGCCCTCTCACCGTCCCTTGCGGCGTTCCTCAGGGATCTGTCCTCGGTCCCCTCCTCTTCACCCTCTATATGCTCCCCCTTGGTGACATCATCCGCAGACATGGGGTAAATTTCCACACGTATGCGGATGACACCCAACTCTATCTCTCTGCCTCCACCCTCAACTCCAGAACTACTGGCGTCCTGACTGACTGCCTGTCCGACATCAAGCCCGGACAAGGGATAATTTTCTCCAGCTGAACGTCAGCAAGACCGAGGTCCTCCTGATTGGTTCGCGCCAGCGCCTCTGCACCTCAGGCGCAGGCAGCATCAGCCTCCACGGCTGCACACTCAACCTCACTAAGCCAGTCAGGAACCTGGGTATCTTGTTGGAACCTGAACTGTTTTTTCTCCCCCACATCCACGCCATGACCAGCACTGCCTACCACCACCTCCGCAACATTGCCAGACTCCGCCACTGCCTCACCCCTCAGGCTGTCGAAACCCTCACCCACGCATTCATCACATCAAGGCTCGATTATGGAAATTCCCTCCTCATCGGCCTTCCCAACTCCTCCCTTCACACTGCAGATCATCCAAAACTCATTCACCAGGCTCCGTGACCCCATCACTCCAACTCTCGCCCGACTCCACTGGCTCCCCATCCCTCAGAGGATCGAATTCAAGATCTTTGTCCTCACTTTCAAGGCCATCCTCCTACATCTCTAAACTACACCTCCTACATCTCCAACCTACTGACTCCCTACCAACTTCCCACGTTCTCCGTTCAGTGGGCTCTGGCCTGCTCCAAGTCTCCCGCCCGACCCGCCCTATCATTGGTGGCCGAGCTTTCAGCCTCTCTGCCCCCACACTCTGGAACTCCATCCCACAGTCCCTTCATCTCGCTTCCTCCCATGCCTCCTTCAAGGCCGGAATCAAGATCCTCCTCTTCGATCGTGGCTTCACCTCTCTGTCGTCCCTCACCCCTACCCCACGCCTCCCCCATGCTCGGGTCCTGACCCCTGACTGTCCAGCGCCTTGGGATGTCCTCTCGATGTGAAAGGCGCTCCATAAATGTAATTTTGTTGTTTTTGTTGTTAAACCTAACTAATTGACTCTATATGAAAAATTGTATTATCCCCTTGCACAGTAAATTAGTGGTACTTTCTTTTGAGACTGCAGTAATTCCCTTAAATAACAGCAGATTTGCCTTAGTCTCAGGATCAGTAAAACAACTGANTTTTTTATAAATAGCAATGGTTCAGCTGCTAATTTTTGGCTTCAATCTGCTAAAAGCTAATATGTTTAGCTGCACTGCTTATTTTTTACTTTAACCCTACAATCAGACAGAGGATCTGTCTTATTAGAAACAGAAGAAAAATACCCTCTTGGTAAAGTCGCTGTTGTACCTGGTATTACAGCCAATTGGCAGGTGGAACTGAACAGCTCTTACCAAACTAGAACTGAGTTCCGACTGCAAAGTCTGTTTATTATTTTTGAAATTGCTTGCCACACTGGTGAAAAATACTATGTACACCACAAGAATAATACCGGAACTGTGAGGTTATACCTATCAAGAAAGGCTGAACAAGCTTGGACTCCTTTCTCTTGAAAAGAGAAGCATGAGGGGTGAGCTAATATTGGTCTTTAAAATGATGAAAGGTTTTGATAGAGTAGACATGGAGAAAATGTTTCCACTTGTGGGGGAGATCAAAACCAGGGGCCATAAATATAAAATAGTCACCAATAAATCAAATAGGGAAGTCAGAAGAAATTTCTTTACCCAGAGAGTGGTGAGAATATAGAATTTGCCACCACAAGGAATAGTTGAGGTGAATAGCATAGGTGCATTTAAGAGGAAGCTAGATAGGTACATGTGGGAGAAAGGAATAGAAGGTTATGCTGATAGGCTTAGTTGAGGAAGGGCAGGAGGAGGCTCATGTGGAGCATAAACAATAACAACAACATTTACATTTCTTTTACATTTATAGAGCACCTGTTTTGTCGGGAGGACATCCCAAACACCAGTATAGACCAGTTGGACTGAATGGCCTGTTTCTATCCTGTATATTCTATGTAATTCTATTGTCCTATTGTTACATAGAAGATAATGTCTCCCAAATGGAAGCTGTAAAACAACCTCAAATGTGAATGTGGAGGGCCTAGGCAAACACTTGAACACTGCCTGATGCAGTGCCCCTGTCAACATCCTATACTCCCGTGTTGCGATTTATCTCTCGAGATAAATAACACCAGAACCTGGCTCTTGTTTTGGAGCGACAAACTATGATGATGACGATCTCTCCCAGCAGATATTTCTGTTGTGTCCGGAGGTTCCTGCTGCTATAACTACTTATTTTACTAAATAGTTATATTCCTATTAGGATATTTTCTGATTATTGGAAGTAGATATTTGCCTATTATTGAAAATAATTTGTTCCTTTCAAGTCACTCAGTCTGATTTTTAAAGCGAAAATTTAACCCTAGAGCAGCCTGTTACATTTGGTTTGTGAACATTATTGCCTAGAGAGATGGCAAACATTCACACTTGCCCATTTGAAATTAACTAGTGAACCTAGAGGTGCCAACTGTACAGTTCTACAGTTTTTCTCAGGCAGGGTGAACCCTTATGCACGTTTCTTTACTCCACATGCCTCTATTTACCTAGCAGTAAGTAGGAACCTGGTTGTTCGTCGATTGGCGGATCGCTTTCCAGGGGTAATAATCCCTCAAAAAAAATTGTTCATTCAATCCACAGCTGTTTGTGGAACACTTCTGTACACAATTGGCTGCAGTGTTTAGCCCAAAAAATACGCTGTCACTCCATTTTACAATATACTTTGTGAAGCACTTTGAGACGTCATGACAATGTGATAAGGCACCATATCAAACGTAAGGATAATTATTATTACAACTGTTATTAATGGATCAAAAACTTAAAGCATAGGGAACTCAGCAGCATGGTGAACAGGATTGAATCCACACCCATTACTCTGGCGTATCTTGGGGTGCTTCACTGTATGACTCCTGTAGGACACTGGATTAATTTAACAAGCAGCCTTACCAAAATGAAACTGAGACATCAGATTACTGTATTTTCACCTAGGTTAATGACCCACTTGGAAGCTTTTGTTTTCAAGATTACGATTGGAAACGATATACTGCACACTGAATAAGAGACGAGTGCTGCTATTTTGAATGTGGTGAGCAGCTTGACACTGTGTGTATCCACAGACTATAGTCTGATCTCATTGGCAAAGTGGGATAGTGGCAGACATGACAGGTTCACAGCCTCATCACCATCCTGTGAATCTGGAGGAAGCCACAAGCAGGTTTGTCAGCAGTGTGCCAGAGCAACTCGACTGTAGATAAAGATAAGCAAACACCCTAACTCTGCAAGGACAAAAGCATATTTTCCTATTATTGGAAATAATTTATTCTAGTCTGCTTTTTAAAGTGAACAATTTAACCCTAGAGCACCTTGTTCCATTTGGTTTGTGAACATTATTGCCCAGAGAGATGACTAACACTCACATTGTCCAATAACCAACTGAACGTATAAACCAAACAACACACTCCTGTTCAGCAAGAGGTTTTCAAATTGATGCCAAGGCTACGAATAAACTAACTTTCACTCACAGACTTTTTCTTATGTTTAAAAGCCTGGAGGGAATGGAATAAAACCAAAGCTAAAACAGTTATGATTTCCAGAAAGGAGCTGGGGTTAGAAGGATGTTATGATGTTAAAAATTGTGTGAAATTGAGCTTTTTACCTTATTGGTCCCATTTTCCATTGGAACTCCTCTGGGAAAACGTTAGAGTTTTCAGACATAGTTGTTACTCCTTGGCAGGCCCCTTCGACTATGTTATGTGGGAGCAATACATATGGTCCAGCAGTTTATAGTACCCAGATGTACACTTTGGCATTGAGAACAATACTGCTGAGAAAAGCAGTAGCTAGGTTAATATTAAAATCAAATACATGGTACAAAGTGAATTCAAACACAAGGGGTTGTCTACAAATTCTACCTTTGTAATACAAACGAATATTAAAGGAACAAATCTGCAGAATAGACCCCAAATACACAGTTGTACAGACTTCGACCCAAATACAAAGCTGCAAACTTTCAGCTATAACACAGGTAAAAACAAAGTGAAAATTATCAATGAACAACAAAACACAGTCCCTTGCTTAACACTAAATGGATTTTAACAAGAGAATTGTTTCCATATGTAACTAAATATTTTGTAATCAACAGATTTTACAATTGATTGTTCATTAGATAAGGAAGAAAACTAGAATGCCCAAGGGTAGGAATATTGAAAAGGATGAGCAAAAGCTGCCTGTGTATGAAAATGCTTATTGCAATTTTATAATGTAGAATACATTACAAATATTTATAAAGAATGTACAGCTCGGAAACAGGCCACTCAGCACAACCAGTCCGTGCCAATATTTACACTCCACATGAGTTCCCATCCACTACTTACTCCCTCCCGTACCCTTCTATTCCCCTCTCCCTGATGTGAAGTGCCAGTTTCCTCTTGAATGCATCTACGCTAACTGATTCAACCACCACTTCAGGTAGCGAGTTCAACAATCTCACTACCCTCTGTGTGATGTAGTTCCTTCTAAATTCTCTTTAAGATCTCTCAGTCCCTAATTTATACTTGTGTCACCTAGTTACAGACTCACCAACCAGTGGAAACAGACTATTTTTGCTTAGCTTATCAAACTCTTTTACAATTTTAGACACTTCTATTCAGTCCGCTCTTAAATGTCTCTTCTCTAACGAAAAAAGGCCCAACCTCTCTAGTCTATCCTGATAGCAGAAACCTGCCAGCCCTAGTATCAGCATCATAAAATGGTCCTTGTCATGGATTCAGAGAAATAGCAGGTTCAAAGGTAGCTTAGCTGGACCTTTGAATTGTATTAACAATAACAAAATTACATTTGTGAAGTGCCTTTCATGTTGGGAGGATGTCCCAAGGCGCTGGACAATCAGTGTTTCGGACCTGAGCTGAGGGTCGGGGTGGGGAGGATGGAGGGGAGTGGCAACTCTGCAGCAATAGAAAGTCCTGCTCCTGGAGGACAAGATGAAGGAAACGTATAACTTAACCACATGGGCTGGAGGAGACTTGGCAGGAGTGAGCAGTGTAGAAATAGTAGGTTGGAAGAATAGAAGGGGTTGCGGGGGTGTAAACCCAGGTACCTGTAAACCTGGTTAGAGCTTGGAAGGTTTCTGTATTCTAGACATGCTGGGACTGCTAGAGCCCTCTTTGTAATAAAAAAAATCTTGATTCTGAAATTGTCTCTCTGAGCATGTTCATGGTTTGTGTTCATGTACAGTAGTATTAGTGTTGCACACCATGTTTCTGCAGTGTTGCAAATGTTCACTGTCTCACATTCAACAAGAAGTCCAAAATGGAAAGAAACATTGCTTTCAATCAGAAATATGATTAAATTGACTAAAAATCAGCTATGAAACACAAATTAAATTTATTTTATCCAGCTAACTCCAGAAAATAACGGATTTAAACATGTAATAGAGTGCAATGGAAGTAGACACATCCAATCCCCAATACTCAACAACCTAATCCATAGTTATGTTGTGCACAACATATACTGTAACAACAACAACAACTTGCATTTATATAACAGCCTCATGCAGGATAGCATCCTAGAATTATTATATGTACTTCAATTTATGAAGTACCTTCTGACATGGAGCAATTTACCAAAATAAACTTGTGGTGTTATTATTCCAATAGACACAGTATAAGTGTCACTGTCATAACATTTCACTTCCCACTGTCAATGTCATAATACATCTGATACTGCAGAGATATGATAATGCAGTAACACTCCAACCTCTACTGACAATAACGTGTATTAATATGCCCTGTGGCCTGAGATAAACACTTCTCCCTCAGGTTACAAGAGCTCTTATTTATAACAATGGCCTCAATCTTCAACTTTCCTTTGAAGTGCCACTCCTATCAGGGACAAATACTGTCAGTGCTTTCAATGGGTTTCTGTATTTGCCACCTTTATTCTACTCATTTAGAGAGACGTTTTTCAGCCATTACCTTAAACAATATAATAATCCTTATATTCAATACAGAGCTTTTCACATTGCACAAATGCTTTACAGGATTTACCATAAAATGTAGTGACTCCGTATTTGTGGGTGAACACAGCAGCTGATTTGTGCACAGAAACTTCCCTCGAACAGCCATGAAGTAAATGATCCATTTTATTTTAGGGAATTATTGGCCAGGAAATTGAGAGAAACTCCTTTCTCTTATTTCTGACAAATTGATAGAATTATTTAGTTGGGCATATTCATTCTGCTACATTTTATCCAAATTCCTCAAGTTGGCTGCCTTATTCACCTAAAATAAACAGTCAAAAATATACTTCACAGCAACTCCTGTAAAGCGTTTTGAGATGTCTTCACAATGTGAAAAAGTTCTATATCAAATACAAGGATTATTTATTATTGTAATTAAAAGTTTCCGACAAACATATCAGTCCAAAATATTTCTTTGCTATATTTTCTCAGTATTGTGGAAATGCTGCTGTTAGAGTCCAGAATTTTGTTGGGCACCTGAATATCTGATACATGCAGCAAAGGGTTTAAGAGTATCCAAACCAGACAAACACATATGTATGCTATCTACACATGGACATTACTTGTGTCTGCAAATGAAATGTGCACTCTCTCCCTGCTTTACCTAATTCCAGAGTACCAGGCATAGGTAGGCAAAAGTTGTGAGATACTGCTCAAGTTAAAACAACTAAAACTGCATAGCTCATCTGGCAAGTTTCCTGCTGCTTGTCCAACCAGGGTCACCCTACCCATTAGCGTTTTGGCTTGCAGGGTGAACAGGATCAGAGTGTCAAGAATCCATGCCCCCAGTGAGTCCTGAATGAAATATAAAACTAACCTAACTGGAAGGCAGTCACATCACAGAAATAATTTTCACTAGTCTCTGAATTAATTTCAAACAGGTGACAATCTTCTGTCAGGACTGTAACAAAAAATAAAATAAGACCTAACCCTTGATATCATATGGTTAAGACTACAGTATTGCTTTCTGATATATTTGCACTTGCCCTTTCACCCACAAAATACAGTCAAGCCACTTTACAATATATTCTGCAAAGCACTTTGAGATGTCTCAACAATGTGATAAGTCATTATATCAAATGCAAAGATTATCATTATTATCATTGCCACCATTTCACTGCACATGCTCAACAGGGAATAAGTCTACATCTACAACAGAGGAGGTTACTGCGGTTTCAATCAACAGCGCTCAACTCTCTCCCACTCAAGAGCAACAAACAATGCCCATTGAAAAATCCCCAAAGAACTTACAAATAGATTCTAGCACTCTCATGACTTTTCCTTTGTAATTCTGATAAGCATTTACAATATGTAGTGAGTTCAATTTACTCTGCTGCAAAGTACAGTTTAGCACCATTAACTTCATAAGTCTGCAACACATTTGCTATTTTTAAATCACTTACTTTATGATTGAACTTGCTCTTGATTTTTTTACGAATTAAATTTAATTGTGGAAATTTGCGAGAAACAATTTGAAGCTGTAGAACAGATCTTAATCTGCAGGAGTTGCTGATTTCTTCTGATGCAGAAATATTACAGCAGTTTTCAGTGGGTTAAATGGAATACAGGATGTGAACATTTGTATTGATTTGATGTTGGCAATGATATAGACTGCACAAGGCTCACTGTGTATCTGGAAAACAGACAAGCCAAACAAGAAAATTCCCTGGAGGCTTAATCACTATGCCCGCAATCACCTCTTGACCTGACCATTTTTTATTTTCTGAAAAGCTCATGTTCACATTACAAAATCTACTTCCACTCACTTGAAAATTTAACCCTTAGAGCCCTGCCAACTTCTTTACAAATTGGGATGTCCTCACTCTGTAGAACCAACATGTTAACACGTTTCTAGCTCTTACTTCCAACTTTACCATTAAAAATTGTGTTTGCGATTAATAAGTTTGCATTGAAGAAGTTTACTTTTTTTTTAAATTTGATTTTGCCTTGTGCACCAAAATCACCTACATTTTATTTTTTTAAAAATGACTTTTCTACCCGCTCCCCCAGCTGTATTCTTTCATGCATTGGAAAGGATACAGTAATCTGCTCCATGTTCCTTGCCACAACCACTATTAATAAGCCTAGGTCAGTTAGTAGCACTCTCTGTGTCACAAGATTGTGAGTTCAAACCCATATCAGGACTCTTAACTCAGACTGACACCCCAATATAGTGTTTGTGTGTGGGGAGGTGTGGGAGAGAACACTACATGTTGGAAGTGCTGTTCTTCTAAGAAGATGTTAACCCGAGGTCCCACTTGTCTATGCAGGTGGACATTAAAGACCCCATCACTACTCAAAAAGAGATGGAAGTATCTGCTTGGGTCCTGGCAAATAATCCCCTAAATAAAACTGATTATTTCACTTCATGGATGTTATGCTATGTGCTGTGTGCAAAATGGCTGCTGCGTAAACCTACAAAATCCACAGTCACTTTACACTTCACTATGATGTAGTTTGAGACATCCTCCCTACATGAAGGGTTCTATACTAAATGTCATTAACCACCAGACCCAAAAAATGTATAGCAATTGCTTGAAAAATTGGCCTGGCTGGCTGAATTTTGAGCTGATGGAAATCACAGTGGAAGACAGTTTACCTCAGACTCGGGGTAAATCGGACAAAACACCAGCCCAGATTCATTTGTACTCTTACCTGTTTTAAATATGCCTGTTAATTTGGACAAAAATCTGGTTAATTCGGACAAAATGCCATGCTAATGGTTGCCACTGCATCAACTCATTCGCATCTTCTGTTTGATTCAGTCTAAGCAGCTCAATTCAGACTCCAGCCATTCATAATCAGCTCTGGGCTGGCCATCGGGGAAGGGGCAGAGGAACGGAGAAGAAATGAGTGAGAGGATAGTGATAGGAGGTGTCAAATTGTAATTGACTGTCAGCCTGGAGCCGCTAGTGAATGGCTGGAGTGCCCATCATGCACAAGCAGCTCCGGGCTGTCAATCAGCAATAACCAGTGAGGAGAAGGGATGTGAATTAGCAGCGGCTCCGAGATGTCAATCAATTGATCGCCTCCTGTCCAATGAGAATGGAAATGGGAGTGAGGAGGTGGTGCTACAACTGCTGCTCCTTTACTGGGCAGGAAGGGAAGAGGTAAGAGAATTTCAGTTAACCTTAGACCCTGCTTAAAGTGGACAAAATGGCTGATCCCGATGTATCTGGCTAAAGCGGTTTCCACTGTACATCTAAAAATGTAGTTGCTCCCATTTTTCCCAACAGATGGATAACGGAGCTGGAGAAAGCAGCAGAAAGGTATTAGAAAACCAAAAGAAAAATTAGAATAAGAAAGGCTAGCAATAGGGAGAGACAATAAAAAAGATGAGAAAATAGGAGGAAAATATAATGGTAGGACAAATACGGGTAAAGATTTTAAAATACTTTGGTCTGCTGACATTACAAGGGTGAACCCAGCTGTCTGCAAGACCATAATTAACTAGACAGAAGGAGAACGTCCATTTTTATAGCATTTATAAAATGTACTTCACAGTAATTACTGTCATCTGTAATGACAGGAGTCAACCATTCTGTACGTAATCAAGCTCCATAAACAGGACATCAAGAGAAACTCCCTTCTCTCTTCTCAGTTTAACCTCTCATCTGAAGAGACAGCACCTCCAGCATTACAGCAACCTCCCACCACTGCACTGAAGTGTCAGCTTTAGATTGAATAACTCAAATCCAAACTCCAGGCTTGAACGCACAACCTATGACCAAAGGAGAGAGTGTTACCAGTGTCGGTAGCCAGGATGACACCTCTGGAAGCAGACTGTGTCTGGTAACATTTCTGTTGATTTATCTTCAACGTAACTTTCCTTCTTGTATCTGTCAAGTAGCCCCAGATCTTTAATTGCATTTTTTCGAAGGAGGGAAGGGGGGGGGAGGGGGTGAACGTTTTTACACTTTTCCAAATACCCTCCCCCAATAAACCTAAGCACATTATGCCATAAACGTCAAAGGCTAAAATGAGACGGAATCAAATCTGAGCGGGTGGCATATCTTTTCCAAAACAGTAAAGCTGGGAGGGAGGGTCTGAAAGGAGTTAACAGCTGGGAGTTGATGCAGGTTTATTTTTGCACCAGAACAATCTGATCATTGCCCTACAACCCCGAGCTGTGGATAGCCTCACGTACACCCTCTGACATTTCAGCCTTTCTACAAATCACCTAATATTTTACCAAAGGAAAGCTTGAGGAACTAAAAACCTTCTCCACCACCACCAGTCGCACTCAGACAGACCGACAACTTTGTCAGATGCTGTCCCAGGGAGGCTGTGATGTAAGGTGGTGGATGGTGAACTTATAGATATATTTCCGTTAGAAAATAATATCTCGGGATACAATATATAGTTTGGGACACGATATGTCAAGTGACTGCCAGGATGGTAGAAAGCGAACTGGATGGATTTTGGTCTTCTTTCGCTTAGTAAATTCTTATGTGCTGAGGGCTGGTTATTTCAAGCTGCAGCAATGCAGCTCAGCGCAGCCTTTAGTCAGAGTGTCCCACAGCGCACAGGAGCTCTGCTGAACTGAGCCAAGTGACTAACACAGCGAGGAAACTACTGTAAAGTGTCTCGAGCACTCGGGGCTCAGAGCTCCTCACTCACAACCACAGAGCATCGCATCCGATCACCTCCCTCCCCCCTGTCCTGCTCTGACTGCCCCCCCCACCCCCCCGCAAGTCCCGGCTCGGACCCTTCTCCTGCCGTCCTCTCCAATGGCTTTTGCAAAGGCAGTTCATTCAGCTGCTTGTTCACGGCAGCTCCTGCTCTGCTCTGCTCTCTCTGCTCTGCTCTCTCTGCTCCGCTCTCCCCTCTCTCTGAAGCGATGCTCTGTGAGTGGGTGACACGGCTCCCGGGGATCCTCTCCCCCTCACTCTCCGCTGCAACTCACCCGATCGGGTTTTGATGATGTCTCTGAATTCGTCCCCTTCCCCCGCAGATTCCTCTTTCGGATCCTCGGGATGCGCGGCTTCAGCCATGGCTCCGCTGCCCTGCCCTTGCCCTGCCCTTGCCCTGCCCTGCCCTTGCCTTGCCCTGCCCTGCCCTGCCCGGCTCGCCTCGCCCCGGCTCGGGTCCTGGCCGCAGATCCGGGTGAAGATGGCAGTAATTTCTGATGCAAATAAAGAGGGGTCTCAGTCGCAGCTCCTGAAGTCTCTTTTGCGAAGGAGGGCGACCTCAACGAGAAGAAAAAAAAGAGAGTCAGAGGGGAGAGAGAAAAAAAAAAGGGTTACAACTTCCAAACAGGATCGACTTCAACAGGTGGGCACTTCTACTTCTCTCAGCGTTTCTCCTCAAATAGAGTTGCGTCCAAAGGGAAGCGGAGGGACCAGCCCCAGTGCACCAGGAGCCAGGAAACTTGACACGACATAAATCAGAAGCAGGTCCACATGAGCTGCTTGGCCAGGATTGCAGGGCAAAACATTTTAAAAGACAGTATCCCACCCCCCTACCCCTCCACTCCCCCCCCCCCCACACCCCCACACACACAGTATTTTACAGACATCACAGAACTTATGTAAGGCTCCCCACGGTGCCATTAGCATCGTCACAATAATTATAATTATAAAGCTGGAAAAAAAACACACACACACACACACTGCAGAGATAGAGCAAAATGATAACTGGCATCTGCTCTGACATCAAAGAAGGTTTCGCGGCGAGGGAAGACGTGAAAAGAGTGGCTAAATACTGGACAGACGGTTTTTTTTTCCCCCCTGAAAAATCCAAAGCGCGTGGAAGACGCAAGCTCTGTTTCCCAAACGGTCATTGCGGTTTGTTTTCTTGTTGTATTTTAGAAGTGTGGTACGCTGTCTTCAAATCAGGTTCGGTACTTTAACGCGGTTCCGAGTCACTCCCCCACTCCCCACCCCCTCCCCACTCCCCCACCCTGATTTATCTCCCAGATTATTCTTTATCTAAATTAAATGAATTTCACCGGCTCCATCAGCAGCACTCTCGCCTCCGAGTCAGAAGGATGTGGGTTCAAACCTCAAGGCGAGACTTTCAGATGAGAGTGTTGGTTGACGCTCCAATTCAGCGTTGGGGGAGCACTATATTGTCAGAGGTTCTGTCCTTTGGATCAAATATTAAAATTAAGTTCCTGTTCAGATGGACATTAGAGATCCGATTACAATTTGAAAAGAGAAGGGTGCCCGAGCCAACAATCCCCACATAAAATTATTTCATGGCTGTTTGCGAAAATCTCTGCACTAATTGTCTGTGGAGTTCACCTACAAATACGCAGACATTACACGTTATGTACAAATTCTGTGAAGTCGTTTGATTCACCAATGTTATAAGGCACTCTTAAGAAATGGAAGGATCATTATCTCCCAATCTCAATCAATTCATTTTACAGTATATTCTGTGAAGCACTTTGAGACGTCTTGAAGACATGATAAGGCGCGATAGCAAATACAAAGATTATTATTATTTGCTACGTTGTCACGTCAATACAAGGGTACTTCTAGATCGTATGAGTTATACCAACTGTTATGCATCATGGAGACTAAAAAGGAGGCACACATTTTTCCTTAGTACCTTATTAGAGTTTTGCATAACTGCTATTTTGAAAGCGGATAGTGTTTTATTACTCCACATTGCAGGTCTCAAATAAGAACTCGGCATAATCAGCCTAGCTTCTCAAATGACAGATACAAAATAAAGCCTTCACCCAAAATCCAAAAGGCCATTGGCTTGAATTTAGAAATTACTCTGTGGAACAGATTCCACAAATACAGAATGTCAGATCTCCATTTTAATACGGACATGAATTGGTAGGTTTCTATACATATTGCCAAACGAGTTGTGTCAGTGCTGTGAGTGGGATGCACACTTACGCAGCTATGGAATCGATTGGAGGGGTAGCAGAGCTCTACATGTTTGCTCTATCACAAACAGCTGGGGAGAATTTTGTTCTGGGTTCTAGATTTTCTCTATTATTGTAACAATTTAGCGTGTCCCACTGTTAGCAAATTCTTAAATACAGTCTTGAATTTTGAAGCTAGTTTTCTTTAAGTTATTTTAAGAACTACCAAAAAAGAGACTTCAAAGTTAAGGCTGAATTCAATAATTTCCTAAATCCTAGTCGCTCTGAAATGCTACATCAATAGAATAAATCTCGACCCAGGTGGAATTTTTCCCCAAGCATATTTTACTAGCTTCCTCACTGTTGCTAAGTGTTTTCTTGATTGAGGAAAGCTGACGGGAAGTTGTTAAATTTTTTAAATCAAAGAATATAAAAGGTGAATTTTGCAATTTTGACAGAATGCAAATTGAAAATAATTCAAGATCACCTCTGGGAAGCAATCTTGCATACATTGATCTGATCTGGCACCAAAGGCACAACCTATGTTATGAGATTTCAGCCTGTTTTTAAATACATTCATGCAAAACATCACATTTTGAGGCAGGAGAGATTAAAACCATAGCCACATAAAAATTCTACAAATATTGTCAGTGTCTCTTGAATTTAAAGAGTAACAACGGTCACATTTTGATTAACATTTAATTCCAAACACTTTCTTGTTAAGTAAAGGTATTAAGTCTCAGAGCCTCGATTTTGGAGCTGGACTTCCAAATACTGTGTACATTATATTAGGCTTACAATCTATATTGGAAGGATCACATAGAGTTTGATCCTGAAAAATATAATGTGGTCGTTAGAATAGGAAAAGCCAAAACATATGAAATTGTAAATATTAAATGGAATATAGAAGCAGAGGATTCTTGATCTGAAGATTTACAGGTAATTAAGGTGACAGCGCAAGGAGGTAAAGCCATAAAATAGTAAAAAGGCTTTATATCTGAAGGCGTGGGATAAAAAGCAAGTAGGTTCAGTTGAACTAATACAAGACTTTAGTTTGCTCAAAGTTGAAGTACTGTGTCCCCTTTTGTGCACTCCTTTGTGGGAATGATATAAAAACAGCTCACAGTGTAAATTCATTAGGGATTCGTTACCAGGGATGAGGGATTTCAATTTTGAAAAGGCTTGAGAAGTTAAGTCTTGTTTTCCCTCGAGCTAAGAAGCTTAAGGAGTGACCTGAAAGAGATCTTAAACATCATAATCATAAAGGGTTATAATTGGACAAATAATAACAGATTATTTCCATTGATCGGCAAGCCAGTAACGAGAGGGCACACATGTAAGATTAAATCACAAAAAGATCTAAAAGGGAGGTTAAAATAAAACTAGTCTTTAAACAGAGAATGGATGGGAATTTTTCTGCCACATAATTGTTGCTGAAGTAGAATTCATAAATTATTTTCAAAGGGAATTAGATAGAACCTTTGTGGGAAAAAAGAATATTAAAGGAGGTAAGAGGAGTGAGAAGCAAGAGAGTGGGATTTGACTAGTTGATTCATGTGGAGGAAAACTCCAGTGTAGATTTGATGGCCAAATAGTCTGTTTCTGTGCTTTATGATTCTGGAGTGAAATAGAATACTTTGTTAGAGATGGGTTCAAGAGAAGGTACAACAACAACAACAACAAAATTACATTTATACAGCGCCTTTCACTTCGGGAGGACGTCCCAAGGCACTGGACAGAGTTACGGACCCAATCTGAGGGTCGGGGTGGGGGAGTGGGGAGGGTAAGGGGGAAAGCAGGGAGATCGAAAGCACGGTCGAAGAGGAGGGTCTTGAAGGTGGAGAAGGAGGGGACGAGACAGAGGGACTGCGGGATGGAGTACAAGAGGGTGGGTGCAGAATGGCGGAAGAATATTGTTGTTCACAATATACATTAATGATTTGGATTTGGGAATCAGCAGTACAATTTCAAAATTGGCGGACAACACCAAATTGGGGGGAAAAATTAATACAGAGGAGGACTGCAGCAAATTACAGCAAGACATTAATAAACTTGCTGAGTGGGCATTTAAATGGCAAATGCATTTCACTATAGAAAAGTGTGAGGTGGTACACTTTGGTAGAAGGAATAACGCAGTCACATACATCCTGGAAAATAAAAACCTAAATAGGGTAAAGGAGCAAAGGGATCTAGGGGTACACATACACAATTCACTAAAAGTAGCAACACAGGTTAATAAGGCCATAACAAAAGCAAACAAGCATTGGGGTTCATTTCTAGAGGGATAGAATTGAAAAGCAGGGAATTTATGATAAACTTCTATAGAACCTTGGATAGACCACACTTAGAATACTGTGTGCAGTTCTGGTCCCCACATTATAGAAGGGATGTAGAAGTAGTGGAGAGGGTGCAACGGAGATTCACAAGGATGATCCCAGAACTGAAAGGTTATACCTATCAGGAAAGGCTGAACATACTTAGATACTTTTCTCTTGAAAAGAGAAGGGTAAGGGGTGACCTGATAGAGCTCTTTAAAATGATGAAAGGTTTTCATAAGGTAGACATAGGGAAGATGTTTCCACTTGTGAGGGAGACCAAAACCAGGGGCTGTCAATATAAAATAGTCACAAATAGATCAAATAGGAAAGTCAGAAGAAATTTCTTCACACAGAGAGTAGTTGGAATGTGGAACATGTTACCATAAGGCGTTGTTGAGGCAAATAGCATAGATGTATTTAAGGGAAAGCTAGGTCGGTACATGAGGGAGAAAGGAATAGAAGGTTATGCTTGAAGGCTTAGTTGAGGAAGTGCAGGAGGAGGTTCATGTGGAGCATAAACACCAGCATAGACCAGTTGGCCGAATGGCCAGTTTCTTTGCTGTATATTCTAATATATTCTAATGTAAAAACAGAATCTTTTCAAGGGTATTTTGCTGAGAGTTCAAAGCAAGCATGTACCACAGGGAAGTACGTTGAGACAAAGAAAAGTACTGATTTAGGGGAATGAGGGAAGTGATGAGGGGTAAGGAATAAAAAATTAGTATAAATAGAGGACAACATTCAATATAACACAAGGTAAGAAAGTCTAAGAAACTGGTCAAGTGAACTATGATAGAGAATAAGAATAAAAAATATTTAAATCTTCACAGTAATCAGGTGGCGAAAGAAGTAAGGAAGGTCCTCGAAGGTATTGAGGGACTGTGGAAAACAAATGGACTAACCAGCTTATTTGTGTTCATGTTCACAGGGGATGTTAATGGGCTATCTATGCGATACACAAATTGAATATGTGGAGTGAGATGATGAAATGCAAAGGAGAATACAGACCACAATGCATCATTTGGTTTGCAGACGAAGATACTTAGGGAAGTGGAATGCACTGCTCCACAAGGCCACAAAGGTGGAAGCAATCAAGATGCTTTAAAGCGAAACAGATATTTGCTTGGAGAATAAAAGCATTATGGGGAAAAGTTGGGGAAATGGGATTTGAGGACAAGAGACAATGAAATTAAGAATGTTACTAGAAGGATAAAAGTGAAGTCCTGTAGCTCAGTGGTTAGAGCACTCTCCTTGCAAGCAAGACACCTGGGTTTGATTCCCGGCAGGGCGAAACTCTGGACAAGTTTCCTTACTCCACACGCCTGATAATAACCCCTCAAGAAAAAAAAACTACAAGAAATTAGTCACTTCAATCCATGACTGTTTGTGGGACACTGCTGTGGGCAATTGGCTGCTGCATTTCGCCCCAAAAAATTTCCAGTTAATTCACTTTACAGTATATTCTGTGAAAAGCTTTGAGCGTCTAGAAGACATGAAAAGTGCTATATCAAATGCAGTAATTACTAATATTAAAAGGAGAGATTTGGAATGGCTGCTTATTCCACAAGGTTGAAAACAGCATGGAAACTGCTCTGGTTAAGATCACAAACGGCATCCTGTTCATCTGTGACCAGGGCTCCCTCTGCCTCCTCGTCCACCTCTTCTCTGCTGCCTTTGATATCGTGGACCACTCCATCCTCCTCCACTGCCTCTGCTCTCACCTCAACCTTCAAGGTTCTGTCCTTGAATAGTTCAGGTCTTATTTTTCACACCACCTCCAATTTGTTTCTACTAACGGTTTCTCTTCCAGCCTCTGCAAAGACTTGTGAGGTGTTCCTCAGGGCTCTGACCTCATTCCCCTCCTCCTCAACCTCTACATATTCCCCCTTGGTGACATCATCTGCAGACATAGAATCAACTTCAACATGTACAGAAAAATAAGGAAGATTGGGTTTACGATGAATGTCTTCTTGAAGTTGCAAACCACCGACACAAAAATAGGCAAATTGCTCTCCTACCATGTCATACATTTCTACGATTCTAAGGATTTTTTAAAAATCACCCATAATAGGTTGAAAGGCCTCTTTCTGTACAGAAAATGTCTATGTTTCAATTGTTTAATAAATAAGCAGAACTTCCTTAACGGGTTCAATAATAAATTATTTGTTTCCTGGTCCCTAGTAAATGGTGAAATTGGGTGGGATTCCTGAGTGAATCACTAGAAACAAAAATGAGAAATGAAAATTGGAAATGTCAAATATAGCATATATTGATAACAAAGAGCACAGCTGTAGCTTGAAGTAAAAAAAAAACTGAGGTTTTTGAACTTGAAATCAGTGGCTGGAAAATATTGGAAAACATATTGAGTGAAGGCACTTTGACATACCCACCAAAATACAACGGTTCATGGAAGGGAACAAATCCATTGATTGAGATATTTAACAGAAAGACAGACAGATATTTAAGAAGTAAGGGAGAAAGGGCAGGGAAATAGAAAAAAAAATCTTTGTAATATTCTAACAAAATAGCAGAACACAATCAATGGGCTGAATGGTCTACTCCTGTTCTTATGTTACTATATTACAATCTGTAACAGGAATCACAAATATCCACTCCTGTTGGTAAGCAGTATTGTGTCAAACCTAAGTGGAAGTAAATCACATTGGAGCGGAGCTCCTGTGGAGTCATTGTGATGGCCTTACAATTGCATGGAGCTTTGTGAATTTATGAATATTTGTGTGTTTTACAGCTGCCAGTTTGGTATCTAATTTTGGCAAAATTATTGAAACATTTCTTCTCATGTTTCATCTGTACTCAATGGTGACATTACCCCCCATGGAATACAAAATATACATCAGGGAGCTGATGCTGTTCTGTGAATCCATCATATGCTAAGGGCCAAAAATAGTGATCTTTCATAATTTGTGATATGTTTGCATTAGCAAAGAATTTTTTATTTTATATCAGCGCACATCTTAAAACTGCTACAATCACCTTTTTGGGAACATATTAGAATGTTTTCATGGTTGCTGGAAATGCCCAACCTTTCACATTGAGTGATATCCAAGAAAGTGGATGGAAACTGAGATTTTATTGTGACATATGTGCTTTGGTTTGTATTATTCCTATGGAGATTAGAAGTGTTTTCAGTAATGTTTTATCTGATATTGCATAAATGGCTGGTACTAGACTTTTGCTATATTTCCTCCCCTTTTTGATGTTGTAAATTCAGCGCACTGATTTTCGGAGGTTTGCCCAGTGCTAAGTTTTCTCCTTTAGCCACCTGTTTTCCACTCTGACACGGTCCTTTTGAACATGGAAGTTATTACTTACTGTACAAAATCTGAAAAGAAATGTCAAACACAGCCAGACGCTAGCCTGTTAGTGAGAGAGCAAGGTAACTTATTAGGACTGCTTCTTTCGTATATTCAAAGGATCAAACTAATTATAATCCTTACATTTAATATAAAGTATTTCAAAGCACTTTGCAGAATTTATTGTAAAGCAAAGTGACTCGTATTTTGTAGAGCCAGCTCAATAGCAGCAGTAACAAAGATTGCAGCTCACTCTCCCACACTCTCTATAGTTTATGCCTCAAAAATCAGGAGAGAGAAATATGTTATACTTAATTTTAATGGGTTGTTCAGATAAGTTTAATTTATTCCTCTGACGTGAAGCTGAAAGGCTGAGTGTACGGTCTGCCCCCAAATGTCACTATTTGGCTAGAAAATATATGGTCATTGCACTTTACAGTAAATCCTGTGAAGGGCTTTGAGATGTCCTCCTGACATGAAAAGTGCTATATTAAGGGCAGGGATTATTATAAATAGCTGCCAAGACATACCAGACAGTGCCTAAGCATGACATCCTTTCCAAATCCACCTATCCTTAGTTGGTGCAGCTGCAGTTTTCACAGGAGGCTCCCGGAGTCAGATCAAAAACTGAGCAGAGCAGCGCTCAAACTTGTGTCAATCCTGTTCTGAGGTAGGGTTACCATGCTAATGTTCACCACCAACAATTTTTAAACGAGTAACAGAAAAGAAAACTACATTAGTTGTATGGAATTAAATACACATTGGAGGTTTGCTATCCCAAAGCTAAGTGATCATTTTTTAAAAAATGTTTGCAACGGTTGCTTTACTGAGCAGCATTACTGAACATAAATTGAGTTGGCAAAATAGTAATAAACATGTAATTGAAAACTACAAATGAATAGCAATTGCATCATTTTTTGGAACTTTTCTACGTTTAACAGAGACAACCTTCAGTATGAACAAGAAAAAATTAAAATAGAAATAAATAGTCCTTTTAAACATACATAAAGTATATGTAAAGTTGAAACCTCCAAAAATACACAGGTTTTTAATTTTGTGGATAAAAACGGAGTTTACTGACCCTTGCCCACAAGGCAAAGGCCACATCAATTTCCCGTCACATAAACAAATCAAGACTCTAAATCGTCAAATATTTGACTCTACCATCTTTTTTTTCATATCAAAAATACATCATTTAATTTCAGTTTCATGACACAGTCGTCCGATCCTCAGGCAACTATCTGGGATTGACAACAAAATCAGTGGATGATTTATGAGCAACCATATTACTACCTCCGCAAAACATACTTCACTTTAGCAACATGGTTCTAATTTGTTTAATTTAGTACACATTTCGATTGAGACAGTTTTATCACAGAGTTTAGACTCAATTATTGGGAAAATATCACGTGCGTAATATTATGTTATTTAAATAAATATTTTCATCATTCTAGTCAATCAATCAATCAAACGTTTGACACAAAGGACGGCATTTTTAACAATGCATGGCTCTCCCAACATTGAATTCGAATGGTAGCCAAGAATAAAATGTTTTAAGATAGTGGGGGAAAGCAACTGTTGTGTTTCTAAACACATTCTGTTCCTTCATTAAGGAACAGTTTATCAAGTGGTCGAAAATTGTGATCCAAACCCATCTCTAACAAAAAACAAAACAACAAAATTATATTTATAGAGCATCTTTCACATCAGGAGGATGTCCCAAAGAGCTGAACAGTCAGGTGTTGGGGCCCGAGCATGGGGGAGGGTTGGGGTAGGGCTGAGGGAAGGCAGAGAGGTGGGAGGGTGACCAAAGGCACGGTCGAGGAGAAGTGTCTAGAGACTGGCCTTGAAAGAGGCAAGGGAGGAAGCGAGGCGAAGGGACCGTGGGATGGAGTTCCAGAGTGTGGGGGCAGAGAGGCTGAAAGCCCAGCCGCCAATGGTAGGGCAGATCGGCGTGAGACATGGAGCAGGCTAGAGCGTGCCAAACGGAGGAAGCGGGCAGGTTGGTAGGGAGTCAGCAGGTCAGAGAGGTAGGAGGGGGCAAGGCCATGGATGGCCTTGATAGTGAGAATGAAAATCTTAAACTCGATCCTCTGGGGGATGGGGAGCCAGTGGAGTCGGGCGAGGGTGGGAGTGATGGGGTCACGGAGCCTGGTGAGTGAGAGTACACGAGCTGCAGAGTTTTGGATGATTTGCAGCTTGTGAAGGGAAGAGTTGGGAAGGCCGATGAGGAGGGCGTTCCCGTAATCGAGCCTTGATGTGACGAATGCATGGCTGAGGGTTTCGGTAGCCTGAGGAGTGAGGCAGTGGCAGAGTCTGGCAATGTTGCGGAGGTGGTGGTAGGCAGTGCCAATCGTGGCACGGCTGTGGGGGAGAAAGAACAGTTCAGGCTCAAACAAGATACCCAGGTTTCTGACTGGCTTAGTGAGGTTGAGTGTGCAGCCGTGGAGACTGATGCTGCCAGCACCTGAGGTGCAGAGGCGCTGGCACGAGCCAATCAGGAGGGCCTCGGTCTTGCTGATGTTGAATTGGAGCAAAGTTGGCCCTCGTCCAGGACTTGATGCTGGACAGGCAGTCGGTCAGGACGCCGGTAGTCCTGGAGTTGAGGGTGGAGGCAGAGAGATAGAGGACGTTTGACAGGTTAAGAGTAACTACCCTCCCCCCACCGCCCTCCAGCTGTAATCCAGCTTCTCTGCTGCTCTCTGTGAGGGAAGATCATACTCCTCAGATTGAAATCCTGAGACATCCCGATCCCAGCCAACAGAGAGCCAAAGGCAAAGCCTTCCTGGCAGTAACTCCATCCGCACGAATAAATCCGAACCTCAAAGTGGGAGCACTGTCAGCCCAAGGAGGAACTGTTAATAACACTTGATCTTAGCCAAAAGGCCAAAGAAGCTTCACGCTGCATATTGGCTGGCCGCTACTTGGCCTAGAAGTTGTTGGTTCTGACACTGAATTTTAATAATGAAAAGGTATTCTAGCTCCCAGCAGTGACATTGCTCACCTTGTGGAATACACTAAAGAATATAAATAAACTATCTGAGCATAGTCAGAACGGGTCAGAGCCCAAGGAGTCGACTCAGCATGACAGCTGGACATAGTGTGAACTGAGTGACGGCTGCTGTGATGGATTTCCACTTGCCTTTGGTAACATTGTGGTAAGCCTGAAGAGGGAATGGTGGTAAAATCAAATGTTTCATTTAATTTGATTCTATTGTACTTTCACAAAGCGACGATTTAAACAGTGGTACAGAAAGCCATCAGCCGCATTTGCCCTGAACAGGAAAAGGAAATAAAAAAGGTTAAAAAACATACAATGAATTACAACAACTATGTATTTGTGTGGTACCACACTTTCAAACACTATTCAAAATCCCTATACAATAGTTTATATTCATAGCCTGTAGTATCATTCACTGTTTAGACAGATGAGGAAATAACTTGAGGAGAGGTGAGGAGAAATTTCAGCTCCGTTCAGATTATCCCTACGTAGCATTTTGGAACATGCAGAATTTGAAAAATTGTTGGATTGCTCCTACAGCCACCTAAATATATAACCTACTGTAACTTAAATCTACATGCAGACAAGGCCACTGAAGTTTAAGAAAATGCCTGAAGCTTCAAACCCTCACGCAAGATCGCACCTCACATGCAGCTGACTGACATCTGCTACGAATTTTATTATGAACCGGTTCACGACACCATAAATCTACCAAGCATCCTCCCTCACATCTGTTGAACATTTGTCTCCAAATCTTGCAGCACTGTAGGTGTCACTGTATTACCAATCCCCAACAGTAATACAGTGTGTGTGTGAAATCAAGTCCCATATCACAAACCTCCAGTGCTTATGCTGGCAACACTTTGCTGTTGGCTTGGTGAGAAAATAGTGTGGTAGAGTCCCAGGATGCGACACTTTCCCCTTCCTGCACATTTTCCTATTTGACCTTATTGTCCCCTAAATCTTTCAGCTTCCCCTTATGGCTCGCTGTCAGTTACGTTAGTGTGACCTAGTGCAAATGTGTTCCAGTCAACATTCATCTCCCCAATTCCCCTTCAATGGTTCTGTGGGTGAGCTTTCAGCCATTCTGCCCCCACTCTCTGGAACTCCTAGAGTCCCTCTGTCTTGTTCCCTCCCTCCCCACATTCAAAGGCTGCCTCAACCCTTGTTTATTTGTCTACACTTTTAGTCATCTTTCCACTCCCCATCCTCTTCAGCTCTCACTCCCCAGATCAGTATGATAAGATCCTTGAAAGGGAGCTCTCCTTTTTCTTTGTACATATACTACAGTATTTTTGACTAAAAAAGGAATATGGCAATCATTCTGAATGAGTTACAAATGAAATGTTATTCTTCATTTATGTAATGACATAATAGTTAAATCTTCTATCATATTAGCTTTAGCCAATTAAATCAAATCTATCTATTTATGGGACATATTAAATAATGCAAAGCTAGAAATGAATAAAATAGGAGCACAAACATGTACAACTCAAATAATTAAAGCAATCTTATAAACTGTGCAAACTTGGTGATGAAAGCACATTGTGAAACAACATGACTGAGTTTGTCATTACCTGAGGACAGCTAAACTTTATAAACCAAACATTACAAATATAGAATTATTAAATACTGTAGGGAATAGTTTTTAACCCCAGAAAGGCAATGCAAATAAAAAGGCAATGCCTGTAAAGTACATTTTTAGATCAGTGGAAAGAAGTGTCTGCTTAAGTGTGGTGTGAAGACCTTACCTTAATGGAGTCCTGTAGCTCAGTGATTGGAGCACTCGCCTCACAATTATAATGCAAGGAAAGTTCTGAAAGCCCTTTTGAAATCCACCAATTTCCTACTTCATTAAACTTTAACAGCTAGCATTTGCTCAGTACAGATTGGCTGCCATGTTCACCTACAAATACAGTCACTATACATAACAGAACCCTTTGAGTGTTTTGATCTGATGAAATGCTATATTGATTATTATAACCTAAATAACAAGGCAAATACAGTAAAATTCACATAACTCATATTAATTGGGGCCATACCACTTAATATGACTTACATGAAGTCCGAGCTGCAGGCGAACTGTATAAGTCGTAAAAAATCAGATTTAATCAATAATCTACACTGCACATGCATAATTCAATGCATATGGTAAATTCACATGTGATAGTTCGTCACTGCAGCCGGTAAGTGCGAATGCAGTGATGGGTCAAGACTACATTTCCATTGATTTAATGCATCTTGATTCATCACCACATGTGCACTTATTGGCAAGCATTAGAATCCCATTGAATCCCGGGAAATGAAGTTCTTCAGCGCACGGATCAAGATTACATTTCCTGCGATTCAATGCAACTGGCTGGTAAGTGTGCATGAATTAATGGGTTAGGATGTCATTTCCCGCAATTCAAAGCAAACGATAAGTGTGGGAGTAATGGAGGGTAGGGGAGAGGCGTTACGAGTTAAGAGGTGATTAATATGAGTTGTGCAAAGAAATCTAAGTGGTTTTGATAGGAAACATCGGATGAATGTACGACGCAGGTGATTATACAATTTATAAAGATACGACGTATTCAAGTTTTACTGTAGTCACTGATTCACACTGAACACCACTATCACCATTCCACAATTTGTCTAAGGTACTTACCCTGATACCAATTCATCAGGTCTCAGATTTTCTTACTGATTTCTCCCCAAGTCTGGGGTTATTAGTTCCACTGCGTTTACAAGACCAAGTCGCCTTCTGCCAGGCCCTCAAATTGGCATGTGCAGGAATTCACCCATCTCATCCAATCAAACCAGAACACACTGTACTTGTATTATTACTTTGATGAAAGTTGTGAAATTTGGCTTTTTCTTGATGGCTTCCTTAGTCCCCTGGAAGATCTGCACTCCACAATTGTATTCACATTAGCGAAAAACTTCCAGTTAAATACGTGCTTAAGTAATAAACTAGGCCCCTTTTATCATTATCATCAGACACTCTTGCCTATTGGCAACTTTCATTGCCTATAAAAGACAATGGCCACAATATCTAGTTTCACTGCACATTGCCACAAAACACGTGCCACTAATCATCCATTGATTATTCCCACATTTGCGCACATCTCATATTCCACAACAGCTGAGCGCACTTCAAAATTAACATGCTGTTTGTGTTCCAAATGTAATCAGTTCATTTGTAGTCCCAGTGGAACCAATTTCCGCAGTCAAAATTCATAGCCACAAGGCAGGAAAACTCAATGACAGAATGTATGAGGGCAGAATGTAGAGAATTAATGTGATATTCTCCTGGATAGGAGGTGAATAAAGAATGATTGTTTACCAAAGCTGAAAACTGGTGAAACCCCAAATCAGAGAAAATCTACTGTAAAATAGTTTTTCTTTTGTTAAGTAATTCTCAAGAAAATATTCAAAGTGAACATATTTACAAGGCCTACATTTCCAGTGTCTGGGAATGAAGTTTACCTAATCCTTTCTAAGATTAGTTTTAGAGCTAAGATGTCAGATCAGACTCCTGATCCTAAGTAAATGTTAGGATCAGTGAAAATGTTTCGGTCCAAATAGACTCAGGAAGAGTTAAGTCAGCGTCCCTCCCATATCTCACTTGGAAAATTGTTATGTTCAAATATTTAGTATAATCTTCAACTGTTTCCACAATTGTGACATGCTTTCTAAACAGAGATTTCAAAACTGCATATTTCTTTTTTCACAGTTGAGAAATTAAGAAATGGAGTTCTAGTATTTCATAGAGGAGGTTAGTTCTGATCAGCTTTACATTTTGGGATAAGGTTTCACTGTAGAATTATTCGGGATGTATCTGGACTCTATTGGTGATTTTTTATTTTAAGTTCACAGCTTCAGACTTTGTACTTTAATCGAGTCTTGGTGGATGTTGGAGAGGTGAGCAGAGCAGAGCAGAACAGATGTTGGCATTGGGGAGAGACATGACTGATCCACCCTTTCCGATTATGGTGCTAATCAGGTAGATGATCAAAGTTTCACTGTAAACAGTTTTCTATTTTAATTAGTGATGGAAATGAAGTAGGCTTCTGTTCTGAAATTCCTATGTAATTCCAATTTAATAATGGGGTAAAAATTGACCAATTTTCCTAAACTAAATACCTCAAAATTTTCATCCTGGGGTTTCTGATAAGAACTTTGATTTATAAATCTTTTAAATCCAAGGTGACTATTGCAACATTCATATTCCTATCAATTGTAAAGACAATATTTTGTTGCTCCAAGATTACTTTTTCTCATTTTTGTAGTCTCTCCCCATTCTGTCCTTTGAATGAAATGTTAAACTGGGATCCCGTCTGCCTATTCAGGTGGATGTTAATGATCCCATAGCACTATTCGAAAAGAGAAGGGAGTTTCTCTTGGTATCCTGGCCAACTATCCCCAAAATAAAATTGGTCACTCAATCCATGACTGTTTTTTGAGCCATTGCTATGCACAACTGGTTGCCGTGTTTTGCTCATAAAATACAAAGTAAAACTTCACTCTGAAACAATTTAAGACATCTCGATGAAGAGAAAGACACTATAACAAATGCAAGGATTATTATTATTATTATTAATCAAATTGAGGAAGCTCCTTACCTCCTCATTTGATGCTTCCTCCAGCTGGCTTACAATCAATTTCCCAAGTTCTTTCAATTTAGCTTGGCTCCAAAACTGAGAAACAGTGTGGGAAGTAACAGGTCCAAACCCACATCTTATCACTCTGTTTTGATGCAATGTTTTGATGCACCAAAGCCTCCAAGCATTTTAAAGTGAGTTCCTATTGTTTTGTTATGTTGCTAATGTTCATCAAAGTTATGTTTCTTCCGCCAAACTGAGTTTCCAATTTCCTTAAATAGTTACAGCATAAATTTACTGTTTTCTATAAGCTATTCAACACAAAATATGTTAGCACCTTTGGTACAAATATATTTGTACATCTGGTGTGCCACAATTAGAACCAGGACTCTTCTTAAAAAACTTGATTGGCAAGTTTCCTTTACTTCACACTGGCTTAATTAAAACTGGGTCCACTTTTATCCTCACTTTACATGTTTCTTATAAAAATCTTTAATCTATTTGAATATTTGTGATATGCTAAAATGTACAAAGCATCCCTGTGCTACTGAAAAAAATCTAATGAATTATAAATCAAATGGATTGGAGAGATGTTAATCATTTGTTTTCACTTTATTCTAAGATTGAATGGTAATCTGAATAAGACTTTTGGGATTTTCTTATGCCTGTAAATAAAGTAGAAATAATCCTTACATTTGGTATGGTGCCTTTCACATTGGAAGGATGTCTCAAAATGCTTCAAAAGATATACAGCAAAATATAATGACTGTAATTTGTAGGTGAACAGAACTGTAGGCAAGACAGACTGTGGGTTAATGATAATCTCCTAAAGTACACTATATTTCACTTGGTTCAGGACATAGTGTTCTCACCTTTCAGTCAGAAGATTGTGCTTTCTCAAGTCTTAGTTGATCTTCTTTAACCATACTGGCGATGGAATGCTGAATTGTTAGAGGTGCAATCCTTCAGATGAGATATCAACCAAAGTTGTATTCAGGTGGATGTTAAAGATCTTGTGACACTGCAATATTCAAAAAGAGAAGGGAGTGTATTCCACAGTCCTAGCAATAATTCTCCAGATAAATTGGTCATTTACCCTATGGCTGTTTGTAGCACCTGCTGTGTTCAACTTGAATGCTATGTTGTGTACAAATACACACTATCTTCACTTAGCAGCAATTACCTGTGAAGTGCTTTGAGATGTTGTTGATTTATGGACATCAAAGCAAGCTTTATTATTATTGTGCATGGATCTTTTGACTGACTGCTTGAAGGCACTTGAGACCATCGGCCACAATTCTTCTATCTTTTTAATCTCCTTGGAGATGTCAAGTCCCGAGTCAGTTCTTCTAGTTTGGCTTCAAAACGGAACAAAGTGAGACTCAAAAGATAATAAATGCTTTTTTTAGAACCATGATCATTGTGAATATTTCCTACCTCCCCTAGTTAAAATTGCAGACCATAAATACTCTACATTCAGGAAAATTGAACAAAAAAGGTCAAGTAGACAACCATTAAACATTTAAACATGTTTAAACATTTGACAGAGAACCCAGGGTACAATTTGAAAGCAGAAAGGACCTTCATCCTCATAGAGTCATATAATTATACAGGACAGAAGGAGGCCATTCAGCCCATCGTGTCTGTGCTGGCTCTTTGAAAAGAGCTATCCAATTCAATCCCATTTCCCTGCTCTCTCCCTATAGCTCTGCAAACTTGTCCTCCCCAGCTTCTGGAAGGATATCCTGGCCAACAATTCCCCATGTAATATAACTTGAATCATATCATGAGTGTGTTAGTAAGCTACTTGATTTGTTAATCCAAACTCTAAACCAATCACAGTGTTTACTCCCAGTTTTCTTTCGTACTTCCTGCCCTTCTTCTTATTGACTCTTTTGTTCATTTTCAATTTACTCTTAAAGGAGTATGCAATCAGCAGAAAAAATGCTGTTTTGAGGGACATTTCTGTGTACAAACTGGCTGCTGTATTCGCCTACAAAATATACAGTCCACTACACTTTTGAGTATATCTATAAAGTGTTTTAAGATAGCCTCAGAATTTGAAAGAAGCTCATTTCCTTTCACAAGGGCGAAACCTTGGGCAAGTTTCCTCACTCCACACGGCTAATAATAATCCCTCCAAAAACAAAACAATAATAAATTGGTCATTTTTAATCCACGGCTGTTTGTGGGACACCGCTGTGTGCAATTGGCTGACGTGTTTTGCCCACAAATATACAGTCAATTCACTTTACAGTCTATTCTGTGAAGCGCTTTGAGACGTCGAGAAGACGTGAAAAGCGCTATATCAAATGCAAGGATTATTATTATTATATCAAATCAAACAAGGAGTATTATTATTTTTATTATTACACTAAACTTCTAAGTGTGTTCTAGAAGTGATAAGAAAAAGAAAATCCAAACTTTCACTTGAAGATAACTTCACTAAAATTCACTTCACTTTAATATATTTTGGGAAGGCAAGAAGGAGTAAAATTTCCAGAATTCTGCAGGACCCAGATTGCACTCACAGAAAGTGATTGGAATATGGGTCCTAACTGCATATGTGTAGATACCAGGGCTTGGCTTAGCTGTGATGTATTTTATGGTAATATAAGAGTTATAGGTAATATAAATCCACCATCCATTGTGCGTAACAGAGGCTCTATTAAGTTTAATATCAAGTGTAAAGGTTATTATTGAACCAATGCACAAGATAATGAGATGTGGTTATGAAAGTGTTTAAAAAGTCAATAAAATCTTGGCATCAATGTTCGAAGAGATGAAGTGCTGTGAAGGTCTGCTCAGACTTCTCATTAAATAACAAATTGGTCTTTAAACAAAGGTTCTCGTGTTTTGTAAGATGCGTCCAAATTTGTGCCACTGTAAAGAACAAATCAGAGTGAAGATTAGTGTATCGCCGAGATAAACGTTACTCCAAACTTTATTGGATGTTTTTATTGCAGCAAGGCAAGGTTAAGCCAATACGATAAAAGGGCACCCAGTCAATGGTATTTGATTTTGGATGAGATATGAGATTTGAATATTAAGTGAGATATTAAACTGAAGGCCTGTTTGTCTGTTTAAGGGAATATTAAAGATCGAATGACACTATCCTAGCCAAAAAATGGCCGAATTTAAAAAATGGTTATTCACCTCATAGATTGTTTGAATGTGAACAAGACTGAGGCCCTCCTGATTAGCTCGCACCAGTGCCTCCGCACCTCAGGCTCTGGCAGCATCAGCATCCAAGGCTGCACTCTCCACCTCTCAAAGCCGGTCAGGAACCTCGGTGTTCTGTTCGACCCTGAGCTGTCCTTTTTTCCCCACATCCGTGCCACAACTGGCACCGCCTTCCATCACCTCCGGAATATCGCCAGACTACGGCACTACCTCACCTCTCACGCTGCTGAAACACTGGTCCACGCCTTTATCACCTCAAGGCTGAGCCTCTCTCCTCGCCGGCCTTCCCGGCACCTCCGTCCACAAGCTGCAGGTCATTCAGAACTCTGCAGCTCGTGTACTGTCCCGCACCAGGCTTCGCGACCACATCACTCCCACCCTTGCTCGCCTCCACTGGCTCCCCAATGCCCAGAGGATCGAATTCAAGATCCTCATCCTCACCTACAAGGCCATTCACGGCCTTGCTCCCTCCTACCTCTCCGACCTACTATCCCCCTACCCTCCATTCCTCTGGCTCCGGTCTGCTCCACATCCTACACCCTAACCGCCCTACCATCGGTGGCCGGGCTTTCAGCCTCTCAGCCCCTCGGCTCTGGAACTCCGTCCCCCAGTGCCTTCGCCTTGGCTTCCTCCCTTTCCTCCTTCAAGGCCGGTCTCAAGACCTTTCTCTTCAACCGTGCCTTCAGCTCCCCTCTCGACTCTCTACCCCCTCCTCGGTCCCTCCCTTCCCTCCCCTCACTCTGACCATTTCCCCCCTGCTCGGGTCCCGACCCAACTGTCCAGCGCTTTGGGACGTCCTCCCGACGTGAAAGGTGCTCTATAAATGCAATCTTGTTGTTTTTTTTGTTCGACCCTCAACTGTCTTTTCTTCCTCACATCCAAGCCATGATCCGCTCTGCCTTCCCTCACTTCCGTAACATCGCCCGACTCCCCCACTACCTCATCCCTCAGGCCGCTGAAACTCTTGTTCATGCCTTTATCACCTCCAGGCTCGACAATGCAAACGTCCTGCTTGTCGGCCTTCCTAACTCCTCCCTCCACAGGCTGCAGAAAATCCAGAACTCTGCAGCCCATGTCCTCTCCTGCACCAAACTCCGTGACCCCATCACCCCCACTCTCGCCTGACTCCATTGGCTCCCTATCCTTCAGAGGATCCAGTTCAAGATCCTGGTCCTCACCTACAAAGCCCTCCATGGCCTCACCCCACCCTACCTTTGTGACCTCCTAACTGCCTAACGACCCGCTCTGGCCTGCTCCTCATCCCCAACCCACCTGTCCCCACCATTGGTGGGAGAGCCTTCAGCCACTCTGCCCCCAACCTCTGGAATTCCATCCCTCAATCACTCTGCCTCACCCCCTCCTTAGCCTCCTTCAAGTCCCGCCTCGAGACCCTCCTCTTCGACCATGCCATCGGCCACCCCACTTCCCCTCCCCTCCCTTCTCCACCCCTGACCCCAGCTCGGGTCTGAAATGCTGTACACTGTCCAGCGCCTTGGGACGTCCTCCCGATGTGAAAGGCGCTATAAAAATGTAATCTTGTTGTTGTTGTTGTACGATGTTAATGTGAGTAAATTGGCTGCTGTATTCACCTACAAATAATAGAATCCTTCCTTTCTTGTATTTGATATAGCAGCTTATCACGTCTTTTAGACATCTCAAAGCACTTCACAGAATATACTGTAAAGTGAATTGACTATATCTTTTCTAGGCGAAACCCGGCAGCCAATTACACACAGCAGTGTCCTACAAACAGTCGTGGATTGAGTAACCAAATTATTATTGTTTATTTTCTTGAGGGATTATTATCAGGTGTGTGGAGTAAGGAAATACAGTCATTACACTTTAATTTTTGAAGCACTTTCAGACGTTCTCATTGTTATAGATTCTCATAATGAAATACAAGGATTATTATCATAATCAAAAAAAAGAAGGAACTTTCTCACAGTATTTTGGGCAAATATCCCCCAAATTAATTGATCATTCATCACATGGCTGTTTGTGGCGCCTCAAAGGCATAAATGACTACTGTGTTTTGCATGCAAGTCCTTATACATATAGGAAAAAGTTTCATAACAATTATAGAATGAAGGACAGGACACTTGAAGATCATATGGGTCTTTCAAAGTGTTGCTAGACATTTGAAAAATACCTTTGGGCATAAAGAGTTACTGTTGCATCTGGAAATAAATAAACTAACTTATTTTAAAAAAAGAGTGACATATTTTTAACACACCTTTGTTGATGTGAACGTCTGTGAAACTCCTCTGTTGTCTTTGGTAACATTGCTCTGGGACAGGTGCTTTGCTCCAAACATTACTAAATTAATGATGCATCATAAGGTGGGGATACTTTTTCCAAAACCTTGGAGACAGAAAAATATATTATTGTATGAATCTATTGAGTTCAGTTATAACGGAAAAGGTCGTGTTTCAAGAGATTATTCATTTATTGAGACTAAATAATCTTATTCTAATATTATTAATCTTAATAATGTAATACAGACAGATTCATTAGAAAAGCAGGATCCAACAACAGTAAAACAAAGTCCATCCTTCGACTGTATTATTATTATATTCTTCTTCAATACATGCCTCAACTTGTGAACTTTGTGACAAATAATTTTCTATCTACAATTTCTGTACACTGAAGCATATGACGACAATACCAAGTTGACACATATTGATGACGATGTTATATTTCGCCCACAAAATATACAGTCAATTCACTTTACAGTATATCCTGTGAAGCTCTTTGAGATGTCATGACATGATAAGGCGCTGTATCAAATGTACGGATTATTATTATTACTACTTCAAGAATAAATAAATGGTAATAATCCTTGCGCTTGATATAGCGGCCTTCATGTCAAGAGGATGTCTCAAAGTGTTTCAGAGGATTTACTGTAAAGTGTAGTGATTGCGTACTTTGTAGATGAATGATATTCCGAGAGCCACACTAGCCCCAAAGAAAAAAAATTGCAAACATAATTTGAAAAATAAAGACTAACCTTGCTATCTTAACATCTTCACATTGTTGAAAGGGAGAGTTTTTAGGATGAATATTTCATTTGCTGAAATATTAAGGTACAGAATATCAAACTATACTTTTGTTTGCAGGATTTTCAACATGGCACATGCTAAACATTTTCATCAGCAGCATTATGGCAGTTACAAGGCATATCTCACTGTCTAATCGGGCAACAAAAGTCCTGTTGCCAGCACACAATGCAGTATTGTCCCACATCAATTGTGTAGCAACAATTATATTAGCTCATGCAATGCAAACTAATTGCTTGTAAGTCTTGCTAAGTAATGGAAAAAGCATATTCCGTTCATTTTTTTTGTCACTGACTGCTACAATTTTCTTAAATCTTACAACACGTCTGTGTCCTGGTGAGAGAGTGGTCCTAATGTTTCATTGAAGTAAGTAAGGCCAATTTTAAACCATCAAATTGAAAATCAATAATTTTACATTTATCACCCCAGGATGAAGTTTTACATTTTATATTTTTACATTTTTCACCCCAGGATGAAGTTTGAAAGTGCTTGACACAGCTGATCTAATTCTTTGCTGTTTTTTTTTGCACCAGGTGTCACATCAGACAAAAGTTTGTTTCTCCCTGTAACTTACTCAACAATACGCCATAGAGGCCATCCTTGCAGTAAAATGGGAATTTTTGGGGAGCATCTTCCCTGTTATAAAATAACTCCTCCCCACTCCTCTTCCAACTGCACCCCAAGGCTAGAGTTTCTTCTTTCTACCCTTGAAAGCCGAGCAATTGTTTTTAGTCCATCAACTATTGAGCACTCATCTTTCTGGAGGGAAAGGGGGAATTTATGACCCCATAGTGTGAATTGAAAACTGTGGAACAGGGAAAATGGACATGATTTGCTGATTATGTGAATGCCAATAACTCTAGCAGAGAAGTCACTGCATTTAACAGTACTCCAAAATATATCATGTAACTTTACCTTTTAGGCTGCTGAGGTTCTGAAAGCTATAAGCATTGTTTATGTTGTCCATCTGTATCTGCTGTTTCAGAACTTTGTTGGCTAAATGCATACAACAACAAATCAACCTCAAACTGATATTTATGAGCAACAAGGGTTTGCATTCAGCAGTCATCCATGGGAAACTTGAGCCATTCAAAACACTGTTAAGGGTCTTTCCAATTCAGCATGTTTCTGCTTCCAAACCTTCTTAGTAAGTCATTGACCTGTTCGTGATATACAAATCTGTGGTGTGGCTACTACAACAGGTGAAACAAAAACAACAACAACAAGATTGCATTTATAGAACGCCTTTCACGTCGGGACCCGAGCAGGGGGGAAATGGTCAGGGTGAGGGGAGGGAAGGGAGGGAGCGAGGAGGGTGTAGAGAGTTGAGAGGGGAGCTGAAGGCACGGTTGAAGAGAAAGGTCTTGAGACCGGCCTTGAAGGAGGAAAGGGAGGAGGCAAGGCGAAGGCACTGGGGGATGGAGTTCCAGAGCCTAGGGGCTGAGAGGCTGAAAGCCAGGCCACCGATGGTAGGGCGGTTAGGGTGTGGGATGTGGAGCAGACCGGAGCCAGAGGAATGGAGGGTAGGGGGATAGTAGGTCGGAGAGGTAGGAGGGAGCAAGGCCATGAATGGCCTTGTAGGTGAGGATGAGGATCTTGAATTCGATCCTCTGGGGGATGGGGAGCCAGTGGAGGCGAGCGAGGGTGGGAGTGATGTGGTCGCAAAGCCTGGTGCTGGACAATGCACGAGCTGCAGAGTTCTGAATGACCTGCAGCTTGTGGAGGGAGGTGCCGGGAAGGCCGACAAGGAGAGAGTTCCTGTAGTCAGCCTTGAGGTGATGAAGGCGTGGACCAGTGTTTCAGCAGCGTGAGGGGTGAGGTAGTGCCGTAGTCTGGCGATGTTCCGGAGGTGGTGGAAGGTGGTGCCAGTTGTGGCGCAGATGTGGGGAAGAAAGGACAGCTCAGGGTCGAACAGAACCCGAGGTTCCTGACTGGCTTTGAGAGGTGGAGAGTGCAGCCTTGGATGCTGATGCTGTCAGCGCCTGAGGTGCGGAGGCGCTGACGCGAGCCAATCAGGAGGGCCTCAGTTTTGCGCACATTGAGCTGAAGAAAGTTGTCTCTCGTCCAGGACTCGATGTCGGACAGGCAGCTGTCAGGACATCGGTGGTCGTGGAGTTGAGGGTAGAGGAGGAAAGGTAGAGTTGGGTGTCATCCGCATACATGTGGAAGTTAACCCCATGTCTGCGGATGATGTCACCAAGGGGGAGCATATAGAGGGTGAAGAGGAGAGAACCGAGGACAGAGCCCTGAGGGACACCGCACGAGACAGTGCGGGGGCTGGAGGAAAAGCCGTTTGCAGAGACAAAATGAAGACGGTGGGAGAGGTAGGACCTAAACCACTCAAGGACAGGGCCTTGAAGGTTGAGGTGGGAGGACAAGCGATGGAGGAGGATAGAGTGGTCGACCGTATTGAATACGGCCGATAGGTCGAGGAGGACGAGGAGGCAGAGGGAGCCCTGGTCGCAGATGGTCAAGATGTCATTGGTGACCTTGGTGGAAACAATAATTATCATAGAAAACTAAGTTAAAACAACTAACCAACCAATAGTAAGAATAACATAACTCAATATCTTGAGAACAAACAAGTAATTTAATACAAGTAATTAACACATAGCATTTAAGCTGGAAATGAATTTTAGCAGACACATTTCATTTTACAAACACCATTACCTGTGTTACAGCCATTCTTATGTTTCAAATGTTCTATATGTTCCTGTATGATGTATAATATATCTGTAGCAAATGGAATTCAATGTAAAAAAATGTTTGAAACAACATGTTTTTGGAGTAAGGACAAAGAAAGAAAATATATCCTGAGTATACCCTGAATAACCTTCTTAAATTGGTGGAAGAGCAGAGTGAACCAGAGGATAGATAATAGATTTATGAAGGTGCAAGTAAACAAGATCATAAAAAGAAAATTAATTCTATATCGAAGCATTGCAAATAAAAGCAAGAAAGTAATGTTACATTTGTGCAAGGCATTGTATCGAGACAACAATTTTAAAAACATCTCTAAATGTCAAAATACACTTAAAACATGATTTCTGAATTACTTCTCTTTGTTTCCTCTCTCCTCTGAATTCACAGTTTTAAAAAAATTGCAATAGCCTGAAGTTATTCAGTATTGACGAAGAAATGGTGATTTTCCTGTGGTGGTGGTGGTGGTGGGAGGGCACTTATAGTATAACGAATAGACCAGCGCTTTGAGACGTTGAGAAGACGTGAAAAACGCTATATCAAATGCAAGAATTATTATTATTATTATTATTTCACATTGCAGAAGTACCTTAACAACCCATTTAAGTTTATGAATTGAAAATCCAGTCAGCTCTGAAGTGTAAAAGTTTGGTACAAATGAGTTGGCAGAAAGGATGATTTTCATATGAGGCACTGAAATTCCTTGATGGAGCAATGCCAGAAGATCTCATAGAGTGATCTGACAATGCATGCTCATGAGTTGATCGTTGATAAATGAGGTTCCAAGAAATACAATGCATTTCATACAAGAAGGTGGCTTGGATATTCCAGGAATGAGACAGAGCAATGTCAGGATAGTCGACAATGTCAGTTATTTGTTGTTCATCATGACCAAATAATAATAATAATCGTTGCATTTGATATAGCGCTTTTCACGTCTTCTCGACGTCTCAAAGCGTTTGACAGAATAGAATGTAAAGTGAATTGGCTGTATATTTGTAGGATGAGAAAGCAAGAGGGGCTGGCTGCCTTTTGCTCAAAAGCCTCAACTTGACTCAAGAATATTAGGATCTGGCCACTTTTGCGTTTCTCCACATTAAACTTCATCTGCCCCATATCTGCCCATTCTATCCTCTTGTCCTCTTGCAGTTTGCTACTATCCTCTTCACCATCTGCTACTTTTCCTAGCTTAGTATTATAATGTGGATGGGTCCTGATCCTTGACTGTTCAGCGCCTTGGGACGTCCTCCCAACATGAAAGGCGCGTTACAAATGTAATTTTGTTGTTGTAGTAGTAGAGTATAGGAAGAATGAGGGAAGTAAAGGAATGCACAGTGGCGTAGCAGACAAGAGAAGCATCAAATATGATGGCATTTTAAGTATATTTTTTCATAATTATTTATATCCCAAGTCAATGAGTCACTCAGATGATACCTCCAACAGCACAGGCGTTCCGCAGTACTACACTGGAGTGTCAAACTACACCATGAGTTCAAAGGACCCATCTGGGGCTTGAATCCACAACCACCGTACTCAGAGGTGAGAATGCTTCCAACTGAGCCAAGCTGATACCAGCTTGTTTGCGGAAGGAGAAATGCTTGAAAAGCCATGCACTATTTACATCACAATCATATGTCTCATGTTGTCAATGTAATGTCATGCATCAATTCATACATCAATTCTGTAAGTCCAAACTACAGGCCATTAATTTAAGATAGATAGTAAACATACAAATGGGGAGGTAAAGAGAATTGTTTTATGCACATGAGTAGTTAGGATATGGAATGTCATGCTGGAAGCAATGGTTGAGGCAGAATCCATATTAGCCTTCAAGAGGGAACTGCAAGCTAAAGCCCTAATGGGTTTGGTGGACAAGCTGGACAAGCAGTGGGAAAGCTTGCTGGACAGCAGTATCAATAGCAAGTTTTGCAGTTTTAGATGGTTAGACACCAGCAGTATCCCAAAGCACACTCTGGGGACACCAGCCTTGGCTCTTGCCATCCTGCGCCTAATACTTTCCAAAATTAGATAAGCAGGATGCATCCCTCCAGGGAGAGAGTGCATGTTCCATTCCAACAATCTATGTCCGGGATGTGTAGGTGGGATGTATGGTTTGGATGGTCTTAAGCATGATGATGAGTTTCTACACCCAGCTGACCAAAAAATAGATTAAATACCTTAAAAAGAGTCAGCTACAGAAGTATGGAGAAAGGACAGGTAAATGGGATTGAAAGGGTGGCTCTTGAGGGAGCCAGCACAGACTCGAAGGGCCAAGTAGCCTTTTTCTGTTACATAAATTGATCTGGTTCTAATTCAATTTACTTGAATGTCTGATGTGTTTCTTATGTAAATAGGTAAGTTTCAATCAAAAAGAGGGAGTTCGTTGAGGCCAATGATCTTTTCTGGTTTCTAACTGGTCTTCTACCATTACAGGTTCACTTCTTCTCAACTACTTTTTGTTCATATCTGCTCTGTTCTGCTATCCACAATAAGGTGGGCGGCAGTCACTGTTCAGAAACACAGCTGGTCTTGGGCTGAAACCATGAATCTTCATGGGAGACCAGAACATGAACGCTCAAAACAAAATAATATCCTTTCCAGTCATTTTACTCACTGAAGTTGAAGAAACAAACATTAAAAAAAACTGAAACAAATAATATTACATTTTCAGTTACCATAAATAACTGATTAGTATTATTATTGTGCAATTATTGACAAAATATCATTTTCTACTTGATTTTCTTCCAAACATCCTTTTTTGTCTGTGAAACATATCGTATGATATGAATCTATTATGTAATTGGTCCAATCTGCATTGCAATTTTGTTTCCAATTAACATTCTGTGTTATATTATTCTCCCTTTTTTAGAATTGCAAAGATGCTCTCAAAGTATTTAAGACGCGGTTTATGGGCCGTAATTTTTTCGTTGATGCATTATGAATTTGTTTTTAAAAATTAAATTTTTAAGCTATTGAAGAGAAACCCTGTTGTCAAGTTAACCTCATTTTCACATGCATATTATATCTGATTACTATAACATATAACATTTTATTCATATCAGAACACAGAATGTAACCTTCATGATGTGCAGATTTTTTAAACGAAAATACTGAAATTGACATTATATCCATCCAAAGCCTGCTTTCTGCCTTTCAACTACACAAAAACAAAATGTAATTAAATTACCAGTATGTAAAGACACAAGTGTTATGGTCTTGAGCCCCAGAGAGTAGGAAATTTCTAGTTTTAGTGTCTGGTCTCTGGTGATCTTAATTAGAAAGACAGCAGGAGAACTGAATAAATACGGAAGAAAAATAATATTAATGGGGGAAAGAAAAGATCAAACCAGATCAGAGTAGATATGTTCAGTGGGAGGAACTAGACCCAGTACAGACACCCACAACATTTTGCTCACTCACAGTAAAGCATTTTAAAGTATATCCTGTGAAGCGCTTTGCAATGTCTCGATATTGTGATAAGGTGCAAGTATTACTGTTAGGTTAGCATTAAAAACACAATGAGTTGAATGGTTTCTAATGAAATAACCTTAACAAAAGAACAATCATACAGTATAATGCTGAAACATAAAAACAACCCTCAGCATCCCTGGACAAGGTGGGGAGAAGTTCAGCCAGGGTTCTTACCCCTGATTACTATCCAGTGAGCTCTGCTGTAGCTTGGTTCATCCATGAAGAATGGCCTCCAGACCACTGTTGGGATTCCAACATGAGTCACAGCCTTCAGGAGAGCATAACTAAAGGGAAACACGCAGAGCCAGAAAATGAAGGAAAGGTTTTTGTGCAGGTGACCTTTTTATATATAACCAACGCCCCCACCAAATGAATTGTATATTTTTCTGACTGGTCATTGTTCTGTTGTTGTGAGCACTCCATAAGAGCTCGTCAGAACCTTTTCAAATCTGTATTCAAGCAAGCAGTCAATGGGCGATACCTTTCTTAAACAGTAGGTGGTCTTGTGCAATAGCCCAGAGACACCAAGACACAAGAGCATTTCTAGTTAGAACTGATGGAAAATAAAAAAAAAGTAAATTTTTTGTCCTGCTGTTATAACACGCAGATTATGTGACTAGACATTTCTAATATTTAAAGTATTTGATGACACAGTTAACATTCTGAGAGATTTTTCTTGTTCATATTTTACCATTTTTACTCACTCCTGTTTGTATCACTAATAATAGTCACTATTAATAGTACAGGAACCTCAGCCTGTTTGCACAAAGACTCATTTCATTTCATTCTCATCAAATAGTCCATTGTCCTGAGTGATGTATTGCAGAAAAAATATCATCCTCCTTCTTCACCTTCTCTCCCTCTTGCCTCTCTTCCTTTTCCTCCTCCCATTCTTCCCTTTCCTCTTCACCCCTCCTCCACTTCCCCTTAATGTTGGTATACTGGCTATGAATGGAGATTTGAGAGGGGCAGGAGAGAGTAAGTGCGTCAAAGTGACTGGAGTGAAGCAATATGTAAAAAGGGTGTGGGTGTGCAACAGGATGAGGGCAAGAATGATTGATGAGTAATATCTGTCTGTCAAAGGCCATGTTTGTAAAGAGGAAATGACCAAAGCAAACAAAAAGAAGCTCAAAAAGCATAATAATAATAAGGGAAAAGAGCAGCTAAGGCTAAAATTAGATGATCCTGCATCACCATTAGCTCCTCACTGACCCCCGGCTCCCCACCAAAGATTATTTTTCCATTACAGACAGCGCTCACAAAAATTCATGCATATACACAAAAGTACTAAATGCTAATATTTCCAGTTCAATTGCAGATAAGCCTAGCGATCAAACAAAGAACGTTTCCTGTCAATCCCCTCTATTACATTTCTTTATTAACGGTTCAGGAACAATATTGTAACACTATTTACATCTGTCAGAATTTGAATCCAATGTATATTACTGACATATTTTCAAATATTAGCCTCGTCAATCTACTGATTTTCTTTTGATTTTACATTTGCGCACATACAAATGCATCAGGCAAATATTCCAGTGTCATTGCTCCCATTACTGTAGGTCTAGTTTAAGATGTCAAAATGCAGCCAGAAATTTCAATGAGATTAAAAACTATTTAGGGAATATTGTGAGATTCATATATAAAAGGGCTTTATTTCTTCGGCAATGAAAATGATGCTGCAGAATTAAATTAACTTATCCATTATTTATCAATTGCAGACCAAGCATGAAAACTGTTTCTCCAATAATGATTTACTTCACTGAAGTTATGCAGCAGGCAATTGGAATGGTACCTGGAGATTTCTGGTTGTTCAGATCACAAAGCTCCAGTACTCGCATTCGCTTTCAAAGCAGTTCATAGATTAATAAATAAGAGAAACAAAAAGAGTTCCTAATAATCCTCTTCAGAAAAAAAACATTAATCTCCTCATCCCATCACCTCTTGTGACTAACAATTGTCCCTGGAAGCAAATCCTTATTCCCTGTAAATCAGACATGTGTACCTATCGAAGAAAAGCCAAACTTATTGAACAGTGGAGATACACTTGCCTGCTGGGTTGGTAAATTTATTGGTGATCAGAAAGTCTCACCCATTATGTCCTTGAGATGAATTATTGAAAATTTCAGAGGTGATTATTTCTCTAAATTGTAAAATTCTCTAACTTGAACAATTAATTCCTTATCAGTTTGATTTGTGGGGAACTTTCACGCACCAGCATAATTAACAGGTAATCAGCACCTCCGCGTATTCAGTACAACACGTGTTCAATGCAAATTACTCTACATCCATATACTTAGTATAAGTAAACCTGCATAAATCGTATCAGTCAGGACCGTAACATTTTATATAACTTACAAGAAGTATGAATTATGCATAAATCAGATTTTATATGACTACATATAACAAATACATCTGCACAAAGAACATGTCCTCATGTGCAGAAAACATGTACAATGAATAGCACGAGCAAACAGGTTTCAAAATAGAACTGTTTTAATAGAACATGAACTTGTACAAACAACTATTAACACTGTAATTGAGCACTATATCTGCAGTACTTTATCCAAGCAACCGTTAAATGCAGTTGTGGTAATACAAGTTAGGAGATGATTTCCATTAGCATTTACATTATTTTACAATTTAGCTGTATATCCGACTTGTAAAATCCAACTCATGCAAATAAATCAAAGTGGTTGTCAGTAGGAATATGAATGGGACTTGGATACATGTACAACTTGGGTGAGTATACGATTTATGTATGACATATAACAAGATGATTTATGCGAGTTCACCTGGATTATGAACCAATTTAGATAAACAACAGCCTTTGTTGTTTAAAAAATAACTTGCTTAGGTATTTGTTTCACGAGTTAGATGGATGTTTCACAGGCATCTTGAAGTCATAACTTGGTGGTATATAATTCACCTCTATGTTCTTCACTGTCCCCAGCCTTTATGGATCACACAATGATAACAGACAGGTGGACAAATGAGTTCCAGGCCCCATAATAGTGCTGCTCTAAACTAGCTGGACATAGTTTATACTGAAAGTTTCCACTCCCTGGGCAGAAGAACTGGGCAAAGGACTATTTTATTGGTTGAACTGGTCAAGTTTAATTGACAGACCAATGGTACTGTTTTACTTATTTATCTACTGCAAATCATGGGTGCATATTGTGCTGGTGAGCTGTGAGAAGCAGTGCTCTGACGCTCCACACAGAGTAGTCGCTATATTACCTTGTTCACCTGCTGCTTTCCTTAATAAATTCCTTTTGAACACCCACTGTATCCATTTCTTGGTCCAAACCAAATCCAGTTAATGGGTTAATATGGATTGAATACTTTGGCTAATGGGTTAATAATAATGAGAAGAATAATCCTTGCCTTTGATATACCACCTTATCGCGTCTTCAAGATGTCTCAAAGCAGTTCACAGAATATATCGTAAAGTGAATTGACTGTATATTAATTGCCATGTTCAAAACAGAATTACAAAAAAATGAATTTATATCAAGACTGGACTTACGTTGCAATAAAGACTGCTCAAAACCCCATTTATGCATTAACCACAAGGGAACCCACTTACTGTTTCTTCAGCAGTCTGTGATTGCTCGTCCAGAATACTGGAGTTAAATGCTAGAGGGCTGAAATTTCTCAGGATCTTAGTCTTAAAACCATGGGCTTAGAATTTAAGATAATGCAGAAAAATTGTTTTTCAGTCTGAATTTGGAAGCTGATTTTCTTCTCTTTAAAGCTAAGATTGGGAGGAATTTCAACCCGCTAATTTCCAGCATGAAGTGATGTTCAATCAGCCTTTTATTTTTACAAGAATTCTAATACATTGAACATTACATAGAATATTACAGCATGGAAACAGGCCATCTGGCCCAGCTGTTCCCCTGTTTTTCTTGTTCCCTCGTATAATGCACCATTTCCTCTTCAATATATTGATACATTAATATAGTTATGTTGTAACGTTTCTGTTATCTGACCTGATCAGGATATGGCTTAGAGGATATCCCAGCCAAGGTAGTTAACATTATACCGCCTACTGTGCACTGCACGAAGTAGCCATACAAAGGGGGTTATTGAAGAGCTGATGGAACAAGGGGCCAGCAGCTGTTGCAGAGGCTGCCCTGAAGGAAAACACAGGAAATTGAATTAAAGGTCCAGTGAGGCAGAATTTGTTTCCAAACAGCATAAAAAGCAAAATCAAAATCAAGACATGGAATCTTATAGAGTATTGGTTAGAGCACTCACCTTGCAAGTACCCTGGTTCAATTACTAGGCCAGGCAAAACTTTAGGCAAGTTTCCTTAATCCACATGCCACTATTTACCTAGCAGTAAGAAGGAACCCGGATGTTAGTCAATAAGTGAATTGCTTTCCGGGGGCAATAACCCCTTCAAAAAAAAATCCAGGACTGCTTGCGGGACACTGCTGTGTACAATTGGCTGCCATGGTTCGCCCACAAAATATACACTCACTTTTTAGTATATTCCATGACACGTCTCAATGATGTGATAATCAAATGCAAGGATTATTATTATTATTATTATTATTATTATTATTATTATTATGCCATGGCAACAGTATCATGTAAAATCTATGTTTTATGCTATGTTTTATTAGCATTTAAAAAAATAAAATTTGTTTTACCAATTTTCTGTGCAATTATGCAGCACATTAATTTATTTAATGTACAACTGCTTTGCTTACGTTGGGCATGTCTCCTTACTCCACACACCTCTGTTTACCTAGCAGCAGTAGGAACCTGGAACCTGATTGTTAATTGATTGGTGGATCGCTTTTCTGGGGATAATAGCTCTTTCAAAATAATAAAATAATAATAAATTGGTCACTCAATCCATAATTGTTTGTGGGACACCGCTGTGCTCAATTGGCTGCTGTGTTTCGTCCACAAAATATACAGTCAATTTGGTTTATCAGTATATCCTGTGAAGCACTTTGAGACGTCTCGAAGATATGGTAAGGCACTATATCAAATGCAAGGATTATTATTATTATGATTTCACACAGTGGTGATGCTACTGATGGAACAGCCAGTAGGAAATTAGGAGCTGCAGCTGATGCTCTCAGGGTTAAGAATGTTCCAGGTGACGATAATTTCGCCCACAAATATACGGTCAATTCACTTTACAGTCTATTCTGTGAAGCCCTTTGAGACGTCGAGAAGATGTGAAAAGCGCTATATCAAATGCAAGGATTATTATTATATTATTATATATAATAAAGGAAAAATTTTTTAATGTTAAATTGTTCAAGATTTGAAGGAAATAGTATTTTTAGGTTTAATATCAAAATTTACTTCAAAATAAAGTCAATAACTGCTGCCATCTCAGAAAAATGATGATCTGAATTTTGAAATCGAGTGTCTTCACATTGTAGTAAAGTTTACATTTTGGTCTGATTATATGGTTTGGTTCAAAATCCAATGCAAAGCAATTGCTAATATATTCAACAACAATTACAGGTACTTTTATTCAGTAACTTCTCTTTCCTTTGTCAAAATTGTGCTTGTATTAGTTCATTAAAGTCCTCCAGAAATGTTAAACCTTTCCACATTAAACTATCAGGAATAAGTATTTAAATGTCTCAAAGCAGATGAAAAGCTGCACAAGCTGACAAAATATGACAAGTTGGAAAAGAAATTACTCCATTAAAGGTGCACCTACAATTGGCTATCTCATATTATTGTAATTAGTTTTTACTTTGGACTCACAATATTTATTTTCACAGACAGTGGTGAACAGCTGGAACAGGTTATCAGGCGAGAACACAATACTACACTTGTTTAATAAACAGTTTGTTGCTTTAAGAGAAGACAGGAGGGTGGGTATTCTCATCAGTAACATCCCTCACCTGATGACAATGGAAAATCACCAAAACAAATATAGAATTTAAAAGTATAAGAGTAAAAAATTGCCATTTTGTAATAGGTTAGCACCTGTCAGCCTTCAAATCAGGATAGATAGGTGCCAGCTTTGCTCAATTGGTAGCCCTCTCACCTCTGAGTCAGAAAGCTGTGGATTGAAGCCTACGTCTGGAGTTTGAACTCACATTCCAGGTTAACATTCAAAAACACTCCCAGAGTGCGCTGCACTGTCAGCGGTGCCATTCTTCAATAGATGTTAAACTAAGGTCCTATCAGCCTTAACCTCAGATAGATCTTTAAAGATGCTCTATTCAGAAAGAGAAGGAAGTTTCTCTCCCGTTGTCTTGGCCAAGAATTCCCCAGATGAAATTGGTCATTCACTTTATGGCTGTTTATAGGGTATTACTGTGGGCAAATTGGCTGAAGCATTCACCTATAATATATGCAGTCACTGCACTTTGCAGTAAATCCTGTGAAGTGCTTTGAGTCATCCTCGTGACTTGGTAAAGTGCTGTATTAAATGTAAGGATGATTATTTAAGGATTACAATTGAGCAAAACCAAAACCAGACAGTCACACTTCCTGCATATGTATTCATACAAGATAATCTATGCATCCAAGACAGTTTACATGGGCCAACAGTACAGGCCTCAACTATTCTGCCATAGTAATTGAACTGAAAAGCAAAAGGAAAATATAAGCAAATGTTTTATATAACATTAGTGGCTTCAACAATCAAAATATAAAAAAATGACTCATTAATTCCATCAGCCCTTAATGCTCTTACCAACATTCCTTAGTTTATTCCACTCTGTTCATATCTCATTCAATTGCTTTTTGAGCTTGTTATGTATTATATTCTGCAAAACAACTATTTCATGGATTGAAATTGCTGTCCTCTGAAAGATTTATTACCTAAGACTCATAAAAGAAAGATTACTTTGGAACCAATTATGAAAGAATCATGGTCAATAAAGACATTCATCTTAGCATAAGTGATGGAGGGAGAATCTTCTGTTTTGGAATGTAAAGTCAGGCTTTGGCAGTCAATGTTCACAATTTATCACTTGTCTTTAAGAATAGTCTTTTGATTATTCTCACAAAGTGGGAATGTGGCAGGACTAAACCATCCAATCATAATTCAGTTGAAAGTACTGTACTGAATGTTACTTAACATATTTCACTTGCCTTAGCCAGTGTGGCTTAGTTCCCATTAATGGCAAATCATAACCTATTGGGAACCCACACTTCTCAGAGAAACTCTTCAAGAAGCCGTACTAAACAACAACAACAAAATTACATTGTGAGGACGTCCCAAGGCGCTTAACAGTTGGGGATCAGGATCCAAGCATGGAGGGTCAGGGTTGGGATGAGGGAGGACAGAGAGGTAGGAGGGCAGCTGAAGGCACGGTCGAAAAGAAGGTTCTTGAGTCGTGCCTTGAAGGAGGCAAGAGAGGGAGCAAGGTGAAGGGATGGTGTGATGAAATCCAAAGGGTAGGGGCAGAGAAGCTGAAAGTCCAGCCTCTGATGGTAGGGCGAGTCGGGCGGGAGACATGGAGCAGGTCGGATCCTGCTGAACAGAGGGGGCAGGTTGATAGGGGGTTAGCAGGTCAGAGAGGTAAGACGGGGCAAGACCATGGAGGGTCTTGAAAGTGAGGATGAGGATTTTGAATTCTATCCTCTGAGGGATAGGGAGCCAGTGGAGCCGGGTGAGGATGGGTGTGATGGGGTCAAGGAGCTTGGTGCGGGAGAGAACACAAGCTGCTGAGTTCTGGATGATCTGCAGCTTGTGAGAAACCATTGGCAGAGACAAATTGGAGACAGTGTGAGAGATAAGACCTGAACCATTCAAGGACAGAACCTTGAAGGTTGAGGTGAGAGGACAGGCAGTGGAGGAGGATGGAGTGGTCTATAGTATTGAAGGCAGCAGAGAGGTCGAGGAGGACAGGAGACAGAGGGAGCCCTGATCACAGCTGGACAGGATGTCATTTATGACCTTGACCAGAGCAGTTTCTGTGCTGTGAGCAGCATGGAAACCCAGTTGGAGAGGCTCATAAAGAGAATGGTAGGAGAGGAAGGAGTGAAGCTTGGAAGCAACGATTCTTTTAAGGACCTTGGAAAGAAAAGAGAGGAAGAAGAGATTGACAGGTCTCCAACAAATCTGCTCAAATCATTTGGGTGTTTGTAATGTTTGGGCTGAAGTAGCCTGAAGCTAAGTAAAATATTTAGTGAGAGATACAACTGATGGCTTAATTACCAGAAGACGATGAACAACTTAAGCAGACTGTAACATTTCAGTACCATCAACTCTGGTAACTGCTAGCGACAGTTCTCACAGGTGCAATCTTTTTTCCCTAGGGATTTTGGAAACTATGCTTTTTGCCTATCAGACTTTGAAGTGTATGTGAGCTCCACAGATTAACAATTATGTGACATGTCAAACTCCCAAACCTTTCTGAATAGCAGATAGCACCACATAGGCCCAAGGCCTGAAATTCCATCCACTCTATAAAATCATTTTATGTTAAAATTTAAGATTACATAAAATTGTGGAACTTGTTTAAATTCAGGCTTAATTAGGAAGCTGATTCTTTTTTTACGACCACCACTCACTTCTTGTGTGAGATTGTACGCAGAAAATAATATGTTCTACCACTGCTTGGTAGTACGTGGAGTTTGTGATGTGATTATCGCCATTGGTATGAATTAAAATTAGGCTGGGGAAAGAGGATTGAAGCAGTGCTGCCATTGGCAGGAATGGTGGCATGCCCCACTACTCACTTGTCAACATTGAATTTTCAGGAGCTGTGGATGAAACTGTTCTGACAAAATGTCATCAACCTTAAATGTTAACTCACTTCCCAACGACTTCTGTTTTTATTTCAGATTTCCAGCATTTGCAATGTTTAGACTTTTATCCATTCTTCTGAAATTTGTCCTGTTGTCAAGGAAAAGTTTTAGGGGCATGTTTTAACTGCATTTTGTGTCCATGTGAGGTATTTATCACAGCACCTTTCTTCCTTCCAATATTCCATTGCCAGGTATGTTACCCTGAAGGCGTGCAAGTTGAATGCTGGAAGGGGCCTTTCGAAATACTTAATGAAAGGTGAACACGATTTTCCTTTCTGATTTACCTTTTCCTCTTTCTTGGGAAGAAAATTGAGTTCACTCATATTCTGCTCCAAGGCTCCTGAGTGAGTTTGGGAATTTATTACATAATAATAATGCTAAAATGTGAAATTCCTCACATTTAAGTTCCAGTCTTGTGATCCATCCTTATCTGATGTACTGTACCTCAATGGTTAGAGCACTCGCTTTGCAAGCGAGACACCTGGGTTCAATTCCAGGCAGGGCGAAACCTTCGGCAAGTTTCCTTACTCCACACGCCTAATAATAATCCCTCCAAAAAACAATAATAAATTGGTCATTTTCAATCCACAGCTGTTTGTGGGACACTGCTGTGTGCAATTGGCTGCCGTACTTCACCCACAAATATACAGTCAATTCACTTTACAGCATATTCTGTGAAGCGCTTTGAGACGTCTAGAAGGCGTGAAAAGCGCTAAATCAAATGCAAGGATGTTATTATTATTCATTTTATGGCTGTTTGTAGGAGATTGCTGTGCACAAATTGGCTACAGCATTTCCCCATTAAGCACATTATTAATAATAAAGGCAAAATGTCTATCTGTCTGTGTATCCAACACTCAGGCAATAACCAATTGATGTAGAGACATGATTTATACCTCATCAGAAAGGTCTTGCATCTGACAGTGTCATAGGTATATTTTTTGGAGGGATCACCTATCATTGATGAGCTACATTAAAAAAAATTAATTAAGCACCACAATATGAGGTGTGCATTGTATTCTGCAACTATGTAGTGACAGAGGAAAGCACACACAGTTTAGAGAAATACATTCATATTCTGCAACAAGTGTACGGCATTTTTATCTGGTTGTCATGGGAGCTAGAGTCCTCCCATGTGGGACAGACAGAGAGAGGGGCTGAGAAAGAGAGACTGAGATAGTGAGAGAGACAGAGAGAGAGACTGGGAAAGAGAGACAGAGTGAGAGAGGGAGAGACTGTGAGAGAGAATACATTTTAAAGTGTAGTGACTGTGTGTTTTGTTGGAGAGACAGAGAAAGACTGAGAGAGCGAGAGACAGAGAGAAAGAAACTGAGAGACAGAGAGAGAGAGAAAAACCGAGAGAGAGATTGAGACTGAGAGAGAGAGAGAGAGAGAGAGAGAGGGAGACTGAGAGAGAAAGTGTACTAAAATAATAATAATAATAATAATAATCCTTGCATTTGATATAGCGCTTTTCACGTCGGGAGGACGTCCCAAAGCGCTTCACAGAACACACTGCAAAGTGAATTGACTGTATATTTGTGGGCGAACGCGGCAGCCAATTGCGCACAGCAATGTCCCACAAACAGTCGTAGATTGAAAATGACCAATTTATTATTGTTTTTGGTTTTGGAGGGATTATTATTAGGCTCTGTGTGGAGTAAGGAAACTTGCCCAAGGTTTCGCCCTGACCTGCCTGGAATTGAACTGAGGTCTCTCACTTGCAAAGCGAGTGCTCTAACCACTGAGCTACAGGACTCCCACAGGAGTCCTCCCAGCTGATATAGATAAAGACAAAATGTCTGTCTGTGTGTCTGTCTGTGTATTAATCTACATTCCATATTGGATCCTTCGGTTGCAAGCGAAGCTGCAACGGGTACAGATAGTAAATAATAATATTAATCTTTGCATTTGGTATAGCACCTTTCATGTCGGGAGGACTTATCTGGATTTAATATAAAGTGGAGCGTCTGTGTATTTCGTGCTCCTCATTATATGTGGCAAAGCACACCTTTGCCACCTCTTAGTGCCATTATTAGTAAATAATAATATAATGTTGGAAGGGATCTGCTAGTCCTCTTGAAATACTTAGTAAAATACAAAGTGAAATACTTAGTGCAAGCAAGAGACCTGGGTTCTATTCCCAGCAGGGCGAAATATCGGGCATGTTACTTTACTCCACACGCCTCTATTTACCTAGCAGTAAGTAGGAACCCAGTTGTTAATCGATTGGTGGATCGTTTTTCCAGGGTTAATAATCCCTCAAAAAAAGCAATAATAATTTGGTCACTCAATCCACGACTTTTTGTGAGACGCTGCTGTGCGCAATTGGTTCTCCTTTTATCTTCCTACATCCTGTACAATTTCTGAGGGAAAGGGACATGTAGGGAGTCTCCTCCCAAGCTTCTGCCAATGTTTTTTTTGACCTATCCACAACCTATCCAAAAGTGGGTTAAATTTAAATCCAGTTTTCCTTCCCAGTACCTGCTTCAGGTTATAGATTGTACTGCGCAGATCATTAATTACCGGAGGAAGGATATTCTCTCCTACTGGTATAAAGAGGGGAAGAATTCTGCCCTTGTGTAGCAAGTTTTTTTTAAGAAAATGATCGTTTGCAGCCATCAACTTGGCCAACATTTTGTGGATGTACTGCATCACTGAGTCAAAAATTGCAGTATATTGAAACACTGACACATTGACAGGAAACAGTTCATGCCCACGTTCTGCTCTCAACTGGTGACAGACACCTCCCACGGGGAAACTGAGAAAAATAATTTGCAACTTGCTCACTGAGTGATTTGCACACCTGCTGGCAGCTGGTTATAGTCTGGCAATGGCAGAGACCCAAGAGCAGGCCTCTGGCCCCTCTTCATCTTACCAGCTGGGGAAACAACACAAGGGAAACACTAGATTAAGAATCACGTACAAAAAAAACAATGATCATTTGCTAAAAATGGCAAATATGTGTTACTTATTTATAGTAGGAAAGACCCCAGTAGCACAGAAAATAATACTTACTCACAAACCAAAAATGTTTACATTCTCTTTAAAATAATACATTATCGTTTCAAAGAAATGGATTGACAACTATTCCTACTTGCTTATTTATATGGTCAAAGTAGAAAAAAAAAGAAACATTTTAGAATTAAACTGCAGAATTTTCTTTCAATTAAATTTCTGTAAAACTGAACAGTTGGATTTAAAAGAAATTAGTGACAATTTTTTTGCTCATTCCTGAGCTGTGGGAGACATTTACTGTCTGTCCCCTAGTTACCTGAGGAAATGCTATTGACGTCTTTAAACCACTGCAATGGTTTCAGTGATGATACTCCCAGACTGGTATGAGGGAGAGAGCATTAAAAATATTGATTGCTTGTTCACTTGTTACCACTGGATGGCACTGTAAGCTTTCCTTGTGACACCACACCTTAAACACAAAATGTTTACACAAAACAGTATAGTTTTATATCCTGTGACAGAGCCAAGTTTTGTGACAATGAGGGGGGGGGGTGCATGGGCATTTGTGGAGACACCTTTCGATCACTCTCCGCGATGCCTCATACCTCCTGTTCCCTTTCCGTCACTCTGCACACTGTGCAAATTGAATGTCACCTTTGCTCACAAAACCCACAATCACGCCACTTTTCAGTATATCCTTTGAAGAATATTGAAACATCTTTTTGCTGTGAAAGGTGCTATATCAAATGCAAGGGTTATTATGAATAAAGTGTAGTGACCATACTTTGCAGGTGTAACTATTGCATGCTGGTGCTAAGGAATTGCAGTGTGTGCACTTACAGCAAAATTGAAAATGAAATTGTATTAATTTTACATGGACTAACTTTAGCATGGTGTGTGGCAACATCGCCATCTAGTGCACTATTCAGTCAATGCGGCCAATATGCTGCACCAAGTTTGAATTAAAAAACACAATAATAATAATAATAATCCTTGCATTTGATATAGCGCTTTTCACGTCGGGAGGACGTCCCAAAGCGCTTCACAGAACACACTGTAAAGTGAATTGACTGTATATTTGTGGGCGAACGCGACACCCGATTGCGCACAGCAATGTCCCACAAACAGTCGTAGATTGAAAATGACCAATTTATTATTGTTTGGGGTTTTGGAGGGATTATTATTAGGCATGTGGAGTAAGCAAACTTGTCCAAGGTTTCGCCCTCTGCCTGGAATTGAACTCAGGTCTCTCGCTTGCAAAGCGAGTGTTCTAACCACTGAGCTACAGGACTCCACAAGTTAATAGTGTTTAGCAATTTTCCCAAATTATCAAAAAAATACAACTAATATACCCCAAATATCTGGATGTGAATAGGGTTCAAGTGAAAGCTTCCAAGATGGCCATAATCTCGGCAGCGGCTTAAAATGGAACACTAGGAACTAACTCTGTTGCTTACCCTCTTCAGTCCTATAATTGTGGCTCCTCTAGCCCAGTAGTTCTAGTTCTGACAAAGGGGCCAGTGATATCTGAAATAATAACCTATGTTTCTTTTTCAGTTGCTGATTTCCCTGCTATGGATTTCCAGTGGTTTCTGCTTTTATTGGTCTGATCGTAGAAATTTTGCAAATGATTTTTTTTATTATTCAGCAGTTTTAAAAAAAAAGAGAACCGAGCAAATATTCTGTGTGCAAATGTATAATGAAATAAATGAGTAAAAGTAGTGGCCATCGCACTGATTCCTGGGGGTAGGAACATCTGCTGCAGGTGAAGTGTGAAATATGGGAAATGATATGAGTTAAACCATGCAAAATAATTAGAACTGAGTTAATCTCAGTGGGACTGAGGTGCACATTAATTACAATTGCACTGAAGATAAAAGGTCACTTGGCAATTCTGTTTTCATCCAAGAGCAGCTGGAATCAGTGAAAGTACAGCATTCTCAATTAGAAACTCTTTGAAGAGAAAAACATGTTTCTAAACATGCTATGCTGTTCAAAAAGCATATTTTTAATAATAATAATAATCCTTGCATTTGATATAGCGCTTTTCACGTCGGGAGGACGTCCCAAAGCGCTTCACAGAACACACTGTAAAGTGAATTGACTGTATATTTGTGGGCGAACGCGACACCCGATTGCGCACAGCAATGTCCCACAAACAGTCGTAAATTGAAAATGACCAATTTATTATTGTTTTTGGTTTTGGAGGGATTATTATTAGGCATGTGGAGTAAGGAAACTTGCCCAAGGTTTCGCCCTGCCTGGAATTGAACTCAGGTCTCTCGCTTGCAAAGCGAGTGCTCTAACCACTGAGCTGCAGGACTCCACAATTTTTGAATTTTTTTCAGAAATATGCTTGCTATCATATTTTTGTTACCATGTCATGGTAACTTGGCTACTTTATCAAAAAGTAGCCAAGTTACCATGAGGCATAAAATAGATGTGGAGTCCTGTAGCGTTTTGGATACAACACTTGCGTCGCAAGCTAGTGGGCCCAGGTTCGATTCCCGGGCTGTGTAAAACTTTAGGCAAGTTTCCTTACTCCACAGTAAATTAGAACCCAGTTTTTAGTGAATTGGCGGATCGCTTTCCAGGGGTAATCATCCCTTCAAAGAAAAAAATATTATAATGACAATAATTTGGTCAGTCAATCCACAACTGTTTGTGGAACACTGCTGTGCCAATTGGCTGCCACATTTTGCCCACAAGATATACAGTCAATTCACTTTACAGTATATCCTGTGAAGTGCTTTGAGGCGTCTCAACAACACGATAAGGCACTAAATCAAATGCAAGGATTATGATGGGTAATTTGGTGATCGTTTAATCTTGACTATCATTTCATTCTTGTTCATTAAACAAAGTGGAATTCTATCGTTGGGTTCTAACTGCTCTGAGAATAAAATGTGAAAACATTAAAGCCAAAAAAAATCTGTAAAATGAACTTTCGTGTGAACATTTCAATTGGATGTTCTTTCTTTAATCTAAGTTTGTCATGCAATAGGAATGCATGTGTAATCAATGCTCAGTCACACTTCAATGTTTTACCATTACTTAATGAAGAATACAGATGTTCACAAGCAATTTTGCAAGGTTGAGAAACAGTTGTTGCCCAGCAACAGGCTGTGTTTCTGAACAAAGTAATGGAAAAGCAAGAAAATGCACTCTTTTGGAACTTTATTTTGGTCAACAAGTTGACTAACACATGCTGAAACTAATCACTTTGCTTAAGAGTATCCAAACCAGATCGATACTTCCACATGTACACATCAGCCTGCTACACACAAAACTTCCTCTGTGTCTGAAATTGAATGCAACCTCTTCCCCCTGGAGGTACACATCTAACTCATCTAATTCCAGCAACTATTAGCCACAGGTTGGTGAGAGCAAAGACTTTGGGACCCCAGTGGGCGCACTTATGTACTGCTAAAGTTCAACTAGCTAAAGTCACAAAGCTTGTCATTGAGAGCACTGTCTAGCAAGTTTCTCACTGTTCAGGGGTCCTCAAGCCTTGGCTCTTGCCAACCTGCACCTAATACTGTTTGGAAATAGGTAAGCAGGATGCAACCCTCCAGGGAGATGGTGCGCATTCCATTCCAATAAATATCTCAGGAATTCCCTTAGGATACATGGAACTCTGTTTGATTTGGATATTCGTTTTAGAAAAAAACATTCAAACGTCAATTCATGTATTCCTTTTATCATTCTGGCTTAATATTTAGTGTAAATAATAAGATTTATTGTCTCTATGGAAGTAAACATTTTTTTGTATCTTAAAATAAATAAAATAGCTGTTTTTGCCTTTTATTTGCCAGAAATAGTTTCAATTCCCATAGGTATCAAAGCATAAGTGAGATCAAATTCTATTTCTTGGCTCCAGCCAATGTATTTTATATCAACCTGTGCCACCTTATCACCAAATTCCTCCCATGTTACATACATTGTGCTCCTCCGAAAGGAAGCAGGTCTGGCCTACAAAGCAGCACTTCACTAGCTACACAACCACAAAAAATTCAAAACAACAACTTGTATTTATTTATATTTATATAGTGACCATAGGCATGGTCGAAGAGGAAGGTCTTCAGGCACGATCTGAAGAAGAAAAAGGAAGGGGCAACGTGGAAGGATAGTGTTCCAGAGTTCCAGTGTTTCAGAGCATAGTGGCTGAAATTGCAGCCACTGATGGTGGAACGGAGGACACGAGTGACACGCAGGAGGCCGGAACCAGTTGAGTGGAGGCAGCAGGTAGTGGGTTGGGAATTAAATATGTCGGAGAGGTAGGGAGTGAGACTACCGGGGGGGGGGTCAAAGAGGAAGGCACTGGCATGATCTGAAAAGGGAGAGGGAGCGAGCAAGGCAGAAGGATTGAGGGAGAGGGTTCCAGAGTTTTGGGGCATGGTGGCCAAAAGCACAACCCCCGATGGTGAAGCAAACGGGATGAAGGACAAGCAGGAGGCCAGAGTCAGCGGCCAGAGGCGGTGGGTGGTAGAGTCATGAGTAAGCAGTTTGGAAAGATAGGGAGGTGCCAGTGTGCGAAGGGATTTGTAGCCAAGTGTAAGGATCTTGAAATCGATCTATTCTGTAACAGGGAGCCAGCGGAGCTTGTTGAAGACTGGTGTGATGGGGTATGGAGTCAAGAGTCGCTGAGTATACAAATTTGTTGTGGAGTTTGTGGATAGTGGTCTGGGGAGACCAGCGAGTAGGGCATTGAAAAATAAAATATAAATTAATTAAAATCAAGGAAAGCTGCAAAGAGTAAGATTAAAAATACCAAGAGGGCACATGAGAAAAAAATTAGTGAAAACAAAATGGGAAACATTAAGGCTTTTTACATGCACATTGATAGTAATATAGTCATGGCAAGTGGATTAAAAGATGAACAACAACAACAAACTGCATTTATATAGTGCCTTTCACTTCGGGAGGACGTCGCAAGGCACTGAAGACAAACTTGTAATGGAAAGTGAGGGAATGATATGGAAACTAAATAAGAACTTTTCTTCAGTTTTCACACAGAAGATGGATATTGGGAATATAGAATCACAAGAGGAAAGTGTAGAACAGTTAGTGGAGATTAATATTCAAAGAGAAAGAGAATACAAGGTTTATTATTATTAATTATTATTATGTGGTAGTGAAAAAGTTATTCAAATTGAATATAGGCAGATCGATAATAATAATAATAATAATCCTTGCATTTGATATAGCGCTTTTCACGTCGGGAGGACGTCCCAAAGCGCTTCACAGCTTTTTTTTCACTGTAAAGTGAATTGACTGTATATTTGTGGGCGAACGCGGCAGCCAATTGCGCACAGCAATGTCCCACAAACAGTCGTAGATTGAAAATGACCAATTTATTATTGTTTTGTTTTTTTGGAGGGATTATTATTAGATACTTATATCTAAGGATGCTAAAGGAAGCTAAGGTAGAAATTAGCCGAGGCTCTATAATTTTCCAACTTTTTATAGCAAAGGAAATTGTGTCTGAGGACGGGAGGGTGGTAATTGTGACATCCACCTACAAGAAATCCAAGGCCAGTTAGTCTTCAGTTGTTAGAAAATTACTAGCATTTATAATCCAGGATGAAATTTATAATAACAAAAGATTGCTTTATATAGTGCCTTCCACATGAAACACAAATGTCTCAAAGCACAAAATATAATTGATTAAAAATGAAGCAAATGTTATTTAGGCAAATGAGGCATTTGATACGTACCAGCAACATTCCATAAACCATAATGGGATGAGCAGTTAAATTAATTTGAATTAATTGAAATTACTTAAAAGCACTTGAAACAGGAGCTAATGAGAGCTGGTAAGCATGGGTTAGGGCAGGTCGTGTTTGAACAACCTTAAATTCTTTGGAGAGACAGCTGAGAAGGAAGATAAATGATTTTGCTTGATATGGATTTTCAAAAAACATTTGAAAAGATTTAAATACATGGATTTAAGGAAAAGTGGCTGAAAAGAGAGAAAGCAAAGAGTAGAGATGAAAGGAAGTTTCTCAGACTAAATATGTACTAAGTCGCGTTGCACAGGAGTCTATGTTGTGGTTGCTCTTAGTTACTACTAGCTGTACCTGTTGCAGCTATGTTTGCAACCAAAGGATCCAATATGGAATGTAGGTTTCAGTGATATCGCTTACAAATCATTTAACATGCCATGAACACCTTGTGGACACCTTAAGCAAAACAATTCTAGATACTGACTCCATAATTTTTGTATCCTTGTTTTTAGGGCTAACGTTTTCAATAATACCACTCATAAACCATTTTACATGTCATAAACCCTGTGTGCACACCTTAAGCAAAACTGCCATACATGTATAATGAGCTTGCGTTATTGGTGGACAGATACACCAGTTTAATTTAATCATCCTTCTCTCTTTCGAGTGGCATTTGTATTTGTCTTTGAAAGGCTTGATCTTCGCTTCTTAGGTATCTTTATCCCTTACGGTTAAGAAAATGTGCTTTTGAATTCGTTAGCATTCCTTGTTCACATATTTGCACACATTTCCTTTTGGGAGGACTCCTGTGGGAGGATTCTGGTTGGGATGACTCAGTGGGAAGACTCAGTGGAAGAACTCCTGTTGGGAGGACTCAGTGGGAGGACTCCTGTGGGAGGACTCCTGACACGCAAACATGCCTATGACATACCCCATTCAAGACCNTTTTTTCTGATGAGGTATAAATCATGTTGGTTAGACAGACACACACGGGCAGGCATTTTGGCTTTATTGGTATAGAAGATGTATCTCTCTTGAAGGGTGTATGACCTCTGTTGCCACTTTGTTGCAGAATACCATGCATACTTTTGGGGACTTAAAGCATGTTTTAATATAGCTCATCAACGATAGGAGATCCCCGAAAAAAAAATGCCCATGATACTCCCCCTGCAAGACCTTTCCAATGAGGTATAAATCATGTCTCTATGTCATTCAGTTATTGCGTTCTTGGCGGACACACAGACACACAGATAGACATTTTGTTTTAAAACACAAGGTCATGGACCCGAAACTTTGACTCACTTTCCTTGCTCCATAGATGCTGCCTGACCTGCTGAGTGTTCCCAGCGACTTCTACTTTGGTTTTAGACATTTTGTCTTTATTAGTATAGAGATATGTTCTGTATTTAGAAATTGAGAGAATAATGTCACAAAAGGGAAGTCATGCTTAACTAATCTTTTAGAGTTTTTTGAAGATGTATCTAGCAGGTTAGATAGGGGGGAACCAGTAAATGTAGTATATTTAGATTTTAAAAAGGTATTTGACAAAGTGCCACACAAAAGGCTATTGCACAAGGTTAAGGCCCACGGGATTAATGGGAACATATTAGCATGGATTGAAGAGTGGCTAACGAGTAGAAAACAGAGAATAGGGATAAACGGGATGTGACTAGTGGAGTGCCACAAGGATCAGTGCTTGGGCCTCAGCTATTTACAATTTACATCAATGATCTAGACGAGGACATTGAATGCAACAAATCTAAATTCGCGGATGACACTAAACTAGGTTGGAGAGTAAGCTCTGAGGATGATGGAAAAAGATTGCAACGGGATATAGATATCCTAGGGGAGTGGGCGAGGAGGTGGCAGATGGAATTTAATGTGGGGAAATGTGAAGTTATTCACCCAGTAGAAAAAATAGAAAAACAGATTATTTTCTAGAGAGGGGAGAGATTAGATAGTGTTAGTGTGCAGAGGGATTTGGGTGTGATTGTACACCAGTCTCAAAAAGTTTGCAAGTGCAGCAAGCAACTAAGAAGGCGAACGGCATGTTAGTGTTCATTGCAAAAGGTTTAGAGTACAAGAGTAGGGAAGTCTTGCTGCAAATGTATGGGGCCTTGGTGAGACCGCACCTAGAGTATTGTGTGCAGTTTTGGTCTCCTTATTTAAAAAAGGACATACTTGCCCTAGATTCACTAGGTTAATTCCTCGGATGAGGATAAGCTGAATAAACTAGGGCTATATTCTCTAGAGTACAGAAGAATTAGGGGAGATCTTATTGAAACATATAAGATTCTTAAAGGGCTGGATAAAGTAGACACTGAGGGTCTGTTTCCCCTGGTAGGAGAATCTATAACCAGGTGTCACAGTCTTAAAATTAAGGGTCAGCCTTTTAGAACAGAGTTGAGGAAACATTTCTTCACTCAGAGGGTAGTGAATTCCATAAATTCACTACCCCAAGAAGGCTGTAGATGCTCAGTCCTTGAACATCTTCAAGGCTGAGACTGATAGATTTTTAAAAAACAGAGGGATTAGGGGATATGGAGATAGGGCAGGTAATTAGAGTTAGGTCAGAAGATCAGCCATGATCTTATCGAATGGCGGGGCAGGCTCGAGGGGCCAAATGGCCTACTCCTGCTCCTAATTCTTATGTTCTTATGTTCTTAAATTAGGGAGCATGACAAATTGAGACGAGGATTGTGAGAGATTGCAGGAAGATATAGTTAATGAGAATGGGCATATAGATGGGAAATGTAGTTTAATGTATAAAATGTGAACTTGGACATTTGGTAATAAGAAAAGGGAAACGAAATACACTGAAAATTGTAGGGTTCTAAATGGAGCAGAGGAATGGTTGGGAAAAACATCTTCACATATTAGGGCTTTTTCTACAACGAAAAATCAGTATTATTCCACAAAGTACTCAAGATGGAATTTCCAGAATTCTGGAAGTTCACTTGTCATGGAGAAGTGTTCTTTTGCCAAATCCCAGAAGATTAATTTATGTTTTAATGCTGTTTGAAGTTGTGATTCTTTTTCCTGTTTTATTCAGTTTAGTTCTCTAGCTGTGTTTTGATTAGCTCCGTCAATGGATTATTTGCGATACCTGCTGTAAAATTAGCCAAATATTACTCCAGCTTTGCCTCATTATGCCAACCGTGCTCCAGGGTGTGAATTTGTTCCTGTGAGCTAATCAATGCACAGCTTTGTTTGATACATTTCACAGATGTATCCCTTTGTGCTTAAAATAGCTGTAAAGCAATTTTATGTGAATAATTTTTACATTCAAAACAATTATTTATGAATTAATTGATGGCAAGTATCTTAAATAGAAAAAAAAAGGTATTTCAATGGAATAGTATAAGAAATTCCAACACCATCAAAGGCCCTTGTATGTTTCTCCGGACATGTCACTTGCACAAGATCCATTAGGTCATGACACTTACATTTTAACAGTTGGTACATTCCATGGCAATTAGTCTTGCTAGAAGGCTTTTGTAACCCATTGTGATCCCTTTAAAACTTAACCACAGGGAATGTTTACAGAGGGAATGTATTAGCTAATATAATTAAATCCCAGAAGATCATGCATATTTTTTGTTCATGATATTTTGAGGCAGTTTGAAATCAGTCCATGGCTTCTCAAGCTTTCTTGTGTGTGCTTTGACTGACAAATTGATTTTGGGTTGCATTTGAGTGAAAGTAAAGTGAATCAACTATTTTGTTTTGTTTAATTTAGAATGAACCAAGTATATGATTACCTTGACTTCACCAGTAATATATTTTACCTCAAGATGAATGGTAAGTTTATGTAAATTAATAAACTAGGCATACACCAAGTTATTTGGAGAAGATCGGTGAGTCAGTAATACACCTATGTTGGGACTTTGAACTCAGTGTATAGACTAACACTCCAATGCAGCACTGGGGGAGCACTGTCTTGGCAGGGGTGCCGACCTTTGGATGAGGCTTTGAACTAAGATCCCACCTACTTGTTTAGTTGGACGTTAAAGATCTCACGCCACTATTTGAAAAGTTTCTCCCAGTTTCCTGGGATAAAATTGACCATTCACTTCATGGCTATTTGAGGGATAGTGCAGTATGCAAATTGGCTGACACATTTGCATACAAAGTACAGTCCCTAGATGTTACAGTAAATACCTTGAAGCACTTTAAAACGTCCTCCTAAAGCAAAAGGTACTATATCAAATGCAAGGATTATAGTAATAGACTTATAATAACTGTTAACAATTTCTCTTTGTCTGTGTATCCATTTAAATGGGTTTATCTTGAACAATAGAGTCACCAGTAGAGCTGAACATAATAAGATGATATTTATGCATGAAGAACATTTTATTTTTGAAATGTGCTACAGCACATTCATTTCCAGAAGTAAATTCAACAGTGGTCCAATTCCCATATACATATTTCATAGCGACCGTACTTAAAGGGTGTTCAAGTTGTTAATAAAAAAATTGCTTCCCACTGCCTACACAGACTAAGCCAATGATGCCACTTCTTCCCTCAGTTACAAAGGCAAAATAAAAGATAGAATTCAGGGTTAATTGAGTTATAGCCAAATGCACTGATACGTAATCGTACTTTGCCAAATAAATCCTTGGTCTACAAATAGCATTGCATACAAATGAGCTCAAGAGATAGGAATGAGTATCAAAGTCTGTGAACTTATAAAGTAAGCTCTTGCTACAATGCCCAGCTAAAAATATGTATTCAGGCTTCCACAGGAAAGTATTTACAAAATGCTGGGCAAATGGGGATTTGTTTTTCAATAGTTGGAAGTGTATTGGAAAGGAAACTAGGAAAAACTCTCCTCACATTTTGAATAGTGCCATGGGATCTTTATTGTCCACCTAATAATAATAATAATCCTTGCATTTGATATAGCGCTTTTCATGTCAGGAGGACATCCCAAAGCGCTTCACAGAACACACTGTAAAGTGAATTGACTGTATATTTGTGGGCGAACGTGGCAGCCAATTGCGCACAGCAATGTCCCACAAACAGTCGTAGATTGAAAATCACCAATTTATTATTGTTTTGGATTATTATTAGGCGCGTGGAGTAAGGAAACTTGCCCAAGGTTTCGCCCTGCCTGGAATTGAACTCAGGTCTCTCACTTGCAAAGCGAGTGCTCTAACCACTGAGCTACAGGACTCCACAATGGATGTTCTTGCTGTCAGTTTTGCTGGGTATTTTAGAAGTAACTATGTCCATGAAAATCCACATTAAAATTCACAAGCATTAAATCAATCTGAATAACATTTAAATTCTGTTAAAAAAAATACTTTCCACTGCTGCTTCAAGAGGAGAGCGCAAGCACGATGTTAATGGTTTATTTGGGAGAAGTGCTGCAGAGAGGGATGAGTAACAGTGTTTGAATGTGGAAGCCATTTGTTAGAGAGCTGTGTGTCTTGAAGTGAAGTGTGCACAGAACTGTACAAATTTATTTTGTTTTAAAAGGTGTGACGTTTAAATCTGCATATGTCCGACAGGGCTGCGATTGGACACAATGCTACATCTGCACAGCATCTCAATCTATTCTCTCCGTTTTATATCGAAAAAAGCTACAAAAGCACTTTTGTAATCCATTTTTGCCTGCTGCAGAATTTACTGACAGCATATGATGAATAAAAGAGTGCCCTTGGGTAAATAAAGGATCCTGTGTAACAATGAACTGAGAAACACATGGGCTGCAGAGTTTTACAGCAACAATCCTAATCATTTCCTCTTATTTGTAAAATACCTGCGCTGAGTATCTGATGCTTTCTCAGATCAACCGGGTCATCTGTTGGAACAAAAACATGCATTTTGGTACAGTATGTATCAAACATCAGAATTAGAGGTAACATTGACAACTTGGTAATTCCAGGTCTAACTTCGATTAATGCTAATGTCTCTCGCCTCGTGGTGCTGGCACTGACCTATGTTTGTTCCGTGGCTCTCTAAGCTGGACACACTACGTTTACCGTTTGATCTAATTCTGCACTTAATCAAATAGGTAGACAGCCATAATTTCAAAGCACAAGAGACAATGTGCATACTGCATACTGGATTTATAGATATAGAACGGAACTCTGAACCTGCACACAGGCCCACAGAGGCTCCTGTGTCTCTGGGCTGACTGATTCTGCACATTTTCCAGCTCAACTATTTATGTTGCCACAACTGATATTAAAATAGACAGCTACTGGGACATTAGAAGGAGTTTTGACAATTATGAGGTAAATAGTGAGAATTGATTGGTAACTTAGGAGATTTTTTTCACCCAGAGAATGTTTGGGATGTGGACTACTAGGGGCCGAACAGGGCAGTGGATTCTATTGTAGCTTTCAATAACAACAACAACAACATTTTAGAGTGCCTTTCACATCAGGAGGACATCCCAAGGCGTTGGATAGTTAGGGGTCAGGACCCAAGCATGGGGAGGAGTGGGGTAGGGGTGAGGAAAGGCAGAGACGTGGGAGGACGACTGAAGGCACGATCGAAGAGGAGGGTCTTGAGACCGGCCTTGAAGGAGGCAAGGGAGGAAGCGAGGTGAACGGACTGTGGGATGGAGATGGTACCACAGATGGTAGGGCGGGCCCAGGCCGAGGCGAGCCCCATCAGGAGGGCCTCAGTCTTTTTCACGTTCAACTGTAGGAAATTTGCCCTCATCCAGGACTTGATGTCCGACAGGCAGTCTGTCAGAATAGCAGTGGTCCTGGAGTTGAGGGTGGAGGCAGAAAGATCGAGTTGGGTGTCATCCGCATACATGTGGAAGTTGACCCCATGTCTGCGGATGATGTCACCAAGGGGGAGCATGTAGAGTAACATCAATAACATGTAGATTAGATTCAACTTTAAATACTGCTTAGCAAAGATCTCATTAATCATAACATAAGTAGATTACAGACCTTACAGCACTCACTAAAAGTAAATTACCAATTCTAAGACTCAACAAAAACATTTCCTTGTCTTTTCTTTTACACACTGGGATGAAAATTGTGATTTTCTTAACAGATTTGATATGCTATCAAATTAACAAAATGGCAGAGTCGGCCAGAGTTACCATTTTTGCTGACAACAGTGTCGCTGCACAGAATACCAGCACAATTCAGTCTGAGTTAAGATGGTGTCCCGTGAAATGACACTGCAAATCATGCTCTGTGGGTACCACTCCACCTTTTGGGTGGAGTGAATATTTTCAGACAAACTTTAGGCCCAACTAATTTGCTGAAATAGGGGGAGGGAGGGTTATATGCTTTAGTAATCTTATCTTATCTTATCACAATGAAAATTGTGATGTTTCTTAATAGAATCAATAACACATTGAATATGTTGAGAATATCGCAATTTTACCCATTAACCTGCGACACTAAACCCATTAAACATTGCAAAGACGTACACAGAATATTATTTTTTTAGAAACCAATGATATAATGTGCCCAGACTTTCAAAAGGCCTTTACAAACTGATATTACTAGGTATTAAAGATAAGATATGGAGATGGATTATTAAATAGCTAAATGGAATGAATTGGCTAAAATGGTCACATGAGAGGTTCAGATAAAGAAGAACCTTTGTCTTACTTGATTTCATCCTTCCAGAATATCCACCCTACAACAACAACAACAACAAGATTCCATTTATAGAGCGCCTTTCATGTCGGGAGGACGACCCAAGGCACTGGACAGTTGGGTCAGGACCCGAGCAGGGGGGAAATGGTCAGGGTGAGGGAGGGAAGGGAGGGAGAGAGGAGGGGGTAGAGTGTCAAGAGGGGAGCTGAAGGCACGGTCAAAGATAAAGGTCTTGAGACCGGCCTTGAAGGAGGAAAGGGAGGAACCAAGGCGAAGGCACAGGGGGATGGAGTTCCAGAGCCTAGAGGCTGAGAGGCTGAAGGCCCGGCCACCGATGGTAGGGTGGTTGGGGCGGGGGATGTGGAGCAGACCGGAGCCAGGAGAATGGAGGGTATGGGCAGGTAAGTAGGGGGATAGTAGGTCGGAGAGGTAGGAGGGAGCAAGGCCGTGAATGGCCTTGTAGGTGAGGATGAGGATCTTGAATTCGATCCTCTGAGGGATGGGAAGTCAGTGGAGGCGAGCGAGGGTGGGAGTGATGTGGTCGCGAAGCCTGGTGCGGGACAGTACACGAGCTGCAGAGTTCTGAAACTCTGAAACAACAACTTGCATAACACCCTTCATGCAAGATAATGTCTCAGAGTGCTGCACAGGGTCGGGATTGATCACCGAGTACCTTATCGTCTTCCAACCGCAGCATCAAGTTGATTTTTAAATGAGTTTTGAGTGGCCTTGGAGATTTTTGCTGGGATCTTCCTGTTCCCAGTATATAGAAATGACCTGGATTACAGACTTTGTGCAAGGTAGTGCAAAGCCGCTTTGAACTACTCAGTTGGGGGAACTGTGGAATCAATGAAAATATGGCAAAGTGATTTTAGTAGAATGTGCAATTAGCCTTACAGATGGCAAATGAACCTTCATACGATTTACACTTATATAGTGCATTCACATCAGAGAGCATCCAAAAGTACTTGACAATACTCGCTGGGCACAAGAGCTGAAAGTGGGACCTGAGGGGGATGAGGAGGGAAGATGACTAAAAGTATGGTCAAATAAATTCTAATACTGCATATTGCTAGGAGGCATATGTATCCAAAGATAAGATAGATCTTATTAATGGGTGTTTCTTTTCATATTCTTATCTTCTATAGTTTGATGAGCACCAATGAACCACCTGCAATTCATGCCTCTTCTCAGACTTCCACCAGTGCTGTTGTATCACCAGCAGCCAGCAGATACATGTGAGTGTCATGGGTTGAGTCACTGATTTTCTTTTTAAAGGAGAGTCATCTTCCCTCGACCTACTATTGATTTAAAAGTTATGTTTTAATTCATAATATAAAGTATTTATGCAGAACATTGCAAAATTGAACCCATTATAAATGGAGTGACACGTCCTCCCTTAAAGAGTTATATCATCAACAATTCTGATGTTGGTAACTAGAGACATATACTGGTCTGAGAGTGTGACCTGCCCCCTACCTCCAAACTGACTACTTTGCAGCATTACATTGCGTGAACTTGAAACAAATTGAAGTTTCTTTTGTGTCAATTAGGGATCTCTAGTGCTTTTTTAACCTCACTGTCAATTAAACACGCTGAATGCTAGGAAAATGCATAGCAAATCTCCTTCCAATCTAGCTCAGCAATATATCTTAGGGTAGTTCCGAGGGTCAGTAAATTGAGTTGCACCTTATGCACCAGAAGTTCGCTGGTTCCAATCCTGAATTCGAGGTACCATGCTGAGTTTGCTGGTATCAGCCGAGAGGAGGCTTTCCCAGGTGTAAAGAAGGGAAAAAACAGTTGAGTTTCCTTCTCCGGTCTTTCTGCAACACCCTCTCCAGTTGTGCACATATGGGAGTGCGGAGAGGTCAGGAATGGCTGTGACACACTCCATAGTGGTCTTGCCAACAACTCCTAAGGTTCACGAATCAACAACAACAACTTGGATTTATCTAGCACCCTCAACGCCAGAAGGCATCTCAGAGCGCTTTGAAAGAATGGTAACTTAGGTGGAGTTTGGAGGCAACCAGAGCCTGTGGAATTGCATCCCAGCAAGAGAAGATCAGAGCAGGAGAAGATAGGGATATGTCAGTGGGGAGAAGATTAGAAAAATAATTGGACACATACATTTTTTGAAAAATCTATCTTTGCTGTTGAGGCTAAACCTCAATAGCAAATGTATCTAATGAACTGAACTACTGTAAATGTCTCCATTTCCCATACTAATCATTATTGTAGCCTTTCTGTGATAGCTTTCCAATTTATGACAAATTTGTAAGCAGTTTTATGCTGCGGGCTTCTGCCCAGTAATATCATAAATGGTGGAATATACTTTAAGTTGTGAATTTTAAAATAAATGCAGGATAATGTTAGAGATCTGTGCTAGTGACATCACATTTTATGAACTAACACCATAACACTCATAGGCTGACATCCAAAACATTTCCATTAATCTTAACTTAATCGTTTTTTGGTTCATAAATCATTTTTATGATTAACTTTGTTTTAAAAATGTCTTTCTGTCATGCCAAATTGATGTAACTTTTTGCTTTTCAAAGGCTTTTTAGCGAGATGGAAGGTCAAGTCAATTACGACTTCTGTACATTATGTACAAGCATATTTCAGTTGTGTTTTTCGTACACACTATGGTTTCCAAAAGAAACATCGAGTGGGTTTGGTGGGCTTGTTTCTGGTTTACCAATGGTGGCAGATTGCCGAGGGGGATGGAACTTAAGTGAGAGAAGGCCAAGAGGATGCAAAAGGAAGGGGGCAGTCAGGGTGCTAGAGATAACATTAGTTAGGATTAATCAGATATTTAGTAAACAAGCCACATTTATCATATAATGTTTTAGAATAATAATAATTATAATCCTTGCATTTGATATAGCGCCTTATTACATTTTTGAGACGTCTCAAAGTGCTTCACAGAATATACTGTAAAGTGAATTGATTGTATATTTTGTGGGTGAAAAGCGACAGCTAATTTTGCACAGCAGTGTCCCGTAAAAGTCACGGAATATCCATTTGTTTTATTATTTGACGGGATTATTATCCCCGGAAAAGCAATCCAGCAATCGTCTAACAACTTGGTTCCTACTTACTGCTAGGTAAACAGAGGCATATGGAGTAAGGAAACTTGCCCAATGTTTTGCCCTGCCGGGAATCAAACCCAGATCTGCTGACTTGCAAGGTGAGAGCTCAAACCACTAAACTACAGGACTTAACAATGTATGGTTATACCCCCTGCACATGTTCAGGAGAGAAAGGGACAAACTGTCATGCTGTCTTAACTATGAGTCACTAGTGTTGGATCAAGTGGATATATGTACTGTACATGTCAAAATATGATGTCAAAATATGACTGTTATTTCCTCCACATCTCAAAGCAGCTTCTCATGTGGGTTTTGAACAGTCCTGGCTCCTGGAAAGCTTTCCCACATTAACGGCATCTTTCAGAGAATTTGTGACCTTTCTTCTGCTAGGAACGAGTAAATCTCTTTCCACATTCAGCACATTTACAGTCTCTCCTGTGTGCCCTCGCTGGTGTCTTCGGTGGTTCCTGACTGAGTGTAATTATTTCCACATTCGGCATGTTTATATGGTCTCTCTCCTGTGTGTGATTGGTAGTGCCTCTGGAGGTGTCCTTACTTTGTGAAATTCTTTCTACATTCAGCACATTTATAAGGTGTAATTGCTGGTGAACCTTGAATTGCCCTGAACGTATGAAACTCATTCCACATTCAGCATAATTATACGGTTTCTCTCCTTTGTGTGATCGCTGGTGTTTCTGGACATTCCCCAAATATGTAAAATACTTTCCACATTCAGCACATTTATACGGTTTTCAGTTTAAGGGGTTACTTGCAACGTTTAGCACAGTACATCACAAGGGGTGACAGTACAAATTCAAAGCTAACCAGATTCAGTCAGACTTATCTTCCAGAGTCTCTGGATCCAGGCAGTGTACCATGGTTGTTCTGGCTTGAGAGTTGGTTGCAGCTGAGAAGTACATCAGAGGAGATCAATTAGACAGCCCATAATATCACTGTCCAGTGGAATGGTCCCTACCAGGCCGCATATACATTGGTGGGAACTGTTTCACTGGAACTATGACAATGATTTTGATCAGCTTCAAAATCAAAGCCAATAAGTTAATTCCTCCACACGTGCCCCAAGAGTCATCTAGTAGCTCAGGCAGCCAGTTGTGGTAAAGTACAATATCAGTAGGTACTTTAATATTTGTTCTTAAATATGCTACAGCTATGAGATGTGGAACAATGATCATTTGTTCTGTTACCTTTAAAGGTAATTATTTTAAAGCACTGCAAGCAGCTCGACAACAAAGAGTGAGGACTTTCCATCAAAGTTTCAACCATGAACTTCATCAGAGCATTGCAAAATATGCACAAATATCATTTATTTTGAATAGATTTATACTTTGTGCTCCCATTGCTCAAAAGGCCAAATATTATATTCAATGAATTGCTTCACATTTTGTATCCTATGAATTATTTTTATATCTATTGATTTTTCTGGACACGCCTGCTCCTGGTTCCAAATTAATTCTAAAAAAAATCCACATTAAGGAATTTACGTTCCTGGAATCATCAATAAAGGTGGCGTAAATAGTGACCTGCGACGTGTTATTTTGTACATTGTCAAAAATGTAGCCAAATGTTCACTCGATAACTAAAAGCTATCTTACTGCAACAAAATAAGCAGTGTTTATTGCATGATAGAGAGATCCACATCAATGCAGTTTGCAAGGTCTCCGGTAAATTAATTGAAAACATCCCTTTCAGATTACACAAGGTCACCACATAAATTCAGATGAGGGGCTTTTGTTCCTTTTGACCTCATCTTCCATTTTCTGTGTGAAATTTTGATCACAGAATCTAGTTCATTTTAATGATGAAAGCTTTGACTTTTCAGTGCTTATTGCCTTGTCACGAAATAAAAAATACATTAAAGAACCTCAGTTTATTCAAACCTCACTGCTTATTAATTAAGAATTAATAGCCATCTTGGTGCATTGGATTTGAGCCCCATCTTTTTTAGCCTTTGCAAACTAGATTAGAGTTCAGCCCAGACTGATGAGACAAAAGGACTGTAAGAGTCCTACATACATTTTGAACAATTTCTATCCAGTTTTTTTGTGGACAAGTCCACTGCAGAAAGCACTAACTGTGCAAAATTGGCTGCTGCGTTTTCACCACAACATATACAGTCAATTCACTTTACAGTATATTCTGTGAAGTGCTTTAGGCCATCTCAAATGCAAGGTTTATTATTATAATCAGACTAGGGCAAATATAATGTGAACGGCTACTAAAAGAGAGATTTTTTGCTCTAGGTTGAAATATTGGCTTACAGCTGACCTTATCTCAGTGGTTACAGATGTTATGGTCACCCCTTTGTTTCTGTGCCTGTCTGTTTTTTAGAATGTGTTGTGTAGGGCTTATGCGTTCGGGAGAAGCAATAGCCAGCCTGAGTAGTCCTTTGGATGCATTTTTATGTATTTAGAGTTGTTTGGGATGCTTTCTGTACTACTAAGTCTGACTCTATAAGTTGCATACATGAATAGGAAGGTCCACTGCTTCCTTATTGGGTCACTCGGGGAGAGCAACCAGGACAGAGCGGAGGCGAAGGCTGGGGTAAGTACTCGGTCACTCGGGGAGAGCAATCAGGACAGAGCGGAGTAAACTGTCTGAACTGTCGGAGCGACAAAAAAAGAAAAAGTGATGTTGGTGTGACGTCATTGTTCAACAGCAGAACCAAGGACAAACATCGACAAACTGTCAGAAACTACAACACTGACGGCAAATTAAAACAAAAAAACAAAAAAGAAATTAAAAAATATAGAAAATCACTGTGTGAGAAGATGATGTGGCAAGTGAAATGCGAGGAGTGTGACATGTGGGAGTTAATGGAGGGCGCCCTGAGCCCGGGAGACTTCATCGTCTACAACTCAGGAAGCTCCAGCTGAGAGTAGCTGAGCTGGAAGCCGAGGTGCAGACACTGCGCTCCATCAGGGACAGTGAGAGGCTCCTAGACAGTATGATGGAGGAAACCATCACTCCCCTGAGGCTCGGGAGATGCTTGCATCTGGTTAATGCTCAGGGACAGGATGGTTTCATCAGTCCTGCAGATAATGGGACCCCTGAGAGAGAGGTGATAGAGCCTTGGGCTTCAAACTTGATCAATGGATGTGAGTATTTGATGGACCAGACACCTCAAGAAGTGGTCACCCCACCCCACACACCAAGGATTCAGATGGAAAATGATTGGGTGACTGTCCAGCATGGTAGGAAGAAGGGACGGGCTGGGCAGAATGCCCCCAATAGTGTAACTCTCTCAAACCAGTACTCTGTACTGAACATTGAGAGTGTTGATATCTCCAGGGAGGACAGTATAAACCGAGTGGTGGAACAGGGGGACATAGGTAACAGGAACAATGCTGTTGTCATAGGGGATACAACAGTGAGAGGTATAGACCGACGTTTCTGTAACAGAAGACAGGAGTCAAGGATGGTATGTTGCCTACCTGGTGCAACAGTCTTAGACATCGCAGAAAGGGTAGATAAAATTCTTCAGGGGGAAGGAGAACATCCAGAAGTGGTGGTCCAGGTGGAGATCCATGATATTGGTAAAAAAAAGGGCTGAGACTCTACAGGGTCAATATCAAAAGCTGGGGAACATACTAAAGAATCGAACATCCAAGGTGGCCATCTCTGGATTACTCCCTGTGCCTCGGGCAAATAAGTACCATAATGGCAGCATCAAGCATATGAATGCTTGGCTGGAGAAATGGTCCAGAAAAGTGAGCTTCAGGTTTCTGGATCATTGGGACCAGTTCTGGGGCAGGTGGGATCTGTATTCATATGGATGGGTTGCACCTAAACAGGGCTGGGGCAAATGTGCTTGCAGACAGGCTATCTAATGCTGTTGGGGGGAACGGGTGCTTTTCTGACTGGAGGGAAGTGTACAGTGGCATCCCCCAGGAATCGGTATTGGGACCACTGCTCTTCTTAAAATACATAGATGATCGAGACTTGGGTATAGCAAGTACCATTTCCAAGTTTGCGGACGACACAAAGTTAGGTAGGGTAGTAAACAGTGAGAAGGATAGGAGCCAACTACAGGAAGACATAGACAGAATGGTAAAATGGGCAGACACATGGCAGATGAGTTTCAATGTGGAGAAATGCAAGGTAATGCATTTTGGTAGAAAGAATGAGGGGAGGCAATACAGGCTGGTAATACAATCTTACAGGGGGTAAAAGAACAGAGAGACCTGGGGGTGCAGGTAAATAAATCCTTGAAGGTGGCAGGACAGGTAGATAATGCTGTAAAAAAGGCATATGGGATACTAGGCTTTATATATAGGGGCATAGAGTACAAGTCAGGAGGTTATGATTAACCTATATAAAACACTAGTTAGGCCTCAGTTGGAATACTGCGCCCAGTTCTGGGCACCACACTATAGGAAGGATGTTAAGGCATTGAAAAGGGTGCAGAGGAGATTTACGAGGATGGTACCAGGAATGAGGGATTTTGATTATGAGGAAAGGCGAGAGAGGATAGGATTATTCTCATTGGAACAGTGAAGGTTACGAGGAGACCTAATAGAGGTCTTCAAAATCATGAGGGGATTTAATAGGTTAGAAAGGGAAAAACTGTTTCACTGGTGGGTGTGTCAGTGACTCAAGGTCACAGATTCAAAATAGTATCTAAAAGAAGCAGAGGGGAGGTGAGAAGAAATTTTTTCACGCAGCGAGTTGTTCTAATCTGGAACACATTGCCTGAAAGGGTGGTCGAGGCCGATTCGATAACTACTTTTAAAAACGCAGTGGACGGGTATTTGAGGAGGACAGGTTTGCAGGGTTATGGGGAAAGGGCTGGGGAATGGGATTGACATTAATTGCTCTATTCAAAGAGCCGGCACAAAGTCGATGGGGCCGAATGGCCTCTTTTTGTGCTGTATGATTCTATGATTCTATGAATTTGATTGGACCATATACAATTACCATTGGGTACCCTAATTTGGGAAGGGGCTTAATGTCCAATAAAAGAACGAGCGCCATATGCTCAGGGTCGCATTTTCTACCAAATAACATCAAAAGTTACATGCCCTGACTATTGATGAGTAGTAGTCAGAGATTGTTTTTTCAAGCACTTTACATTAACTTACGAGTGGCTGCTAGCATGTTTAGTTCAAGAATGATTAGTGCTTGTTATTTAATTGTTGTGTTTGTTGATATTTATTGTGCCATTTAAGATTTAATGTTGTGGATTTCATTGAAACTACAATAAAATTCTGTTGAGTTTACTTGACTGTGCTTTCTCGAGGTTTCTGTATAAATCAAAGGAGGGAATACACAAATAGGTTGAGCCCACATCATAGTCTGTTTAGAATAAAAGACTGAGGATGGAAGTTTCCCAATTTGCTTTAATTTAAATAGCAATTGGTAGTACCTGTTGTCGTGGAAGAACTCATTAGTCAAGTTGCACCTAGCTAAAGGACCTTGCATTCATTTAGTGAGGATTGAAAACAGAGGCCACCCAGTACACTCTGCAAGGGGAGCAAGCCATATGTGGGTGTACATGTAGGGTGTACATGTCTCACTGTAAAGATGCAGCAGCAGACCATGTTTATGGCAAAGAACCCATGCAAATTTAGAGAGGAGGTAGTGCAGAAAATTCATAACAATGTAAAGCCACCATTACACTAATCACTGATATCTGCATTAGTTCATCCACTTTGACAACAGAGGTAAACAAGGTGGCTTTCTCAGGTAGCCTGCTTGTCCAAAAGGTCTCAGAGAAAGTTTGTTATGTTAATAAATACATATTACAGCTATCTTTGATGTGAGTGAATACCTTGTAACAATATGTTTGGTAGAAGAATAGGGATTTTGTTCCTCTAGTAAGATGCTTTAAGCTATAATTGCCTTCTTTATATTCTGTACAGCATGTTGCACCAGTAAAGGTCAAATTAAATTCCTGGAGTCCGGGAGACTGATAAATCAATCACAAGCAAACAGGTGAAAATGACTTATGACTATCATTCACAGGAGTGAAACTATGTCCATTCCCATTCTCAATGGTGTAATATTCAATCTATTTTCTGAATGAGCTTGTAAATGTATTTGGAACAGTGTGTGCGATGGAGACAGTTGAGTGATAATTAACGGCAGCTATTTATCATTTTTTGGGGGGAGGAGGAATAATTTAATTTTGTTCTTTCTTTTTCTTTTCCCTTCAAATGACCTGTTTCAAGATCTTAGCCAATGTTATTCCAGAGTCTTTAATTAGTAGGCGTTTTTCTCTCTCCTTATATTTTTTCCTGTGGGGAGCTGCTTGGCATCTGCTTGATGCTATTTTATGTGAGTATGATTGAGATCAAGCACTGACTGTGCAAAACGTGTAGATACAAACCCACATCCTACCAATTCACGGAACATCAGATTGTGGCTTCACCATGCAGCCAACTTCATACATTATTTATTAATCGAGCTAGGCTTAATTATCATGATCCAAGTAGATGAACAATAATTAGCAGCCACAGAACTAGTGGTGGTATTTATTCTTTTCACGCAGCTAGCAATGTACAAGTTGTGGAGTCCTGTAGCTCAGTGGTTAGAGCACTCGCTTTGCAAGCGAGAGACCTGAGTTCAATTCCAGGCAGGGGGCGAAATCTTGGGCAAGTTTCCTTACTCCACACGCCTAATAATAATCCCTCCAAAAAAAAACCAAAAACAATAATAAATTGGTCATTTTCAATCTACGACTGTTTGTGGGACATTGCTGTGCGCAATTGGCTGCCGCGTTCGCCCACAAATATACAGTCAATTAACTTTACAGTGTGTTCTGTGAAGCGCTTTGGGACTTCCTCCCGACGTGAAAAGCGCTATATCAAATGCAAGGATTATTATTATTATTATTATTACAAGGTGACCAAAAAGTCATGATAACTACCCTATTGGATAAAAAAACTATAATTGTTTTAAGACTTATTAGACATTGTAATGGTATTATGACTTTTTGGTCACCCTGTATTTCTGAATTTTTGTCTCAGAATTTTTTTAAAAGTCCTAAACAATAAATAATTCTGAGCTTTCTAAAACTTAAATTAAATGTAGGTTTCATGCCAAAATGTCAAGCCCAAAACATGTTTAACCAGAGTTCCCGCAAAAAATTCCACTCTCTTCCGCATCTTCAAGTTTCTTAACAAAGAAAACTAAAGGAAGTCTCTTAGATAAAGATGCCTAATGCATTCCCCTGAAGGTCATTCTTGATCTGTACACAGGAGAATTGAATGCAGGCAACAGTGTGGTGTTAGGAGTCATTCTTCCCATTTGTTTAGGAAAATTGTTCATATTTGAAGCAACAATTGTCTGGACATGTGTCCTAATAAATGTGTAATAGTTTGTTCTCTTTCATTTAATTTTTTTAATATTGCCAAGAGATCAGAATCAGTTCTAGGTTTTTTTTGTCTTGAGAAGGTGTATAGAAAAATTGTATATGTAAAGCGCCTTTCACATTGGGAAGATGTCCCAAGGCCCCAAGGCACTGAACAGTTAGGGATTGGGGGGGGGGGTGCAGGGTTGGGATGACGGAGGGCAGAGAGGGTAGGAGGGTGGCCGAAGGCACGGTCAAAGTGGAGAGTCTTTAGGTGAGCTTTGAAGGAGGCAAGTGAGGGAGCGAAGGCGAAAGAATGTGGGATGGAGTTCCAGAGGGTGGGGGCAGAGAGGCAGAGAGGCTGAAGGTCCGATAGAGCACATAGAGCAGGCCAGAGCCTGCTGAGCAGAGGGAGTGGACAGGTTCATAAGGGGTTAGCAGATCAGAGAGGTAGGAGGGGGCAAGGCCATGGAGGGCCTTGAAGGTGAGGACAAAAATTTTGAAATCGACCCTCTGAGGGATGGGGAGCCAGTGGAGCCGGGCAAGGGTTGGTGTGATGGGATTACGGAGCCTGGTGCAGGAGAGAACATGAGCTGCAGAGTTCTGGATGATCTGCAGCTTATGGAGGGAAGAGTTGGGAAGGCTGACAAGCAGGGCATTGGAATAATCAAGCCTGGTTGTAATGAGGGTTTCGGCACCCTGAGGGATGAGGCAGTGGCAGAGTTGGGCAATGTTGTGGAGGTGGGGAAAATGCAGAGAGGGTCATGGCATGGATGTGCGCAAGAAAGGACAGTTGAGGGTCGAACAAGATGCCTAGGTTCCTTACTGGCTTGGTGAGGTGGAGTGTGCATCCTTGGATGTTGATGCTGACAGTGCCTGACTTGATGTCTGACAGGCAGTCTGTCAGGATATCAGTAGTCCTGGGATGGAAGGTGGAAGCAGAGAGATAGAGTTGGGTGTCATCTGCATACAACAACAACAAGATTACATTTGTATAGCGCCTTTCATGTCGGGAGGACGTCCCGAGGCACTGGACAGTAGACAGCATTTCAGACCCGAGCTGGGGTCAGGGGGGGGGGGAGAAGGGAAGGGGGGTGGCCGATGGCATGGTCGAAGAGGAGGGTCTTGAGGCAGGACTTGAAGGAGGCTAAGGAGGGTGTGAGGTGGAGTGATTGGGGGATGGAATTCCAGAGGTTGGGGGCAGAGTGGCTGAAGCCTCTCCCACCAATAGTGGGGCGGGTGGGTCAGCGGATGTGGAGCAGGCTGGAGCCGGCTGAGTGGAGGGAGCGTTGGTAGGGGGTTAGGAGGTCACAGAGGTAGGGTGGGGCGAGGCCATGGAGGGCTTTGTAGGTGAGGACCAGGACCTTGAACTGGATACTCTGAAAGATAGGGAGCCAATGGAGTCGGGCGGGAATGAGGGAGATGGGGTCACGGAGTTTGGTGCGGGAGCGGACACGGGCTGCAGATTTCTGGATTATCTGTAGCCTGTGGAAGGAGGAGTTGGGAAGGCCGACAAGCAGGGCGGTACATAGTCGAGCCTGGAGGTGATGAAGGCATGTCTGCGGATGATGTCACCAAGATGTGTAGGTTGAAGAGGAGAGGACCAAGGCGCTGAGGAACACTACACGAGACGGTGCAGGGGCTTGAGGAGAAGCCATTCGTTGAGACAAAGTGGAGCTGGAATGAGAGATAGGATCTGAACCATTCAAGGACAGAACCTTGAAGGATAAGGTGAGAGGAGAGGCGGTGGAGGAGGATAGAGTGGTCCACAGTGTCAAAGGCAGCAGAGAGATCATGGAGGACGAGGAGACAGTGGGACCCCTGGTCACAGATGGACAGAATGTCATTTGGCACCTTGACCAGGGCTGTTTATGTACTGTGGGCAGCACGGAAACCTGATTGGAGGAGTTTGTAAAGGGGGTGGCAGGAGAGAAAGGAGTGAAGCTGGTGTTGCTGACTGTTGCTGGTGTTGAGTATGTAGGGTAACAGTGATTAGTAACAGCTCTGTTTGATTATGCTGGAGTTAGAATAGGAATCTTAAATTTAGGGAATCAGTGATGGAAGGGGACAGTGATCATGTGTGTGTTGTGTAAGACTTTATGAGTCAAATGGGCATTTACATTCTTGGTCTTTCTTACATTCATTTCTAGATTCAAAGTTAAAGCTATGATAAGAAATAAATAACTAGTTACATTCATCAATCTTCCATTCCCATTTATTTGGACACATCTTATGTGATAGTCATAGCAGGCTGTATTGAATAGATTTCTCACTTCAGTCTTCATAAATCCAGAAATCCGCTTAGAAAAGTTTGACATTGTAAACAGAATATCAAGTAGCACTTTATTTCTTCTTGCTTCTCATATAATTCTATTACAATATTACTTCCACTCTCAGTCTGACAATATATTGCTTCCAGTATAACCACTAGTGTATTATTTCACTAAAAAAACACCGAATCCTGATTTATTTGTTTTCTAAAGGCACCGACCACAGATTTGTCTCATCTCCATTCCATCTAAAATTGGGGGAAATTGCAACAAAGAAAATTAACTTACAACTTGGCATGCACTTACCACTTACAAGACTTCCTTTCCTCTTATTTCTGCCAGCAGTTTCTATCTATCTGGTCAATACAGTCTCAGTGTGGATTTAAATCTGCCACCTTCTTCCAGCGACCGGATTATAGGATCCATTCAGCAGGCAGACTTCCTGCTGGCAGTAATATGGTACCGCCTGCAGACTGGAAAATATGCCCCAATCTTAACAGTGTCCACAAGAAATAAGAAACAATAAGCATACCTTGTATTGTATATTTGTGTGTCAGCTTACATACGAGTCAGAAGTTTGTGGGTTCAATTACCACATCGGGATTTGAATTCACATAGTCTAAGATGACACTCCAATGCAGTGCTGGGGGTGCATTGTTGGAGGTCCTTCGGATGAGGCGTTAAACTGAGGTCCCGCCTGCCAGTCCAGGTGGACATTAAAGATCCCATGGCACTATTCGAAAAGAGAAGGTAGTTTCTCCCAGTGTCCTGGCCAAGAATTCCTCAAAATAAAAAAACGGTCATTTGTTTCAAGGCTGTTTCAATTGCTGTACACAATCATGTATTTGTAGGCCACGTTTGCCTACAAATACATAGTCACTCCACTTCACAATGAAATAAATCCTGTGAAGCGCTTTGAGACATCCTTCTGAAATGAAAGGCACTTTACCAAATCAAGGATTATTATTATTTATTGCTCATTTTCACTGTGAGTAAAAGAATTGGCTGGTGTAGTGATTCATTCTTGTCACAAGAACATCGTCATCCATTTGCACTTAACTCTAGCAGAAGACTCAGATACTCAAAATCTAATGCTGAAGAATTAAAGAATTAAAGAAATAAATAATTAAAGAATGGATCAATTAAATTAAAGAATGGAGTCACTATTCTGATGTTTTAGAAGACACCATTATTCATTGATATTTGTGAACAGATAGCAATCAGAAGAAATGCTTTATATGGGGAAAATTTAGAATATTTATTATTCACTGTGAGAAGTTTGAGAGTTTCTTTCCAAAAATAAACAATTGAAACAATATAAAAATCAATATTAATTTAAATGCATATGTTCAATCACAATAATGTCTCACAAAGAATATCAACACTATTATATACAGTTCAAATATTCCACAGTACAAAATATGTTAACATTTAAACCAATTTTAATCTCCACTGGTGCCTGGCACTGACATCCATAAATAGAAATGAGTGAAATAGGATTGTACAAATCATTGTATTTAATGACATTTGTCTAGTCGAGAAAACCTATAGAGAACAATGCAATTCTCAGGGATTCTCTAGGTATTGCCCAGGCACATGAAGAAACTGAGGAATTTATTTCTCCATTTCAAAGTTTGCTTGCAGTGAAAGTGACAGTGCATCCCTAATTAAAATACCTTCCTTCTCAAAAGTTAAATTGTTTGTTTTTTAAAGAAGAAAATAATAATTTTCTGCAAACATCTCCTGGAAAAGGAACAATTCACCACAATATATTTACATTTGTGGCAGGAAGAATAATAGTCTTGAAAAAAAATCTAACACAGAAAAGGCAAAAATTAATATATTGACAGTGGAATAGACTAGCTAGTCTTGTGGCAGGTTCTCTAGGAATCTTTTACCATATAAAGCTTGCATACTACCAGCATTGTTATTGACCGTTGACACAATATTCAGCCCAATGTATCTTTTTCATAGCAGACATCTCACCATGATAATGACATATTATTATAAGCTGTGTTTTATAATGTGTCCAGTACCTCAGGTGAATATTTATCTGCGTTATTTGGAACTAAGTTATGACTAACAGTGAAAAGTGAACAATGGTGACAAGTCAGTTATAATATATTTCCATAAACCTTTTCACACATTTTAATTCAATGATTCATCAAACTTTTCATTCCAATAAATGCGCACAATGCAATACCCAATCAATAGGACGGAGTAAGCTTCCATGTATTAAGTAGCATATAAAGTGGTTGTGGAATGTCATATAACATCTCGTTACCATGGCATGTTAAGGTATTATTAAATGCTGTTTTATTATTGTAGCTGTATACACATTCAAAAGTACTTTGGGAAAAGTGACAGTAGAATTTTTAAATTGTAAAATATAAGACATATGGAGTTTAGTACATATTACTTGAAAAACAAATGTGCATGTTGATCTTCATTTTGAGGGTGATGCTCAAACAATAGAGTTAGAGAAAGCAAAAGAGAATAGGAAATGAGCATGTTCAATCAGTGACGAAAGATCTCTAAATCAAGTCATGTCTATTGCATCATCTATTGCAGAGTATTCAGTTGTCATTAAAGACACTTAATTCTAAACATTGTTCATGCCGAGACATAAAGAATGCAATGTTTTCTCTTAATAAGATCAAATCAAACATAACAAAAGGCAATAATTACTTTCCCCAAACATACTATAGATTCACATAAAATCAAATTTTTGAACCCAGCATTCGAAAAATCTAAGAAATCCCCAAGAATATTTATATAAAGTAAAATATGTGTGAAAGTATAAATCAACTGTTATGCTGTAATTTTTACATGACATACCTAGACTGTTGAATATATGATTAAACAGCAACATCATGCCCAGCATTTTCTGGATCAATTGTGTTGGAAGACTCAATATGGTTGCTTTACATTATATTAAAAGTTGATGGTTGCATGGGTGGTGACATTTGTTCTTACCTCGTAATTAAAGGTCAGATACAGAAAATCCCGTATGTAGATGGCAGACATGGAACTCTCAGACTGGTTAGGATACTCTTAAGCATGTTGAGAGCTTTCCATATGTGTCAGAAACAAGTTGACCTAAGAAAATATTTAAAGGTAACTTATCATTTGGGAGAACTTCATGTCATAGAGTCTGTGATATGTACTCACTCAATACGGATATTACTGAGTTTATGCAAGTCTTGACAAAATCAAGACAACTCCAAACTACAATAATACTGATTAGCCTTGTATTTGATATAGCGCTTTTCACGTCTTCTAAACGTCTCAAAGTGCTTCACAGACTATGCTGTAAAGTGAATTGACCGTATATTTGTGGGCAAAACGTGTCAGCCAATTGCGCACAGCAGTGTCCCACAATCAGTCGTGGATTGCAAATGACCAATGTATTATTGTTTTGTTTTGGAGGGATTATTATTAGGCGTGTGGAGTAAGGAAACTTGCCCAAGGTTTCGCCCTGCCAGGAATTGAACTCAGGTCTCTCGTTTGCAAGACAAGTGCTCTAATCACTGAGCTACAGAACTCCACAAATTACTCTGTAACAACTCAACTACGTCTAATTCCCAGTGTCCTTTTACGCACTGTTAACTAGTCCCAACTTATTCTAATAATTCCTTCAATTGTGGTCTTTAAAGTGTTGGCGATTTTGATCTTTAAAGGGATCTCTCCCCAGAGTCAAGTTCCTGTCAAATTAAGATAATTTAAATTATTCATAACTTTGTTATTTATTCCAGATCGTATGGGTATTTCATAGTTCATATTGAAGAATGAGTATAGCAGAGTATGTTGGAACTCAACAGTCTGTACAGGTTATCTTTAAGAATAAAATTAAATGTAGCCACTTTATGATATGACTTCCATCCTCTGATATTAGGGTGAAAATGCAATAGGAATACACATATTTCCCATTTTCATAAAGCTAATGAAAAGTCCAGTGTAAAATCCAGAAATGGCCATCGTGATATCCATTATTTGGCCCTGGATATTTTATGAGGTAAAAATAATGCATCGTAATGTTTTGCTGGTTGCTATTTTATCAGCTGCTCATTCCTGTCAACAACAACTTGTATTTATATAGCGCTCCTCAAGCAGGGTAGCATCCTAGAACACTTGAGAGTGGCTGAGCACAATGTCAAGCCTGGAGGAGGGGGAGGTGTCCGTAGGCACAGTGGAAGATCCCATCTGTCCTGTAGAAGATCCCATTTGCTTCTTCAGGTGTACATCAAAGATCGCATGGCACTATTTAAAAACAGAAGGGAGTTTCTCAGCGTATCCTAGCCACAAACCCCCACATAAAATTAGTCGTTCACTGAGGTTTGAGGGACGTTGCTATGTGCAAATTGGCTGCTGCGTTCGCCTACAAAATTCATACTTTACAGTAAAATCCTGGCAAGCAATTTGTGCCGTGCTCTCCACATGAAAGGTGCTATATTAAATGCAACGATTATTTATAAGGGAAATTTCTACTGTGTGAAGTAGTATATCTGCTGCACCATCATTCTTCGTTCTACAGGTAGGATTATAAGCACAGGGTACAAAAACGGTGCTGAGATGTGATTCTTTTCTGTCATGTCCTATCATTATGTCATTAATAATTGCATCCTGCTTCACTACCTTCTCATCGATTGTCTCCAGTTGCTTTAGGTTTTCACTAGTCTGGTGCTGCTGATGTGATTCTAAAAGTAACTCTATTTTTCACAAATTCCCTGCGGTAGCAACCTCCTGTCAGTTGGATTATAAAATGCTTCTTTTTCAATAGCCATTACTTCACCAGTTAATATTTCATCAACAAGCATATGATTAATATATTTAATCAAATAATATTTGCCTCCAAAGGTACCAGGAAATATTTCTTTTACACATGATCTTGTGAACTCATTCCTCCTCATAGCTGTCTTCATAATCCTCGACAGGACAGGTTTCCTGCCGTGAAGCTTCACCAATAATTGTACTACAAGTATCAGTCTGTCTCACTTGGTAGCACTCTTGCCCCTGAGTTATACGATTGTGAGTTCGAACCCCATGCCAAGACCTTGAACTCATATAGTCTAAGTCAAAACTCCAAATGCGGTGCTTGGTGTGTGCTGCAATGTAAGAGGTACATTTTTTTGAATGAGTTGTTAAAACTGATGTTCCACCTGCCTGTTCAGGTTGATGTTAAAAATCCCATGGTAGTTATTTGGAAAGGGAAGGCAAATTTCCTGATATTCTGGTCAACAAACCTCCAGGTAAAATTGGTCATTTATTTAATTGGCTGTTTATAACGCATTTCAGTGCACAAATTAACTGCTGCATTTGTTCCAAAATAGCCAAAACATATTACAGTAAAAAAACACTATGAGAGGTTCTCCCAACGTTAAATGCAAGTATTATATTACAATATTCTTTAGTATAAAGCATGCAAGGCCATAATTGTTTGCTTTCTCAAAAATGTTTTCACTGGGCCACAAATATATTAAAGATTATGACCAATTGATAAAATTTGGAACATATTTTTCTTTAATTTCTTTCACCAAAAGGGAGTCATATCTTCAAAATAAAGACAACAAAGGGGAATATGAATTGTAGGAGAAAGGACAAACATTATTTAGGGAAAGGACCCACTAACTTTTCTCGCTGCTTCAAAACCTTTATTATTTGTGACATCTGAACAGCAATATGCAAATTAAATGCATGAAAAATAAATGCAATGTAATGGAAAAATCCATCAATCGTTTTAAAAAAAATGTTATTAGCAATTGAAAGAGAAAAGCTCAGAGCAAATCCAGAGTTACAATACTGCAACAATCAGTCTCCATAATTGTAACTGGATGATGAGAGGAGCTCATTAAAAAGAACAAATGCATCTTTCAAAGAAACCAAAGTATGTCTCCATCACAGACACATTTCTGTGACGAACATAAGATGATTATGGTTACTGCTTCTGTTGATTTTTGTTCTGTTTGAAATAGAGATGTTATAATAATAATAATCCTTGCAGTTGAATATTGTACCTTACCACATCATCGACTATCACCTCTGACTCCTAGTCCTCCTGGATCTTTCTGCCGCGCTTGCTATAGTCGACCACGCCATCCTCTTCCACCGTCTCGCCTCCCTCGTCCACCTTAGTGGGATCGTACTAACTTGGTTCAAATCCTACTTAACCAACGCCTCCATTTCATCTCAGCAAATGGTTTCTCCTCCTGCCCCCGCCCGGTCACCTGAGGGGTACGCCAGGGCTCCATCCTTTTCCCCCTTCTTTTCCTCATCTACATGCTCCCTCTTGGCAATGTCATCTGCAGACTTCCACATGTATCCAGATGACATACAAATCTACTTTGCTTCCTCCAGGACCAACTCCAGGTCTGCCAATGTTCTATGAGCTTGTCTGGCAGACATCAGGGCCTAAATGAGTGCAAAATTATTGCAGCTGAATGTAGACAAGATGGAAGCCATACTCCTTGGCTCCCTTCAACGTCTTCACTCCTACGGATCTGAACTCCTCAACCTCCCCAGCCTCTCCCTCAGACTCACCGAACCATTGCACAATCTAGGCGTCCGGTTCAACCCCCAGCTGTCTTTCTTTCCCCACCTCCGCCAGATTGCCCACCTCCGACCATACCTTACCCTAAATGCAGCTGAAACCCTCGTGCATGCGTTTATCACCTCCCACCTGGATTATTCAAATGCACTCCTCACCAGTCTTCCCAGCTCCACTATTCAAAAAATCCAGCTCATTCAGAACTCTGCTGCCTGCAAACTTACCCAGACCAAATTATGTACCCACATCTCACCAGTTCTGGCCAAGCTCCACTGGCTCCCCTTCACTGAGTGGATCGACTTAAAGATCCTCACACTCATATTCAAATCCTTTCACTTCCTCGCACCTCCCTACCTCTCTAACTTCCTCACTTCCTAATCCACCACCCGGTACATATGCTCGACCGGCACCGACTTCCTGCTTGTCCCTTGCACCCGCCGCTCCACCATTGGAGGTCGCACATTCAACTACTACGCCCCAAAACTCTGGAACACTCTCCTTCAATCCCTCCACCTTGCCCCTTCTCTTCCCTTTTCCAAATCTCGCCTGAAAACCTTTTCGACTGTGCTTACGGCTAACTCCCTCCACCCGGTTCGGAGTTGGGCTCCGCCACTGTTAAGCTCTCTGAGACATTACCCTGCATGGACAGTGCTATATAAGTGCAGGTTGTTGTTGTCGTCGAGATGTCTTAAAGCACTTCACAGAATGTACTGTAAAGAGAATTGACTGTGTATTTTGTGGGCAAATGCTCTGCCCCTCCTGAACTTTGTATATCAAGACCTGTTGAGGACTGGCATATTCTCATTTGTTAAAATAAATTCAGACAGGAAGAAACCATTGTTCCATCCATCCTATTCATCAAATTTACTACAAGATTCTAAAAGATTCACAACAACCCTGAATCCTTTTAGCTTAAAAAAACTTGTCTAGTTCCTTTTGAAACCCTTTGTAGTTTTTTTGTTCGACCATATGGGCTGCTAAGTTTGTTCTACATATCTACCCCTTTTCAATGAACTGTCTTCAAAACAGAAAAATATAATCCAAATTTTACCAATCCTTCAGTATCTTTAATACCTCTATCTAGTCCACCTCTGTCTTCTCCATTCTAAAATTCCTAAGGTTAGACAACCTCTCCTTAATTCTCCTAATATAACTGGAATAAACATGTGGTGATATGCATGAATTTTCCGAGCAGTCTAATGAGAAAGATTATGGGGCATTCTAAATGTTGCAACAGAAATGACCGATAGGGGAAGGGATGCTCAACACAGAAGCTAATTATAGCAACAGTGCAGAGGAGTAAGAAGAAGGGGGAAGGGAAGTGGGTGTTGGGAGTAGTTTCTGGCAAACATGCACCAGGTGATTTCTTTCTTGAAGTTTATTGATAGAGAAATAATGTCCTTAAAGCTCTTTAGTGACATAAGCACAGTAGGAGACAACCAGCAAAAACACCCACATCGTAAACAAGTCAAGCAAAATCTTGAGAACTTTACTGAAACTCACACCGTCACTGAAGCTGAAGGATCAGCTGAAGCTGAAGGAATATGATGCACACGAGATTCCCTGCAATCTTTGTAGCACCCACCGTGCAGAAGTTGCACCACTCAAACATTTTTAGATGCCAACGAGTAAGTGGGAATGGCTTACAGTGTGGAAATGGAAAATGAAAATCCATTAGTCCCATATTATTCACGGTTGAAAAATAACACACTGGTCGACTATAACGTGCAACTCCTTTTTAATAAGGCACATTATTGTGATTAGATTGCAAAAGTATGAGAAAAAATACAGAAAGTTCACATTTCATACATTTAACTTCAGGCAAAATCATGTCATTCAAATGATTAGTGGTGAAGGGGAGCAACCTATTTTAAATCAAAGCCATTTACTTTAAATGTCCATGTTAATAGAGCCAATGGCTGTCCTTTTGCTTGGCTAACCCTTGCTGACAGCTGCATCCTTCGAGCTCCTTCTGAGTGACAGCAAAGTCCTGATGTCTTGAATATTAATCTCACGTTTTACAACTGTACATTTTCCTAACTTCCCCATGAAATTGCCTGTGAAATCCTCAGGCAGCTGCCAATTAATTGAATCTTGGTCATAATTGGAGCTTCACGTTATTTNAAAAATAGCATCTCTTCTTGGGTTTTGCTGAACACAGCTGAACCATTGCAACAGGCCATATTGAAAGTATGGGGACTTAATGCAGCCGATGCATTAATGTATATTCTTATTTTTTTTCAGGACCTGCTTTCAAAAGCCAGAATGGCACCTTATTTTTCCGTCACATATTTCTCCTTGTTGCAGCCAACAAATCAGGAAAGTATTGATAATAATAATTCTTGTATTTGATATAGCACCTTATCACCTCGTTGAGATGTCTCAAAGCGCTTCACAGGATATACTGTAAAGAGTAGTGACTGTATATGTTGTGGGCGAAAAATATTTTGTTGATGTCTTGAAAATGTCTGAGGCACATTGAGCACACCCACCTCTCGAACTGTGTTGTCTTCGGTCTTTTCATTTCTATTATTGTCCAGCAGGCAAAGTGTTCACTCAGTCCAAAAGGGGTCCTGGTATTTTGGCTCTGATAAGAGAAAGTCCTTTCCAACCAGCTCAGCGCTTTTCTGCGATGTGCGAAGAAATAACGTCAGAACACTGCCTCACATTAATGCATCGGCTGCATATAATAATAATAATCCTTGCATTTGATGTAGCGCTTTTCAAGTGTTCTAGACGTCTCAAAGCACTTCACAGAATATACTGTAAAGTGAATTGACTGTATATTTGTGGGCGAATCGTGGCAGCCAATTGCACACAGCAGTGTCCCAAAAACAGTTGTGGGTTGAAAATGACCAATTTATTAATGTTTTTGTTTTTTGGAGGGATTATTACTAGGGGTGTGGAGTAAGGAAACTTGCACTAGGTTTCAACTTGCCTGGAATTGAACCCAGGTGTCTCGCTAACCCAGGATATCACATCCTTCCTCTGCATCCAATCTGTCCAGAAAATCTTCCGGAGAACTCATGTACCAGTTATCTAGTAGACTCAGAATGGCATCTGTACATTACAGTATTTTGCTTTGTACATCCTTGCACTTCAGACTGTACCTCCTCACACACACAAGCAGACATGAATTTATCTTAGAACAGCATTTTTTCAGGCCAGAACATTGCATTATGACCTGCACCCACACGTTTTCCTTATGAAAACCATTATATAAACAAACCATTGAAACTCCCTACGTGTTTCCAGCTGGCACAAACACTAGTAATTGCAAAGATCTCCTCATTCAAAAATTGCAAAGATCTCCTCATTATTCACTCCTTGAGCTCTTGTCAGAATGTTACAAGTTGCGTTTCAGCACTTTCAATGCAATGATACAAGTTCATTCCCTAACGTGCACTGCACTCCCCTCCTGTTACCAAGGTTACATGTTTACAAGATTCAGATAGCCAGACATTTATGATCTCCCAACACCACTGCCTCAGCCAGCATATCAATGGGCCTCCCATCTCCTTCCGTGTTGAGATTTGTTTTGGCTGTATAAAAACTAAATGATTTTTTGAGCAGGGATCTCATGCCAATGTTCATAGCTGTACGACCAAGGTCAGCCTTCAGATGCAGCAAATTTATTTAAAGAAGCAGCTACTCTGTGCAGTATGATGCCTGTCCTTTCAAAGCAATCCTTATTTCAATATCATATAGTTATGTGATCATTAATGGTTCCTAACTACATTCACTGGCCCCATACAAAAGACACGGAGTAGGACTACTTCACACTGTTCAGCACTTTGCCAGAAGCACTACTCATACATCAATTAGTACTTATACCATGGTGGCTGTTAATTTGGTCCAGACATTATATGCCACCACCTTTGATCATTCCCAGTATGGACAAGTTGGGCCAATTGGCCTGTTTCAGTACTCCATCATTCTTTGTAATTTCNAAAATAGTATTAGTGAGACTGGCACAGACCTGATGGGCCAAATAGCCTACTACTGTGTTGATAAAAAAGAACACCTGTGTAACAATCTACCCCATGTGCCTGAATCTCATGCAGTTACTGGATTATGTGGAAAAGCCAAATGTTTTTCTGAAATGCAGGTAAAAAACACGCTCCATTTCATACCTAACCACTATGTGTATAAATCACTCAAAAAAAGGTTTGTTAAACAGAACTTGCCAAACTATATATAATATGGTATCTGAGTATAATACTCTGGATTAGCATAATCATGGCAGAACTGCAAATTCTGTGTATTTATGTTTCCACACAGTGTTGCTATTAGTAGTTGAGTCATATCTCACTACGAATTTAATTCTGAAAACCCAATAAATATTCATTAGAAAGCGAACACAAATAATAGGTACGTACTGTGTTAAAAAGGTTTAATATATCTTTTAGCTGTGATTATGATTGTTGTTGAACTGATAAATTTAAACTTTTTCTTACTCATAAATTCCTCCGCTAAGCTTTCCAACGTTATGCTATTACTTTGTCAATTATCCTATCCATAATCCTGAAAGCACTTTAGATATTACTGACACAATCCTGCAGAAACTGAATCATACATGACCTGCAAGGTTTCATGTTAATTTTGTGGACTCCACTGGTATAGGATCAGGGGGATTAAATAGATTTTTGGGGGAGTCAGCAGAGTGTCTGACAGATGCAGAAACCCATCACCATGCTTAAGAGTATCCAAACCAAACTGAGAATTCCATGTATTCTCAGTTTTCTGCATCCTACTTACCTAATTCCGGAAAGTATTATGCACAGGTTGGCTAGAGTCAAGGCTTGGGGACCCCAGAGTGCATGTTGGGATACTGGTGGAGTCTAACCAGCTAAAACCGCATAGCTTGCTGTTGTTTCACTGTTTGGCAAGCTTTCCCACTGCTTGCTCAGCTAGGACTACCATACCCATTAGGGCTTTGGCTTGCAGGGTTTAACAAGAGCTGAGTCCAAGGATTCCCTTACCCCAGTGACTGGTCTGCCCTTCCAAGTCTGCCAGATAGCTAGCTCGATTCTGATATTTTGTTGCCAAACATTATTAAATTGACTTTAGTGTTTCCACATTAGGGAGGCAAAATCAGTCAAGATTCCTGCTTTAGATTAGACTCCAACTACTGCTGTAGAAAGTGTGTACGGTCACCTTTAGTGATGCCACCTGACACTCACTGTCAAAGGCTCAAATCTGAGGCCTGCCTATCACTCAGAATATTTCCTGAATGTTAATACGGTAGTATGAAGTGGTCCTATTGCTGACGAAGGTGATTTCGAGCAGAGTCACAATGACCTGGCAGGAAGCGTAATACTTTCTGTAGCTGTAAATGCTGCACTTCCTTTTGGGTCTCAGTTCTCAATCCTGAGAATTACTGCAGAAAATACTTGAGCAAACTGGTTAAGAATGTTAAATACCTTCAGGGTAAGTATGTATGCTAGGTGTATGTGCAAGTTCATAGTCAAACTGTGAATTTAATACAAAAATAGACAGTAAACTGGCTAATAGAGATAGTAATTTTTGAAGGTGTTTGAACAGAACAAAGAGTTGGGATGATAACATGCACTTGGTGAGAGAACTCTAAATTGGTTACAAGTACACTATTGAGGGAGCATTGTGTACAAGGCTTATAGAAATTCTGGGATAAATAATTGCTGAAACCAGTAAGTCTCCCAATGATAAATAAAGGAAAAAGGCAGAAGATTGTGAAGCATGGAAAAATATTATAAGGGAGTCAATCACAATAGGGAATGTATCAAATGGACTGGAAGTAAACAAATGTTTCCATCCAGAAAGGTGACAGAGCCATACCTGGCAACCACAGACCCATCATCTGGATAACTCATTTTCCTCTCTCTATAGATGCTGTTGACTTGCTGGGTGTTCCCAGCAAGTTCTGTTTTTATTTCAGATTTCCAACATCTGCAGTATGTTGCCATTAGAAACAAAATGTTTGAAAATGTCCTAATAAATGACAGACAGCCTAGCTTCAGAAAGGGTAGCTCATATCTCACCTGACCAATCTCATGAACGTTTTTATAGGTGACATCTCATTTGACAGTGGGAAGCCATGCAACACAGTGTACCCGGGTTTCTGAAAGAAGTTTGACAAAGTACAGCATGTGAGTCTCCTGTACAAACTGATATCACTGGCTATCAAGAGGACAAACACTGCCAAAGGGCAGAAGGACTTTCTTCATCCATAACTCTCCTGCGATTACCAAGGGAGGTTTGTTGCTTGCAGTGTCGTTTTCTCCAGGGTGCAATTGAAAGAGAACTGTTAAAAGAGTTCAAACACTCAGCATGTTTTGTCATAGTGGACAACCAGACCATTGTGTAATATTGGCTGATACTTCATCAGTTAGAAAACAATAGTAAAATGAAGGCTAATGGATAGAAGCCTTTTATTCTCCACATTTCTAAAGATTTCCAATATTAATGTGTTGCTTTTAAAGCTAAAAGAAACTGTATACCCTATCACATTTTCTCTTTATGAATATTAAGAAATGACCTGTAATAAAATGTATTTCAAGATCATTGTACTCCACGAAAAAGATACAGAAACAAAAGGAAATAACAACAAATATCTGCAACTGATATTTATCATATTTATCTTAATAGATATTGATCAAAATTAGATTTTAGGCACAGTTTAAGGAATATAGTACATACAGGAAATAGATTAGTGTACACAAACTTATTATAAAAATACAGTCATTGCTCAAGTAAATTAGAGTGCGAACCATTATATACTGGATCATTCTAGGCAAAGTTATTAACTTTCAATGCATCAACATGCTCATCTGTGACTTCAAATCAAGCTGTAATCTATATACCTTTGTTATGCTTTTATCTCTGATGAAGATACTCTACAAAATGTGATTCTAAGCATAAGAAAGCTAAAACAGGATGGTGCAGCTTTAGCTGGACAATATAATGGAAATTCAGTACAGCTTGGAAACTGCTTTGTGTTCCAGATACATTACATATCTCTGAAACAATTGATAGTAGTAGTAGTAATTCTATACTCCTGTTTAGAGTGCAATGCTAGTTTTAGAGAAGGTGTGGCTGACTCGTTTAAACTGACACAAGCATGCATGTCTGACTTGAGTCACTGCAGTACAATCAGCATGTTCCATACTTTACCCCAGCCAAGTCATACATTAGTCCAAAAAGGCACCACTTCCAGCCTCAGAATGAAAATACATGTCCATTTAGTTTGGAGCAAATGCTTTTCAGAAGGCAGATTGGAATGAGCATCCACGCATTATGATTTTCATCTTGTATTCTTGATATTGGTATTCTTCACTGTACTTCCAACTCTCTGATTCATTTCAATCGATATGACACTTTTGGAAGCTTGTATCTGACATGGCTAATGCACAGAAAAATAATCTTTGAATTCTTCTGAAGTTTGTTAGCTGTGGCACAGGATTTCAAGCAGTTATCTTCAATGCAGCCAAAGTGAATAGTGTATTGATAAAACAGATTGAATGCTACACTTCACTATCTTAGAGAGCAACCAGTTAGTGGAGATGTGAGTATTTCATTTTCTTAGTAGAATCAGTTCTGTTCTAGTAGTAGTCATCATAATTCTTGGGATTTAAACAGTAAAGGATGGCTCCCCCGAATGCGAAGATTGTAGCTCCCCAGGCAATACCATAACCCCAGTTGAATTCGTGGTATGTTTGCATGGTGGCTGTTTCTACGAATTTGATTGGATACAAAACAAGCCCACATACTTGGAGAACAACTGCAAAGAAATGCATAAGGTTAAATGATCAGCCACAGTGACAAATAAGAAGTTTCATATTTCTTTACAATCCTTTCCTTCTGTATAATAAACATCTTCTTTTATAATTTTCAAGATAGTACAAAACTAATGCTGTCTTTCTAAAAAGAAATAAACATATCTGCCTGTTAAGGTGGATACTAAAGATCCCACAGCACTATTCAAAAAGAAAAGGGAGTTTCTCCCAGTGTCCTGGGCAATCATCTTCCAGATAAAAATGGACTTCAAAATGCGGCATTGCTGTGTACAAATCAGCTGCTGTGTTCGCCTACAAAATACATAGTCACTACACTCTACAGTAAATCCTCTGAAGCACTTTGAAACATTCCAGCAATACGTGTTATATCAAAAGCACTTTTTTATTTTAAATCCTGATCAATTAATAAAAAAAGTTCCAGTATCAAATACACAATATGCTGCTATATTTAGATGTTTTGTATGACACACCAGAAGATTTTTAAAAAATAGCTGAGAGCAAATAATTAACCTGAAATCATCTTCCTTATTTGTACTGTAAATTACCAAAGGTTTCTCATTGCACTGTACCTTACTGCAAGTTAAGTGAGTGCTCCAAACCAATAAAATGAAAGGATACAGTGAATAAAAAAATTACTTTAACTTAGTAATTGCAGGAATTTGTCCAAAAAAAATTCAAGACATTTCTTTATATGCCACCTACTCTAGTCTCACCAGTGCCTATTCCATTAGGCAAATCAGCTGGGCTGGGATCACTAAATATATTATATGCACTTTAGTTTGCATGATTATTATTTAATTTTTGTCCTCATTTTTCTAGAGAGCATCTAAATCTAAAATTAGCCATCAGTAATTTCTGCAGACCATGCTAACTTTCCAAAGTGCATTTCTATACACAGATGAAATGTTGTGTTCTGTGTATTTTTACTATTTAAGAAAGATTTTGCAATTTCCAAATGTGTTTGATGTGAGGTTTCACCACCCCATCAGTGATTAGGGAGAGCTGTGCACAACATAGAGGATGCTCTCAGCATCAATTCATCATCCAGTCTTTAAGCCTAATTGCCATCAGCGGGCAATGCGTAGGAAGTGATGTCAATGGCAACCCGACGACACAGAAGTGCTAACCAGCACCTATATTTTTTTAGCATGCTCCATTGTAATGCAGCAGCTGCATTGATCACCCAAACCATTGATTAATAATGGGATCAAGCTGTAAGTTTGCCTCTTGGTAGCATTTAATCGGTTGTTATTCGATTGGCGGATCGCTTTTCCAGAGATAATAATCCTTNAAAAAACACTGATAATTTGGTCACTCAATCCAGGACTATTTGTGAGACACTGCTGTGCAAAATTAGTTGTCTTGTTCCGCCAACAAATATATAGTCAATTCACTTTACAGTATATTCTGTGAAGCGCTTTGAGACGTCTAGAAGACGTGAAAAGCTCTATATCAAAAGCAAGGATTATTATTATTATTTGACAGTACATTATGCCATTCTAACCTCCTATAGAGCAGTGTTGAAGATACCATTAAAATATTGGGTACACCTTTGGGTGTTGTAGGCCCGAAATTCCACCTAGTCTTATCCTGTAAGACGATTTTCTCTTAAAATTTCGGATTGTGGAAAATTGAGAAAAAGTCTCAATTTGGAAGCTGTTTCTCTGCAATTCTTGAAATGAACTGGCTTCCAAATTAAGACATAATTTAGGAAGTTCTGCACAATTCTGCATGCTTTCAATTTCAAGTATTTATATTGTAGGGAATCATCCCACTCAGCTTCTGGTTAACTCTGCAAGCCAAAGCCCTATATAGTAGGGTGGTCCTAGCTGGAAAGTTGCAGGAAAGCTTGCCAGCAGTGCTATCAATGGCAAACTCTGCGGTTTTACCTGGTTAGATTCCAGCAGTAACCCAACACACATTCTGGTAGTGCCAAAGCTTGGCTCCTTCTAACCTGTGCCTGATACTCTCCAGAATTAGGTAAGCAGGATGTGTCCCTCCGGGGAACCAACATTACCAACAATCTATTTCTGGAATTTCCATGTGTAGGTGGGATGCATGGAATTCCCAGTTTGGTTTGAATACTCTTCAGCATGGTGATGGGATTCCGCATGTGTCAGATAAAATAAACAGTCTAGCAGGATAGATCAGGAGGAATTCTGGCCGTGTAGCTTCAATATGGCATTGAAGAATCGGAGAGCATTCAAGAACGATTCTGAGAGTCAAAGTGCTAAATTATAAGGGAAGGCTCGCAGGACTGAACTTGAAAGAAGATTGAGGGGGCACTTGATTTTGGTCTTTAAAATGTCAAGAAGATTAATCTTATTATGCAAGCAGGCTACCTGACTTAAACTTTGACAACAGAACTAGAAGGCATAGGCCTAAAATTAAAAAAAACCTTAATGTAAGTAACAATTAGACTCTCCTCTCCCACCTTACCAACATTACAAAATAGTGGGCATATGGAGCAGACACGCAATAAAAACAAGTGAAGCTTTCACTAATTAACTCTTTGAAAAAGTGTCTAGTTGGGAACAGTAAGTGATGTAAATTTAGGCATATAGTTATTGATATTTTGATACTGATATTTTATCACGTTGAATGTACGCAGATGTGGGTTAAGTGATTCCTCCTGTGGCTATTCTCAGTGGTGAAGAATTTAAAAAGCTGTTAAGTAAAAGGCACAAAGAATGCAATGCCACTAACAGGGATTCACAGAAATGCCTTTGGAAGCGCAATGCGTACCTACCGTGTTCTAAGTGCTGAACCTACTGCTAAATTGACCCTGTTGATGGCTTTAGAAACAGTTGAAGCCAGAGATCTACAAATACTCAGTGAGACACTCTGCTTCTGGGTTGATGAGCCTGTTTCGGGAAAGTTGTCTGCAGGGACTTTGGCCAGGGCTGAACAGTAGAGATGCTTGATTAATTTAAAGTTCAGGATGTAGCTAATCAAAACTTTCTCCATAAGACAGAGTGCTTTGGATGAAGCCGAAGACTGGTTAGGTGAAGCATTGCTATGGAAAGACCAGGTACAAGGGCCATTTCACATTTTATATTTTCTTAACTTCAACACAGAAGTCATATTCAGGCTAGATATGAACAATAATTTCTTGAATAATATGAATAATACTTTCTGTGCAACGAGCCGAACAATTGGGACACAGGTTTAGGGCTGGGAAGGGACAGCCACCAGAATGTATTGTTTTAACAAGAGGGTAATTAACAACTGGAACAAGTTAGCAGGAAGGGTGTTTGGGGTCAGGATGCTGGACTCATTTAAAAATACAACTTTATGCTGTAGTGGACTGATGGTAGGGTGGATATTCTGGAAGGATGAGATCAAATGAGTCTTCTTCATCTGAACCTTTCTTGTTATCTTGTGAAGCCTCTGTCAAATGTGCTCTATAACTAACACCAGAATGTGAATTGGCTGATTTTCAGGTGAGTTGATGGGATTTTCTATCTTCATGTGAGGAACATTTTGAACTGACCAAGGCTGTGAAATTATTGTGTATGGACTCATGAGTACAACCTATCCATGATTGGTATGCTGTGCACATAAATAATTGCACTACTGCCATTCATAATTATAACTTTGTAATCTGCTCCTTAATGTTGAAGCTATTTTACCACACATTTTTGAAAAGTACATTTTATATATGTAATTTATAACACTATTAACCATAGCATCAGTAAAATTGGAAATGTGAACAGATGTGCTTTATAACATGTGCCAGGACTTTTGACTTAGGGTATGGGCGTTTTATTACAAATACATTTATTCTGCTCTCAAATTGTAAATCAGGATAAAAATGAAGAGAGGTTTCCTGCTTTTACAGCCACATTTCAGAGCAATTTAAGTTTCCAAACTGCTCGCATTCATTTTTGCAAGTGAAATCTGTAAGCAGTTTTGCACAAAATTCAATACATTTCCATTTGGCACCAATTTTCAGGTTTTATCCCACTTTGGTCACTATTTTGTAATTTTGCTTAGAATGATTTGATGAATACTGCCATCATGATAGTATATTATACTCACAATATAAAATTTATGCATTCATCTCTGTGTTGTGTGTGACTGCTACTAAGCTTTTAAATAATTAGACAGTAAATTGAGACGAGTAGGATCTTGATAACAACCACATCAATCCACATTCAGCAATATTTGTGGGCTCTGAAATGTTTTGAAATGCAGGTTTCTATGACTTGCATAGTCACTCACATATGGGTTTCCATGCAGTACATTAATATGAAGTAAGATGGGTGGTGTAATTTTGGGAGCAAAATAAATAAAGCCATGTAACAAACTTGGCAAACCATTTTTTTGTTTGAAAGAAAACAGTAGCCCAATAACAACCTTAATTGGACCATTATAACTTCTTTGTAATGCTTCACCATTAGTTTACTCAGTCATTTCCAAACTTTTGAGTAGCTTCAATAGCAGGGCTATTTAATAGCTTTACATTTGCCGTAAGCATTTATGGCTACAAGCTGGTATGGAAGGGCCATAGGTAGCATAAATTGAAAGTCTTGGCACATGCTACAAAAGTTCATTTGTTGGTTTAGATAGATGGATTTAATATAAATTTAAAAAATGGTAATGGGGAAAATAAAGATAGACAAAATCCCCAGTACCCGATAGATTCTACTCCAGGGTATTAAAAGAAGTAGGAAGAAATTGCAGGTGCGCAAGTCATCATTTTCCAAAGCTGTCTATATTCAGGGATTGTGCCATTCAATTGGAGAATTGCAAATGTCATTCCATTATTTAAGAAGGGAGTGAGGGAGAAACAAGATAATTACAGACTTGTCAGCTTAACTTCTGTTGTGGGGAAGTTACTGGAATCTCTCATCAGGGACAGAGTGATTGAGCATTTTGGACAGGTATGAGCGAATCAAAGATTGTCAACATGGATTTGTGAAAGATAGGTCATGTCTGACTAATCTAATTAATTTTTTTGAGGTTACTAACATGGTGCAAAAGAGAGTGTCTAAGGATGTCATCTACATGGACTTCCCGAAGGTATTTGATAAGGTTCCACATAAGTGGTCATTAACAAATATAAAAGCGCATGGAATCACAAGTAACCTTGCGATCGGGCTTGGAAATTGGTTTGGGAAGCGGGAAACAGAGAGTAGGGATAGGGAGAACATTCACTGATTGGCAGAACATGACAAGCGGTGTTCCCCAGGGGTCTGTACTGGGACCTCAGCTTTTCACCATATATAAAAATGACTTGGATGAAGGAATAGAGAGTTTTATATCAAAATTTGCAGATGACACAAAGTTAGGAGGCACAGTAAATTGTGTAGATAGGAGCAGGAAGTTACAAAGGGACTAAGATAGATTAAGTGAATGGGCAAAACTGTGGCAGCTGGAATTCAATGTGGGGAAGTGTGAGGTCATCCACTATGGATCCAAAAATAGCAAAACAGAACATTTTCTAAATGGTGAGAAACTAAGAACATGGAAGAGCAATGGGATTTGGATGTCCGCAAATCACTAAACCATGCTCACAGGTACAAAAAGTTGTCAAAAAAGCTAATGGGATGCTGGCCTTTATCTCAAGGGGGCTAATATAATAATAATCCTTGTATTTGATATGGTGCCTTATCACGTCTTCGAGATGTCTCAAAGCGCTTCACAGAATGTACTGTAAAGTGAATTGACTGTATATTTTATGAGCAAAACGTGGCAGCCAATTGTGCACAGCAGTGACCCACAAAGTCGTGGATTGAATGATCAAATTATTATTTCTTTTTTATTTATTTTTATTTTTGAAGGGATTATTACCCCCAAAAAAGCAATAGACTTAACAGCCATTATTACACAGTCCTGCAAGAACGTGTATTTCACCTTAGTCCAACAGAAGACACAAATATAGGGTTAGGGCTCGAATATAAAGGAGATAAAATGATGCTTCAACTATATAGAGCCTTGGCCAGACCCCATCTGGAGTACTGTGTTCAGGTTTGGGCACTGCACCTCAGGAAGGATATATTGGCTCTGGAGGGGGTGCAGCGCAGATTCATCAGAATGATACCAGGGCTTAAAGGGTTAAATTATGAGCACAGGTTGCATAAACTTGGTCTCTATTCTTTGAGTTTAGAAAGTTGAGGGGTGATCTGATTGAGGTTTTTAAAATAAAAAGGGATTCAATAGGGAATAGAGAAACAGTTTCCTCTGATAGGGGAATCCAAAGGGGTTATAATATTTAAATTAGAGCTAGGCCATTTAGGAGTGAAATTAGGAGGCAGTTTTTCACCCAAAGGGTAGTGGAAAGCTGAAACTCTCTTCACTAAAAGGCTGTGGATGCTGGATCCATTCACATTTTCAAGACTGAGGTGGGTAGATATGTGTTACTGAGGGATATGGGGCAAGGGTGGGTAATTAGAGTTAAAGTACAGATCAGCCATGGTATTATAGAATGGCTCGAGGGGGCCGAATGGAACATTTTATGTTTCTATGAATATATATATTATTGCTAAGCCTTGCAAGCAAGAAACATATATTTGTAATCACATTAACACTATATGTTGATGAAATCTTGTTAAGTGACTGTTATGTTGTTGTACTGCTATGTATTTTGCATATCATGGAAAATCATTGAACATTTGTACTGCTGTATCTTAAAGTGAAGTTTTGCTGATGATTGTACTTGTGTAACTGTTTACTTGCTAGAAATGAATAGTGGCTGTATTTTCTTTATCTAATGTCCTTGCTCTGTCTGGTGTAGTTACATGGGAAAAGAAAAGTGCAACAGGTGCCCTGTGTTATGTGAGAAGACAATAAAGTGGTGTGATAATTAAGTGGCCTTGCAGGGTGTTCAAATGAGATGGTGGTTGTTGTTAGGTGAGGAGTAAAAACAAGAGAACGATATGTGTGAGCCAAGCCAAACTATCTTGAAGGTCACAAAAATGTGTTTGTTCATGTGTGTAAATATTAAGCACTAACTAGCTTGAGGTTGGAACAGACTCGGGAAAGAAGATAAGAAAAGAAGATACCACTTACAGAAGCAGAAACTTCTGCAACTACTACTTCTGTTCTGTTTGGATCTGAAGAGCAACTTAAGGCTTTCCTTCAGTGAGTATGGAATCATTTGGTGACTAATCATTACACTACTATTCTGATTTTGTCACCCTTACCAGTGATGTGCTGGGCCTGTGAAATGTGAACGAATATACCTTGGTATCTGCTGGCTGATTAAAATTCTATAAATATCCAATTTCCCTCAGGAAGCCAGCTTATTTTCACAGTCCCTGCAAGAACCACCATCTTGGCGAGGCAGATGGTCATTCCACATAGTTCTTTCTTCTCTAATATGCCAATGCAATTCCCTACTTGAGCAAACACCTCAACCTTTGTAGAGTCCTGTAGAGTAATGGTAAGTGCGCTCGTTTTATTCCTGATTGGTGCGAAACCTGAGGCAAGTTTCCTTACTCCACACTTCTGTTTACCTGGCAGTAAGTAGGAACTCAGCTGTTAGTCGATTGGTGATTATTAACCCTGCTTTCAGGGGTAATAATCACTCCCCCCAATTTAAAAAAAAATGTGGTCACTCAATCCACGACTGTTTGTGGGCCACTGCTGTGTGCAATCGGCTACCGCATTTCGCCCACAAATACACAGTCAATCCACTTTACAATGTATTCTGTGAAGCACTTTGAGACATCTCAAATGATGTGAAAAATGCTGTATCAAATGCAAGGATTATTATTATTGTACATCAATCAAAGTGCACTAACCTGGTGTGTACTATACACCTTTGAATGTTCAAAACATGTGCACTGTAATTTGTTAGAGTATTTAGAGTACATCATTATTCACTACATATAACCAAAGTATATTGGTTACAAAAGCCAGCTTGTACTCAGAAAGTATCAAAACCAGTTCTTGGCACAAATAACAGATCATAATTCTAATTATGAATTACAATTAAAAATGATCGCACATGCAGATCAGAATTGTACCTCTTCTGACATTTTTGCTTAAAAGCTTTTTGCTTATTTATTCTGAAATATAAATCAGCCTGACTCAATTAGTTAGTAGGACTCTAGTGTTTAAATCCCTCCATTCTCTCTAACCTCCTCTCTCCCCACAGCAGTACCCGTTGCCTCCACTCTACTGGGCCTCCTCAGCGTCACCTGAATCCTCCGCTCCACCATCGGTGGCCGTGCCTTCAGCCACTACGCCCTGAAACTTTGGAACTCCCTCCCTCAACCGCTTCGCCTCACCACCTCCTTCCCCATCTTCAGGTCGCGCCTGAAGACCTTCCTTTCGACCGCGCCTATGGTCACATTACCCCTCCCTCGGGCTCCGCCATTGTTAAGTGCTCTGAGACACCGCCCGGCGTGGAGGGCATTATATAAGTGCAAGTTGTTGTTGTAGGACTCCCAGCTTTGAGTCAGAAGGTTGTGGGTTCAACACTCTCCTCAGGAGTTTGAGGTCACAGTCTAGGCTGACACTCCAACACCTTGAAGGGAGAGTGCTGTATTGTCGGAGCTGCTTTCTTTGGATGAGACATTAATTGGAGGTCCCATCTGACTTTTCAGGTGAACATTAAAGATCCTGCAGTGTTATTTGAAAAGAGAAGGGAATTTCTGGCGAACAATCTTCCAAATAAAATTGGTCATTTACTTCATGGCTGTTTGTGGGACATCACTGCATGAAAATTATGCTGCTGTGTTTGCCTACAAAATATAGCCATATTTCACAGTACATAGAAAATAGTCTTGTCCACATAATAAGGCACTATATCAAAGGCAAAAGTTATTATTATGATAAATAAACTATAATTCAAATACGTACTTGCAAAAAATGTAGATATTTACCCATTACTTATTATCACGTCACTTGCTGAACAACCAGTTTAAATAGTGCATTGGCAGCAGAACATGATCTCTTGTCCAGCAATGAAACTGGCCATTAAACAGATAACTAATGAGTTATTCACCAAGCATGTCCTGAAACAAAACCAATCACTTCAAACCGCTGCTTGCTCAGGTGCTGCTGCAGTGTAACTGAGGCCTGATCACATTGCACAATGGCAGGGCCAGAACATCTCATTACATTTAAAGTTAGGATGGTGTAACACTCTCACAATGAAAAGGCTGTATCAAGACAAAAGCAAATGAAACCAAAATAGATCATGGATGAAATCCAACATAAACAACTGTATGAAACAGTAACTTAAGGAACAGTATGAATAGCTATGAATACTTTTATAACATTATTCAATAATTAAATATATGAGACTGAATAAAATTTAAAGGAAACTGGTTAAAATAATAATAATCTTTGCATTTGATATATCAAATCATATCATCTTATCATCTTCTTATCATATCATTGAGATGTCTCAAAGTGCTTCAAAGAATATATTGTAAAGTGGATTGAGGCCAAAGTGTCCCACAAATAGTCATGGATTGAGTGACTTTTTTTTGAGGGATTATAACCCCGGAAAGCAATCCGCCAATCAACTAAGAACTGGGTTCCGATTTACTGCTGGGTAAACAGAGGTGTGTGAAGTAAGGAAACTTGCCTAAGGTTTAGCCTCACCCGGGAATCAAACCTGGGTTCTCTTGTTTGCGAGGCGAGCAAGCTAACCACTACCTACAGGACAAACACAAGGACTGAATGAATTGTATAAAATTGCTACACTTTGTCGCACCTGGCATAGTTAGTGAGAAATGACGCTCAATGCAGACAAAATGAATGATTTAGTTCCGTCATCAAAACATGCTAAATTGTTTAGCAACAACAAAATTGAAATCTTTTCTACAACTAAAAAGTGTGGCAGAAAAGTATAAAGAAAGAACAGTTACTTCCTCTTTGAGGTGAAAATGCATTTAGAAACAATAAAATCCTAACGGTTTTCAAATTGAGCTAAAATTGACAAGAAATAAATTGTGTAAACAAAAATGTTTGTAACTGATAATCATTTCTAGGTTGAGAAAAATCCCTCTTTCCAAAATGAAAATCAATATACTGTAACCGGTATCTCAGACAATTTACAATTGAGTTACCTGCAGCAAATAACAGGACAGCCACAGGTCTGTAGAATCTCCGACGGGTTCCCTGACAGATTGAGATCAAAGCCACGAGGAAAGCAATGAGGATAATGGCTGCTCCACCCAGAAGCAAAGCCACTGTAGCAATTTTCCAATCTGTAACACACAAAAAAGTGGCACCCTGACAATCTGTAAAATACAACAAATAGATTTGTAATCAATAACCTGTACCAAAAAAAATTTAAAACAAGCATTTTCTAAATCATACAAGAAAATTGTACCAATCTACAACAACAAATTACAATTGAATAGCGACTTTCACATCAAGGGGACGTCCCAAGGATACTAATGTGCACTACTCCAGCAATAGTAAAGTCCAAATTCAAAATATGCAACTATAGAACTTCAGCAATCCACTAATCTGTTATTTAGAAAAGAAGAAAACAAATCTTTCAATAGCCCTGGCTCACAATTAACTCGCTTCCCATGTATTATGAGACAGAGTCGAAGATCATCTGCCATATTAGGTAGATTCTATCTTCTCAGCAGATAGGTCTTTGATAAAAACATTCACTATCTGGTTAAGTGATCAGTTAATCGATCAGTCCTCGAGTGAGCTTCGTGATTGAATCCACCAACATACATATGTGTCACGTTCACTAAATTGGACTTTCCTGGAAATATAATATTTCCAATATGATGGATAATGCTGGATTTACCCAGTAAACATGGGCAACTGTGTAATTACAAACCAAGGGAATTTGTTCCAATCACAAAATAATGCGTAGTAAAGAAATGATGCTCAGTGAGCAACTATGGAATATTATGAGAACAATTTATAAGAAACAATTATAAATTATTTCCTTCTACCTACAATAAACGTGATATCCCATCCATATCTATTGAGTGCTGTATTGGATATACAGCAAACACAGTATATTTACATAGATTGTGGACCTAAGGTTGGATGATCAGGAAAATCGTATTTCATATTTCTGACCCAGGGACAGTGCAAATGTCACTCTTCTTTGCCAGGTCATGCCTGGCAAATAATTATACAACAAAATAAATGTAAGTTAAAAGCTGCTCTGTTGGCTAGAATTTAAAATGTAGAAATTGTCACTTTGAAATAAATACCCAGCTGAGAAAAAAATTAACAGGAGAAAACAATCCGAGGGATGTTCTGCCTCCAAGAGGTCAGTTAGTGTTAAACACCAACCAATTGTAATTTCTGTCCTTGTGATAATTAGAGCCGATGAAACATACTGCAGGGTGATAATGTTCACATGGAAGGGATATAAACCCTACAAATGTAACCCATAGTTACATTAAAAAGATAGAAATGTAAAGGGATGAGCTGTGAGCAATGTAAATATTTCAGCATGGGATGTTACATTAGAAATTTCATGTTACAGACAAGAAACATTCGGACTATTACTCCAAATTGACCATTGTTGAAATCAAATTAAGGATTCGAAGGAGAAATACGTTGAAATGGTAGCGTTGAAAGATGTCCAGAGCCATTGCTATTCAAGAGAGCACAAGAAAACAACCAGAGGATATAAACATGAATTATTGAAAAGTAAATGGAGAACAATTACCAGGATAATGTTCTTTACTTAAATGTTTAGAGCAAAGCAATTGAGACACATTTGTTGTTAAATGATAATTAGGTCCTATCATGAGAGTTAATTTACTGGAGCGATGAGATTTGGTGGACCAAATCTGCATTGAACTCTTTCCTTATTCAATATCCTCTATCCACTAAATCCGGCTTAATTGTTATTAATGTCTTAGCGTTAATTTTGTTTCCTTTATATATATTTTTTATGTGTCAAAAGTAATTTATAGCACAGCACAGAATAGAAATGGGTCAAAGTAATTTTGACACATTTCTATTCTGTGCCATGACATACATTTCTGATCTGCAGTAGTCTCTGCTCAGATCACAAGATCACAGGCCTATTTGATCTCATCCTTCCAGAATACCCACTTTAATGTCTTCCCATTATAGTGTCAAGTATCAGGCTGTTTCGCAAATGAGTCCAGTGTCCTGGCCTCAACAATCATTCTTGGTAGCTGACTCCAGTTGCTGATTGTTTCTGGGTACTGATGGAGCATAAAACTGATATTCTCTGTCCAACCAATGGGTAAGAAATTGCACTTGCTGCACAGTGTAACAATCTTGACCATGTGCAGATACTGGGGAGAAAAAATGTGCTATCAGCTGTGATTATCACACACTGCATTGGTCTTCTACTGTATTGATTACACACATTTTTACCTTTTCTATATTGAGCAGCAAGAGCTGGATTTCCCCCAATGCAAGGATAATTATTATTATTATTCTTTTATGATTATTATTATTACCTTGTCTTCAATTCAACTTCACCTCCTGATGAATTTATATGAATATTTCATGTCTTTATAACCACCATTATTGTGGCCTCTCCAAGTGGGCCAGCAAATTGCAAATGTGTTACATATGCGATGTTCTGTGCTGTGTAGTTTGTTTTGCTAGATTTTCAATCTCTGTCTCTTGCTCTCTCCTTTTCCGTTTAAAATCATAAGTGAAGAGCTTCCTCTTCAACCATGCTTTTAGTCACCTCCCCTCTCTCCCTGGCTCAGGGTAAAGCTCCCCACCATTGTTAAGTGCTCTGAGACACTACCTTTCGTGAAGGGTGCTATTTAAATGCCAGTTGTCTGGAATGGATACAAAGCCCACATCCCTGAGATGGCAGGAAGGAGAGTGTTCTGACCTGACACCCTGCCCGCCCTTCTCCACCCTCTCCATTTAATGTTGAGCATCCCTATCATCGCAATAAAGGTTTAGCACAGCAACTGAAAGAATTGTGAAAGGATGGGTGTTTTCATTTGTCATGCATTTTGTTCTGTATGATAAAGGTTGTGTTTTTTTCTGAAGTTACCACAATTAGGAACAAAACACCAGTTACTTAAGTTCAGCCAATCCTACCCTGCAGTGCTGTTTATAAGAACGGCAAATGGAAAAACAGAAAAAAAAGACAATTGGCAGCAGCCAAACATAACTGTAAAAGGAGATCTGTAGCTTTTCAGTTCAACTTGAAAAGTGAACTAAACTAACACAAACGGATGCCAGCTGCTTCCTATGTTTCAATAATGCAGTGGCTTTAATCTAGAAAGAGTGTATTATCCATATTTTATAAGCAGACAGGGCTAACTTGTCAACAGCTGAGTGCTGCAGGTTATTCCGATCTTGCTTCTGGACATGATCGGCAGCTTTTCGGAGCAGAAAGAGTTAAGGGCAATCTCCCAGGAGAAGGCAGAGCAAGACCAGGGCAGCCAACACTGCACTAAAGGCAAAGCCAGCGTTTCCAGCTCCTCATCAGACAGGCATGTCAAGGGGCAGAAAACTCAGGGATCTCGGTTACTCTCGAACCAAAAGCAAGCTTCGAAAATCACAAATCACCTTCATACACAATGTCATTTCACCTCCATTAAAAACCAATAAACGTTGATTTTAAAAATTCATTAAAGCATTCAGGTAAAAAAAATAAAGAATGAAGGAAGTTGAGATTTGTCAGCTGAATCTCTGTGAATAGGATATACTTTGCAAAGAATTCTGAAAGATTTATCATCACAGAAACACAAAATGTAGAACCAAACAAAACCATTCCTACAAATCTAAAATAACATATAGCTGAAGCTCTTTTCTCAGCTTCTGTCAGGGTTAATAGTATAATTGCTTTCTGTTGCCTGAATCTTTTTATTTCTTAAATCAGATTATATATTCCTGTCACTAGTATCCAGCTCTCATTTCGCAGTCTTCTCTGTGCCTGTGTTTCTCTGGCTCCCTTTCTATATCCTGTCACTTGTCTAGATTAGTGATGCTTTCAATCTCATTATCTATATTTCCCGGACTCTTTGTTTGTCTCTGTCTCCCTATGTATTCCTCTCAATTTCTACCTAAGACTATTACTAGTCCATAACTGAACTTCTTATGTGGTCGTACAGTTATTTGCATTAGAATTTAAGGCCAGTATGATTGTTTATCTTCAGATATATGTTGTTCCTGCATGTAGCTATTGTTTCTGTACATTTATGCCAATATTTAACAATTTCATTCTTTAATAATAATATAGCTATCAGTTATTCCCAGGAAAGTTCTTTATATTTATCTTCATATGTTTATTTTCATTTCATCGTGTTTGCATGCATGTTATTTCCCTTACTATATAACACGTTCTATTTATGTTAATTACAACTTACCACTTGTGTGTTGGTGTGTAGCCTTATTAATGTATAACATTCCCCTAACCTAATGTATGAATGCATTTTTGTCAGTATATTTACAGTTTCTATTATGTCTCTGTGTATAAAATTTCACTCGTGTTTCTCTTCCTTTTTATCATTCCCCTGGTGTATTAATGTGCTTATTAATAACCTCACTAGAGGTCTTTCTTTCCGTCCCTTATCTATCTTTCTCCCCACATCTATCATTCTCTGTCTGTCCCTATAACATTCCCTCTGTATATTTTTCCCTCACATTTGCTCCTTTCGAACACTGTCCCCGTTTCTCTCTTTTGTCTGTAGTCTTCTCCCATTACTGCATTACATTCTTGGTTCCATCTCGACCGCCTTTTCTTTACTCACTTTCTGTCCTGCAACATTCCTTTCCAAAACTGCAGTCCCAGTTTTCCCCTCTCTGTCTCAATCACATTCTTCGAGTTTAACTTTCTGTCCCAGTAGCAATGTTCCAGTTTAACTCTCCCTGCCTCAGTAATATTGCCCTAACTAGTTTGATTTTCGATAAAAATAGTCGTTGCATTTGATGTAGCCCCTTATCACGTCATCGAGAAATCTCAAAGCGCTTCCCAAGAATATACTGTAAAGTGGATTGTGTGGATTTTGTTGGGAAAAGCGGCAGCCAGTTTTGCGCAATGTCTCACAGACAGCCATAGGGTGAGAGACCAATTTTATTTGGTCTATTTAATTCTATCTATCTCAAAATTGCAATGATTAGTATTATTAATAACACTGGAATCGAGTTGGGTTCTCGTTTAGTTTCTTTCCTAAAATAGCATTTTAAGTTGATCCCTTCTCTCCTAATAACATTCGCTTTTGCTTGACTGTAACATTGCCTTGATCATGCGAGTCCTGTAGCTCAATGGTTAAGAGCGCTCACATCGCAAGCGAGAGGACCTGGGTTCGATTCCCGGCCGGGCGCAACGTCAGGCAAATTTCCTTACTCCACACGCCTCTGTTCGCTTAAGCCGTCAGTAAGAACCCAATTGTTAAGCGGATTGTCGGATCGCTTTTCCGGGGGGGGGGGAATGGGACGGGACGGGGTCACTGCTGTGCGCAATCGGCTGCCGCCTTTCGCCCGCAAAATATACAGTCGATTCGCTTTCCGGTCTATGCCGCGAAGCGCTTGGAGACGTCTCGGGAGACGCGATAAAAGGCGCTTTATGGAAGTGCAAGGATTATTATTATTTCCCCCTATTCCTCTGCTGTTTGGTGAAGGGGTGGGGAGGGGGGGGTGAGGGTGAGGGTGGGGGGGGGTAGGGGGGGAGCTGCTGCACTTCCTTACCGCTGTCCAGAGTCCAGGTGCAGACCCACGGAGTGCCTGGGCTGGAGGCGGGCCGCACACACGCCTGCCACAGGGACTGGGAGAAGTGAGTGTCCGCGGTGACCCAGGCGGGGCTCAGCACAGCCACCACGTCCAGACACAGCGCCAGGACCGCGCACACCAGCCCGGTCAGCTTCAGCGGAGTCACCGCAGCCACACGGCTCTCCTCCGCCGTGGACATCATCAGCGCTCCCAATCCCCGACCCCCAACTGCTCGCTCCCCAGGAACTGAGCAGCAGCACCGAGTGCTCGGGCTCCGGCTCTGCGTGTGTCTGACCCACACACACACTCACACACACTCACACAGCGGGACCGTGTGAGGCAGCTCCGGGCTGGGACCCCGCATCAACATCAAGGTCTCCTCCCACCCGGTCACCCACTCACAGCCATCACACACTCCGGTCCTAAAGCCCTCAGACAGAAGGCACATCACCAGCTCCTCATCCTGAGGAAATGGGGTGGACTCATGCAACACTTGTCCTCCATCCCCTCTCAAAATGTATCTCTGTTGACCCAGCTTTTGCTCCTCTTGCCTCCCCCCCCCCCCCCCCACCCACAACTTAATAATAATAATAATAATCCTTGCATTTGATAGAGCGCTTTTCACGTCGGGAGGACGTCCCAAAGCGCTTCACAGAACACACTGTAAAGTGAATTGACTGTATATTTGTGGGCGAACGCGGCGGCCAATTGCGCACAGCAATGTCCCACAAACAGTCGTAGATTGAAAATGACCAATTTATTATTGTTTTGGGTTTTTGGAGGGATTATTGGATTATTGGCTCTGGTGGAGTAAGGAAACTTGCCCAAGGTTTCGCCCTGACCTGCCTGGAATTGAACTCAGGTCTCTCACTTGCAAAGCGAGTGCTCTAGCCACTGGGCTACAGAACTCCGACTTGGGTGCCCGACAGGGGCCGGCCCTGGGAACGCTTTTGTTTGGGCTTCGCGTAAATACACACTACGCCATGTAAGTAACCTGGCAGCGAGCCATTAAGATCATCTGGCCCAGGACCTATTTTGGGAAAACCGAAAACTTTGATGAGTTTCAACTTTGGTATCGATCGGGGTGTTGATTTGGGCGAGTGGGAGCTGATGGTGTCCACAGCAGAGGAAAGTCGCGCGGCTGCGGTGACTCCGCTGAAGCTGACTGGGTTGGTTTGTGTGGGTCTGTCGCTGTGTTTGGATGTGGTGGCTCTGCAACCCTATCAGCCCCATCCTCGCCCGACTCCCCTGGCTTCCCATCACACAGAGGATACAGTTCAAGATCCTGGTCCTCACCTTCAAAGCCCTCCATGGTCTTGCTCCCCCTACCTCTGCAACCTCCTCCCTACCATCCTGTTCACTCCCTCTGCTCAGCAGGCTCCGGCCTGCTTCACATCCTCCGCCTCGCTCACCCAACCCTCTGGAACTCCATCTCACAGTCCCTCCGTCTCGCCCCTCCTTCACCACCTTCAAGACCCATTTCAAGACCCTCCTCTTCGACCGTGCTTTCAATCTCCCTGCTTCCCACCCTTGCCCTCCACCTTCCCCCACCCCGACCCTCAACTTGGTTCCGTAACTCTGTCTGGACGTCCAAAGGCGCTGGATAGTCAAGGTTTTGCACTCCAGCTGGAGTTTGGAATCAGGAGGGGTGGCAAGGAGGGTGACTGAAGTAGGGTGACAAAAACATGTACTATTATTTTTACTCTAAAATGTATTAAAATTGTGGCTTTTTGTGAAATGCTGAGTAACAGATTAGTAAATTCATAGATTTTGTTAGATAAACAAGAAAAGAATAAACATGTTTGAATAAGAGTCCATATACTATGGATACAAAAGAACTTTAATGTTTCAAATAGTTTGCCATTGAAAGAAGAAACAATAGGTTCCTATTGAGATACTACCCACTGGATGGTATATGATGGTTTACATAAATAATCATTGCATTTGATAACCTTTCACATCGGGGTTCGGAAACTCAAAGCACTTCACAAGGTGTACTGTAAAGTGTAGTGACTGTGTATTTGCAGGCAAATTCGGCTACCGAGTCAAAGTGGCGCTGTACCATCTTGCATCACAGAGCACACATGTAGTCAGACGGTGGGAACAAAATAAAGAACACAGACAAAGCTAAGCCGCGGCAACAACAACAAAATTAAATTTTTAAAGCGCTTTTCATGTTGGGAGGACCTCCCAGCGATTATAAATTTTATATTTATCATTATAAAGATGCCTAAGCGAAAATCATACCTTTCAAGGATAAGTAATTGCATCTGCTCTTGTTTCAATCTACATTCCATATTGGATCCTTTGGTTGCAAGCTTAGCGGCAATGGGTACAGCTAGTTATGATATAAGATCCTATAATAATCCTTTCATTTGATATAGCGCTTTTCACGTCTTCTAGATATCTCAAAGCGCTTCACAGAATATACTGTAAAGTGAATTGACTGTATATTTGTGGGCGAACGCGGCAGCCAATTGCGCACAGCAGTGTCCCACAAACAGTCGTAGATTGAAAATGACCAATTTATTATTGTTTTGTTTTGGAGGGATTATTAGGCGTGCGGAGTAAGGAAACTTGCCCAAGGTTTCGCCCTGTCTGGAATTGAACTCAGGTCTCTCGCTTGCAAAGCGAGTGCTCTAACCACTGAGCTCACTCTCGTGTTCAAATCCATTCACTCCTTGACACCTCCCTATCTCTCTGACCTCCTCACTCCCCAATCCATTGCTCGTTGCCTCCACTCGACTGGCACCAGCCTTCAGCTTGTCCCTCGCACCCTCTGCCTCACCAGCGGAGTCGCGCTGTCAGCCACTATGCCCCCAGCTCGGAGTCAGGCTCCGCCACTGTTAAGCACTTTGAGACATTACCCTGCGTGGAGGGCAACTTGCTGTTGTTGTTGAAATGGTTCCATGAGCCATATACATGACATCTGCTGCATTATAAACATGTTGGGCTTATTCCCCTGCACGGTGTTCTGTTCACAAGCTCAGCCAAGACTAGAAGGATAAATGAGATTTGTTGGAAAGTAATTACTTCACTATTGGACAACTTCTTGAAAAAAGAAGGAAATTTCTTCCGGTGTGTTGGCCAACCCCCAGCTAATATTGATCATTCATATCATGGCTGTTTGGGTTATTGCTGTGTGCAAATTGCCTGCCATGTTAAATTGCAAATAAGCAATCACTACCAATTTACCAGAATATCCTGTGAATCTCTTTGAGACATTTCAATGATAATAATAAGGCACTATATCAAATGCAATGATTATTATTATATCATGAAGAGATTGCAAAATGCTTTCAAGAAAATGCATTATAAATAGTAATTTATTAATGCTCTACAATTTAATTTAGAATGCCAATGAGATGGATTTAGACCAAGTCAAACAGTTTCATTAATCACTGAAATGTAGATATCTTGTTATTTGAACTGACTATGCAGGATGCTTACTTCATACATCTTTTTGTCTTATGTTTGCTGTACTTTTATCTTCCTATCATATGGGACAATGCTATGTAAATATTCTATTTTTGGACATGTGCCTGCTTTAAGATAAGAGAAGGAAAATAACTCAAGACTTGCTTCCCTGCTTTTCATCCAATATGAAAGATGAGTTCTTGGGATAATAAATTATTGTGTTTTCAGATTGTTTAGAAGTGTTGGGCAAGAACACGTAATGATAATAATCTTTGCATTTGATTTGGGCTTTTCACATCAGGATGATATTTCAAAGCACTTCACAGGATTTACTGTAAAATGTCATTACTGTGTGCTTCATAGGTGAACAACAGCTTATTTGCACACAGCACTGTCCCACAAACAGCCATGAATCGAATAACCAATATTATGCGGGGGATTGTTCATTATGACACCGGGAGAAACTCCCTTCTTTTTCAAGAGTTTGTTAGAGTAGGAGTAACATAATTACTCTAAAAAAGCAAACCTGCAAATTTCAGAATCCCAGGTTTAAGGTTTAGCTTAATTGTAATTTTAAAGCACCTTCTTTTAAAGGTATTTGTTTTAAACCTTTTACCTCAGTGATTTTCGTCTCAGGTCATTTTGATTCCTACTTTTTCAAAAAATAATGTTGCACTCTGCAAAAGCCTGTTTCTCCATGCAGGGTGTTTGACTGCTTTTGTATTTCATTTCATCACCAATACTTGTCCAGGTCAGAAATCACATAGCCTGGTGCAGAATTTATCCTATCCAAATTCTCTCGCAGCGATATTGTTCAAGTACACTACTCCCTCCTGATTAGGAATGGGCAGCTTTACGTTCAGTGTTGAGACTGTCCAAACACACTTCGCATGAGACATATATCTGCCAGACAGAAGACACTTTCATACCATCAATCTGATCATGGAAGTGAAGGAACAACATATAACATATATATATGTATTTACACCATCCAGTTCCTTCCCTGTTTTCAATATTTGGCCATATTTTCCTTTCCATCCGATATTGTAAAAGGTTAATATTTTAGCAAACCGGTTGGTATTTAAATCTTTTACACAATAAATGTATATGCTCAGCCTTGTTGTTTGATAATTTTTCTTAACAATTTTGTACTTGTAGGAGCATAAGATCGTACATGAATGTAAAAGATCATTGCAGTGCTTCTGACTGGTCCTTAAGTAAAGTAGTAAATCATTCTATATCACTGCAGTATATCTCTTATAACCTCTTTTGAATTTCTTGTAAGCAGTTTTCTAATTCCACCTTGAATCTGATGAAACAATCTGCTTCCACCACCTACCTGGGTAGTCTATTTAGTTTAACATTTGCTGTCTCTATTTCTTATATTTTTGTTTGACAGCTGGGTGTCTGACGCATGCGGAAAATCATCATCATATTGAAGAGCAGACTGAGAGTTTGACATTTTTATGCTTTTTTTTAGATGTTACTGACACAATGCTACAGAAATAGAGTCATCCAAGACCTGCAAGGATTCAAGTTAATTTCCTGGACTCCTTTGGTATAGGATTAAGGGGATTAAATCGATTTTTGGGTGGGGTTTAGACGGAAACCCATCACCATGCTTAAGAGTATCCAAACCAAGCTAAGAATTTCATGCATCCCACCTACCAAGGAAATCCCAGATATAGATTGTTGGAATGCGCAATCTCTCTGGGATGCATCCTGCTTACCTAATTCTGGAAAGTATTAGACACAGGATGGCAAGAGCCAAGGCTTGGAGACCCCAGAGTGTGTGTTGGGGTACTGCTAGAGTCTGACCAGCTAAAATCGTGTAGTTTGCCATTGATATTGCAGTCTCTCAGCTTTCCAGATGCTTGTCTAGCTCGGATCACCCTACCCATTAGGGTTTTGGCTTGCACGGTTATCAGGAGCTGAGTGGGATGATTCCCTGCCCCCATTGATTTGTCTGCCCTTTCAAGTCCTGCGATGAGCCAGGCTGACTGTGTTGTCATCAGCAGGGCCCTGAAATACTGTGAACCCAACTGGCTCAGGAACTGGACTACAGAGACTGCCACAGAAGGTTGGCTCGAATCCGACATTCTGTTGCCAAACATGTCACTTTGGAGCCAGTCTAGCTTCCAAGAAGACCCCACTTACCTACACATGTACTGGAATGGAGTGCACATTTATTCTGGAGAGTATTATGCAGAGCTTTGGAATGAAGCAAGGTTTGTGTTGAAGTACTGCTAGTGTTTAACTAGCTAAAACAGCAAAGCACGCCATTGAGAGCATTGTCTGGCAAGCTTCCCACTGCTTGTCTAGCTAGAACCACTCTATACTACTTTAGCTTTGTTTATTTCCCACGCACGTTTCCTCCCTAACATTTTATTGTTTTGATTTTCATTTTTCATTCTTTCTTCACTGACTTGTTTTCCCATTGTAGTCATTCCCACTACTAAACAAGATAACTGTTCTATTGTCAAACGTTCAGTGGAAGATCTTCAAATAGTTTAGTGAATACTCCTTTTCTTGTAAGAGACTGAAGCATAAACTCCTACAGATGTTTCTTACAAAAATAATTGAAACAAACTGTCACTCAGTATAATACTCTCTCTTTTGTGGGTACTCTTAGATGTAGATTGAATGTTAGAAATGTATTTCCAGTACAAACCAAAACTGTAATTTGCTATATTTTCAAAACAATAACTTTTCAATTTAATCCATTTCATTCCCCAAAGAATATACTTAAAATGTTAATACTTTCCTTGAACAATAAGATATTCTTTCTTCTTTCATTCCTTCACTTCCTTTTAAACTAATCTCATAAGAACTTTGGAACATAGAAATCCACCATACAAGAAAAGAACATTTGTATATCTGGCTCATCCCTAAATTGTGTACATAATTTAAAAACTAATAATAAATAATCCTAAATTTCTCTATCAGAACCATCAATCATATTTCAATGAGTGAATGAATGTACTGTACCTGACAAATCGTGACTAATTTTCATGGCCACTTTTTTAAATACCCTTGTATGCCCTTAATCTGTTTGTCTATAAAAATACAGACACTGCAATCTACCGTGAATCCTGTGAAGCATTTTGAAACCTCCTCCTGAAGCAAAAACACTATATCAAATGCGATGATTATTATCATTATTTAGGCCTGGTGCCTTGTCCTCCTTCTTCACTGCCTGAACTTATCAGTCACTTCCTTATTAAAAATATCTGTCATTCTTAGGATCTCCTCGTCTGTCCTGGAAATTCTCGAGTCACCTTGGGAAGCCAGATTGTGTTTTCCTCTGTGAACATAGATGTAACAAATTTACTTACATCTGCTACCATTTAATATACTGTATTTATATATGTATAAAAGCCTATGCAAGTATTTTATATTCCCTGCAATCCTAATCTCATTTTCAATTTTAGCTCTCTTGATCAATATTTTAGCCTGTTTTACCTTATTCTTATTTTACTCTCTGTTCAATCTGTAATTATATTTGAGGAAAATGTTTTTCCTTAACTCCTATATTACCTTCTTGTTTCCTATATTGTTTCTTCTGAGTACTGTAATATATGTACTTACTTTGTGTTCTCAATTATGTATTTTTAAAATAATTAATTTTTTTCACTGTACTCCTCCCATCTGTTCGAGTCTCACCGCTGAATTTCCTTCCTCATTTTCTAAAAATGTATCTTCATCAATTGGAGTTTATCAAACCCATATCATTCTCCACCACCAGACTGACTTTAATCTCAATTGTATCATTTTCAGCTGCTGCTACAACCTGATCTACAATAGTTACAAATTACCTTTTACCCCCAATATAGTCCTTCCAATTTATTCTTGGTAAATTGAAGTCACATGTGTTTGTTGTCCTTAACACAAAAAAAACTTTATAGTTTATCCTCTCTATCCCCGTAGAACAATCTTTATCCTTGTAAATTGACTCCCTCCTCCCATATCTTTATTAGCCATGTCATGATGCCCACACTGTTGTGATTTTCTGCCTGTTCAGGTGGATGTTAAAGATTCCTTAACACTATTTAAAAAATGAGGTGAGCTTTTCCTGGTATCCTGACCAACAATTCCCCAAATAAAATTGGTCAATCACTTCATAACTGTTTGTGTATATTGCTGTGCGCCAATTGGCTGCAGTCTCTTCGCCTTGCTTCCTCCCTTTCCTCCTTCAAGGCCGGTCTCAAAACCTTTCTCTTTGACCGAGCCTTCAGCTCCCCTCTCGACTCTCTTCCTCCTCCTCGCTCCCCCTTCCCTCCCCTCACCCTGACCATTCCCCCTCCTCTCTCCCTCCCTTCCCTCCCTCACCCTGACCATTTCCCCCCTGCTCGGGTCATGACCCAACTGTGCAGCGCCTTGGGACGTCCTCCTGACGTGAAAGGCGCTCTATAAATGGAATCTTGTTGTTGTTGTTGTTGTTGTCTCCTACAAATAACAGCCACATAACTTCACGGTAAATCCTGTAAAGTGCTTTGAAATGTCTGAATCATGTGATAAGGCACGATATCAAATGCAAGGGTTATTATTATCATTATCTTTGTGTTGAAATAGACTACAAGATCCCTAAAATTTCTGCTGATTTTGTATTTTAATTCTTTTGTTCCTTCCTTGTTTAATGTCTCAACTGAAGGACAACACCTTTGACAATGGCACTCTCCACCACTGCAATGGAGTGTCGACCTAGACTATGAGCTCAAAGCTCGATGTGGGGTTTGAAGCCACAATCTTCTGACTTAGAGGTGAGAACACTTCTAACTGAGCCAAGCTGATGGTCCATATAATCAGATAATTACAGTATGTTGCGGAGTGCAATGTGGTGTTTTTCAGCAGTCATCTGCTGCTTCTGACACCTCATGAGATATGCTTCTCCTTGAATAGGCTGTAGATCCAGAACAGCCCACAACTCACAAACTACACACATCATAATTATGTACCTCTCAAATGCCCATGCACTTTTGTCTGCTACATTTTTTCTATAAAGATTTATCTCTTCCATTTCTTCGTGTTTTACCTTCAATCCCTTTGAATGTTTTATGATTTCACTCTGTATCGCGCATGTTGAATGTTTTCTCACGCCTATCAGCAACAGCTCCTTGACACCCACTGTAACATCTTTGGCTGGCAGGATTAGCACCTCACATCAGTGTCCCAGATACATAATGTTTTCCTAAAGTAGTGAGACTGTCGTAGGCAGCAAGTGTTAGTTTCGAACAGCTTGTTTATAAACTATGAGCATGATCTCCACATAAGAAGTGAATAAAAGAAAAATATACTGGATGTGCACTTCCTCCACCCCCTGTGTGCTTCTAATAATGTTAAAAATTGGGTAGAACCTGGGATTGGTCATTAACCAATCCCTCTCCTCCGGATCAGTCCCTGCCCCCCTCAAAACTGCTGTCATCACCCCCCTCCTGAAAAAATCCTCCCTAGATCCCTCAAACCCCAGCCACTTCCACCCTATTTCTAACCTGACCTTCCTCTCAAAAGTTCTAGAATGCGTTGTTGCCAACCAACTTCGCGCACACCTCTCCTCCCACTCCCTTTTCGAACCCCTCCAATCCGGTTTCCGCCCTGCCCACAGTACAGAGACTGCACTTGTGAAAGTCACAAACAACATCCTCTCTACCTGTGACCAGGGTTCCCTCTGCCTCCTTGTCCTCCTGGACTCTCTGCCGCGTTTGACACAGTCGATCAAGCCATCCTCCTCCACCGCCTTTCCTCCGACAACCACCTCAGTGGGACCGCACTCGCCTGGTTCGAGTCCTACCTCACAAACCGCCAGCAGTACATTTGCACAAACGGCTTCTCCTCCTGCTCTCACGCGGTCACCTGCGGGGTACCCCAAGGATCCATCCTTGGCCCCCTCCTCTTTCTGATCTACATGCTCCCTGTCATCCGTAGACATGAGGTACATTTCCACATGTATGAGGGTGACACCCAACTCTATTTTTCCACCTCTCTTTGCGACCCCCAGTCCTCTGACGTTCTGTCAGCCTGCCTGTCAGATCTCAGGGGCTGGATGAGCACAAACTTCCTTCAGCTGAACGTTGACAAGACAGAAGCCTCGTCTTTGGCTCTCGTCAACGTCTAAAATCTCATGGCTCTCACCTCCTCCATCTACCCGACCTCCCCCTAAAACTCTCCGAACCCATACGCAACCTAGGAGTCAGGTTCGACCCCCAATTATCCTTCCTCCCCCACATCCGGTCCCTCACCATCACTGCCTTCTACCACCTCCGACGCATCGCCTGTCTCCACCAATACCTCTCCCTAAAAGCCGCTGAAACTTTGGTCCATGCCTTTGTCACCTCTCGGCTGGATTACTCCATTGCCCTCCTTGCCGGTCTCCCATCTACTACCATCCATAAAATCCAAATCATTCAAAACTCTGCCGCCCGCATTCTTACCCGCACCAAACTCTGCTCCCCGATCACCCCAGTCCTTGCCAGACTGCAATGGCTCCCTATCCCAGAGAGGATCGATTTCAAGATCCTCACCCTTGTATTTAAGTCCCTGCACTCCTCTGCACCCCCTACCTCTCTGACCTCCTCTCTCCTCAAAACAGTACCCATTGCCTTTGTTCTTCCCGGTCTGGTCTCCTCCTCGTCCCCCGAGTCCTCCGGTCTACCCTCGGCGGCCGTGCCTTCAGCCACTATGCCCCGAGGCTCTGCAACTGCCTTCCTCATTCCCTTCGTCTCGCTCCCTCCCTTCCCATTTTCAGGTCTCTGCTGAAGACCTTTCTTTTCGATCGCGCCTTTGGTCACCTTCCTCCCCCTCCCCCTGGCTCGGTCCCGGGATCCGTTACTGTAAAGCGCTCTGAGACGCCATCTGGCATGGAGGGCACTATATAAATCCAAGTTGTTGTTGTAGAATTCTTCATTTTTGTTTCTGCTGGTAAAATATCAACTTCAGGGAATGTGAAGGTCAGAGCCTCAGGACAGAAGACATTGATGGGAGCCATGGCTTCTGTCTTGTCGGCATTCAGTTGCAAGAAGTTTGTGCTCAGCCAGAGTCAGAACATTGTCGGACCTGAAGTCACAGATAGAGGAAGAGAAATAGATTTATGTATCATCCAAATAAATGTGGAAGTTTACCCTCCTTCCCCTGGCTCGTTGTCAGACTCCGGAATGCTACACCGGGTGAAGGGCACAATATAAATCCATGTTGTTGTTATAAAACACCATTGAGACAAAAATAATCATTGTGCACTAAACTAACAAATATTCATAGAAAATGATTAGAAGATAAACGCATAAAATGGTCTTGAATATCATGGAGTCTAACTTGTGGTATTTCAACAACAACTTGCATTTATATAGCAACCCTCATGCAGGGTAGTGTCCCAGAGCCTTGACAGTGGCGGATTATGACCTCAAGCCAGGGGGAGGTGACTGTAGGCACGGTTGAAGAGGAAGGTCTTCAGGCGCGATCTGGATGGAGAAGGAAGGAGCAAGGTAGAGGAAGAATGGTCCAGAGTTTCAGAGCATACTGAAAGCGTGGTCACTGACTGTGTAATGGAGGGCACGAGGGACATGCAGAAGGCCAGAGCCTGTCGAGCTATGGCAGCGGGTAGTGGGTTGAGGAGTATGTAGTTTGGAGAGGCGGGGAGGTGTTATTTGAAAAGGAGTATGAGGATCTTGGAATCTATCCATTCGGTGATAGGGAGCCAGTGGAACCTGGCTAGAAATAGTGTGATGGGAGTACAGAGTTTAGTACGGGTGAATATGCGGGTGGCGGAGTTTTGGTGTTTTTCAGCAGTTTTTCAGCTGGATCTTGTGGATGGTGAAGCTGGGGAGATCGGCGGGGAGGAAGGTGAAGAATACGTGGATAATTGTTTCGGCTGCGTCTGGGATAAGGAACGGTCAGAGGTTGGCAATGCGGCAGAGGTGGAGGAAGGTGGTCCTGGTCAGAGACCAGATGTGGGGAGGAAAGGATAGCTGTGTGTCGAACCTGACGCCTCGGTTGCGCACTGGTTCGGTAAGTCTGAGCAATAGGCCAGGGAAGTTGAGGAGGTCAGAGCCCAAGGACAGAAGATGTTGTTGGGTGCCAAACAGTACGGCTTCTGTCTTGTCGACATTTAGTTCCAAGAAGGCCCGTGTCTGCGGATGACATCCCCAAGAGGGAGCATCCATTCCATTTCATAATGAAACTCCATAAAAAGGAATCCTGTTAGAATTCCAGCTCCATATTAGTTTGTATTGACTTTTCCATGAGTCAGTGTATGTACAGTACCTCCTTTACAATAGAATAATCATTGTATTCAATCTCCTAAGCAGTATCCTCCATTTCCAGTAGCAATTTCAATGGCATATAAAATCATAGAATGTTACACTATAAACACAGACCTGTTTTAATCCATCAAGTCTGCACCAATAGATACCATTATCGTACCATCGTGCCATAATAGTACCTCAAAGGTCAAATGTTAATTACTAATGTCTTGAATTCTATATTGGCTGATAGTGCTTTTTTTTTAACTATTAGCATATTATTTGGCTAAAATTCTAAACTAAACTATAATTAGTTGGATAGATTCTGTTGGATTATTTTAGCAAAAAGCAGGGTATTACAATGTGGCATCATTTTAAATGTTAGTTGTTGTGATTATGTTTATGCTTACGGGCTCTGAAGGCAAATACATGGCTAATTTTTTCCAATTTCCAGTACTTTGGAGAAAGTGGTTCTGCCCAGATTGGCAGCGGCTCTCAGAAATTCTGAATGCCTTATCCTTAAGACCATTGTTTTAAACTTTAAGATCAATCATAACTTTGGAAAATTCTTAAATTTAGTCAAAGTTTTTGGTTTCAACATTAAGGCCAAATATTTTAGGAATTTCCTCAGAATTCTGCAAGATCCAGAATTTTAAGATATAATCTTCAGGCTAGGAATTTGAAGCAATTTGGGCCTCTGAGGAACTTGCAATAGGTTCCAAGTACCACATAATTGAGATAACTGTTGATCACACAATGCTTTGGGGGCATATTGCATTGCCTAAATTAAGTCATCTAATTTGGGGTTTTAATAATGTTGTCAGTTTATAGAGTATATCATTAAATGGATCTGGAAAATTATTAAAGATCTACAATTCATGAATTAATTTGTACACTCTATCCCTTTGTGGTTTTGTTCCTATGCAGCTGGAGGCAATTATAATGGCAATCAGACTATTGTAAAGTTTAGAATATTTATGCTTCAAAGAAACTCTAAAGGAAAAGCAATTCGAGCACTTAAAACGTGATGTCATGAAATGAAATTTATACCATTACTTATGGTACAATGTACAGTGCTAATTACTTTTGATGGCTATATTGTCATGTCTACAGGGTGACGGAGTAATCTTAATGTGTTAAATCTATACTCTGAGATACAGTATATGATATACTCAATATCATAGTTAGGCATTGTTACTAATCATTGTTACCATAATGTAAGAAATGCTATATAAATGCAAGTTGTTGTCTTCTCAAGTCCCTCTTGTAGAACATCTGGTGAGAGCCAAAATAATAAACTAAAAACAAGGAGGTAAAAGAATTTCAAACTATCTTAATAGATTAGAGCAATAACTCAGATTGCCATGAGTGGAAAGCTTAAGTAGTCTGTAATTGTCCTAGGATCCTGAAGATAAAGGTATTGCCTTGAATTCCTTCCAAGTTATCAGGGTTTTTTTTGCATTGCACACTATCAAATGTGGAGTCCTGTAGCTCAGTGGTTAGAGCACTCGCTTTGCAAGCGAGAGACCTGAGTTCAATTCCAGGCAGGGCGAAACCTTGGGCAAGTTTCCTTACTCCACACAGAGCCTAATAATAATCCCTTCATAAACCAAAAACAATAATTAATTGGTCATTTTCAATCTACGACTGTTTGTGGGACATTGCTGTGCGCAATTGGCTGCCGCGTTCGCCCACAAATATACAGTCAATTCACTTTGCAGTATGTTCTGTGAAGCGCTTTGGGACGTCCTCCCGACGTGAAAAGCGCTATATCAAATGCAAGGATTATTATTATTATCAAGATTAGAGGCTTTCAATTTATTTTTGGCCAATTTCTGCGCTGACGGTAACTTTTATTGAGGATAGAAACTGTTAGTGCGTTCTGTGCTGTTAATTCAAGATGGCATTCTCAACATAGTATGAATAACCATTTAATGAAATTTAATGCCAATGGTTGGTACATTATAAAACTGTATGTAAGAGCAAATTCTCTAGAAAGGACATGTTGAAGGAATGTACAAATAATAGCAATAAGATTTTAAAGTTGAAATTATTTGTTCAAATATGAGTAGTGAGTAATCTTATCTATGTTTATTTGTGCTTGGGAAAACAACTAGGTTCAGGGAGTGTGAAGGCAATTATGACATCCATAACAGTACTCCCTAAGCACTAATATGAGATGAGATGAGCCCTCAAGCAAGAGAATGAACAACAACGGCAGTGATGATGTGAACAACAGGAGTAGAATCTTAGTATGGATACAAAGACACTGATGGAAGGCATAAGAACAAGAAGCACAGAATAAGAAAAGGTGATTTGGTTCAACAAGCCATAAAGACAAAGCTAAGCCTCTTACAGATAGCTTTAGCAACAGAAAATATGTTGGGGTTCCAGTTGAGATTAGAGGTGATAGTGAGACGTGCATATTTGAAGAAATCAAGGGAATTAAATTCTTATTGCGTGATCAAAGTACACAAAGGATACTTATTCAGACCTTTTTAGCAGTTATCACCAGCATTACACAACAACAACTTGTACTTATATAGCTCAGATTCAATGTGTATAGATAAATTTGAAAGTTGGAGACTGCTAAATCCAACAGAACATTGGAATGGAGCTACAAAATTAAAAGACCATAAGACTTTGGAGCAGGAGTAGGCCATTCGGCCCCTCGAACCGACCCCGCCATTTAATAAGATTATGGTTGATCTTCTAACCTAATTCCATTTACCCACCCTATCCTCATATCCCTTAATCCCTCTATCCTTTAGAAATCTATCAATGTATCATTATGTATCATTAAATAGATTTCAAGTTATATACAATAAGAATCACAATTGTAACCAGTATAAGCAATTGTAACCATTATTTTACAAACCTCAATCAGATCAGAGGGATTTGAGAGACTTGGGAAAATGGAGCTTGGTACAAATAATAATAATAATAATAATAATAATCCTTGCATTTGATAAAGCGCCTTATCAAATATTCGAAACGTCTCAAAGCACTTTACAGAATATATTGTAAATTGAATTGACTCTATTTTGTGGGCAAAATGCTGTAGCCAATTGTGCATGGCACTGTCCCACAAAAACTTGTGGATTGAGTAACCAAATTATTAAAAAACAAGTTTTTGAAGAGATTATTACCCCTGGAAAAGTGATCCGTCAATCGACTAACAACTGGGTTCCTACTTATTCCTACATAAACAGAGGCCACTTTACTCCATTCCAACAGAGGAATGGAATACAGTGGATGGTTTGAGGAGTGTGTTTGAGTGAACACTCAGGCTGCAGAGTTCTGAAATTCAAGGAAAAGTGTTTTGTATCATCATGTGACTGAACTTCACTCTTCAATATTGGTTGCTGCAAATCACAGAGCTAGAAACATGGGTGAGATAGTCAGTGGCCAGAAGTCAATAGTGGAAGTGCACAGACATGCATTCCTGAAACTGATACTCACCAAAAAAAAGTTATAATATCTCGGCTTCTTTAGCTTTATCTATTTGTCAGAAAAGATTAATTATGCAACCAAAGTGGGCCACAGTAGCATTAAACAAATAAATGTAAGCACAACAAATTGTGAAAGATGGATTAGAAAGAACAGCAACTTTTTTTTTCAAACAAGTACCTTCTCATCTTCCATTTGCTTTTCTGAGTAAACAATGAAGTTAGTGTACTGGAGCTATAATTTATAAGATCACAAGAAAGGCACAGATGAGAAAAGCTCTTTGGCCCAATTTGATCTCATCCTTCCAGAATATCCACCCTATTGTCTTCTCATTATGTGACACTGTTTGTTACATAATATCCAGATCTCTACCCCGTAAAGAAATATTTCTTGGTGTCTTCCCAGTAAAATTGCCCTAACAATCCTGTACCCGTGTTCTCTTGTTCTCCACCTCACTACATTTTATACCAAGTGTTCCAGGATCCTTTGGTGCTGCAGAAGTAGCCTTTCAGCTCATGGATATCTTCCTCCTCGTTGGTGTGCCTGCCATTCTCCAGAGTGACAATGGCTCCAAATTTACAGCCCAGATCATCACTGAGCTAATACCTCGCTACCTACAAAGCCAAGGTTCTGTTGAACGAGCCATTGGTGACATCAAGGATATGTTAGTTGTCTGGCTATCAGATAACAGCACACAGCAATAAATTTGTTCGGCTTCAAAAGAACTCTGTTCACCATTCAGTAATAAATTGCTCCACTTATGCTGCCATGTTTGGCAATGAGGCTCATGTTGGCCTAACATCTTCATCACTGCCAACAGAGGTGATTTCTACACTGGAAAGTGAGCTTGATCTCCTGGCTGTTCTTGCTGGTAATGCACCAGAAGTACCATCTGACACCAGCCTACTACCAGTGCATCTGTTTTTCCAGTCTCCAGTACCACAGACCCACTGCTGTTCTGGTTTTCCCGATCCCAACGGTGGACAGGGGTAGAGGGGATCCCAGGAACATCCTTGGTGTTATCATTAACAAAGATTTAGACACTGACCAGTACAGGATAGCAGTGAAGGCCGGCATCCTGAGAGATTACGATTCCAGGAACAAATTTGACCTCTGCCCACAACGATTGTTAACAGAGACTGCACTAACCAGGAAGAGTCAGTGTCACTCCATGAAGCTGTCATTGACAGTCTGTTTGTGGTGGATAAGGCTTTACGAAGTGTAAGTGTTAATGAGTATTATTCTTTAAATAAAAAAAACTATGGGTATGTTCACTTGGTATGTACCATCTCTGCATGGTAATTCCTTCCATCTGCAGCTTCCTTCAGTCCTACTCTCTTGCCCATTCCCTCCACTCTTTCTGTTTTGTTTTACTGCTCATTCCTTACTTCTTTTGTTCTGCCATCAATGGCGAAGCCTTCAGCTTTTATGTTTCTCCCAGAACTTTCCGACAAAATCCTTCTGTCTTCAATGTCTTCAAAACTCCCCCCTCCTGAAAAATATTTCTGTGGCATTGTATTTGGTTGATATCCTTAAATTTATTCTCCTCCTTAGATCTCCCTATCATTTTTATGAAACTTTGAAATGCAACTTTGAAATTACGGGGGTAGTGCAGAGAGAGAGAAGGTTGGAGAGATAGGGGGGTGCCAGGGCGTAAAGGGATTTAAATACAAGAGTGAGGGTCTTCAAATCGATTTGCTCTGACAGGGAGCCAATGGAGTTGAACAAGGACTGGAGTAATGGAGGTATGCAGTTTAGTGCGGGTGAGAATGTGGCTGATGGAGTCTTTAATTAGTTAACAACAACAATCTACACTTGTACAGCCTCTTCACATCAGAAAGATGTCTCAGGGTGCATTACTACTTCTAGGAGGGCTGAAAATCAGTAAATTCCTTGGGCCAGATGACCTTTATCCAGGGTATCTAGAGAGATTATGCAAGAGATTTGTGAAGTACTGACAGACATTTTAAGAACCAAAGGACACTGGTGTTTCTGCCACATGGAATCCAAACAAATATAATTGTCATTTACAACGAAAGGCAGCGGAGTAATACATGGCAACTATAGTTCAATTGATTTGGCCTCGGTAAGTGGGATTAATTATGTAACAACTTGCATTTATGCAGGACCCTTCATGTTGGTAGCATCTCAGAGCACTTAAATTATAGAAGTCAAACACAAGATTACTTGTATGAAAGTAACCTTCTAAATAACAGGCCCACCTTCAGAAGGATTAGATCTTTTGTCCACATAGACCATCCCATAAACTTCTATAATGCAGTTCTTTGGTGAAACCACTTTCCATAGTGTTTTTAAATCTGATGCTTTGGCATTTCTCTGGCTAACTACAATCAGTATTTATTATTGATGACATGTATTTACTTTAAAAACTTACCTCCAGCAAGCTGTTGCTAACTGTCTTTCGGTATTTTGTCAAATTTGATACAACTCATTCGTTAGATATCATCGCTATCACTGGAACAAGAGCATGTGGCCATATCCTTCATTAAATATTAAGTCAGCCATATACTTTGTGGAGCTGGCTCTTGAAATTCCAATGCAACTGTAAGTAAATGTAAGTTAGCAATCATGTATCTAGGGAGATAACAAAGATAGCAATGAAAATGTTTCTCAAAATGATTTGTGGGCTCCCATGGTGCATTAAAGGGTAAAAATATCTATGAAGGAGCATTACAAGTATTCAGGGTGGAAGGTTTACAGCTAAGTTAACTGATCAGAGCTGAGCAGCCTTTGGGTACTATAAATGGCCTCAGGCTTCATACACTGTGGAGGAGTAAAATCTGCCAAGGTTCCTACTCCTGATTGCTTCCTGTGTGGATGTCAAGTGAAGACAGCATAAACTCACTGGTGGTTTCCACCCCCCAATTGGTTGAATACCCTGCTAGCCATTACTGGTCTATATTTAACTAACTTGCTAAAAAAAAGCCATCTTTTCACTTTAGGATTTCCCAATATGATGATGTAGTGTGAGATAACTATTTTTAGTGAGCAGCATAAGATGTTCCCCTGGTATAATCTCATGAATAATAATAATAATTCTTGCACTTGATATAGCGTGTTATCACGTTTTCGAAACATCTCAAAGCAGTTTACGGAATATACCGTGAAGTGAATTGACTATATATCTTGTGAGCGAAACATGGCAGCCAATTGCAGACAGCAGTGTTCCACAAACAGTCGTGGATTAAGTGACCAAATTATTTATTTATTTGTTTATTTATTATTATTATTTTTTAAGGGATTATTACCCCCAGAAAAGCAATTTGCCAAACCGGAATAAAGAACAGATGCTTGAGCTAACTCCTGGAGGGCCAGTGTAACTGGCATCTTCGTAAAGAATAAATGACTGCAAGAGGGGAGGTGGGAAGAAAATCGGCAAATAAAGATACCTTTCAAAGACAATTCTGTCTGTTGTTGAATCTAAAGGGAATTTGAAATGTATGATTGATAAAAGCATAGAAAAAAAAGCATAAAAGCATATAGCATTGAGCTATACAAAGCAGAAATAGTATCTGTGACAAAGTTATGAACAAAGAAATCACATTATTACTAATAGCAATAATAATCCTTACATACGACATGGAGTCCTATAGCGAGTGGTTAGTGAGATCGCTCGTCAGTGAGAGGTCCCGGGTTCAATTCCTGGGTGGGGTGAAACCTTAGGCAAGTTTTCTTACACCACATGCCTGTTTACCTCGCAGTAAGTAGGAACCCGGTTGTTAGTCAATTGCAGGATCAGTTTCTGGGGGAAATATTCCATCAAACAAAAATCTGGTCACTCAATCCACAACTGTTTGTGAGACACCTCTGTGCGTAATTGCTTGCTGTGTTTTGCCCACAATCCACTTTACAATATATTCTGTGAAGCACTTCGAGACCCCTCAATAATGTGATGAGGTGCTATATCAAATGCAAGGCGTATTATAATTATTATTTCATACACCAGGTTTCACCTCGGGAGGATATTGCAAAGCACTGCAAGATTACAATGTAAAGTGGAGAGACTGTATTTTAGCGTACAGGATTCACTGAGGTGTTTCGAAAATAAACACAGAGAGGATTAGATAGTAAGGAGCCATGGGATTTATTTTAACTCTACAAGTGTGTGTGACCTTATAACTCACAAGTGACAAAGTTTCAAGGGAAGTTATGATCAACAGTATTAGTGGGCCTTACATCATGTACTCTGCTATAACACCAAATAGATAAGTAATGCAATAAGTATGATCACATTCAAAATAAATTTTGACTGGGAACAACTTTGCTGTGAGGAATGCAGAGAAGATCCGGGGTGTTATTGCGAAGTTACCATCTGTTTTCAATTTTTACATCATCTCCATGAACAATCCAAAATATTTTGTGGAGATTAATTATCATGCATGGTATAAATAACAGCAATTCGTTTAGATTGAATCTTGGCAAACATATTTGACAGAAGCTGCTGATATAAGTAGCAACTTGCAGCTAATGTCATCATATTCCTTATCTAACTTACAAGAAATAAGGTGGAAATGAAATGGGCCTCATTTACTATCTATCACTTTCCATTTGTCAATTTCAATGAATTAAAATGTAGCCAACAAAAATCTACATCTTGATGACGCTTGATTTTTAAAAAAATAGAATGAAATAAATTTACAGATAGAACAAATTCATAAATCCAAACAGATCAGAGGATAAATTCCTGTTTTTTCAAGCACTTAATGTGATAATTAATGCCAAATGATTATTATGGCCAATTTTAATTATTCCACATTATTACAAGGACAGAATGCTTGATGATAAGTAAAAGGTCAGGATTTTACCCCGAGACCTCAACCCAATGATAAAGTCCAATGGAATCCAGATTTAAATAGTTCAGTTTTTGACTCAAATTGCAAACATCAAGAAAATTAACTATATAAAAAGCCATTTGTTAACCTATCTCAATAGATCAAAGAGAGGAGCAGACTGCATGGGAGCACTTAATCAGTTTGTAAAGATCTGCTGATGCTTTGATTCTAATCTTAAGATGGGCTCAAGGTGATACGCTTGACTGCTACCATCTCTAGTGTTTGCTACCTAATACTGCCTATGCAAGGGTTTTTCAGAAGAGTATCTATAAATATGAACATTTTAAAAGTGAATCATTTGAATAAAAAGCCTAGGCACATGGATTCTATTACAAATTTACAAAAATGTTAAAGTTAAGGAACACGTTTTGCTATTTTATATAATAAATACAAACATTGATTCAATGGAAAGTACAAGAATAGAGCACTCTGAACTAAAGCCAAAGAGAGTGCAAAATGATCTGAGAGGATTATAGTTTATTATAAAGATCTGAATAATGCAGTTATCTTGTGTGCCAACTAAGCCTCTTTGCCCCTTAATTTATTATTATCATGCCCATTTGCTAGTAGATACTTGGGAAGTAAGGGTATTAAGGGATATAGAGAAAAGGGATTAAAAACTCTTCCACAATCTAATAAAATAATAGAACAGTTTCAATAGGTTGAATAGCCTACTCCGATTCCTATGTTACGTTAACGTTTTAAACCACAAAAAGGAGGTTAATCTCTACTTGACTTTCAATGTACCAATCTCAGCAGTGTGAGGGTGTTATTTTCGTTTTGTAGGTAAATGTATTGAATGTGGCTTTCCGTGCTTAAAATGAAATTTGTTCATTAACTTGTTCAACTGTGTGCAACCAAGTTTGGCATATACACTGGCAATTCAAAAAAGATACATTCACATGCCAAGAATGTTAAATTTAATAAGCAGAGAAATAGCCATTAAATTTTCTGGAAATGATCAAATATACATGTAAAAGTGTTCAATTACCTTCTGTTGAAATTTAAATAGTGAACATTGTAAACTAGAATTAAGGGAATACATAAAACTCTGGCACACCCCTATTTCTCTGTCATTTTTTATAAAGCCAAAAATATTGGAATTTTGTTTTATAGCCACATTGCTATTATAGTCATCTATGCACTGAAGCACAGATTTCTCTAATTCAGAACTCCACTGCCCCACATATTCACCTGTACTAAACTCCTTACCCCCATTATATCAGTTCTTGCTAAGCACCACTAGCTCCCTATCAACGAATGGATTGTTCTTACTGTGGTTTCACTTTTTACCCAGATTGTGGAGTACACGGCTTTTGAAACAATGTTAGGATGTTAATAAGATATCTGACTTAAGAGCTCTCCACAGACCCATTATTTTAATCATAAATTTCTCTCAAACAGAATGTAGTATCTCACAGGGAATATAGCAATGTAACACAGTATCAGATATTTAATAAATAATGGATACGCAACAATTTAATATTGCTAAACATGGAAAACATTAATACCCATAATCATAAATCAGGACAATAATTAGAAAAATAGGCCTGAAAATAATTGAATGCATTCACTGTTGTGAACAACTTTATCCATGTGTCAACATGAGTTTAATGGTGCATAAACCAATTACCTACATACGTTGGCAATGTTTCTCATTTTATGAGATCTCAAAGGGGATTGATAGCTTTTGAAGAAATAAAATTTATTTTAGAACATATTATTGGGATGCATGTACAGTAGTTAAGTATGTTTAGAAATGTATCAATTGCTGCAGAGAGAGAGACCTGGTGGGTAAAGGACAAGAAAAATACTGTTCTCAACAACAGAAAGTAGTAGACTACTCATTTCTTAAATTGCAAGAAAGATATTGATCCCTTTCGAACCATTGCAATTTACTGCATTGTTATTCAATATGTTGTCTTGTCTCAGGATGTGCTGACCTGGCAGCCTGAGATTCTTTATAAATTTTGTAACAGATGACATTAAGTGTTGGATTGGTATGTGAGACAGTGAGGGGTGGCCTTTTCTGAGTCTTGAACACTGCTTTCTTCTACCAAGTTATCTTAACGTTTACGTTTCAATTTAACATTTCTCTCATTCGAGCTTTCTCCTATGTGCCATTTCTCCATTCCCATTTCACAGGCAGATTTGTTGTTGGCATCATGTTAACTGTTCACCTTCCTATGTCCAGTTGCACAATATACTGTCCGGCAGAGTATTCCTTTAAAATGCGGTTTGTGGTTCTATTAATGTATTCACATAGAAGGTGCCAATTGAAACATATCAAATTATTCTCAGCAATCTTTTCCCAAGTGTCTCTTCAGAATATTGCAGTAATACAATCAGTTTGTTGTTCCCGCTTCATATTGGAAATGCTGCCAAGTATTGAATGTTTTGCCTTAAGTCTACTGGCAGAAAGCTGATCTAAATGTGGAATTTGTGTCGCTAGCATAAGAGCTTTAATATTAGGGTATAATGTATGGTTTAAATTTAGAAATTGCTAAAATATCAAACAAAAATTACCCTGTAGCACTGGAGGCAGAACTATTCCCCTCCCGCCCCCATTCTTATTGATGATGCATGTGAAGCCAGCTTGCACCAAGAAAAGATTCTGAAGCCTTTTGTCTGAAACCTTTTGTCTTACAGTGTTCTGCATTATCACACTGTGCTATTTCCATGTTTCAAAACCCGACAATAACCCAAGTGACCAGATTTAGTACTCAGTCCAAGGGCTCTATCATTAATCTAAGTAGTGATAATTTCTACAGTTTTGGGAAGGTCTATAACCAGCAGACATGGTATTAATTGCAATGTATTAGGAATGGATATCCAGAAAATAATTTACTTTCTGTCAAAGGTTCATTGTGCAAAACCTTTGCAGATTCCATGAGCAGATCTATCTGAGTGTATAAATTCATGAAAGCAAACATTGCATGTAAGAAAATGTTATCCCAAGTGTAACTATGCTGGGAGTATTGATATATTAAACGTTTTTGGCTCACTTGGGTAGATTTTTCTTTAACGCTTGCTGACACTATTGTCAGTAAACCATTTGGGTTCTACGTGATGCACTGAGATGCCTAATAATTTACAAATCAAGAGAGTCAAATTGATTCAATTAAAAAAAATGCAGACTTCGAATTTAAACTGGTGTTGCAAATATAGATCTCTGAAGAGATTTAATCATTGCACAAGTCATAGCTCATATCTTTTACACTGAGGAACATCCTTGTTGCTCTCCCCTGCACTGCCTGCAAAACCTGGGCAGCTCCCTGAGGCCACAGGAACCAGAACTATATGTGTGGACTGTATCAGAACTGTAGGTGCAGACTGACCAGAGAACTGTATAATAGGTTGAATATAATGTCTGACCATCTGAACTTAAATGATTTGAAAATATAGCCCAGCTTCTTGCAAGAGATCAAGTGATGGAACTGTCAATACTAAGAACCATCTGATTTTGTCAGGGATGGAATACAAACATATGCATGTGTGAGAAAGGATGAACAAAAAGGGATTTTTATGATCTCCGCCCTCCTGCGGATCTAAACTCCTCAACCTCCCTGGGCTCTCCCTCAAACTCACCAAACAAGGGCGCAATCTAGGCATCCGGTTCGACCCCAGCTGTCCTCCCTCCCCCACATTCGGGCCCTGACCAGGACCACCTTCCTCCACCTCAGCCACATTGTCCGCCTCCGACCGTACCTTACCCCAAATGCAGCTGAAACCCTTGTGCATGCGTTTGTCACCTCCTGCCTGGATTACTCAAACCAACTCTTCGCTGGTCTCCCCAGCTCTACTATTCAAAAAATCCTGATCATTCAGAACTCTGCTGCTCACATACTGACCCCGACCAAATTCCATACCCACATCTCACCAGTTCTGGCCAGGCTCCACTGGCTCCCCATCACTGAAAGGATCGACTTCAAGATCCTCACACTCGTGTTCCTACTTGTCCCTCGCACCCTCCACCCCATCATTGGAGGTCAGGCTTCGAACCACTATGCCTCGAAACTGTGGAACACTTTCCCTCAATCCCTCCGCATTGCCCCCTCTTTCCCCTTTTTCAAGTCCCGCCTGAAAACCTTTTGCTCCGCCACTCTGAAAGCACTTTGAGACCCTACCCTGCATGGAGGGCGCTATATAAGTGCAAGGTGTTGTTGTGATTTTACAATCATGAAAGCATAAATAAATTAAAATAGCATATTGCAAGTACTAGAAGATTGGCTTGTTTTCTACCACTTGTATTGTTTATTTGTTTTGTTATTTACAAAACTTAGATTCAATACAACCTGTGGTTTGTTTGAGCAGAGCATGACTGGAGTGTGTGCAAGAATGGTTATCATATGGTTAACTTTTAATGGTTAGCTTGTTGATCTATTCACATGGACAGTCAATCCCACCGTCTGAGGGTAAGTTCTTTCCATCTGCCTCATAAATCGATTATGTCATGCATGAACTGTAAATTCATGCTCACTTGAAGCAGCTGCTCTTAAATTCCTAGGCCATACTATGTAGTCATTTACGAAATCTTCAACAGTCATTGAAACAATCAAATGGTATTAAATTGACACCAACTACTGTAGATTCTACCAAATCCAGCTGGTAAGAAAACTATGCAATATAATAAGATTTTTTTTTGGTCAGCCAGGTGTCTGACACATGTGGAAACCCATCACCAGGCTTAAGAGTATCCCAGCTAAACTGAGAACTCCATGCATCCCTCCTACACATGAAAATTCCAAAGATAGATTGTTGGAGTGGAATACGCACTCTCTCCCTGGAGGGACACATCCTTCTTATCTAATTAGGGAAAGTATTTGGCGCAGGTTGGCAAGAGCCAAGACTGGAAGTGTGTGTTAGGGTACTGCTGTAGCTAACCAGCCAAGACACGCATCGGATTTCAATTATCCGGATTATTTAGTTTTTGCCCTCGGCACAATGTTTGTGCCAAAGATTTCCCCTCTCCAATGCTGCAAGATCAGTGAGATCAAGCTCCTGATTAACTCATTTGGTATCCTGTGAAGCAGCATCCAAATGTTGCATCCAGATGGCGAATGGTCTCTGTCTATGCTGTAATATTCTATATCCAAAAATCCAAAAAGGCACTGATTTGTTTTCAAAGCTGAAGTTGGATCATCTATTGTGCAGCAGTGGGGGAGGTATTTCTATCCATAGCAGTCTTCAGAACTGCTTCAAATAAGCAGCATTTCATAATTGGAAAATGTGAAAAGTATTGCTAAAATGCACTATTGGTATACAGTACATTTTGAGTTGAAGAGTTGGTGTACATGTTTTCAAATGAATACACAATTTAAAAACTTCTTGTTATATTGTTAAGAAATAATCCTCTTCCCTTCCACCCAGCAATATGGAGTGATGTAGAGCAGCAAGTTTGATACATACTACCAGATAAAATCCATTAAAAAACTTTAGTGCATGCAAAGAACACAGAATTCAAGGTGTTATAATTTAAGTTATTAAAGCGAAGTTATGTATTAGCTTGGTTCAGTTGATAGCACTCTTCCCTCAAAAAGTTGTGTGTTCAAAGCTTTCATCAGTTGTTTGAGATTACAATCTAGACTGATACTCTAGTCAAGGCCTGGGGTAGCATTGTATTGTCAGAGGTGAGATATTACACCAAGAACCTGTTTACCTGTTTGATTTGATATTAAGAGATGCAATGACATTGTTTGAAAAGAAAGAGCTTTTCTCTCAGTGTTCTGGCCATCACACCTTTATATAAATTAGTCAATCATTTCATGGTTATTTGTGTGAACTGATTTGAGAAAATGTTATCCAGCTGTGAAATAAACCTCTTTTATTAATCTATTAATCTATTTATTAATTTATTAAACCTCTTTTATTAGGGTATTAATCAGGAAATTAGAGGAGCATATAGCAAAGGTAATTCAGTAATAGTGGGTGATTTCAATCTTCACATAGATTGGCCAAACCAACTCGGCAAAAGTAGGGTAGAGGAGGAGTTTATAGAGTGTATGAGAGGTAGCTTTCTGGAGCAATATGCTGAGGAACCAACTAGGGAACAGGCCATACCAGAACTTCTTTTGTGTAACGAAACAGGGCTAGTCGGTAATATAGATATTAGAGCTCCTCTAGGGCAGAGTGATCATAACATGATAGAATTTAGTATTAAGTTACAGAGCAATGTAGTCAAATCTGAAGCAAGGGTCTTAAATTTAAATAAAGCTAACTTTGCAGGTATGAGGGAGGAATTAGCTAAAATCGACTGGGGATTAGATTAATGGATATGACAATAGACCAACAGTGGCAAACGTTTAAAGATGTAGTGCAAAATTCTCAGCGGTCACATATTCCCTTGAGGAATAAAAGTACGACAGGGAAAGCAGTTCATCCGTGGCTAACGAGAGCAGTTAGAGAAAGTATAAAACTAAAAGAAAAGGCCTATAAAACTGCCAAAAAGAGTAGCAAACCTGAGGACTGGGAGTGTTTTAGGGACCAACAAAGGAAAACCAAAAAGCTCATTAAGAGTGAGAAAATGGATTATGAGGGCAAGCTGGCTAGGAACATTAAGACAGATTGTAAAAGTTTTTATAAATACATTAAGAGGAATAGGCTAGCAAAAGTAAATGTGGGTCCATTACAGGCAGAGACAGGAGGAATTATAATGGGGGATAAGGATATGGCAGAGTCCTTAAATAAATACTTTGCTTCTGTCTTCACGTTAGAAGACACAAGAAGTTTACCAGAAATAGAGATGAACCAAGGGGCTAATGATAGGGAGCAACTTAGGGAAATTTACATTAGCAAAGAATTGGTGCTAGGGAAATTGTTGGCATTAAAAAGTGACAAGTCCCCTGGACCTGATGGTTTGCATCCTAGGGTTTTAAAAGAGGTAGCTCATGAGATAGTGGAGGCCTTGTGTCTGATCTTCCAAAATTCTTTGGATTCTGGAACAGTTCCCATTGATTGGAAGATCGCAAACGTCACACCACTATTTAAGAAGGGTGGGAGAGAAAAGATGGGGAACTATAGACCAGTTAGTCTGACATCGGTGGTAGGGAAAATTCTGGAATCTTTAATTAAGGATGTCGTAATGGGATACTTAGAGGATCACAATATGATTAGACAGAGTCAACATGGCTTTACAAAAGGGAAGTCATGCTTAACAAATCTTTTAGATTTTTTTGAGGACATATCAAGTAGATTATATAGGGGGGAATCAGTGGATGTAGTGCATTTAGATTTCCAAAAGGCATTCAATAAGGTGCCGCATAAAAGGTTGATCCACAAGATTAGGGCCTATGGAATTAAGGGGAATATATTAGCACGGATTGAAGAATGGCTAACGGGAAGAAAACAAAGAGTAGGGATAACCGGGTCCTTCTCAGATTGGCGGGATGTGACCAGTGGAGTGCCACAAGGATCAGTGCTTGGGCCTCAACTATTTACAATCTACATCAACTATCTAGATGAGGACATCTTAATGTATCCAAATTCACGGATGACTAGGAAGGAGGGTAAACCGAGGATGACATTAAAAAATGCAACGAGATATAGATAGGCAGGTGATTGGGCAAATAGGTGGCAGATGAAGTATAACGTAGGGAAGTGTGAGGTCGTCCACCTTGGTGGCAAAAACAGTAGAGCAGCTTATTTTTTAGAAGGGGAGAAACTAGATAGTATTAGCGTTTAGAGGGACTTGAGTGTCCTTGTACACTGGTCACAAAAAGTTAGTTTGCAGGTGCAGCAAGCAATTAGGAAGGCTAACGGTATGTTGGCATTTGTTACAAAAGGGTTAGAATATAAGAGTAGGGAAATCTTGCTGCAACTGTATAGGGCCCTGGTGAGACCGCATCCAGAGTATTGTGTGCAATTTTGGTCTCCTTATTTAAGAAAGGATGTACTCGCCTTGGAGGGGGTACAACGTAGATTCACTTGGTTGGTACCAGGGATGAGGGGGATGAGTTATGAGGATATGAGCAATTTAGGCCTATATTCTCTAGAATATAGAATGAGAGGTGATCTTATAGAAACGTATAAGATTATTAAGAGGCATGACGGAATAGACAGTGGGAGACTTTTTCCCCTGGTTGGAGAAACTATAACCAGGGGTCAGTCTTAAAATTAGGGGTAAGCCCTTTCGCACTGAGTTGAGGAAAAACTTCTTCACTCAGAAGGTAGTGAATTTATGGAATTCTCTACCTCAAAGGGCTGTAGATGCTCAGTCCTTGAACATATTCAAGACTTGGATTGATAGATTTTTTGTGGATAAAGGGATTAAGGGATTATGGGGATAAGGTGGGTAGATGGAGTTAGAATAGATCAGCCATGATCTTATTGAATGGCGGGGCAGGCTTGAGGGGCCGAATGGCCTACTCCTGCTCCTATTTCTTATGTTCTTATGTTCCATCCAGCAGTATAATGGTGTGGAACAGGAAGCCTGATTTATACCGAATTTAAGCTAAATGCTACAATATATGCCTACAAAATATACAGTCACTACATTTCTTACCAATTACCTGTGAAGTGCTTTGAGATATTTTGATGTTACAGACACCATATCAAATGGAAGAATTGCAATTGATAGATGATATCTCTGTTATCATTGAAGATTCATGTAATTTTCAATGATCAATGGGGGAACAAGCTTAGTGTAATTCATGAATCACACGCCTAAAACCTCTTTCTCCAGGAGCTTATCTACAATGCTATTTGTGTTGTCTTAAACACAAATTTATACTGCACATTTGCTGTCAAATCATTATTAAAATCATGATAATATGCAGAATAAAAAGCATTAAGTACTTTTATTTTTTTAAAAAGAAATCTGAAAAGCTTCACTTAATTAATGTCTTTATTCAAAGAAAATGCAAGTGATGAATTTAGAATGGTTACACTGAAAACATTTATTGACAAAATACATTGGATTATGTATAGTAATCTTCAGCTCCAATCTGGAGATAGAACAAACAAATAGTTCAAAATTGTGAGTGAAATTGTCAATGTTGTCATTTAAATTGGCTACAATTACAAAACTTGCACTTGTTTCTACATACAACACAGTCTCTATGAATTTGAACTAATAACTGTGAAGTTTAATTACTGTGTTCTCGCAATTGGATGAGAATTTGATTGGAGACAAAACTGCAGTTGTAGGTACCTTGAGGTTTTCACGGATGAAGTTGCGTTGTCGCACAGCAACAGGGGGCTTCAAGGCTGAAATGGTGGTTTTGCTCGATTGAACAGTAGGAGGAGTATACTGAGGATCCAAACCGTTGATCTCATATGTCCATTGCATATCCATCGTCTGTGAACACAAGCAAAGTATTGGATAAGTGTCTGCAATGCTATAAATGTGTGTTAATTTCTTTGTGATAAATTGTGTAAAAGTATGATTGCTGTGATCAGAATAAAATCTCATGCTTGTAGCATGAAGAGATTGCAATGGGTTTTAATTAGTACAAAACATGGCTTGTTTGTTACTGCTACTGAAACTCGTTCCAGGCCTCTGGAAGCAAGAAGTGAGATAGAGAAAGTAAACCCAGAACAATACCTACAGATGTCCCAGAAGGAAACAAATTTAGTGTTGTAAAGGGCAATTTCAGGGCAGACGCCTGGAAATATTTTTTTACTCAGAGGGTAATCAACGACATGTTACCAGGAAGGGTGGTTCAGACGCGAACTCAGGACCTATTTAAAAACAGCTTGCTGATGTGATGGGAAAATGGTAAGGTTGATATTCTGGAAGGGTAACATCGAATTGGCTGAAAGACCTTCTACATCCAAACCAATCTAGTGACTATCGCATATTCCTACAAAAACATTGATCTTCTTCAGCAGAAAATTACTGTTCCCTCATTTTCTGCCATTTCTAGAGAATTCCCTATTTTATGGAGATTGGCTTGATGCCCAGATTGTTCTGATTTAGATTGGTTCAATTTGTGAATACCTCTACTGTTGATAGATATATTACTTTAATTGAGGGTTTAATCTGTTGAAGCCTATTGAGAACAAGCTACGCCCATTAATGAGGTTAATTAGTGGTTAATTATCTGTTAATATATTCATAGAAAGAATCAATAATCTTGAAGTCCAAAGCTTTAGTTTTTATAAGTTTTGATGAGTTATTCTATACTGTGGTCCATTTATACTGTAAATTTAACATGGAATCAATACAAAAAGTAAATATAAATCCAGTTTTTAAGGCACTAATTTAATTCTGCATCCTGTTGCAGAAACCACTTTCCGGAGGTGGTTGTGGACTGCAATCAACGCCATGACTGCAGTATAAATCTGCATGTACCCCTGGTTCTTCAATAGTATTATCNAAAAAAACACATTCATGCATAGTCAGTTAAACTTCTACAGTCCCAAAGATAACAAATGAGTGCAGGTAAGCCTAATCAAATTTACATTCCTAACCTTACCACTGTTAATGTCAAACTGCTCTAACTGTATAAAAGAGTACAACAGCATAATGTAGTACTGTAAATAACATTTGTCAAATGGTTGGATGAACCGTATAATTACACGCTAACTATATGTACTCAAGGTGTAGATACAAAGGTTTGCTGCATAAACAAATCTTCTAACTTTATGATGTGAAGCAACGCAATTCATCTCTTCTGAAGATCTAACGTGCCCTGTTTCTTAACAGGATTCCTTAATAAAGAATCCAAATACAACAAATAACACAAACAGCAACTGGAAGTGCGTCTTGCCAGCTCGTGGTAACTCTGCTGAGACACATTTGAATTCTGGAGAAGAGTTGCCACAGATTGGTGGCAATTGTGATTCCTAATGAAGCTCTGCACTGCTCAAAGAATTAACCTTCTCAGTAATACATCATGCTTTGTGCCTTTAAATTAGCACGAATTGTATTGTTTCACTTAATGGACTTTATCTTGCATGGTGGACTCAGCATTAAATCTTCCTATTTGTGCTGGAGCATGAATCTTTTAAATTGTTTTCAGCATTGTCAAAAACTACTCATTGAATATCAAATGATTATTTTGGTTCAGATGTTATTTATTCTGCTTTTTAATTAGTTTACATATATGGTTACATGAGGCAATTCAATAGACTATTGGCTCCTATATTTTGCCCACAGAATATACAGTCAATTCTCTTCGCAGTATATTCTGTGAAGCGCTTTGAGATGTCTCAAAGATGTGATAAAGTGCTATACCAAATGCAAGGATTTTTATTATTATTATTATATAGTTTCAAGAATTTTTATTTCAGTATCTTTTCAAGTTCATGGGACTGAAGGTTCGATACTGACAAATAATTCTGCCTGTGAGTACTAAAAAAAAGCCAAAATGTCAACATTTTAATTTAATTATAGCTGGGGGGAAGTTCAGAGGAATCTACACCTTTGTATCTTCCTTTTTAAAAAAAATAAAGATGGAAAAAATAACTAATTTTCCAGCCCATGTTTCTTCCCTTAACAAGGCTCCCAGAGACTTGCCTCCTCTACAGTCCATTAAATTGCCTCTTGTGCCCATTCACACTCCCATTGTATTCAGACATTACCAATGAAACTTGCAGGTTACACAATAACAACAAAGTTACATTTGTAAAGCGCCTTTCACGTTAGGAGGACGTCCCAAGACACTGGACAGCCAGAGTTTTGGACCTGAGCTGGGGATCGGGGAGGGTGGAGGGCAGGGGGGGAAAGCAGGGTGACCGAAAGCACGGTCGAAGAGGAGGGTCTTGAGATGAGTCTTGAAAGAGGCAGAGGAACTGCGGGATGGAGTTCCAGAGGGTGGGGGCAGAGTGGCAGAAGGCGAATGATGAGACACAGATGAAGATCACACAGTAGAAGACTGTTCTTCATCTTGTTATAAAATGTCTTAGCAACTTCAGAAACAAAAAAACGTTCTCTTTATTCCATTGAAAAACAGCCTTGGATCAGCACCCCGTTGCTACAAAGTCTAATTGCTTTTCGAACACTACCAGCATGTTGACATTTACTTGCCCTGCAGAACCAATTAGAATTCAGATGAAACTGCACAAGTAGGCACTTGCAACCCGCACCACTGAGCTCAGTGTAACTGGTTGATACTTTAAAGGCCATATGCAGTTACATGTAATATCTCCTCAGTTAACTCTTTCCTTCTCTTGTTTCATTCTGCCATTTTAACCTAAGCAATACTGCTAATGTAGCCCGCAAGTAGAATTGTGATTTATTTATACTGCCTCCTACTTGACTTAGAATAATGAAATATGCTTAATTTATACAGTGGGGTAGCTCACTGGGCCATACCATTATTCAGATGGTGGCTTAACATTCCATGGATTCAGTCCTCAAACCAGAGTGATAGGAACAATTATGTACTCAGTACATTATATGCCATACATGTGCTAGATGTGCAAAAATATGAATATTGGGTATCTTTGGCACAATAGGAAGATATTTGTGCTGTAGCTTAGTGATTAGATCACTCGCCTTGCAAGCAAGAGGAGCTTGGTTCGATTCCCAAGCAGGGCAAAACATTGGGAAAGCTTTCTGTTCACTTAAGTAGGAACCCAGGTGTTATTCGATTGGCAGATCTTTTTTCTGGGGGTAAAATCCTTTCAATTTTTTTAAAAAAATAATAATTTGGTCACTCAATTGGCAACTGTTTGTGGGACACTGCTGTGCGCAATTGGTGGCCGCATTTCGCCCACAAAATGTACAGTCAATTCATTTTCCAGTATATTCTGTGAAGTGCTTTGAGACCTCTCAAGATGTGATATGGTGCTACATCAAATGCAAGGATATTATTATTATTATTATTATATGTGTCAGCCTGGTTGCAGTGTTAGAACTTGTAGGATATCCATTTAAGAAGTAAAAGTCAATTAAAATAGAGCAAATGAGATAAAGACAGGAAGTACAAAAGGATACTGGGAGTGGAACAAATTGGTGTGGTTCTCGTTAGTGGATTGGAGTGCTCTAAATTGAGAATAAAGTAACTTACTTTACACCTGGGCTTTGGATTGATAATTATAGCAGCACTCTTGCCCGTGAGCCAGACGGTTATAAGTTCAAGCCCCACCTTGGGACTTGGAATCGCATAATCTAAATTGACTCCTGAATACAAAGCTCGGTTGTAATGCATCGTCAAAGATGCTGTCCTTCAGATGGGATGTTAAACTGAAGTCCCAACTGCCTGTTCAAAGGGACTTTAAAGATTGCATGGCACTATTCAAAAAGAAAAGGGAGTTTCTGCTGGTGCCAACAAATCTCCCAAATAAAATTGGTCATTCACGCCGTGGCTGTTTGGGGACATTCCTGTGTACAAGCCGGCTGCCGTGTTTTACCCACAGAATGCACTTTATATTATATTATGTGAAGCTCTTTGAGACATCTCAGCAACATGATAAGATGCTAAATCAAATGCAAGGATTGTTATAATTATTATGTGATATTTATGACTTCAGATGGACCACAGGTGCTTCCACCACCCACCCCCCATTCTCAGTAGTGATACTGGGAGAAGCCAAGTCTGTTAATAGATACCAAATGTGGCTTCAATTATTGACTTTTTAGTAAAAACCTTAATAAACCAGTATCCTGCAAACGAGCAGATGAAGGTGGCATCACCACCACTCCTGCCCTACATCATATGATTGGAGACAGAGGATGAATACTAATAGCCAGCAGCTTCCTGTCCTCATTGATTTTACATGCTGGAGGGATGGCTGCTGCTGGTTATATGGTTTGGTAAAATAAATATTCCTCGCATTTGCCATAGCGTTTTTGATTTTGGGAGAAATCTCAAAGTGTGTCATAGTATTTACTGTAAGGTGTAGTGCCTGTGTATTTTGTAGATGAATGGAGTAGCCAATTTGCATTTAGCAATATCCCACAGACAGCCTTAAGTGGATGTCCAATTTTATCTAGGAGATTGTTGGCCAGCACATCAGAGAAACTCTCATCTCTCTTCGAATAGTGCCATGGGATCTTTAACATTCACCTGAACAAGCAGATGGGACCTCAATTTCATGTCTCATCTGAAGTACAGCATCTTCAATGAACTAAAATACCCCCAGCACTGTATTAGAACATCAGCTTAGAGTATGTGTGTTCAAAGATCTGATATGGTAGCTTGATTTGATTGTGTAAACATTATGCAAGAGAGGGATAAAGAAAATTATCTTCTCTTTTTGTCTGCTGTTGTTCTGTGAATATTATGCAGTTTCCAACATATGCTGGCTCTGTGCAGTTAGTGATGCTTGAGCAAAGATCTGAAACATGACTTTTTAAAGACATCTTTGGCCCCACCATAAATCCAGAAAATATATGGGCCAATCTTGTAGTAGGAATACTACCCTAAAGCCTGATTGTCATATCTTTAGTTCCTAAGAGTAGAAACATAGGCAAGCAGTCACAAAAAACACATCTCCATGGAGGCCCTGGAGGCATTTGTACAGTTCATTATTAAGTGTGTAAGAAGAATCTTTTCATTGGGGGCATTGAAGCTCACCAGTCTGCTGATGAAGCAAATCTGGCAGGAGTTAATTAACCGAGTAAATGCTATTTGAAATGTGCAAAATTTGAAGTGCATCGCTAAGGTAAGTCATCAGGGACTCAAATTCATCCTGGTCTTTGTCTTAAACTCAATGCCATAAAAATAAGATAAGGCCAAATACTGGAAGTTTTAAAATCAGTCCCAATTTGTAAAAGAACTATAAGAAGTGGGTTTTCAAATTAATAATAATAATCCTTGCATTTGATATACGCTTTTCACGTCTTCTAGATGTCTCAAAGCGTTTCACAGAATATACTGTAAAGTGAATTGACTGTATACTTGTGGGCGAAATGCGGCAGCCAATTGCGCACAGCAATGTCCCACAAACAGTCGTGGATTGAGTGACCAAATTATTATTTTTTTTCTTGAGGGTTTATTATCATGCGTGTGGAGTAAGTAAACTTGCCCAAGGTTTCGCCCTGCTGGGAATCGAACCCAGTCTCTCGCTTGCGAGGCAAGTGCTCTGATCATTGAGCTGCTGGACTCCAAGGTACAAGGTCTTTTCTAAAATCCGCATCGTTTCAAATTTTAAGACAATGGTGTAAGGACGAGACCATATGAAATTTCGGCCTCATTATACCTGCAGTCTTCCAAAGTGCTGGGAAAAAAAGCTGAATGTGCATGTTTATTACCCTCCTTGTCAAGTCATCTTCTGTCAAATGAAAATGTCATACAGTATTTCAAACAAGTATACCATCTCTATTTATGATTCAAAATACTTGTAACACTTGTAATACACTGTAAGCTGTAATGAAGGTTTTATATAGGTCTTTCTCTACAGTTTAACTGCAAAGCACAATGTGAAATGTCGTATCCCCTCAATTGAAAACCATTGTCTGGTTTATCGTTGTGCAAGGATGGAAAAAATAGAGGTTTTTGAAAAGGGACCAGAGTGGAGGCTTGAAGTTGTGTACCACAATTTTAAAATTCTATTAACCAGTGATTGTGCCAGAGTATGCACATTGACTGATTTATATCAGGGTTTTTGTATATCAGGCTATTTTTCAAATCAGATTTTGCAAGACATTATGACAACCTGTTGCTCATTTATGCTGCATCATTGTGTTTCTCCACAAATCATGGGAATCCATTGCAACTGCAGAAAAGAAAAGTGGCCAGATAGTTGTTGCATATTGCTTTACAGCTAAATTGGCAATTGGACATTGACAATGAGAAGCAAGCAGGAAGCATAAAAGGTTTCTGGGAACGTGATTGGGCATAGTATTGAAGAGAGTGGAAGTGTAAGGTTGAAATAAAGGAACTATTGAATCTAAACTGTTGTGGATTGACAAAGAATACAGTAGTAATAGCCTTGCAACATCACGCAACTTAGACATTGCAGGCAATAAGTCAGATCCTGCCAAAGAACAAATAAATAGTATGCAGAGAGGAGGGGGTAAGGTCAATGGAGGTGGTCACAGCTGAAAAGGCTGAAGATGTTGAACCTAGCAACATTACAATTAAAAGGGTAATGCATCCACAGCATTGTGTATGGATCAATCGTTAATGTTTCTACCATTTGTACTCAAGTTAAGAGGGAGATAATAATAATAATCCTTGCATTTGATATAGCTATTTATCACATCCCGAGACGTCTCAAGGCACTTCACAGGATATATGCTAAGTGGAGTGACTGTGTATATTGTGGGCAAAACACGGCAGCCAATTGCGCACAGCAATGTCCTGCAAACAGTCATGGATTGAAGTGACCAAATTGTTATTATTATTATTTGGGGGGGGGGAATTATTATCCCACTATATTATAAGTCCAATGAGTGTGAATCACACTTGGTCCAACAGCAATTTTGGGGTGGCCCAGGAATGTTCAATAGACCAGGTGAATGTGTTTTAAAGTCATGACTGTGAAAACTGATAATAAAACTACAATAACATGGAAAAATCTATACTGATTTCAGAGTACCTTGGGGGAAAATGCCCAAATTCAGTTTTTTTTAAATTCAATGTAGTGGAACAGGACATTTAAATCAAGCCAGTTCCTGGAAACTGGCTCTACCCAAACACCAAAGCAGAGTGAACCCAATATCACAGGAACCGGAACTTATCAAGTCTTCAAGACATCTCAAAGCGCTTCACAGAATATACTGTAAAGTGAATTGAGTGTATATTTTGTGGGCGAAACACGGCAGCCAATTGCACACAGCAGTGTCCCACAAACAGTCGTTGATTGAAGTGACCAATTTGTTTTGAAGGAATTATTACCCTGGAAAAGCGATCCGCCAGTCGACTAACAACCAGGTTCCTACTTACTGCTAGGTAAACTGAAGCGTGTGGAGTAAAGAAACCTGTCTAACATTTCTCGCTGCCGAAAATAAAACCCAGGTCCTCTCGCTTGCGAGGCGAGTGCTCTAACCACTGAGCTCCAACAGAGTGGTCATGGAATTCATACATAAGAAAGAGCATAAAGGCTAGTAGGAAAAACAGCAAACAGGTCATAAACAGTGTACACAATGCAATAATTAAAATGTATTAATTGAATCATTTAGACAGTTTGTTTTAAGAAATGCAAATAATTGAAAGAGTTTTACATAAAAGGAATTTACAGCACAGACCAAGGGGACTAAACAGATAGATCTTTCAGAGAATCTGTGCCAACTCTCTGAAAGTGCTATCTGTTTAGTCCACTTCTGCTGCTTTTCCTCATACCACAAGATTTTTTATAGTAGGCCTAGCATGGCTGAGTGCTACTTATTGAATTGTGGGTTTGAATTTCACTGTAACATAAATATCTTTCAGAAAACAGAAAAGATATACAATATGAAGCAGGGAATGATGAATACAAATCAACTGGAATTTATTGAATTGGCAAGAAAAGGTTGTTCTGAATCTAAATTTTAAAACAGTATTATCAGTTGAGGTTTTGAGAATATGTGCACTTTAAACCAACAGAATTCAAGGTTTCTTTTAATTGATCAGAACTCACCCTTATGAGCAGTATTGCTTTATACTTTTTGCTGTACATGCGCGGTGTGAATCCAACAGTGATTAGGGTTCCAGCAGAGCCAAAAGGAAGCAATTCTCCAGCTTGGGGTGACACAGTAAATTCCTGACTGCTGCCAGGTAGGAAGTATGCAGAAAATGCCACTGGACAGCTGAAGGTTGAAGGAAATATGTCAGAAAAATAACACTTCACACTTAGAATACGGAGTTGGGTTTATATAATAATTAAAATAATTCTTGCATTTGATATAGAGCCTTATCACGTCATTGAGATGTCTCAAAGCGCTTCACAGAATATACTGTAAAGTGAATTTAGTGTATATTTTGTGGGCGAAACATGGCAGCCAATTGTGCACAGCCGTGTCCAACAAACAGTTGTGGATTGAGAGACCAAATTATTATTATTTATTTATATTTTGAAGGGATTATTACCCCCAGAAAGTAATTTGCCAATTGACTAACAACTGGATTTGTATTTATTGCTAGAAACAGAGGCGTGTAGAGTAAGCAAAGTTGCCTCATCAAACCTGGGTCCTCTCGCTTGCAGGACTCCAATTCGCTAAATTACACTCTTTTAAAAAATTCTCAACAGATAAATTAAAACAAGAATTTGCTCATGGTCATCAATTATAGTATTTGTTTTTAATCTGACCATGTTTTTAACTTCATTCCATAAAACTAAAAGAAGTACAACCAATATATATATATATACATACAAATATATTTTTAAAAATGCTGCATTCTTATTTCTGGCAGCTTTTTCAGACTGTAAACTTCATCCAGTTTCAAATTCCCAAAGTTACTTTATTCATTCTGTGTGTGTTGGTGTATCAACTCCTCATAAATGTAGAAGAAACCAGACCATTACATCCTGGTCCATAATAGACCACCAGTAATTAGTAATTCAAAAGTAACTCCAGTTTTATTGCTGGTGATGACATTCACTTACATTTATACAACAGCAACTTGCATTTATATTTATATTATAGTCTGTCAAAAAGACGTGATAAGGCGCTATATCAAATACAAGTAGTATTATTATATAGGGCCCTTATAAGTTGTATTATTCTTTTAATTTGATGTACTGTGCACTCAAAGAAATGTATTCTCTCCACCCACACACATTAAAATAGTTGTCCATTTTTAGCACAACCGCTCTCAGTTGCTTCCTTACATTTTAATTATATATTCCTCTTCATTGAGTGGTATTTTATAACAAAGCTGCAGCACTTTGAAAGGAATATTGAGCACATTATATTTAGAATGATCTTCTAAAATCTGTGAGAAGAATGAAAAGCAAGAATTCTTATCCTAGAAGAGTATATTTTTGCATAATGTGTTGATTTTGAGCCATGAAATATTAAATAGTAGACTAGAACATTGGTTCTCAATCTCAACTGTGCTATTGAGAGGAGATGGAGACAAAATACTTAATAATAATCATCCTTACATTTGGTATAGCGCCTTTCACATCCCAAAGAGCTTCACAGGATATACTGTAAAGTGTAGTCGTATGTTAATAGGCAATTGCTGCAGCCAATTTGCACACAGCAACATCCCACAAACAGCTATGAAGTGAATACCAAATTTTATTTGGGAGATTGTTGACCAGGATACTGAGAGAAACTCACTTCTCTTTTTTGAGTAATGCCACAAATAGAAGGAAAACATTGTAAGCAACCAATCCTGTTGCAGTTGAAAAGAGGCTTGGGAGTGATTACATGTCCTCCACTCAGGGTTTGGATGCAAGGCTTGGATAAGTTGCAAAAGAGGAAAAACACTGGGATTTTGGGGGGTTTATAAAAAGAAACACCTATTTCTAAACAGTGTTCTAAACAGACATCCCTGGTTTAAAAATTCAAGCTAGATTGTAAAAAAAATTTCCCTTAATTGCGAGGTACACAGCTGCTGTCATGTCCTACCCTGCTGGTAACACGATTCCAGTGATATTCTTTACTTTTAAGGACTTGGAATTGGGTTAAAATCTGTTTTGGTTTCAGTATAGCTCCAGGGCTTAATGTGGAAAATCCAAAGTACATGGTGATTGTAACATCCTACCCTCTGATTTAAAGAAATACTCACAGGATCATTAATACTATGGGTTCCAAAAAAGGTGGCTTTTTTGGATGAAAATGCTGTTAAGCAGATTGCATCAGAAAATCAACTTTTTGATATTTAATTTGTTTACATATTAAATTGAGGTGAAAATTGTGCTAGTTGGTGGGATACTGGTTTAACTTTGAATTTTATGTTTAGTAATGCTAACATCCAGCAAACCGACAGTAAATGCCACAATCCATGAACCAGATCTAAAGTGCAGGGCAATCATTTGTGAATGGCTTCAGGACAGAGTGTGTTATACTTTGTTATTTTCCAAATAATGAGAAAACACAGGAACAAAGTTCCTCCACAGTGCTCAGGCCTACATTTCCTGTTCATGATTTCTGTTGTAGATTTCTGATTTATAAGATGTCTGTAATAAAGCAACAACTGAAGATTTATCTCTAAGTAGAATCTTGATAGATTCAGATCTGGCAAACCTCCTGTTGCACATTACCAGTTGCTTCTAAAGACAAACTAGTAATGTAAAAACAGTAAAACACATCAAATTGTTTATTTTTTCAACAGTGTTTTGTAGCATCATCCGTGTTAAGTAACATATCACAAGATGCAATTTCATCCCAATGTCATAAGGAATCTCAAAGCAATTGAAATGATAACAATACCTTGTTTGGCTTGTAAGTCTAAATCCAACAACAGATTTGTTGTATAATCCTGTAGCTTCAATATTGATAACATCATCTATCTGTGGCTCAGTTGCAATAAGCAGCAATGGGAATTTCCAGACTCCACCAGTAGTAGAGTGCACGACTAATGTTGCCCGATGCCTGAATTCAAACAATCCAATGGAAAAATACATGACCATAATAGATTTAGTGGAATGCAATCACATTCTAAATAGTATGATGCCTGCATTGCAATCATTTTTTTTGGTCAGATAAATATATTTACTTACAAGTCAACAGAATATATTGTACTACAGCAAACATAATATTTCCCAGATGTAAAAGTAATTTGCATGGATCTGCTTGTTTCATCCAACACTGATGGTTTTAGACAAATGTGACAGCCATTTTGTGCACAGCAAAATCCACAAGTGGCATATTTTTTATAGTATATCTTGCCTGCATGGAAACCTGTCATTTTGTCTCTCTGCTTGTTTCCTGAAAGGCTTTGGTTACCCTTGTGTGTTCATGTGTTGTTTCATTCATTCAATAGGAACTAATACTTCAAACAGGCCTAAAATGCCTGAGTCAGAGTATTTCACCACTGACTGAGGGACAAGTACCTATTCAGCTTTCCCAATAAACTCAAATAAGAGAAAGAATCGTAACTCATTTTGGTTTTGGTTTTAAATTTTCAGAAATCTATACAATACTGTATACGCAATATTTTCTATTAAACTTGTATTACGGCATGATTACAATGAGGTGCACAGTACAGCATACACATACCTGACTGGTTTATATGGTGCAAAGACAAAGTTGAAGATTAATGTGACAATACCAGTTTGCAAGTCCCATTCCTTTTTCATAAAGGTCACTGCAACTGAAGACTCCATCTGATTTCTGGCATCCTCAGAGTCGTACATAACTTCATGCAGAAACTCTGCTGTTGTGATGTGCCCTATTAGAGGAAACATAAAATCCTATGTAACATTTCAAGAATAATAATTTGCCTGTTTCAAGACAGATTTTATGTAGACAGACACACACACAAACATACAAATGCTCTGATAACCATTTACTTGTTATGTGAATAATAAGATTAAACTTCATATCAAAATGCTTATACCTGAAGTTAATTAAGTCACTGAAGTATTTAGTTTTTAATACAGGACAACCCTGTTATTAAGAGTTTGAGTTTGCTGATAATGCAGGTCTCCTGTGGATCTGTGATTCACTTGCAGCATAAACCGGCTGGTTTCCTGTGCATTACAAACAGTGTACAGGAAGCCGAAGGCACTGTCATAAATATTTCTAACATTAGAACACTCACAAGAGTGATCCAAGACTTCCTACACTTTATGCACATGCACAACAAGCCAGGCAGTCCATGCTGGACATGCGTAACATCAACCAGCCTAACAACCGGGAAGCAGGACTGGCAGCTATTTTTTGCACAACTGTTATAACCCAGTGTCTTATTTTTTTCGGATGTGCAACCTCTGTTATAACAGGGGTTGCCTGTAGGTTTATAAATTGTATTGTTATTTTAAATAGTAGGGGTAGTGAAATAGACTTGGAGCTCTCATAGTTTTGTCACCTGACACGTTACGATTTCACAATCCTTCAAATAACCAATGTATATACAACACATAGTTGAACCTATTTATGTGTTAATTGCAGTTCTATATAACCATTCGTAATTTCCTTCTTAGAGTTCAGCATCCACTATAGTGATAGCATACAATTCCTGCAGGAATTCTGCTTTTTGTGACTGCAAATTTCTTCATACAATAGTATTCACATTTAGGAACTCGTTTCACATTCCTACAGTCATGGATTTGATTTGTTGTTGATTTGCACTGATGGCTGCATCTTGAGGTCATTAATTACTATGAGCCATTTTTAGTTGTGTGTATGTTACAAAGATACAATTGAATGCAATAAATAAAACTTATACCATATTTATTGTGAATTCTACCAGCCAGATTCAGAACATGACACCTGTGGATTTTTCTTTGTGAGCCTGCACACTGCAAATGTGTAAACAGTACCAATTAACTGTTTAACTTCTACGAAACCTACTTCATTGGTGCATATACGTGACGTATGAACTACACTAGCACATAGATATCAGAATTTATAGTGGACAAGTCACATATAAACAACAACAATTTATATTTATGCAGCGCATTTCACATTGGTAGAATGTCTAAAAGTGCTTTGCAAAGTTTGAGCAGGAGCATGAGCTCGGAGGGAGTTTGTTGAGGCTAAAAGCATAGCCAAACAGCAGGAGTTGAAATCAGGCAATTTTGGGAGAAGGAGGGCACCAAGTGCCTGAAATTGGCAGAGGGAAAGGATTGGCCAGAGAGTAGGGTCACAGGAGATTGCAAAGTCAAGGAGGTTCACGCAGCATTATGGATACATTAAACAACAACAAATTGTACAGTGCCTTTCACATTGGGAGGACATCCCAAGATGCTGGATAGTCAGGGATCTGGACCCGAGCAAGAGATTGGGATCAGGGGAGGTGGAGGGCAGGGAGGGTAGGAGGGTGGCTGAAGACGCGGTCGAAGAGGATGATCTTGAGACGTTCCTTGAAGGAGTCAAGGGAGGGAGCGAGGTGAAGGGAATGTGGGATGGAGTTCCAAAGGGTGGGGGTAGACAGCCTGAAGGCTCGACCACCAATGGTAAGGCAGGCCGGGCGGGGGACGTGGAGCAGGCCAGAGTATGCTGACCGGAGGGAGCGGGAAGGTTGATATGCGGTTAGCAGGTCCTAGAGGTAGGAAGAAGCAAGGCCTTGAAGGCGAGGACAAGAAGTTATGAACTCCATCCTCTGGGGGATGGGGAGCCAGTGGAGCCGGGCGAGGGTAGGGTGATAGGATCACGGAGCCTGGTACGGGAGAGGACATGAGCTGCAGAGTTGTGGATGATTTGCAGTTTGTGAAGGAAAGAGTTAGGAAGTCCGACAAGCAGGCAGTTGGCATAGACGAGCCTAGATGTGATAAATGCGAGGATGAGGGTTTTGGCAGCTGCGGGTAGAGACGGTGGCTGAGGGAAGGCAGAGTGGGTCATGATACGGATGTGAGTGACAACAAGGATCTTGAAGTTGATCTTGTGGACTTAAGACAGATAGTAAACGAGCAACTAGAGGTTCGGAGAANTTTTTTCAGACAAAAGTAGTTCAGATTTAGAATGCCCTGCCAGGAACAGTAGCTGAGGAGAATCCAAAAAAGAGGGAACTAAAGAATTACCCTAAAATAATCAGCTATAAAGTTATCGTGAAAGCTCAGGTAAATGGGATTGAAAGGATTGCTCTCGAGGGGGCTGGCATAGACCCAATGGGCTGAATGGCTTTTTTCTGTGTTGTAAATTTCTATGGACATGAGGGAATCAAATGAGAATAGGCTCACAGAGATAGTGCAGAGAAGGATTGAAGCTGCCGAATTCTGCATCTTATATAAAAAAAGTCAAGCTGTTAATCTTTGTAGCGGAGCAAATATAATTATTCTTTTATTAGTTAAGTGAAGGGAACAGAGAATACTCATATAAACATATGTTCTTCTTCCCTGTAGGAGTGTTTGGCCTCCACCTGGCAACTTCCCATGAGGGATAATTGAAATCAGGAATTCCAGATGCAAAACTGCATCTCAGCACAGATGGTGCACCATTTTGAAATAATATGATAATAGCTATCAATGAAGTTGTAACTTGAAAGTGTGGCCCTTAAAAATGTTAGTAACACTTGAACCACCTGAGATACACATATACACACGGCGCTAGCTGCACGTTATGAACAGTATAACAGAAAGATAGCATACTGTTACAGTACAACACAATGCAATGTACATTGTACATAGTATATAGTATAATGTGTTTGACAATGTATATAGTGCCTTACATATTGGGAGGAGGTCTCACAGGGGCCTGACACTGCTGGTTTGGGGAGCCAAATGAGATAGGGAGAGGAAAGATGACTAACGAACGGTTTAATGAAGAATGGTATTTGGGTGAGATAGCAGAAGCTTGAAATTGTTTATCAGACATATACATACAATTGTTGTTTCATGTTTGAGGAATAAAGGTGATTTACACCATAATTGGAATTGAAACCTAGGTACCGAAATAATCCTGATCAGGGTTATTTTGTTTCATTAATTAAATTTATTAAAGGAAAATTGTGTTGGGGATTTAGTTTATTGGCAGAGTAACAAAAAACTATATAATCATACGATGTCGATGGTATTCTTAAAATAACACTTGAAGTTTGATTCAGTATTTGTCCATTGGCATACGCCCAAGACTCTTTGCAAAACTTTTGCATATTGAACAAAGAAGGTACTAAAATTCAGAAATATGACCTTGAGTCTGGTAGCGCGACAATCATTGAAGAAATACTCAAGTTGGTTATAAAGAAAACCATTCAAGAGTACGTTGTGAAAGCAAACTCAATAAATCCAGGGAGATTATGTGAGATTTATTGAAATTCTTTGAAGATGTAATATAATGAGTGGACATTGTATAATTCAACTGTTAGACAGCATTTGTTCCTCACAGGAAATTTATGGCTATCTATGTTACCAATCATATTAGCTCTACTTATAACACAATAGAAAACTGAGTTGGCAAATTAAATCTAGTCAGGATGTTCAGAAGGCAGGAATATCTTTCAAAGAGATCTTACATACAGTAAGTGGCAAGCATGCCCAATAGGGAAATATCTGATCAGACTGAAACATTTAAAACTGGCTTGGTAGTTGGATGAAAAAGGTAGTTAAATAGAAACTCCATGCAGAACAGTAATTATTAGAGTTTCACAGAACTCCATTCTTGACCATTTTTGAATATGGGTTTATTTTGCGCTGTGCAGAAACACAGAAGTTTCCCATAGGAGAATAAGATACATGATCTCTGAAAAAGTGCAAAGATAAGTGTAAATACCTGCCTAGTTTATATTATTTCTGTATTATAAACACACTCAGCATACAGCATGGCAATAGACCCATGTGGAGTCCCGCAGTGTAGTGATTAGTGCGCCCGCCTCGCAAGCGAGAAAACCTGGGTTTGATTCCTGGGCAAGGCGAAACGTTGGGCAAGTTTCCTTATTCCACCCCTTCTCTGTTTACCAAGTAGTAATAGGGAACCCAGTTATAAATCGATTGGCAGATCGCTTTCTGGGGGTAATAATCCACGACTGTTTGTGAGATACTGCTGTGCTCAATTGGCTGCCACATTTCGTCCACAAAATACACAGTAACTGCACTTTACATTAGATCCTGTGAAACGCTTTGAGATGTCTCAAGAACATGATAAGGCGCTATATCAAATGCAAGGATTACTTCTTTTTATTTATAAATACAAATTCCGCAAGGAAATGGTTAGTCAAAAGTCTTCAAAAGATAGCAAAATATACTTCCTTAAGAGAAGGGAGTATTCCCCAAATAAAATTAATTATTGACATCATAGCTGTTTGTGGGAAATTGTGGCATGCAATTGGACTTCGGCATTCACCTACAAATAACAATCACTCCACTTCATAGTAAATCCTGTGAAGTGCTTTGAGATTCCTTCTCAATGAGAAAGAAGCTATGTCATATGCAAGGATTATTATAATATAAATGTTTGCCCAATTAATTGCTTACGAACAACACTTCAAAATAATTTGTGACTATTTGCTGTCTTTTTGCTCTTTGCGCAATTCATCTTAATGCAGTTGCAAACCAAATATAGTGTAAATCTATTATTAACTATGAAAATAACACTGCTATTTTGTAAAAATTGGTCTATGAGAACTGTGTCAACTTTTGATCATCATAGTTATTAAAGAAGAATCAGAAAGGGTTCAAAGAAGTACAGGAGAAAGATATTGGGTCTTAAATCAATGATCTAGTAAGGGAGGAGAAGAGAGCTAAATCTGTTCTCAATGGAAAGATTAAAGCTAACTGGAGGAGGAAGGCAGATTGTATATTTTCAAAAAATCTTATATTATCTGTACTGCAAAAAATATTCATGGCTGCGTAAGACCTAAGATTCTGATCAGCTGGTCTGAATCTTGGAATAGAGAACATAAAATATATTTTCCACATTTCTGCCTACAATAAAAAGCAGAACAAAACCACTCTAAAACAATTGTGTTTGTCAACCAAAAAAGGGGAACAAAAATGTTTACTGAAAATATTTGCAAGCATGGCTATTTCTGTACCATGTGCTAACAGCTACAACAAATGAACGGATAGATTTTTCTTGAGGTAGAGAATAAAGAATACAAACAGTTTCATCGAGAAGAGTTTCCTATAAAAAGAAAAATGGAATACAAATTAAGCTTGAGTGGTGCGCATTTTCTTCTAAGATACAAAGAGTTTTGCTCTTTTTCTTCTCCTTAATTTATATTGCACTTAACATAGATTTGTGGATGTTTACATAACAATTATTGATATAATCTTTCATGCAGGTGCCCTTCCAATGTACTGGATCAAGGAAATAAGGTCAGACAGGTACAGGGATAATCCATCTTTATTACTCTTCAATCACAGATCCTAGTGCTGTTTGAGTCATACTATCTGTTTTTTCTGACAAAAATGACCAGGCTTCAAATTGGGTTTATCTGTAATCATCATCTCTTTCAAAAGTGTACAGATAACACTTGGGGAGAAAAAATATATGCTGCGTGTACACTTTCTATTAATGGTCCACAGTTTATTTTTGTAGACACAGGTAAACCACAGCATGCATAGAATCCTAGCTATAACAACATAATACATTTTGCAGTGTTGGAAAAATAACAATAAATATGGATGGCCAAAGGAAGGAGCTCTCTATTATCAGTAATCAATTAGAGCATTAGCTCCTGCCAAGGTTGAAGTCAATCTCTTCCTTCATTATGTATGATTGTATAGCAGGGTACAGTCAGGTATTCTTGGATACCCAACTGTATTTGTCCCTCTTGCCAACTATTGACAAATCTACTTGCGCACAAAAATGCTTCCGGGGTATCAAAGATAGAAGAATCTCAAGCAAGTAACAATCTACACTTTACACAACATACGTTAAAGTTGATGGGTCCTTAGTGTAAGAAAGGGAGGGCTAAGTGAGGAAGAGGCACAGAGTATGCTGTATATTACCATTAGTTTCATGAAGTCCATCTTGATGGCAATGAGCAATAGAAGGGATGAAGGCTTCAGGTTGCTTTGTTTGTGTAGCTGAAGAACCAGGGACAGCGCCTGTTAGTACGATCTCAACTCTTTCTTCTATTCGGTTTTTGGCTTGACACTGTATAACAGCTGTGGAAAACAAAAAACTATATGTATAATTTCACTTGCTAAGCCAATACTAAGAAATACTAACAAACTAACCAAAGGCTAAAGAGAAATATTGAAAAATTTATAAGAAAATAAATAGGGCTAGGAGTCATATATAAATAATGATTGAATTTAACTAGAAAGGGCAGCAGCTGTATTAAAGACCAGATAGCTCTTTAAGGGATATGTAAGAAAGATATTATAGAATGTCAGGAGGCAGAACAGGTGAACAAATGTTTTTACTCAATCACTTTCACAAATGAAGAGTGTACTTGAATTTTAGATCAGGAACCATTAACACAAATAAATATCAGCAGAACATGTGTTCTGAAGCAACACAAACAATTCTAAAAGAAATGCAAATAATTATGTGAACCTCTGAATAATATTTCCTGGAAATTTAGACACATTGGGGATCTATCCAAGGACTGGTATATGAGCAATTGTATTTTATTATTCCAAACAGCAGTGAAATATGAACCTGTAAATTATCGACAAGTTTAACCAAACATCTAAAATGAGAAAATGCCTGAGAGCATCATATGGAATGCTATCAATATTTATCTAATAGGAACAGATGGCAGAAAACAGTCAATATGGATTTAAAACCCATAAGTCACATTGCATAAATCTATTGGAATTTTTGGAGGAAGGAAGTAAAATAATGGATGAGATCTATCTGGTGGCTATTGTTTACTTGGATTTCCAAAAAGCATTTGATAAAGTTCCACATGTGAAATATTTAAATGCCAAATCTTGGGGAATAAATGGAAAATTAATCAGTTAGATTGAAATCTAGTTCAGTATAGAAAGCAGATTGTAATGATAAATTGAAATAACTGGCTAAATGGAATGTCCAGCACAGTTCTGGGACATCTGCTGTTCAAACTATATATAAATACATATATACATATGGAGGAGAGCATTTATTGGAATCCGTTGCTGTGAAGCGCTCTGAGACGTCGTCCAGCATGGAGGGCACTACATAAATCCAAGTTGTTGTTGTTATTCAAATGCAATTAAGTGTTTGGAAAGCATTCAGAAAAGGAAAACATGATTCTAGGTCTATGGTTTTGTTATGAAGAGAAGTTTACAGTACTAACTGATTTGATTCGAAAGACAAATTGAGGGGAGACATGGGTCCAAATTGTTGGAATACAGTCAAACCTAATAATTTTATTATTCAAAACTGGCTTTCCTCCTTGTTGTTCCACCACCACAATGGTAAGTGGCTGTCATATCAATATTAAAATATTTAGATACACACAGAAAAAAATCTCTTCTCAGGTTGGACCCATACAATCAGCAAAATGGATTGGAGAGCTCCAACCAAGAAAAGAGCTCCACCTCAAGGAACTCGTCTGCTGTTCTGATGTGGGGAAAATTACCCTTGCAAAGTGATTTTTTTCATTGGCCAGTTTGGAAATACAGTGATCAAGTCAAGTGAAACATTTGCTAACTTACCAGGAGATACATCAGGGGGCAATGCCTCAGGGATACCACGAATTGGGTATAACCACCGGATTCCATTAATTTCTTCATTATTTGATTTACTGATACTTAACATAGAAGATTATTGTTTAGAAATCACTTCAAAATCTACGAAACATTCTCATAAAAGTATTATAATTAATAGGGAAATCATCTCACCATTCATAGCAAATAAGGAAAGCATTGCTCTTTAAATTCTTAACATCACTTATGGAAATATCAATTGTAAACACAATAAACAACTACTTTTTATTTGCTCCTGATTCTGATAATGTGTAATATTTTAAATATCTTTATCATATTTTAGCCATAGAAACAAATAATAAAATTGTAATAATTTACAAATAATTGAAAATGTCAAATTAACTGTACATGCCCTCAGTAGGCTGCTGCAATAACAAACTGTGCAACCTTGTTCTTTGACCTCTACACGGGCATGATGCATACCTGTTCATTCACTCCACTTTTATTTATCATCATGCCTATTATCAACAGCCAAGTAGTCTCTTTTTGAAAAAAAATAAAGGAATTCTTCGACACAAATGGTGCATGATGATGGAAATACAGAAATCTATAGCCCAGAAGGAGGTGATTCAGCCAATCAGGCTCACAGAGCAAGGAGATCCTTCAATACCACCACCTGCCTTATTTCCATATGCCTTCAAGCCCCTCTCTTTCATGTGCCTGTCTTCTTCCCTCTAGAAGGCTACAATGGACTCCAGCTCCACCACTCTACTCGGCAAGGTGTTCTGCATCCCAACTATACTCTGCGTGAAAAACCCCTCCTAAATTCTCCTTTTGCTATTCTTAAGGCTATCTTACAATTATATCCCATAGTTATTATAACCCGCATGAAAACGACCACCTGCTCCATCGACCTCATCCCTAACCCTCTCCTTACCTCCCAGTTCCACCTCCTTCCTCCTCTACTCACAGACATCATAAACCTCTCCTTGTCCACTGGTACTATTCCCACCTCATTAAAAACGTCCATTATCACTCCTTCCCCGCCCACAGCACAGAAACAAGGAACAACTTATATTTAACAACTTATAGTCAAAAAGAACTTCAAAGTAGTTGACAAACGTTATGGTCGACAATGTTCCCAAATTTAAAGATTTTAATCAAAGAATTACCAGTATCAATTACTAAATCATAACAACCTATTATGTTCTTTCTTTTACATGCTACAATTGAACGACATATGACAAATTCTATTAATAACCCGCAAGAAACAGCTTGTTAGAACTCTCTTGGATAAACGTCCCTTTGTCCCTAATTGTCTAAAAACACATATATTTCCCACTCTAAAGTGGAAAAGGGCACTAGGCTATACTGACCAGATGGACGCAGGTTCAAGTGCCAGCCTTTTTGAGTTAGCTACTTTCACATTGTAGCAGAAGAGGTGCAACAAGTTGCTTCAGCATTCAATGGACAATAAATTATAAATAAATTATAAATAAATATGACAATAAATTAGGCATAGTCCTGTTCCTGAACATGCTCCAGTTGCCCCTGATGGAAAATACATACGTTTGGATTGAGGTATAGACTCGATAGGGATCAGCTCTGATTTCACCATAGTTGAATAGCCTGCTGAATAGCCTGGTTTCATATATAAAGAAAGTGCACTTGGGGAAAGGTGCTGGAGAAAAAATGATAATCATCAAGCCATAACCCTTTTCTAGGATGGAGGTGTTTCTCACCTTATGCTTAAATGACTAGCATCTTCTAGCATGTGAAAAATAATACTGAACACTTTTTACAGTTAAGTACTGGATAATCATATTTCAGTAACAGTTTCTTTTTTTCCAGTCCTTCTATAAAAATGGTTGTAATTAAAATGGAAAGACAGCTCTGTTGTTTTCTTAATTTGTTAGGGGAATATTCTAATAGATAATGTTAGAAAGCTTTTCACACTCAAAATGAGCCAAAGCAACTGAGAATTTCTATTGAAAATAATGGAGATTCCAGATTCCTGAATCTTTGAGATGTAAAAGGGACTAGTTAATGGGATGAAGGGTAAAGCTTCTGACAGCAGAAACTCAGAAAAGGATGGAAGGGTATTTTGCAGAGGGGGAGCTGCCAGAAGCTATATACTATAAGTGACTTGTGGCATGTGCAGAATTTTAAATGAGTTGAGAATAACCGATGACAGCTGCGCCAGTTCATTTCCAAAGTTCCTCTTACAGGCAACCTTTAATGTAATTTTAAATGGATCACAAAATGCACATGTCAGAATGCTTTCGCCCTGAGGTTATGCTGTTTGTAGAGTTTGAAGACTGGTTTGATCAATTGTTTAAAACTCTGTATATCTTCAATGTGAGACAACTAATAAGCTCTGCAAATAAATAAATCATTAAAAGAAAAGCTTCACAGACATAGCAGGAAACCACCTTCTGTTCACAATGTCCTCAAAGGAACATCAAATAGTTGCATCAGACTAGGTGCTCTACTACTTTCCAACAACAACAAATTACATTTGTATAGTGCCTTTCACATCATGTCCAGTCAAATGTTTGCACTTGAGCAGGAGATTGCAATCAAGAGGGTGAAGGGTAGTGGGGTTGGGAAGTTGGCTAAAGGCAAAGTCAAACAGGATTGTCTTGAGAAGGGCATTGAAGGAGACAAGGGAGAGGGCAAGGTGGAAGGATTCCAGGATGGAGTTCCAGAGGATTAGGGCAGAAAAACTGAATGGTGGGGACACGCAGCAGATCTGCTGAGAGGAGGGAGTGGACAGGTTGGTATTGTGTAATAGGTCCAGAAGTAGGGAAGAACATGACCATGGAGGGATTTATAAGTGAGGATGAGGATTTTAAATTTGATCCACTGGGGGATGGGGAGCCAGAGGAGCCAGGTAAGGGTGGGGATGATTGGTTCACGGAGCTTGGTGTGAGCTGCAGAGTTCTGAATAATCCCCAGCTTGTGGAGGGAAGAACTGGGAAGAGCGCCGAGCAGGGAGTTAGGTTAGTCAAACCTGGGCATGATGAAAGCATGGATGAGGGACTCAGCGACCTGAGCGGAGAGACAGTGGCAGAGACAGGCAATAATTCTGAGGAGGAGGAAGGCAGAATGGTAAAGGCATGGATGTGGGGTTTAAAGAACAGTTGAGGGTTGAACTGGACACTAAGGTTCCATACTGGTTTTGTAAGGTGGAGGGTGCATCTATGAATAGTGATGTTGTCAGTGCTTGACAACAAGTTGACAAGTTTGTCAACGTTCAAATGGAGAAAGTTAGCTCTCATCCAGGATTTGATGTTTGACAGACAATCCACCAAGATTGAAGTCAAGGTCGGAGAGGAGAGATACTGTGGGGCGTCATCGAACTCTATTTCAGTATTATTTCCAACTAACATAATTTAATAGTACGAATAAACCATAGAGTTGACAAAAGTAACACCTGGCAAAACGTAGAATACAATACACAATACAATACAAAATTACATTTATAAAGCACCAGGAGGACATCCCAAGGCATTGAACCGTCAGGGATTAGGACCTGAGTGGGAGATGGGATCAGGGAGGGTGGAGGACAGAGAGGATAGGAGGGTGGCCGAAGGCACGGACAAAGAGGAGGGTCTTCAGGCATGCCTTAAAGGAGAAAAGTGAGGGAACAAGTCGAAGGGAATGTGAAATGGAATTCCGGAGGGTGGGTCAGACCGGCTGAAGGCCCGACCACCGATAGTGGGGTGGGCCAGATGGGGGACATGGAGCAGGCCGGAACCTGCTGAGTGGAGGGAGTGGACAGGTTGATAAGGGGTTAACAGGTCGGAGAGGTAGGAGGGGCAAGACCATGGAGGGCCTTGAATGTGAGGACAAGAATTTTGAACTCGATCCTCTTGAGGGCTGGGGAGCCAGTGGAACCTGGTGAGGGTGAGTGTGATGGGGTCACGGAGCCTGGTGCGGGAGAGGACACGAGCTGCAGAGTTCTGGATGGTCTGCAGCTTGTGGAGGCAAGAGTTGGGAAGGCCGACAAGCAAGTCATTGGCATAGTCAAGCCTGGTTGTAATGAAGGCATGTATGAGGCTTTGAGGGGTGAGGCAGTGGGGAGTCGGGCAATGTTGCGGAGGTAGGGGAAGGCAGAGCAGGTCATGGCATGGATGTAGGGGAGAAAGGACAGTTGAGGGTCGAACAAGACACTAAGTTCCTGACTTGCTTGGTGAGGTGGAGTGTGCATCTTTGGATGCTGATGCTGCCAGTGCCTGAGGTGCGGAGGCGCTGGCACAAGCCAATGGTCTTGCTGACGTTCAACTATAGAAAGTTGGCTCTAATCCACGACTTGATGTCTGACAGGCAGTCTGTCAGAAAATCAGGGTCCTGGGGTCAAGGGTGGAGGCAGAGAGATAGAGTTGGGTGTCATCCGCGTACATGTGGAAATTGACCCCACGGTCTGTGGATGATGTCATCAAGAGGGAGCATGTACAGGTGGAAGGGGAGAGGGCTGAGGACAGAGCCCTGAGGAACGCTGCACAAGACGGCGTGGGGAATGGAGGAGAAGCCATTTATGGAGACAAAGTGGAGCTGGTGTGAGAGATCTGAATCATTCAAGGACAGAAACTTGAAGATTAAGGTGAGAGGAAAGGCAGTGGAGAAGGACAGAGTGGTCCACAGTGTCAAGGGCAGCAGAGAGGACGAGGAGACAGAGGGAGCCCTGATCACAGATGGACAGAATGTCATTTGTCACCTTGGTCAGGGCTGTTTCTGTGCTGTGAGCAGCACGGAAACCCAAATGGAGTAGTTTGTAAAGGGAGTGACAGGAGCAATAATTCTTTCAAGCACCTTGGAAAGGAAAGGGAGGTTGGAAATGGGGCAGTAGATAGTGAGCAGGAATGGGTCCAGGGAAGGTTTTTTTAGGATAGGGGTGATGACAGCAGTTTTTAGGGGTTTGGAATGGTAGCAGTTGATAGGGAGAGGTTGATCAGATTTGAGAGTAAAGGGGCAAGGAGGTGGAGCCTGGAGGTAAGGAGAGGGGTAGTGATGAGGTCAAGGGAGCAGGTGGTGGGCTTCATGCAGGTTATAGTGGTGGTGAGAGAGGAGAGGGAGACAGATTTGAAGGTGTGGAGGGAGGAATGGGTAGGGCTTAAGAGTAAGGAAGAGATGGGGTGGGTGTAGCGCTTGGAAGTGCAGAGGCGGCTTAACAGATTCCCTCAATTTTGGTCTCAAGGAAATCCAGCATCTCCTCACAGTTGGAGTTGGAGGAGAGGATGGGCAAGACATGAGAAGGTGGACAGAGGAGCCAATTGATAATGGAGAAGAGAAGCCTAGGGTAGTGGAAGAGAAGAATAGGCCTGTAACTTTTTCATGTTTATACCATAAACCAGGGTGGTCCAATCTTTTGGCTGCTGAGGGCCAGATGCCCTGTTTGAGAAACGTCTGTGGTCTGCATAAGCAATATGTTTGTGTTTCCCTTCCAGAAACATAACATAACATTTACGGGTTATGGAGGGACCAGATGGGCCAGACAAAATCCGCACACGGGTTGCCAGTTGGACCATCCTGGGATAAACCAATCATCTTGCTTAACCCACTAAACCTCCTAAAGGAGACAACAAATCACAATGTTCTAGAGTTAAAGCTCATTCACGTGTTCAACAGCATGTGAACTGACATGAGAATATCTGATTGTTTGTTTCTGTTCCTTTGGGAAAAAGTCTAATCTTTATTTTTCTTCCATTTTAGTAGTTCGGTGACCATGTTAACAGTACACGTACAGTTCTAAATCAGGAATCAGACACAAGAGTGTCCAGCAGTACAGACTAGATGTGCTTAGTCTCAATTAAGTCTTTGTGTATATGACCCTTTCTTTATTTGCTAGAAAGCCGATTGCTGCTGTCTACTTTTGTAATATTTGAACCTGAGCTTGTATTCAGACTCAGCTTCTGATTCTAAAAATCTTTTTCATTTGCTCTACCCACATAAGTTTTCAATTTTGTTTCTCTTTTTGAGGTGATCACATCCTCATACAAATATTGCTTGGTATTTTACATGTAGAGTGTGAAAAATTACAGTTCAGTGCTAGGGAAGCATTTTTTTAACATCCAGTTCACGCCCAGATGATTATTTCAAAAATTCAAAGTAATCTCTGTGGATTCATATTAAAAAATACAACATATATTTTTGCAAATACACCAATTACAATTAAGAGAGTTTCCAATTGATAAACGACCCATCATTTGTTACTGGTTTCCAGGCTTTTCATGAGTTTTAATCCCATCTGAATATCAGTTGAATATCATGGCGTGGAACTTCCACTGCTGCTACTGTTAAGCTGTGGATCCTCAGCACGGAATGTGACACTGAGGTGGAAGCCAGTGGCATTTTTCTCCACACTCATTATTTTTACATTTGTGGACGTTGTCTCCTCACTTCAATTGGCGGTGAGCTGTGAGCATATAGTGCAACAACATTATGTATTTTGTAGATAATGGTGGCAGTTCGGGCCAAGAATTATATATTTGCCTTTTTTCAGGTTACACCATATTTATTAAACTTCAGAAGTTTTGGATTGTGTGTAAAGTTACTGCACAATTTTGTTCCTTTTCATCCTTGTGATGGAGATTGGTCAGTTGAAATATTTAGCAGGGAAGTAGGGATATGATAAAGGGTCGGGAAATAACATTAAGTTGTAGAGCAGTTATAATCTAAAGAACAGTAGAACAGGTTTGATGGGCTGAATGGTTGTGATCTTCTATTATGGTCTTGCATTCTTGATGTGAAAGCAACAGGTATGCATCCCCAAGAAAGATTTGCCTTTCAGTTTGCGGGCAGATGCAGGCAAGCAATATAAGTGGTATTGGTATAATAGTGTTCATTGTCGAGTAACTTCAATGGCAATTGCACCTCAGGAAAAAATAATAAATTTACTTCTGCTCATTTTCTTTATATTTAGAGAAATGTTACAGTAAGTTTGCTTGTGTGATGATTTAGCACTACCACAAGTCATGTACTTGTTATCATTTATAGTAGAAACTTTATTGTCTGTTTCTATGAATTCCATAGGGCCTAAGAACACATATTTCTGGTTATCCTTTTTACATTTCACCTGAGTTCAATTCCAGGCAGGGCGAAACCGTGGGCAAGTTTCCTTACTCCACACGCCTTATAATAATCCCTCCAAAACGAAAAACAATAATAAAATTGGTCATTTTCAATCTATGACTGTTTGTGGGAAATTGCTGTGCGCAATTGGCTGCCGCGTTCTCCCACAAATATACAGTCAATTCACTTTACTGTATATTCTGTGAAGCGTTTGGGACGTCAAGAAAACGTGAAAAACGCCAAATCAAATGCAAGGATTATTATTATTATTATTTCTCTACCTTACCTTCTCGGATCTGCTTTAGGCATTAGTTGATAGTCATAGTTCCAGTTCTTTCCATTTTCTTTCATAATTTGTACCATAATCAACCCTTCATAATATTTCATTTCATCGGGTGAAAAAATCAAAGGGATGTCCAACGTTGCCTTTGGAAGAAGTGTGATTCCTATTCAAAAGAATAACTGGTATAGTGTCATGATGCACTTCAGAAATATTAAGTTCTAGAGGCCAGAAATGTGTAATTCACCCAGAATCATTGACAACCCAAACTTTCTATATTAAATATTGTGGGAATATAGAAGCAGCAGTAGGTTGGAAGATCTTGTAATCACATGTCCTCACTTTTTATCCAAATCCCAAGAAGTTAACTCAAAGGCACTGAGCTGTGTTTTTTCTTAAATCCATTTTGCTACATAAATGTAGATTAAATGTTAATCTGCATTTATGCCTTATGTTTGAGGAAGAACAAAGCAGAAGGTATATTTGCAACAGTGAAAGTAGATTTTGTCAGCNAAAAATATTTGGGGTAGAAATTGATTAAAGCCTACAAGAAAACTTCTTTTTTTAATTTTATGACATCCTGCTTGGACTTCGGTGGTCATTTCAGGTGCTGCACATTCCTATGCATTATAGATGAATCGTGTGAGGTTTTAGAAAATCAGCACAAATCAAAACATTTCAAATGTTGGTTATCACCCTATCATATCATAAAATCAGTGCCGAAGTTATTGGAATGTGTTAAATATCATTTCACATAAATTAATCACATGGGAGATTATGCAGTGCACTCCATGTAACAAATGTGTAGATGTGAGCTAGGCGCTGTTCTGCTCCATTAAGTACGTTTCACGAATTTGCCCCTCGACCCTTATAAAATAATTAAAGCAATTTTGTTTAATTTAATTTTAGATTCAAATATAATTCAGTATTTGTACATGGTAAAATTGTGCAGTTATGTTAAGTAGATAGGTCAAAGTCATTAAACTTAATATGTGGTGTAAAATAGCATTTAGACCTGCATCAACTAAATCACTACATAGAATGGGACAAAACAATCCATTAAGTTATATACTAATATTTTGTTCAACAACAACTTGCATTTATATAGTGCCAGCTGGAGTGCAAACCCTTAACATTCCAGCACCTTGGGACATCCTTCCAACATGAAATGCACTATATAAATGTAACTTGTTGTAAAATCCACACTGAATGCTTACTTTAATAGAAAATAGCATGATTCTTAGAATATAAAATATTGTCTAGAAATCACTGATAGAAATTACAGTAAAACTCACAAAGCGTATCAGTAGGGACTATAACATTGATTATAACTTCACAGAATCCGAGTTGCAGGCAAAGTGAATAAGTCATAGGAAATCCAATTTAAATCAATAATCAATGCTGCACATGCGTAATTAAATGCAGCAGGTAAGTGCGTATGTGGTAGTTCATCACTGCAGCCTGTAAGTGAACATGTGGTGACTACATTTCCCGCGATTCAATGCGCTCACCAGAAAACAATGCCATTGCATGAAATTCTTCTGCACATGCATCGATGGATCAAGGCTATGTTTCCCAAGATTTAACACAGATGGCCGGTAAGTGCACATGATTCGACGTGTCAGAACATTGTTTCCCATGAATCAATAGAGACAATAAGTGTGGGAGTAATGTAGGAGAGGGAAGCGGCATTACGATTTCGGAGGTGATTAATATTTCAAGATCTTCTCACTTGTTTCCAAATCCCTTCATGTCCTCGCACATCCCTACCTATCCAATTTGCTTACCCCCAACTCCACCATCCACTGCTTCCGTTCAGCCAGCTCTGGCCTCCTGTTCGTCCCTCGCCCCCTCCACTCCACCATCGATGGCTGTGCTTTCAGCCACTACACCCCAAAGCTCTGAAACACCCTTCCTCAATACCTCTGCCTTGCCCCCTTCCTCCCCACTTTCAAATCCCATCTAAAGAACTTCTTTTTGATCGTGTTTACGGCCACTTCGCCCCTCCCTCCCCCCTGGCTCGATGTCACACTCCACCAATGTCAAGCGCTCCGGGACGCTAACCCACGTGAAGGGTGGCTCCCTACCAACCTGCCCGCTCCTTCCATTCAGCGGGCTCCGGCCTGCTCCATGTCTCCCGCCCGACCCGCCCTACCATCAGTGGCCGGGCTTTCAGCCTCTCTGCCCCCACACTCTGGAACTCCATCCCACAGTCCCTTCGCCTCACTTCCTCCCTTGCCTCCTTCTAGGCCGGTCTCAAAACCCTTCTTTTCGATTGTGCCTTTGGTCACCCTCCCACCTCTCTGCCTTCCCTCACCCCTACACCACCCCTCCCCCATTCTCCGGCCCCGACACCTGACTGTACAGCGCTCCCGACGTGAAAGGCGCTCTATAAATGTAACTTTGTTGTTGTTGTAAATGCAAGTTGTTATTGTAATATGAGTAGTGCAAAACTAAGTAGTTTTGATAGGAAACTGAATGGGTGAATGAACGACTTTGATCTTTTGGCATTTTGATCTTCAGTATTAAAATAATGGAGAAAGTTGTTTACAATACTTTATCAGTCTTATTAATCTTCAACTACTGTAGTTCCAATGAACAAAATGCTACACAACATAATGCAACATGAGAGGCTGTTTTATTTTACATTTCAAAACTTAAAGTGAACCTTGGTTTTAGAAGAGGTTATGAATTCTCCGCGTATATAAACTCTGGAATCTGAATTAATTTCAAATGCACCCCAGATCTACTGGTAATTACCACAGCTGTGATTATCTTCAGCTACTTTACATCCTTTTGTGTGCATCAGCCCAAAACTAATTGATGTTCTTGTCACTATGTTTAGCACAAGAACAATGCACTTGAGAGATAGCTGGCATCTCCAACAAAGTAATCATTCTTTTCAATCTAGCGTTAGGAAGAGTATCTGTTCTATAAATCCTAATCTTCTGTGATAATCTTTTGTGGATAATTCAATTCATATGTAACCATATCAACTAAATTCTACCTTCTAAACACAGCAGTATTCTTAATTCAGTTCTACAAATATTATGGGGAATGAAGATACTGACCTTTGGCAGATAACATCATCTTATTTTCCATTGGCCTATAACTTTAGCAACCTTTAAATGTGTGAATTTATTTTTAAAAATCACATTATGAATCCAAGATCCAGACATACATCCATAAGTGAGTCCTGTAGCTCAGTGGTTAGAGCATTCCCCTTGCAAGCAAGAGACCTGGGTTCTATTCCCGGCAGGGCGAAATGTTGGGCAAGTTTCCTTACTCCACATGCCTGTTTACCTAACATTAAGTAGGAACCCGGTTGTTAGTCGATTGGTGGATCACTTTTCCTGGGAGAATAATCCCTGTATAAAAAATAATAATTTGGTCACTCAATCCACGACTGTTTGTGGGACACTGCTATGCAAAATTGGCTGCCGGTTTCACCCACAAATATACAGTCAATTCACTTTACATTATATTCTGTGAAGGGATTTGAGATGCCTAGAAAAGCGCAAAATCAAATGCAAGGAATATTATTATTATTTTCAGCCTACTAGTTTTACTTCTCTTGGTGACATTATCCACAGACATGGGATCAACTTCCACATGTACACGGATGACACCCAACTCTATCTCTTTGCCTCCACCCTCGACCCCAGGACCCTGATGTCCTGACAGCCTTCCTGTCAGACATCAAGTCCTGGATGAGAGCGAACGTTCTATAGTTGAACGTCAGCAAGACCCAGGCTCTCCTGAGTGGCTCGTGCCAGTGCCTCTGCACATCAGGGACTAGTAGCATCAGCATTCAAGGATGCATACTCCACCTCACCAAGGCAGTCAGGAACCTAGGGGTCTTGTTCGACTCTCAATTGTCCTTTCTCCCCCACATCTGTGCCATGACTCGCTCTGCCTCCCCCCACCCAATGCCCTGCTTGTCGGCCTTCCCAACTTCTCCCTCCACAAGCTGCAGACCATCCAGAACTTTGCAGCTCGTGTCCTCTCCCGCACCAGGCTCCGTGACCCCATCACACACATCCTACCCTGGCTCCACTGGCTCCCCATCCCTCAGAGGGTCGAGTTCAAAATTCTTGTCCTCACCTTCAAAGCTCTCCAATGGACTTGCCCCCTCCTACTTCTCTTACCTGCTAACTTCTTATCAACCTGTCTGTTCCCTCCATGTCCTATACCCGGCCCACCCCACAATCATCGGTCCGGCCTTCAGCCTCTCTGCCTCCACCCTCTGGAACTCCATCCCACATTCCCTTCGCCTCTAATCCTCCCTTGCCTCCTTCAAGGCATGCCTCAAGACCTTCCTCTTATACCGTGCCTTTGGCCAACCTCCCACGCTCTCTGCCCTCCAACCTCCCTGATCCCAACCCACAACCCCTCCCCCGCCCCCCGCACAGGTCCTAATTCCTTACTGTTCAGCGCCTTGGGACGTCGCTTTACAAATGTAATTTTGTATTGTACTTTTAAGAATACAAACAAATTGGTTTGGTTACAGCTGTTACTGAATATTGATGAATGAAGACAAATTTACAAATGGTTATGATAGGATTTAACTTACGTAAAATTCAGAAATAACAAGCTCTTCATATTTTATTTTAACTTTTACTTCATGTAAGTTTCAATGTTTTCCGGACTGTGTATCAGCCTGGCTCAATTGGTGACACTCTTGCCTTTCGTCAGAAGTTTGTGGGTTCAAGCCTCACGTCGGGATTTGGAACTCATATAGTCTCTCATTTGTGCCAATGAAGTGCACAAATAGTGGGAGGAGCTGAAGAGCGACCAGGAATGTTTTAGTTTAATTTAATCTGATGCCTCCCCTACACATTTTCAAGTACATGTTAAAATTCCATGACACTATTCAAAATCAATGAGAGGATAGATTTTCCTTGTCCACCATCTTCCAGAGTAATCATGGCTGTTTCTGGGATCTTGCTGCTATGTTTATTTACACAAAATGGTCACTACACTTGACAGTAATTCATAAAGTGATAAAACATTATTAAAAAAACAAGTAATCTCTTGCTGTCAATTATTCGCTCATAATTGAGTTCCATCTGTATCATTACTTTAGAAGTTACATTCCACATGTGGGTTTGATACCCTTGAACTGAATCAAATATCTTAGAAGTAATTTTCTCATGACTGAAATGGGTATCCATAATTATGTAAATTATTAAACAATCTTCTTAAAATGCTTACAGAGTATGCAGACTCCCAAATACTGTACTTCTTAGCCACATGACTTTCAATAATAAGACTATTAAATTGATTTCCAACTTAAAATTCTCCTCCCTATTCCGGATCTAAGCATTTTTGAACTGCTGCCTATTTTCATGTTTTTTTTCTGTTTCTTGCCTAATTTGGAAAAAGACAAATTACTTTAACTATTGAAAGAACCAAACAGAATATTTTTCCTGTCAAAGGATGTTATCGCCTCCCACAATGCTGAAGGCAGATGCCAGTCAGATAGCTGATGAGCAAACTCTGAGGTTTGGGGTGACAGCTGCTGGAAGCATTAGCTGGAGTCCGAGTTTGTGAACATTCCTTCGTGCATGCAACGTTTGGAATCCACCATTGCAGGCAGGTCAGCGCCTCCAACTGATGGAATAATAAAAAATAATAATCCGTGCATTTGATATAGCGCTTTTCACGTCTTCTAGACATCTCAAAGCGCTTCGCAGATTATGTTGTAAAGTGAATTGACTGTATATTTGTGTCCCACAAACAGTTGTGGATTGAAATGACCAATTTATTATTATTTTTTTCTTGATGGATTATTATCAGGTGTGTGGAGTAAGGAAACTTGCCCAAGGATTCGCCCTGCTGGGAATCAAACTGAGGTCTCTCGCTTGCAAAGCGAGTGCTCCAACCACTGAGCTATAGGACTCCTACAGGAATCATCATTCAATAGAAAGGGATGTGTTTCTGAGGTGTGGGCAGGAAGATGGCATTGACCACCCACCTAGCGAGGACTCAAAGCTGTGCTTGTCAGATGTTAAATGACCAACTAGTGACCTCCTGGGGAGGGGGGAGATAAGCAAGGTTTCCTTGGAGCTGAACAGGCTCCAATGTGACATGTTTGGCAACAGAATGTCAGAATCGAACCCACCCTCTGTGGTGGTCTCAGAAGTCCAGTTCCTGAGCCAGGCGGGTCTGCAGTATTCCAGGGCACTGCTAATGACAGCACAGCCAGCCTAGCTCATCAGCAGGACTTGGAAGGGCAGATTAGTCACTGGGGGAGCGGACTCTTCCCACTCAGCTCCTGTTAACCCTACAATCCTACGGGCAGGATTGTTTAATCTGGACAAGCAGCAGGAAGCTTACCAGATAGTGATCTCAATGGCAAGCTATGTGGTTTTAGCTGGTTAGACTCCAGCAGGATCCTAATGCACATTATGGACCCCCAAGCCTTGGTTTTTGCCAATCTCACCTAATACTTTGCAGAATTAAGTAAGCAGGATGTGTCCCTCCAGGGAGAGAGTTTGCATTTCATTCCAATAAACATCTCAGGAATTTTCATGTGCAGATGTAATGCATGGAACTCTCAGTTTGTTTTGGATATTCTGAAGCATGGATGGATTGCTGCACGTCAGACAGCTAGCTGCCAAATAAAGGATTTTGTCACTTAAGTGGCAGAATGCTGACCTTGTAAATTATTTGAACCAGTGAACCAACAAAGAAGATCTATTAGAATTTAACTTTAAGTTAAAAATGTTAGAACTACGGACAAGTAGTACTGAAGAATTGTTTTAATAAATGGACCTTCCAAACCTTGAAAATACATCTAATTGCAATCTTGACCAAGTATATGTGTAGATTTGGGGGACATGATATTAAAACTTCTTTTCCTCACAATACTCGTTGCAAAATGTGTTGTTCAAAACATTTATTTTTCACTGATGCATCGTCCATAAAACAAAAGAAAATATCTGTCGTTACCAAACAAAGTCACTTCTCGTAGAGGAAACTATGCGTGTAAAATCAGAGCTCAGAAGTTCAGGTCACCACAGACCTTTCTTTGTTTCGTGACATCAACTGTACAATAGCACAGAGGAACTGACATCAGCAACATTTCCTGCTCATAGCATTCATGCACATAATGCACTAAAAAAAATTCTTTCAAGAAGACCAGAATCAATAATTTTTTAAACGTGAGAAACTAGGCAACTAATCAATGCCAGAAACTAGGTATATCGAGCTTCTAGTTAGCACAAATCTGCAGGATACCACACTATAAACAAGACAATGCTATACTGGAGGCATTATAACAGGGTTCCCCTGTAGCTCTGTGCCATACCACATTCATCAGGAAAACCTTGCAATTGTGAAAGAAGATCAGACCAATAATAATGCAGACAGCCATTATCTAATTTATGACTATTTGATTTATAATATGTCAATAAATTTCCATTTATTGACCCAAGTGTATAGTTTCTAATTTTATATGTGCCATTTTTGTTCTGTACTAATTTTCTTACTACTATTATAACTATTATGCAGCTACTGCTGAAATGCTTGTGTCATCTTAATTCTATAATCATGCCTATAAATTCTTTGCTGGTGCAGCTCTTTCCATAATTATATTCTTTATGCTGATGGTGCAGTGTATAAATGGATATAAGCATTTTGCAATAAAACCCATATTGTAGCTAATACTGCCCACAATTATTATAAAATATTTAAATGCAAAATGTATTTGATATTTTCAAAATGTTATGCTTTCCTATTCTGCATTGATCCATTCAGAAACATAAGTGATTGTAGATAAGATCTCTATTTCTACCATAGCAACCAAGCATAAAATGCTCACGAGCATCTCGATTATGCACTTCTTCTTAAGTGCTGATAACTTTAACTAAAAAGTTCAACTGAGCATTAATTACTATCGGGTAGCTATTGTTCAACACACTTTTGTTAAATGAAGTGAATCATAATATTCATGTGTTCATATGAATGCGCAGATAGTATTGATATGCTATTTTGACTTTAATAATTACATATTTGTTTTATTAACTTGNTTTTTGTCTAAGTTTAAGTATTTTCCCTTCAAAAACCTCTATTGGCACCCGCAGAACATGCAGAACCTGAGGGGACCTGACACAGTTACCGGTGGAAAATGGGGAGACCACTACGCATGCTCCCATTGGACAGTTTCAGGCCCCCATCGTATTGCTGTTGGATGGTGCCAACCTTTTTCAATCCCTGGTCAATCCCAGCTCTCCCTTGCACTCCCATTAGACCAGACGCTTGTTTTCCAGCCACTTCCTCATCATTGGTCATTTATGTGGGAGTTTCAAATTACAAGGCAGTGTAAAGGGCAAGTTCAATTCCATATTTCTCTTCACTGGATTTTGGAACTAATTTTCAGNAAAAAAATCACACGATGATCAATAAGCAAAGATTACATGTGCCTTGGTTTACATGTAGGTTGTTTTGTAGCATTAAAAGCTAGTAACAAAGGGCTTAAAAACTAGTATCAGAAATAGCTGGAAAAGGTTGAAAATCCATTGGCAGCTGGGGCTTCACCTCTAGACCCCACTGGGGCCTCTGGCAGCCCTCAGACTCCTTTCCTAAGAGGATTTCTGAAACCTCTCTGGTCTCACTCCAAGCCCTGCCAAATGTAAAAAATCAAACTACTCGCCGGTGAATTTCCAAAATGAATTGTACAATAATTTTCGCTTCATATTAGAACTCACTGCAGATATTCAACCTGTGGATAGTCGGTATGCAGATACATCATTCTACTGGGATCGACGGTGTTACCCCACGATCTCATTCGCTGAGATCGACTTACAGACCACAGATCCAAATATGAACCTTCCTGATTTGCATACCTTAGTCCCATACCACAACACCCATTTCCACACTGAACCATTTTAAATCTAATGTATTCGTGGAACAAAAGATAAATTCATCTGTTAAAAATAGGCAAATAGATAAAACTCAACCTTTCTGTGTTACCAGGCATATAACAGACATTTGGTAATAATCATCTTTATAATTTAGCTTTTAATTTGTCCACTCCATCATAAGCAGAATTCAATTTTTGGCATGCATCAAATGTAAGTTTTATTATATTTGACAGTTCTATTTGTGCTTCTCAATCAGTCTTCCTCAAAAAGGCATGCATAATGTTATAATTTGCCTTCCAGCAGATACATGCATTAATTAGAATAATTCCAGGAACTATGATGATCAAAATTTATTAAACAATATCAGGCAGAATTGCCAAGAAATTTATGACTATGATTATTGTCATGGATTGATAACAGATTTGAAGACGGCAATTCAAAATAAAATCTATTACGTCACCTATCATCTGCTGGGGTGAAAATTGTGACATTTGATACAGCAAATATCACTGATAAATACCACATCACAAAAAATGTCCTGTTGTTATGTGTTCAGTGGTGTGGCTCCACTGACTTCTTCAGAATGGTTGAACCAATCTGTGACCAGCATTGGAGTTGTTGGTTTGTGGAGCATAATAATTCTGTGCCAGTTAATGAGGTAATGACTTTGCTCAAGAAAAATAAGCATCTCTCAAATGTGGTAATTCTGATGATGGCCACAGTCAGCTTTGGACCTAATCATATTGATGATAATAATAATAATAATAATAATCCTTGCATTTGATATAGCGCTTTTCACGTCGGGAGGACGTCCCAAAGCGCTTCACAGAACACACTGTAAAATGAATTGACTATATTTGTGGGCGAATGCGGCAGCCAATTGCGCACAGCAATGTCCCACAAACAGTCGTAATAATAATAATAATAATCCTTGCATTTGATATAGCGCTTTTCACGTTGGGAGGACGTCCCAAAGCGCTTCACAGAACACACTGTAAAGTGAATTGACTGTATATTTGTGGGCGAATGCGGCAGCCAATTGCGCACAGCAATGTCCCACAAACGTGGTCGTAGATTGAAAATGACCAATTTGTTATTGTTATTGTTTTTGGTTTTGGAGGGATTATTATTATTAGGCGTGTGGAGTAAGGAAACTTGCCCAAGGTTTCGCCCTCTGCCTGGAATTGAACTCAGGTCTCTCACTTGCAAAGCGAGTGCTCTAACCACTGAGCTACAGGACTCCACAAGATGATGTTAGGGGGAGGGGGAGGAAAGAAGCGCACAACTGCAGGTAGATATCCATCAAGGCAGAATTTTCATGACGTGACAGTTATTCCTTTCATTCCACAATAAATTCTCTGTCCAAAGATATCAATATAACTTCCAAAACATAGGGGAAATCAAATTTTTGCTGATATTCCTTTTTAACTGCGCAAAAAACATCACTTTACACAATCAGAAGTAAAAATAATTTTGGCTACAGGCATTCTGCAGAAGCTAGCTATGGCTAAAATAAGAAATACCACAAAAAATAGGAGACTTACATCAATGACATTCAGGTGGAAACAGAATATATCAAGAGGTTGACAGGACTGTCATTGTGGATTGCACCTTGTCTAGGACTAGTTAAATTATCATTAATTGCAAAAAAAAAAAAAATGTCTGTCATCTCTCTCCTTAAAAAGTTTGCATTTTGGCACACAAACCAAATATATCTAAATTTATATAAATTGGTCATTCTAAACCTGATAGAATGAAAACTTTATCCATATAATGATGTTATCCCACTATTTAATTATGTTCCAAAGAGCAGAAATACTCAGGTTTAGCAGCCAATAATATTCACCTCTTTACAGTGAACTTTGAATCCCAGGCCTGCTTGGCATACAAATCTGCATTGTTGTCATATAAGGACAACAAAGCTCCATCCAGAGGAAAGGGGTGATTTACCACAATTTACTGTAGTCCATTAGAAGTGAATTGCTGTTAGACTTACAAAAGTAACAATTGTGGTGCAATTTTCATCACTGTAGATTTTACATATTATTACAAATCAACGATGTGGTAGCTGATGACATTTGATAAGAGGTAAGCAGAAATATTTTCTAGCTTCAAGAGAGAAACATTCTAAGGTCGTGGAGTCCTGTAGCTCAGTGATTAGAGCACTCGCTTTGCAAGCGAGAGACCTGGGTTCGATTCCTGGCAGGGTGAAACCTAGGACAAGTTTCCTTACTCCACATGCCTGATAATAATCCCTAAAAAAAAAACAATAATAAATTGGTCATTTCAATCCGCGACCATTTGTGGGACACTGCTGTGCGCAATTGGCTGTTGCATTTCACCCATAAATATACAGTCAATTCACTTTACAGTCTATTCTGTGAAGCACTTTGAGACGACTAGAAGACATAAAAAGCGCTATATCAAATGCAAGGATTATTATTATTATTATCCAATTTTCATTTTGATTATCTAAACAAACCAATAATGGGATGTGTCTTGCTGCTCATTGGTAATTATCTAGTGCATAAATGCGAATACAGACAACTTTTGTAGCTGGTCTAGGGTTTGGTCACTATTAGCTGGAGTGATATGGGTAGTCCATTTCTGCTCAGGTGGTGGTGGAAAGTCAGCAAGAATTTCCACCACAACACAATAACAACAACTATAACAAATTGCATTTATAGAGCACCTTTCACTTTGTGAGTATCAATCGCTATCCAGTTATGCGTGCACGCGAATAATTGCGGAAGAATGCTTTTCTCTGCTTTTATTGCTGCTTTCTTTGCTATATTTTCTTATATTCTTCATATTCTATTCCTGGTCTAACATTTCTCTGTTACTTTTGACATGTTTACTGCATGCTCCAACTCTGAGCAGAAACAAGCAGATTGGCTGATGTTTCCTGGACCGATTGCTTTGATTCTCTGAAACCGTGGGAAAAAATGCACAAAATCATGCAAATTCTCACAAGATTGCAAGATTGGTTTAGATGAAGAATCCAAAATACCTCCACCTTACTCTCTTCCCATCACAGCATTAATCTGTTTTTTTAAATGAGTCCACTGTCCTGGGATCAATCACCCTTCTTTGAGTTTAAATTCATGATTTAAAGGAAAATCTGAGCTGCACAGACATTTTAGCATCTGAAAATAGAATTTACAACTGGTAAATAACAGTTACTGAACACAGCTGAAAATAGCAAGTAATTGATGCTGGAAGTTAACTAAGCCAGGAAATCTACACAATGTTTGTACCTCTGAGGGTTACAGAACATGGGTTATTTAATCATGGTTTGAATAGACACTAAGTGTGAGGCCTACTTGTGGAGTGCAGCAGTTTTGGTATAGTGTGTTGGGAAGTTTATTACTAAATGACATATGCTTCTATTGTATTATCCATGGAGAAAGATGGGACCACTAGTGCAGGGCACTGCTACCACAAGACGGTATCCACATGAGCTCTTTGAAGAACTGGCTCAGCAAAGGTGGAAAAACTAGCAAAGCATTTGTGAGCGTCTTCAGTTACCAGTCTTTACACTGTATCTGTGATATTAATGAGATCTTAATCTTCCTTGGACATGTTTCTTCTGGGAATTCAGTGGGCATCAGCCAATGATCCAAGAAGCAGGAAGAAAAGGGTTTATCATACGCTTTCACAGAGAGACAGATAGGCAGGAGGAGATACAATTTGTCTTTATTCCCATATAAGCTTCACAAGGCTTGTGGATTGTGAAGATGGAGTCCTGAGAGCAATGACAGTGAAGAATGTACCATATTCCAATAGGAGGTGACTTTCACTGTATAGTTTGTATTTGGCAAATCAAAGGATCATGCAAATCAGTTCTAGGTTGTCTCATACAGGAGGGATTAATCAGTTAATCATTTCTATCTTACATCACATTGGAATGAAAATACAAGTGCAACTATAAACAAAAAACATCAGTGTTTTGAAAATGTTTTGGTGGTGGGATAGTTTGAGATTCCTACATGTGACAACAACGATATCCAAGAAAAAACGGGCGTATTGCATCTATACTTATGCCACCATATTAACAAGGAAACCTGGCAAAAGAAGAGAAGCATCAAGCTGATGGCAGGAATGTCAAGACTTAAATAGTTCCACCTCACACTCAATACAATTATTCTAACATGTGGCATCTTCAGGGTTCTCTAACTAATGTAATATTCAGAGCATCATATTTTTGTATACAAATCATTCATAGTTGAAAAATAACAATAAGGTGAAGTAAAATGCAAAATACTGCAGATGCTGGAAATCTGAAACAAAAACAGAAATCGCTGGGAACACTCAGCAGTTCAGGCAGCATTTATGGAGAAAGGAAAGTGAGTCAATGTTTGGGTCCACAACCCTTCCTTCCAGCGAATTCTGCTTTTGAATAAGATAAAGTACTTCACCTGTATATGCCAAGACTTCAGGACAGGAAGGCATAGTTTCATGGGTGGGGAAAAGCAAGTTTAGGACAGACCAGGAAGTTTTTGTTTTAAACAGAGGGCAGCATTTATGCAGTTGCATTTTAGATGTGATGCATCAGAAATGTGTACAATGAAAAAGTTTACTGGCCGAATGCTACTGTTAGTCTTGACAATGAATACCTTTAGATTGCCTCAGTGGAATGCAGAAAGCTAGCTCATTGTTGGTGGACTGACGCAGAGCTGAAGCACTGTGTTGATGAGTGGCCTGTTTCGGATCTGAAAAATGAAGACTAAAGGATTGAAATGCTCCAACAATTCAGGATCATATCACTTGATAAGATTTTGCATTGTATTAAAGTGCAAATTACCACACATTAGAATATTTCAATTTTATATTAAATAGTTACCTATTTATTATCAATGTTGAAAATATGCACAGATTTATTGTCAATACATTTGATAAAAATTTGATTTTAATATGTGATTGATAAAAATTGTGATTCTTCAACTTACCATACAATAAAAGCAAAACAGAATCTAGGTAACACGCTGTACACACGTGTACACGCTGGTATAAATCCAACTACTAGATTTTGTGAAACAGCTATTAATTGCACTTGATTTGGTTTAAAGTTATGTTTTAGGTGATTTGCTATCAGAATGTAGTAGAAAAATATATTAGTGAATATCTACTTTAATCATCCTGTATAAGTATATACTGTATAAGTGTATAAGTGAGTGTAAGATGCACCTGCTTTCTACATGATCTCTGACATGGCTATTCATGTGGTCAATTATTGTTCTTAGAATGTTTTATTTAGTTAGATCACAGAGCATTTAAGAACATTGAAAAACAAGTATTGCATGACTGTTTGTGGGACATTGCTGTGCGCAATTGGCTGCCACGTTCGCCCACAAATATACAGTCAATTCACTTTACAGTATATTCTGTGAAGCACTTTGGGACGTCTAGAAGACGTGAAAAGCGCTATATCAAATGCAAGGATTATTATTATTATTATTATTACTGAAGCAGAAAAATCATGAAACAGTGAATTTAAATTAGATCATTACCTGTCAGCACCACATCAACAAGGACAACTTCATCAGTGGGGTTCCTGAATTGTAAGATGATTGACGAATGAGAGTTGATCAATGCACTGATGCTAACCGATTCCATAGGTTGGGGAAGGAGCCCTATTCCTGACAGACAAAATATCCATTCCTCCAACTGTTGAGAAAATTGGAAAATGATCATTTAAGAGTAGAAATCTGCAAATATTTCCTACAGTTAACGCTCACCAAAACAATCATTTTACTATCAGCAAAAGTTTAACAAAATGTGTCATGATACTATCAATCAAATGAATTAGACCCTTAGCCTCAGATTTGAACTGTAAAAACTAAATCATTGGATGGGGAGAACACAGGTTTTCTTTCTCCTCGGGAGTTCATGCTCGAGAAACAAAGTGACGTCAGTAGCAAACCTGGTGACTTGACGATTAAAAAATACACCCAGCTTCAGCATTTAGAATCCCTAGCTTAGAGACGGAGGAGATTTTGTTCAGTTTAAGCTCCTGATCACACTGCTTCAATATTCTTGAAGCCTCCAACAACACACCATTAAACTGGTGTGACATTTCCCATACCAGCAATCCTATCCATTGAGTGAATCTGCCGATTTAGTGCTCAATGGTGGCAAATTATATTAATTACTAACTATACTGTGGACTCTCAGCAATTGAGAACCATATTAAGATAGTCAGAATCCTTTCACATAAGAAGGAAAGAAATGCTTTTCCCATCAATCTGGATTGGATTCAAATTCAAGTGACTAGAGGTGAACGACAATGTTCTGATCCATACCACGATCAATCATTCTTTAAAACGTCACTAACCAGGAAAAAAGCTCTACTTGAAATTCTTGAAGTCTGAAATTGTTACTTAATAGGTTGTAAAAATGATAAAATACAATCAGCATGACCGCTGGAAATCATCTATAATTACTTTGGCAAATCTTGCGATGGATGTTTGCAGTAGTTCCAACTGAAGCATTTCTGTTTTCAAATTACAAATTCTTTGTTTTAAATAGATCTTAGAAACATATTTTGGTAAATAGTTCAAATAATAAAGTAAACGCATAATAATCCCTCCAAAACCAAAAACAATAATAAATTGGTCATTTTCAAACTACGACTGTTTGTGGGACATTGCTGTGCGCAATTGGCTGCCGTGTTCGCCCACAAATATACAGTCAATTCACTTTACAGTGTGTTCTGTGAAGCGCTTTGAGACGTCCTCCCGACGTGAAAAGCGCTATATCAAATGCAAGGATTATTATTATTATAATACAAAAATGAACAGAAACAAAATATATGATATTGCTTGGGGTCCTCGAAAGGCTAAACAACCATCAAGCATCATTATTTGTATTGTAAGAGGCAAATACAACAACAACAAGATTCCATTTATAGAGCGCCTTTCACGTCGGGAGGGCGTCCCAAAGCGCTGGACAGTTGGGTCAGGACCTGAGCAGGGGGGAAATGGTCAGGATGAGGGGAGGGAAGGGAGGGAGCGAGGAGGGGGGAATTGGTCAGGGTGAGGGGAGGGAAGGGAGGGGGCGAGGAGGGGGTAGAGAGTTGAAAGGGGAGCTGAAGGCACGCTCAAAGAGAAAGGTCTTGAGACCGGCCTTGAAGGAGGAAAGGAAATACACTAAAACATGTGAATATTTGAGAGAAGCCATTGCAAATTACAATAATCAAAACACTACCATTTCTACCAAAACACTTAAATATTGCAGAAAAGAAAGCTGAATCTCATACTCATGTATGTAAAAGAACTAAAATCTGAAGTATTTTCTGTGGTAAGTACATCGCCAAATAAATTCAATGAAACTGTAAATCTGGTGCAATCAAGCCACAGTGGCAATATCCTAATTTTACTTGACAACAACCTTCTATTATTATTCACAACACAGTTACTGTGTGATATGGAATATCTAATTTTGCAGAAGGAGCAAATAAAACAAAATTGGACAAGATAGACCTGGCAAAAGTTTTCAATGAAGATTCATTTTATGAGAAAATGACACAGAAATCTTTTAAGGAACCAATTTTCTAATTGGTGTGCTTTCAGAAAACATTACTTAGCAGTAATGACTCCAGCAAAACTGTAAAAGGCCCCAATTGGCCCAGTCAACATAATAATAATCCTTATCACGTCTTTGAGACGTCTCAAAGTGCTTCTCATAATATATTGTAAAGTGAATTGACTGTATATTTTGTGGGCGAAATGCAGCAGCCAATTGCTCACAGCAGTGTCCCACAGATAGTTGTGGATTGGGAGACCAAATTATTTTTTATTTATATTGAAAGAATTATTATCCCTTTAATTATCCCCTTGAAAAGCGATCCATCAATCAACTAACAACCAGGTTCCTACTTACTGCTAGGTAAACAGGTGCGTGTGGAGTAAGGAAACTTGCCCAACATTTCGCTGTGCCTGGGAATCGAACCCATGTCCTCTTACTTGCGAGGCGAGTGCTCTAACCACTAAGCGACAGGTTTCCTGTAATAATGACACATTCTCAGCAGTGCAATAAGAGTGGTACTTCCCCTGGCAGACCTTTCTACATTAGACATTCTTCAGCTGTTCCACTGCAACATTGTAGTAATCCACAGCACAGCATCAATTTTACATTTACATAGTGCCTCCCATATTGAGAGACATCTTAAAGAGTTTCTGAGACTGGGAGATTCAGCTTCATTCTGGAACCTAATTTAATCAGTATTTTTACAGCATGCAATTTTTAAAGCAAAGTCTAGTACAAATTTATTTAAGGACATAGTTTGAGGTTTGAGTCCAAAGAACCTATATTGTTAGAAGTAGACCATTAGAACAATTGCTGAGTGCCTTACATATCATCATATAACAATGACTTACCTGAGGACATTTGAACATGACAGTTGCACAGTGATTGGCTTTCCCCAGTGCTGAGGGAGAAAACTTAACAGGTACGTCTGTTGTAGAATGAGGAGCCACAATCAGCTGTGAATAGGATGAATAGAGCAAAGCATAAAATCAATAGTGTGTTTTATAGACCAATTTCTTTAACGTACTATATATGAATATATGAACAATCTGTACAAAGTTAATTGTAGCACAGCACAGTAAACTCCGGATAACTTGGTGAGTTATCAGGAGTGGCAAGTTAGACATTTGATAAATATATGTTGTTATTGTTGTTGTCGATAAATATATAAATAAATGTAGCCAGGATATTAACACCTGGATGACTTTGGTACCATCCAGGTATCATGACAGGTTAAGCCAGGCTTGAGTTATCAGGAGTTTATTGTAACTTAACAGTGGATAAGTAAGAATGTTTATCAACATCATTAAAATTTAGCACACATGTTCAACACTTCAGAATCTTATTATCTTAGTATCCACTCCAGTTTACCATTGGAAGTTCCATCTGCCTGTTTCAGATGGATGTTAAAGATCCCATGATACTGTGCGAAAAGAAAAGAGATTCCTTGGTGTCCTAGCTAACAATTATCCAAATAAACAGGTCATTTATTTCATGGCTGTTTTGGGGATTTTTCTGTTCAAATTGTCACAAGTAGCTTTGTACACAGATATTTTCACTTGGGGGGGGGAGTGGGGGAATGATGTCCATCTGCCTCCAATGATGAAGGCATTCACAGAATGCTGATCGAGGATGTCAAGTCCATTAGCACTATGGGTCAGCTCAATAACCATTACAAGCAGATTCAAGCTCAGCTGTTTTCACAAAATCAGGAGAGGGGATTGTTCACCGCTGACACTGATCAAATGGGATACATCCAGGAGCATAAATTCCATCAGTGATGGATGATATTCAGAATTTAAATTCACCTACACAAACCTCACAAGACTCAATTGACAGGAGATCTGGTAAGAGTCATTGAGTCATACCTGTTATGTCTGAGAATTAAAGGATGCTCACGGTGTTGACAGGTCTTTGTTGGAAAACCATTCTTCTGTAACCTCTAACAAAAATGCTGTTACTTTATAGAATATAAGGTAATTTGGATTCTTTATATTCCCAATATAAAAAAGTTCCAGTTTCAAAATTTCCATCGCACTTTGCTACAGTATCTTGTTATAGCTTTCATATAATTTTAAGAATGCAGAATAAAAAGAGTCTATCCTTTTCTAAGAAAAGAGCACACTTTACAATCATTATATCGTCCGCATTTTTGAGGATCACAGCAGGCATTATAATTAAATTGCCAGCTACTGAATCCACCGTAGGAGATGATGTGCGGAGAATGTACAAATATCTTCTGACCTAGTTTCCAAGAGGATGAACTTTCTACATTGTTCCATGTAATTGTTTTACTTTCACTTTGATTTACATTTTACATTTTGTCGATTTCCTAATTTATAAAAAATCAAATGCACTATACCAGATTAAGCTCGCATTTTATTAAATCCATAATGAAAACGTATCTGAATAGATGACAGATGATAGTTTTTACACACAGAAATCAAATACAAAATTTAAAAATAAATATTACACCCACAGAAAACACATGACATGAATAAGGTATGATATGGACCATTTGCTAGATTGTTTAAAAGTTGGTAACTGAGAAAAAATTAGAATTTATGATGGCAGCACTGTAGGATTTTTTCATGATTCTCAGTGTGAGAACCAATAAACTAATCAAGCAAGCACAGCCAAATTCATAGCTACCGTCTCAGCTAATTCTGTTCCTCAGCGCTAACATTAATAATGATGCCAACTCTGCAGTCACTAAACTAATTGTCTATCTTGATTAAATCATTGCACATTCTTTGTCTGCTTGAACTACAGTAGTATTTCAAATTCTTAGCAATTAGCACATTATTTATTGTCAAGGGAGTTCGGGTATGACAGCAAACCAAATGTACAAACCAGCTAGTACATGTGTTAGACCTTTATGAGTTGGTCAAAGAAGGTAAATTGTAGCAATAAGGAACCAAAAATATCTATTGTGCTTCTGAATCTGTGCTTTTTAATTGACAAACCAATTTAATAATGACTCCTTCCACCTGACAAGTTCTTCATTCTGCATCACGACACATAATCCCAGATTAGTTAATTATTTTATTATGTTGATCTGCTGTAGCCTCTTGAATTCTAGTAGCCACAAGATGAACCAGTTTTGGTCTATTGCTAGTATCTCACTCCATCCACCTCATCGTTGTTGGCTGAGCTTTAGCCACTACAAATCTGGCTTCTGTAACTCTCTTCCAAAATGTATTGTCATTTCCTTTCTCCCTGCCTTCAAAACCTAAAAGCTTATTTTTGACTATGTTAAAAAACTATGTTTTTGACTATGTTACTCTTACCCACCTCAATTCCAGCAAAAAGAGCCCCAGCCTATTCTGTTTATCTGCATATCTATAGCCTCTCATCTGTGATACTGTCATTGTGGAGTCCTGTAGCTCAGTGGTTAGAGCATTCACTTTGCAAGCGAAGACACCTGGATTCAATTCCAGGCAGGGCGAAACCTTGGGCAAGTTTCCTTACTCCACATGCCTAATAATAATCCCTCCAAAACAATAATAAATTGGTTATTTTCAAACTGCGACTGTTTGTGGGACACTGCTGTGCGCAATAGGCTGCTGTGTTTCGCCCACAAATATACAGTCATTTCATTTTACAGCATTTTCTGTGAAGTGTTTTGAGACGTCTAGAAGACGTGAAAAGCGCTATATCAAATGCAAGGATTATCATTATTATTAGTAGTAGTAGTTTTTGGCTGACATCCTTAGATTTCCCTTCTTCCGGTTCAGGGTATGCTGCTGTAATCGTTAAGCACTTTAAGATGTTTATTCCATAAGAAAGCCACCAGATAGGTGTAACTTGTTCACGTTGTATATAATTGTATCGTAAATGTATATAATGGAGGTATTAAAGTACAGAATCTCCTGGGTGTTTTTAAAAAAGTCAGCTAAAATACCAGTGATCAAAGATTCAAATTTTAATGCACAAACTTTCTTTCAAAATAGTCTTTCAAAGTTTATATTATTCTTAATATTTCATCAATGCTGGTATGTGACCTTAGTAATAACCACCAATTTCCCAGAGAAAAGCTCAATTTGATTACTTCTCAAACAGCTAATTTTACAATATTTATTTCAACAGTTCCAATGAGTCAACAAGGTCAAAAATCATAGTGCTGTGACACTGACTAAAATGTACTTCTTTTGTTTTTTAAGATTAACTGAGTAGAGAGGAGAATTAGTCCCAGTCCACAAATCTGAAAAAACATTATGCAAATAAGAGATGCCACGTACTAAGTGTCATTGTCCACACAAGATGTGAACATCTGTCTTTATTTAAATAATATTATTCTCCCGGNAAAAAATGACTCTGAGTCCAATATCAATCAATTGTACAGATAGAGCTGAAGACACATTCTGCAGAATGTCTGACTGATATTCTCTGTGCAGTCAAACATATGGAGACAAAATGAAAGCTTGCACATATTACATCATTATGTCATTTTATCATCTCTACAAAAGATATTCAATGCATAATTCTATTAGAACTTATTTCAAAACAGGACAATAAACATAATCAAGCTATGTCTACTCTATTAATCTATGACTAAAGATATTTTGTATCTTTCAAATATTATCTGACATATTCGATAAATAGGAACAATTAGTAGTGTCAGTTTAATAATGCAGGATAATGCCTAATATAATACATGCTATTTTACTTTTACTAGCAAGCAGGAAACACCTGAAACATTATGCTTTATTTGGAATTAGCTTTTTAAAATGAGCCGGACAGCTTTCAGCATGCATTTTGGATTTTTTTGTAATTAATGTCAGGTTCCACATAATCAAACTTGCAATATAACAAATTGTCTTTTAATGGGGTTCTACTTTGGAAAAAAATGCTACTTCAGTGAGGTATTGGAGAATGGCCAGTAATTTACATGACTGCTTTTAACAGAGCAGAATGAAAACTGGGGGAACATCTCATAATAAAGCTCCATTTTAGCTGCTAAAGAGAAATCACATATTAACTGTTAAATGTGTCAAGACACCCAGCTGGCCAAAAAAAAGTCACATTTACCAGCCTTTTTTCCCCAAAACCAATAATATGTAGAGAGTTATTTTTGTCGGAGGGTAAGTGAAATCAGTTTGGTTTAATCCTATTCAATGTGGAGTCCTGTAGCATATTGCTTAGAGCACTCGCCTCACAAGTGAAAGGACCTGGGTTCGATTACCGGGCAGGGTGAAACATTGGGCATGTTTCCTTACTCCACGCACACGTCTCTGTTTACCTAGCAGTAAATAGGATCCCGGTTGTCAGTCAATTGGGGAATCGCTTTTCCGGGTGTAATAATCCCTTCCAAAAAAATTAATAAATAATAATAATTTGGTTACTCAATCCACGACTGTTTGTGGGACACTACTGTGCACAACTGGCTGCCGCGTTTCGCCCACAAAATAAACAGTCAATTCACTTTACAGTATATTCTATGAAGCGCTTTGTGATGTCTCGAAGACATGGTAAGGCACTATATCAAATGCAAGGATTATTATTATTATTAAATAGTCATTAGGTGTGCAGCCTACTCATGTCTATGAGGAATGTTAGGAGTACTCAGGAGATTTTACAACATAGAATTTCTGACAAATATTATTGAAATAGTTCAAATTGCAATACTTGCTGTATTTAAAATATTTCGATATGCTCAAAGCCACAGATAAATTGATTTTTCTGAGTTGTCTCATTCTGACTTAATATTCTTTTTAATGCTGCATTTTTAATTTACATTGGTGGTTAATTGTTGCAATCCAAGCATTAATTCAGCGTCAAGCATGAATAGGCTGAGACACTGAGAATCATATTGATCCTGACACCATCAGTCGAAGGTGGTTCAAGGAGGAAAGCGATTTGCGTCTACTGTAGCATAACTCCAATGAGTGTGAATCACACTTGGTCCAGGAATGTTCAATAGACCAGGTGAATGTGTTTTAAGGTTTTGACCATAAAAACTGATAATAAAACTTTAATAACTTGGAAAAAGAAAATCCAATACTGATTTCAGGGCACCTTGGGGCAAAATGCCCCAACTAAGTGTTTTTTTTTAATTCAATGCAGTGGAACAGGACATTTAAATCAAGCCAGTTCCTGAAAACTGGCTCTACCCAACAAGGAAACCAGAGTGAAGCCAATATCACAAGGACCAGATATTTATATAATAATAAAAATAATAATCCTTGCACTTGATATGCTTGATATAACGCCTTATCACTTTTTTCGAGACATCTCAAAGTCCTTCACAGAATATACTGTAAAGTGAATTGACTATATATTTTGTTGGCGAAAGGCCGCAGACAATTGCGCACAGCAATGTTCCACAAACAGTTGTGGATTGAAGTGACCAATTTTTTTTAAGGAATTATTTCCCTCAGAAAAGCGATAACAACAATAACAACTATAACAAATTGCATTTATAGAGCACCTTTCACTTTGTGAGTATCAATCGCTATCCAGTTATGCGTGCACCCGAATAATTGCAGAATATTGCTTTCCTCAGCTTTTGTTGCTGCTTTCTTTGCTATAATTTCTTATATTCTTCATATTTGTTTGCTGGTCTAACATTTCTCTCTTATTCTTGACATGTTTACTGCATGCTCCAACTCTGAGCAGAAACAAGCAGATTGGCTGATGACCAACTGACCAACTGCTTTGATTCTCTGAAGCCGTTGGGGAAAAATGCACAAAATCATGCAAATTCTCACAAGATTGCAAGATTGGTTTAGATGAAGAATCCAAAATACCTCCACCTTACTCTCTTCCCATCACAGCATTAATCTGTTTTTTTAAATGAGTCCACTGTCCTGGGATCAATCACCCTTCTTTGAGTTTAAATTCATGATTTAAAGGAAAATCTGAGCTGCACAGACATTTTAGCATCTGAAAATAGAATTTACAACTGGTAAATAACAGTTACTGAACACAGCTGAAAATAGCAAGTAATTGATGCTGGAAGTTAACTAAGCCAGGAAATCTACATAGTGTTTGTACCTCTGAGGGTTACAGAACATGGGTTATTTAATCATGGTTTGAATAGACACTAAGTGTGAGGCCCACTTGTGGAGTGCAGCAGCTTTGGCACAGTGTGTTGGGAAGTTTATTACTAAATGACATATGCTTCTATTGTATTATCCATGGAGAAAGATTAAAGAGACACATGGGACAACTAGCGCAGGGCTCTGCTACACAAGACTGTATCCACATGAGCTCTTTGAAGAACTGGCTCAGCATTTGTGAGTGTCTTCAGTTACCAGTCTTTCAAACTGCATCTCTGAAATTTATGAGGCCTAATCTTCCTTGGACATGTTTCAAACTAACGATCCATGGGCAGATTTGGCCTCACCACACCAAGATCTTGCCTCAGCCAAATCCTCCTTCTACTCCAAGGTTATCTTGGAGGCAAAGCATTACCCCTGGCTTCTCTTCTCTTTTCCACCACTAACCATCTCCTCCGTCCACCTTCCCATACCTCGCCCATCCTCTCCTCACACTCCAACTGTGAGGAGATGCTGGACTTCCTCGAATCAAAAATCAAGGGGATACGTTCAGCCACCTCAGCCCCGTCCACAGCCACCCCCATATCACCTCTCCCTCATGACCCACCCACCACCCATCCCCCCCTATACTCCTTCAAACCTATCTCTCCCTCCTCCCTCACCACGACTGTCCGCAAACTCAAACCCACCACCTGCTCCCTCGATCCCATCCCCACCTCTCTCCTCATCTCCCAGCTCCACCTTCTGACCCCCTCCTGTCCGATGTCATCAACCTCTCCTTGTCTACTGGATCAGTTCCCACCCCCCTAAAAATGGCCATCATCACCCCCATCCTGAAAAAACCTTCCCTGGATCCATCCCTCCACTCCAGCTACCACCCCATCTCTAACCTCCCATTCCTCTCCAAGGTCCTGGAACGAGTCATCACGTCCCAGCTCCGCTCCTTTCTCTCTCGCCATTCCCTCTTTGAACCCCTCCAATCCGGCTTCCACACTGCCCACAGCACGGAAACAGCCCTGGTCAAAGTCACTAATGACATTCTGAACATCTGTGATCAGGGCTCCCTCTGCCTCCTTGTTCTCCTTGACTCTCTGCCGCCTTTGGCACTGTCGACACTCCATCCTCATACATCGCTTCTCCTCTTTACTCAATCTTCACGGATCTGCCCTTGCCTGGTTCGATTCCTATCTCTCTCACCATCTCCATTTTGTTGCCTCCAACGGTTTCTCCTCCAGCCCATGCACTGTCACATCTGGGGTCCCCCAGGGCTCTGTCCTTGGCCCTCTCCTCTTTAATATCTACATGCTCCCCCTTGGTGACATCATCCGCAGACATGGGGTCAACTTCCATATGAATGCGGATGACACCCAACTCTATGTTTCTGACTCCACCCTCAACTCCAGGACCACTGCTGTCCTGCTAGACTGCCTATCGGACATCAAGTCCTGGATGAGGGCAAATTTCCTAGAGTTGAACGTGAAGACTGAGCCCCTCCTGATTGGCTCACGCCAGCGTCTCTGCACCTCAGCCTCTGGCAACATCAACCTGCGCGGTTGCACACTACAACACACCAAGCCAGTCAGGAACCTAGGTGTCTTGTTCGTGCCCTCAACTGTCTTTTCTCCCCCACATTCAAGCCATGATCCGCTCTGCCTTCCCTCACCTCCGTAACATCGCCCGACTCCGCCACTACCTCACCCCTCAGGCCGCTGAAACTCTTGTTCATGCCTTCATCACCTCCAGGCTCGACTAAACAAATGCCCTGCTTGTCAGCCTTCCCTCCCTCCACAGGCTGCAGATAATCCAGAACTCTGCAGTCCATGTCCTCTCCAGCAACAAACTCCGTGACCCCATCTCCCCCACTCTCGCCCGACTCCACTGGTTCCCTTTCCTTCAGAGAATCCAGTTCAAGATCCTGGTCCTTACATACAAAGCCCTCCATGGCCTCGCCCCACCCTACCTCTGTGACCTCCTAAACCCCTACCAACCCACCCATTCCCTCTGCTCAGCTGGCTCTGACCTGCTCCACGTCCCCCGACCCAATCCGCCCCACCATTGGCGGGAGCTACAGCCACTCTGCCCCCAACCTCTGGAATTCCATCCCCCAGTCACTCCGCCTCGCCTCCTCCTTAGCCTTCTTCAAGTCCTGCCTCAAGACCCTCCTCTTTGACCATGCCATCGGCCACCCTCTTCCCCTCCCCTCCCTTCCCCCACGCAACACTAGCTCGGGTCTGAATTGCTGTACTCTGTCCAGCGCCTTGGAACGTCCTCCCGACGTGAAAGGCGCTATACAAATGTAATCTTGTTGTTGTTTCTTCTGGGAATTCAGTGGGCATCAGCCAATGATCCAAGAAGCAGGAAGAAAAGGGTTTATCATACGCTTTCACAGAGAGCCAGATGGGCAGGAGGAGATACAATTTATCTTTTTTCCCATATAAGCTTCACAAGGCTTGTGAATTGTGAAGATGGAGTACTGAGACCAATGACAGTGAAGAACGTACCATATTCCAACAGGAAGTGGCTTTCACTGAATAGTTTGTATTTGGCAAATCAAGGGATCATGCAAATCAGTTCTAGGTTGTTTCAAACAGGAGGGATTAATCAGTTAATCATTTCTATCTTACATCACATTGGAATGAAAATACAAGTGCAACTATAAACAAAAACATCAATGATTTGAATTTTTTTTTGGTGGTGGGATAGTTTGAGATTCCTACATGAGACAACAAAGGTATTCAAGAAAAAGCGGGCGTATTGCGTCTATACTTATGCCACCAGATTAACAAGAAAACCTGGCAAAAGAAGAGAAGCATCAAGCTGATGGCAGGAATGTCAAGACTTAAATAGTTCCACCTCACACTCAATACAATTATTCTAACATGTGGCATCTTCACGGTTCTCTAACTAATGTAATATTCAGAGCATCATATTTTTGTATACAAATCATTCATAGTTGAAAAATAACAATAAGGTGAAGTAAAATGCAAAATACTGCAGATGCTGGAAATCTGAAACAAAAACAGAAATCATTGGGAACACTCAGCAGTTCAAGAGGCATCTTTGGAGAGAGGAAAGTGAGTCAACGTTTCAGGTCCACAACCGTTCGTCAGAACCTGCTGAGTGTTCCCAGTGACTTCTGTTTTTGTTTTCAGATTTCCAGCATCTGCAGTATTTTGTGTTTCGATTATTCTATCTATTGATTCATAACACTTCTATGCTTACACTAAAACAATTTAAATTCCTCGAGGTACATACTGCATTGGCATTACTTGTAGCTTATTATTACAACAAGTAAATAACATTTCATCCAATTAGTTGCCCTGTAATTTTACTAAATTTGAATTTGAAATGATCAGTTTACTAGATAACATATCATCAAACTTAGCCTGTAATTGTTTGCCCTTTGAGAAAATAAGAAACACCTTTCAGTTTTTAAAATAGATATTCCTTCTCTCATATCATATTCAAGAAAGGTTTTATAAATTTGTAAAGCAGGAGTTTATAAATAAAGAGGTATACTCTAAAAAATGTATAATTCATATTCTGATTGGAATAAACTTAAAAATATAATCTTACCATGAAGTATTTTTAAACTTGAAATAAAAATTTACTGCAACTTTTACCAAGAACTAATTCAAAGACATGATGTACTGCTTCATCAATTAATTGTTAAAACTTTCACAAGTATACATTCTTTGGTTTATAGACAGGCAATTTTCCAGCCAGTGGTTTTGATCTTTGATGAGTTTAAATCTGACTGAGAATACATGTCTTCTAATGTCCCAAATCAATCCAATGTGTAAAAATGTTTGTTTTCTACTGATAAGTATTTCCATATTCATACTTATGGCCTTGGAGTTTAGGAATTCACTTAATGTAACAAATCAAGGTTCAGGTTTGACAGTTTGAAATATTTTCCATCAAAATACATGCTTTGAAGATTTTAAAATAATTCTTAATAATAATCCTTGCCTTTGATATAGCACCTTATAATGTCAAAACCCTGTAAAGTCAAAGTAAAACAAGTAATTGTTGTCAAGGGTACTGACCATTGTTTGCCAACATACGCAGTAGGTGTCCGGTGTGCTTTTGTATATTCCAGCTGTATATTGTTTAAATCTAAATCAAATAATATTTGTTGCTAACTGAGTTCCACCTTCCTCCACCACCTCCCCTATCTTCTATGTTACATTACTTCAAGTGTTGTTGAAACCCTCATTCATGCTTTAGTCAACTCCAGTCTCGATTTTTCCAATCTGAGTTGGTCTCCCCAACACTGTTTAGTTGTTAGACCCTAATAAAGGCTTCACCACAAAGGAAGGTTATATCACCTGAGAGAGGGTGCAGCTCATCGGAGACTCTTATTTGAGCTACAAGCACATATGTAAAATAATAATAATAATAATCCTTGCATTTGATATAGCGCTTTTCACGTCGGGAGGACGTCCCAAAGCACTTCACAGAATATACTGTAAAGTGAGTTGACTGTATATTTGTGGGCGAACGCGGCAGCCAATTGCGCACAGCAATGTCCCACAAACAGTCATAGATTGAAAATGACCAATTTAATTATTGTTTTTTTGGAGGGATTATTATTAGGCGGGGGGAGTAAGGAAACTTGCCCAAGGTTTCGCCCTCTGCCTGGAATTGAATTCAGGTCTCTCGCTTGCAAAGCGAGTGCTCTAACCACTGAGCTACAGGACTCCACTGTAGCATTTCTGAACACATCTCGTTCCTTACTTATAACCAGGATTTAGGGAGACTGGTTTCTTCTCACAGTCAATATGGCAGGCCCCTTTATTAAAATTAGGAAGATCAAGCCACCAGAAAGGCTGTTTAACATTATCATTAATAAACATTCTGGGCCCAACCCTACATGAGGAGCGCTATATAAATGCAAATTGTTGATATTATCATTTTACTTTTAAAATTACTTTTGGCAAGTATCTGCAAAGAAGCATAAAATCTGAGTTTTCCACAACCAGAGTAAAGACCTCCCGATCAAAAACATGATTTCTGTGTCATTCTTTAATTATAACCTGAAATAACTGAGGAAGAGATTGTATTTAGAAATGCAGAAATTTAATCTCGATCTGTAAACAGTTACAAAAAGCCTCTAAAATAGGGACAACTTTTGACAGATAGATACTCACTGGTTTCTTGGGATCAATCTCAACAGTGAAGTTTCCTGGATTACTGTTGACCATTTCCAAATGCAAAGTCTCATAAGTAGAATTAAGCAGAGAGATGGACTGACGGATCCATCTGTAGGAAGAATTATACCATAACCACAAAGTTAATCCAGAAAAACCATTCAGTAGCTTAGATCAAAAGACATCATGCAGTTTTCAACAGAAATGCAAGGAGAGCTCCCCTTGATCGCCCCACATTGATAGAAAGTCAAATAATTCAAGAAGTACTCCAAATTATCACAAGATGAAACACAGATGGGAAAATAGCATTGTAATTTTTTAAATGAATATATTTTCAAAAATGAAACACTGTTCATTTGTGCAAAATAATGTGCTGTTGCAATACTTCTGTATTGTTCTTAAATATTTGAGTTTTTCATTTTTCAGCATGATTAACATTCTGTCTGACATTCATAGGCTATGCTTGGAATTATTGTAATTAATAATTAATTATTACATTATCGATTATTATTGTCAGTGTTGTGACACTTTTTTAAGGGAAAAGCCAAGTGGGCACAGCAATGATTTGCAAGCAGCCAATAAAATGACTGATCAATTTTATTAGGGGATTTCGGTCAGGACATCATCGGAAACTCCCTTCTCTTTTCGAATAGTGTCATTGGATCTTTAATGTCCACCTGATCAGGTAGACAAGATCATCTTATCCAAAGGACTGCACCTCCGACAATGTAACACACCACCAGCACTGCATTGAAATGTCAGCTTAGGTTTTGTTATTCCAAGTTCCGACGTTGGGCTTGACTTGAACCCGCAACCCTTTGAGAGGCAAGAATGCTACCACTATGCCCGGGCTGACACACAATACCAATTAAGTCAAATTGTGCACATTTGTATATAAAATGAAAAATGTATATGTGAATTTTTATTATGTCAGATATTTAGCTCTAAGAATAAAATCTCTACAAAGCTGATTCTGACAGCTCAGCTGCGGGATGATTGCACACAGTGTGCAATGCAGTTTGAAAGCTTAAAAGCTAATTGCACTGTCAATCATGGTTGTATCTTTAATGTTGTGTTTATACTGCTGGGAGCAAAGCCACTTCACTGTCAGTAGTATGGCAATGTGGAACCTAATTTATACTTCTTACATCATATTGGATCCTGCATTTAAAAAAAATCTGACTTCAATGTTCTGCTCATTTTCAAATCAAATAATGTTTGAATTTTAACACTGTGAAAGACAATCAACTGATAAGGTGTCAGAAGTGTAGATCTTCCTTCAACCAACCTCATATAGTTTTTGAATTGGTAACATCCAAATTTCACAGTTGGAAGCCATATGACGTAGGATCCTAGACTCAGATAAAGAACTAAACCAGACTCCTTCACAAACTGATGTCACTGGGTATCAAGGTTAAAACATGCAAGTGGATTGATAAGCGGCTCAAATGAGGAATAGCCAAGGTAGTTGTAAAGGTAATTAAAGTTGATCAGCCCTGGCAATATTCTTTTAAATCCTTAAATAAGTTAAAGAACACTTCAAAGAAAACTACAAATTCTGCCCACATATCTTCTCTATCTAGGGATAATTCTTTGAGCAGTAAACAACAACAATAAATTGCATTTATATAGCACCTTTCACATTGGGAGGATGTCCCAAGTGCTGGACAGTCAAGGGTTTGCACCCAAGCTGCGAGCTGAAATCAAGAGGGATGGAGGGCAAGGGGGTGGTGGTGGGAAGACGAACGAATGCATGATTGAAGAGGAAGGTCTTGAGATCCCTTCCAGATTTTTCTTCCTCTTTAAACAAAAAAACAGCAAATTTTCATTAGCTAAGATAGAGATTCAAGAGTTCTTTATGTTTGGATATTGAGTGACATGCAAAGAATAAAGATCTTCCAGCTGTCAAACATTCATGCCTCTTTGTACAATTTCCTCATATAAATGAATTATGCTTGTCATATATAAAATGGTTGAACTGTTTGTGACTGAAAGGTGGCCAGTGTGAAGCACAGCACTGTTCCAAAAGCACTCGTCATCTTGAGTTAACAAATCAAGACTACAGCATCTTGTAAAAACTTGTACATTATTCCATTTAGCTGCCTTTCAGGAGAAGTCAATGCATTTTGCATGATGATGTCCCTTGACTGAATAGAATGAGTTCTAACATTTCATGTGGTTTCTGACAAGTCAAGAGGCAATATAATGACATACATTCTATAATTTAGATATTGAGCAAGGCAACATTTGGTAACGGGTTTACATGTTCTTCTGTTACCGAACAAACCAAGCCACTGCCAAGACTGAACAACGTCCATCTGCACAGAACTCTAACATACCATATAGACACCAATAAAGTTATGTTTTCTTGAAAAGAAAGAGTTCTGAATGGTAGATAACCATATATGTTTGAGCAATGTAGCTTTCTTAGAAAAATGAAACAGCTTTAGGTATGAATTTTAAATTTGGGCTAATGAAAGTCCTATTTTACGAAGACAAACCTAAATGGGTCTACAATGAGAGCAGGAAGTTTAGCAACTTCGCACATTGAAATAACAACATTGGTACAGTCGCCCCAAGATATAAATATAACATCACTCGAAACCATTACATGCTTTGGAGCTTCAGGAGGCAGCATTTGAATCCATTGAGAAAAAATATAAGATAATGGTAATAGTTCAGTATTACTTACTTCTCTCCACTTTTAGCACTCATTCCCCCTTCCTCACCTTCTCTCTTTCCTTCTTTAATTACCTTATTCCATGTCTTCTCAATCATATCTCAAGTCTCTTCTATTTGTCATTTCCTTGCTCCAGTCTCCTTAATACTTCTTATTCCTAAGATAAATGGGTTGCCTCAAGGGTCAGTGCTTGGAACCCTTCTGTTCCCTGTATACATTAATGACCCGAATGTATAGACTCAAATTTGAAGAAGCTAAGGGAACTATGGAATTAGAGAAAGCTTAATCTGATTGACACCTAAAGCAGATAAAGTTCAATATATATAAATGCAATGTAGTAACTGCATTTAGGAAGGGAAAATAGGAGGCACTTTTCTCCATGATAGGAGAGAAATTGTCAAGGTTGAAAGCGATTTAGGTGTGTTAGTTGACTCAGGGGTCATCGCATGAAACAAGCAGTACAGCAATAAACAAGGTAAATGAGATGCTGGGCTACATTATCAAATCAGTTGGCCAATACAATCGTGCCCTGTAACCATCCTGCAAATCATTGTTTACGGGCTACAAAAAAACTACCGTTTTTCCAATTCAATCACACTCAGTTCACATTCATATTCAGGGTAGGTATCTAAACCTTTTATTAAATATTGGGATTTTGTTTGTTACATTATTCCTTAATAAGGAAAGGAAATACAGATTCCTTCTCGTAACCAGAACTGTATCATGCATATCACCCAATTTACAGCAACTCCTCTCCAAAAGTAGATTGTCCAAGCAGAGTTCCTGCAAGTCAACATGACTATTTCTAGGTTATGAGACCGTGCTTAATCGCACCCCCCACCCACCCCCACCCAGATGTCAATTAATACAGTAAGAAATCACTATACCACGATACATCATACCAGTTAAGCACATCTACCTATCTTTAGGATTACTCATACTTGTAGAGTGGAGAATTCCAACTGACTGAAAGCTGTACTTTCATAAACAGATTGAAAATAATTCAATAGGACTGAGTTTGACTTCACATGACAGGTGATAATCAAAGTGGTAAGTTTAAAGAGCTAGATCTAACAGATCAAATACCCTTTCCAAATGATTCCATCAATACCGTTGGGACAGAGAGACTGACAGACAGTAATTCTGTACATTTCATTATCCTATAGCACTGCATGAATATAGAATCAAAGAATCATAGAATTATACAGCACAGAAGGAGGCCATTCAGCCCATCGTGTCTGTGCCGGCTCTTTGAAAAAAGCTATCCAATTCAATCCCACTCCCCTGCTCTATTTCCATAGCCCTGCAAACTTGTCCTCTCCAAATAATTATCTACTTCTCTCTTGAAAGTTGTTATCGAATCAGCTTCCACGACCCTTTCAAGCAATACATTCCAGATCTGAACAACTCGCTGTGTGAAACTATTTCTCCAAACCTCCCGTTTGTTTCTTTTAACAACTATTTTAAATTGGTGTCCTCGGGTTACCGACCCACCTGCCAGTGGAAATAGCTTCTAGTTCTCCACCCTATTGAATCCCCTCATAATTTTGAATACTTCTACTAAGTCTCCTCTTAACCTTCACTGCTCCAAGGAGAATAATCCTAGCTTTTCTAGCCTCTCCTGATAATTGAAGTCCCTCATTCCTGGTATCATCTTGGTAAATTTCCTTTGCACCCTCTCCAATGTCTTGACATCCTTCCTAAAGTGTGGTGTCCAGAAATGAGACAGTACTCTAGCTGAGGCCTAACCAGTGTCTCATTGATGATGCCAGATAGGAACAGAGAAGAAAAAAATAATAAAAATAGATTTTCTTCCAAATATGAGAAAGTATGAATAGCAATAATTGAAAATAAGCAGGCCAAATGAAGAACAAAATCTCTAGTCCAATGCTTCAATTAACTTTAAACTTGTGGTAAGAGCAGTCGCCCATTACTTACTAGTGAATAAAAACTTTATTTTTCTCGGCCCATTGTGTCTGTGCTGGTTCTTTGAAAAGAGCTATCCAAATCAATTCCACTCCCCCGCTCTGTTCCCATAGCAAACGTGTCCTATCCAACGCTAACTTAATTGGGTGCCGACAACTATACTAATTTTTAAAGTGTAGTAAGACAATCTCAGTAATATGTAGCATTGTAATGTCATTTTCAACCAGCCAGAAAGCTGTTAAAGTAGGTGCTGATATAGCCCAGCATTTGATTTTCAAAATTCACCAAATGCTGAACATACGTCTTCAAGCATCAAACTACAGGATCAAAGTATGAATATAGTAGTTAGGTGAGATCAGAGGCTTGGGACAATCCACGGATGTGTTAGTTTTAACAATATATAAAATTAATTGTGAGGAGTACAGCTTTATTTTGAAAATCTGTTCTTGTTTTTACTAGCCAGGACATGTTCTTGTGGCACTTTAATTAGTAGAAATGTGATGAAATTCATCTTGAAGTTATAAACAATTACAATAGTAATTGTGTATCAGTTCTCTGGATGTACATACCATATGTCCGTAATAAACGACAAGTGGCCAGTTTCATTAATAATGGATGGGTTCAAAACATGGGTTCAAAAATGCATCTTGCTGGCTGAAGAGGATGGTATTATCTTTCCAGTTTGGGATTTAAAATGATTAATATCTATCTTATCATTTTCCAATTTCAACTTCACCGTGAGATTTATAGGGAAGTTGTCAAAAGTAATTTCAAGCCCAATGAATATTTATTTCTGTTGTCGACGATTAACTACTTATATGTACTGTCCCTTTGAGGGGAAGGTAAATGGAATATGTCTGACTCCAAAGCGATACACCTAGTGAAGTGGCTTTGGAGCTAAGCAATCATGAGTTAGATATAATGATCATATATCTAAGTGTAGTGTTGCCAAGAGATTCTTGATTGAGTAATCTGAATCACCAATTGGACTTACAGGGGTCTACATGTGACTGGGGGTTGTGATTATTCATATTCAGCACCTAATAATTCCTGTCATTCTATGCTGTAACAAGAAGAATAAGGCTTGTCCATCAACATGGATTTTTTTCCTGGGTTTGCTGATTCTACATTGGGATTGCATATCAGAGATGCCATTCTTCAGAAAACACATCAACTGAGATCCTGCATGCCTGTTTTTCAAGTGAGCGTTAAAGATTTCATGACACAATTTGAAAAGAGAAGAGTTTCTCCTGGTGTCCTGACCCCCATCCTCCAGATTACTCGATCATTCACTCCTTGGTTGTTCATGTGATCTTCCTGTGCACAAAATGGATGTTTTCCTGTGCTCTTGTGGTACAGACAAAGCTTCCCATCCGCATTGGATTTGGGCACTCCAGAACGATAAATAGAACTTCTACGTCTGTGAGCGTTGCCTGATAACTTTAACTGAAGACATCATTACAACGGGTCTTGTATTTGTCAGACATCAATCAATCCATATACTTGTATAATACTTATATGTTATAAATTAGGGGACTTACTTTCCCAGCTCACATTGTAGCTCTGGAAGATTTTTTGGTAATGGCTTCTCTGCAATAAGTTCTATTTCATACCAGAATTCTCCTACACTTTCCGACTGGAAGATGATGCTGCAAAAGAACAAAAAGTGATTCACTTTATTGCTAAACAAATATTAACCAACAATACCTTAATCTATCTTCTATACTAATAAAATGACAATGTCTGTCTGTCTGTCTATGCTTCAAGAAGGATCTCAATAACTGATTGACGTAGAGATATGATTTATACCTCATTGGAAAAGTCTTGCACTTGGGAGTGACATGAGCATATTTGATTTTATGAGTTATGACCAAAAATATTTCAGTATTACATTTTTCGCTGAGTTACACTTGGTGGCTGCTGAGTCAAAGTGGAACTGTGGCATTGTGAAGTTACACCTGGTGGCTACACCAGCTGACCCTGACGCTGTGGCATCGTGTGTCACAGAGCATGCACATAACCAAGTGGGAACCAAATAAAGAACATAGACAAAGCAAAGTCATGGCAACAATAACAAAATTACATTATTACTTCGGGAGGACGTCCCAGTGATTATAATTTATACATTTATATTGATCGTTATAAAGATGCCTAAGCGAAATCAAACCTTTCAAGGATAAGTAAGTGTGTCTGTTTCGGTGTCAATCTACATTCCATATTGGATCCTTTGGTTGAAAGCTTAGCTGCAACAGGTACAGCTAGCATTTAATATATTATTATATATTTTGGATTTATAGTGCTTGATTTTACTGCCTGAAATAGTTACATGACAAGCAATGTGGTTTGTTGCATGCTTGCCTACTAACTCCATGAATCTGTGCCCATGACAAATGAACATGTGAAATGAACAAATTACCAAATGAGAGATTTTGTTTCTGTACCACTAGACTTTTAAACAAGTAATGTCTCTTCCAAGAAATGAATATTTTCATCAACCATCAAGAAAGACTTGGAGTCCTGTAGCTCAGTGGCTGGAGCACTCGCCTTGCAAGCGAGACACCTGGGTTCAATTCCAGGCAGTGCGAAGCCTTGGGCAAGTTTCCTTACTCCACACACCTAATAATAATCCCTCCAAAAACAAAATAATAATAAATTGGTCATTTTCAATCCACGACTGTTTGTGGGACACTGCTGTGCGCAATTAGCTGCCGCGTTTCGCCCACAAACATACGGTCAATTCACTTTACAGCATATTCTGTGAAGCGCTTTGAGACGTCTAGAAGACGTGAAAAGCACTATATCAAATGCAAGGATTACTATTATTATTATAGACATGCATGGCCTAGCCAACTGTCCCTTGACTACTTGTATGTTCAACCCCGGAGAGAACTCGCTTACCTCTACATAAAGAGGATTTTAATCCTCTTTTTAAGCAACCTCAAAAGGTTCAGATCTTAGAGAACGAATCAGGATTAAAACCCAGCAAGTTAGATGATTCAACCAACTACCCAAGACGTTTAAGGCATAGCTTCAGGCCATAGAAATACTTTCCTCCTCCCTTCTCAAAATAGAAAATGTAGCTGTCAATAGCAATTATTATTGTCCAGCTAGGCAACTATAAGTTTAATAGGAAAAAAAATTAAACACTGTAACCATTCAGCAACACTGCAAAGTATCTGATCTTGGAGACTTCCAATTTGGCAAATATAAGCAAGCTATATTTTAACCTTAAACACAACTCTGCTAGGATTAAAATATGCAATTATCCAATGCTACTTTCAACAACGATTCTATCTTTAAAATCAGTTATTATGCTAGAGGTAGTTAGCAATGAAAAGTGAGTAAAGAAAAAAGATTTAATATAAAAGTGAAAAAACAGAATGTACTTATTTTAGTTAATAAACTGAGCAAGACTTTGAATTTCTGCCAAGTTGTTCTTGCCAGTTACTTCAGGAAGTAATATTGCGGCCAAGAGTATAAAATTTTAAGAAAGAAATCTTTTATGTTAAATGAGAATTCTTAACTAGTGAAAAGCTTTATAATTGTGTTCTGTGTGGTTTACATGCTGCATATTTTAATGCTTTTGTCCCCCTTTCATATGAGTGTTTCTCCATGGAAACTGGACAAGGCTTTAATAGAAGCAAATGTTAAGATATTTCCCTTCTGGTGGGCTGCTTTAGACTTCCACTTGGCAGAGGCTTAGGAAAATGTCCCTGTCCACATATTTTGGTCTAGTTCAGAACAACAATAATTTACATTTGTATAGCGCCTTTCATGTCGGGAGGACGTCCCAAGCTGCAGAACAACAACATTTAGGCAAGAAGACCTAAAAGATGGAATACACAGAAAGTAGAATTTTAAGTTCTTGCATCCAAATAACACACGTATACAATTTCTGGAAAATTTAACACAGAAACTTAGAAAAACAGAAATTACAGAATACCAGGCAAAAAAAACCTCCCTTCTCTTCTCAAATGGAATCATGGGATCTTTAACAAGTCACAAGTTAACTTTTTATATTTTCAATTAAAGCTTTGAGGAATTGTAGAATTCTAAATGCAGAAGCTATCTAATGTGTCACATCATGGGAACAATGCTATTTTAAAATTTTTGTAAATGGAAAATAGAACCAACAATTTGTATAAAAAAATGTTTTTCATGGTATTACTCTGGTTAAACCACCATTGAAAACAAATTTGAATACAATCGAAAATTTGAAAATTAATATAAATTTACTACAAATTTAACGTACAATTCAATATAATTTAAACTCATATGGCGCTTTTCACATCGGGAGGACGTTTCAAAGCGCTTGACAATATCAGCTGGGGACCTGAGCTGGGGGGGGTGGCAGCTGATCAGGGTGGAGAGGGGGAAAATGGCCAAAGTGCAGCATCAAAAATCCATTTCAAAATAAACAGTTCAAAATTACTTTTGTGTACGTCACTTGTCAACATTTCAATAGCTACCGAATAGCTAAGCAATCATTCACTAAAATGATATGGTGATTCTCCATCAACCTACCCAGAGAAAGAAATAGAAGCTGTCAATTTCACCAAAATAAAATCAGTAAAAGTAAAGTAAAAAAAGAGTAGAACTGTCACAAGTGCAATTATCGACTGTGTCAACACAGTGGTGTCAGCGCTTCACTAAATTGTAGCTAAATGGAGAATTATTGTCGGTAAAAGGTACCGTGGTATGTCCATTCTATTTTTTTATTAGTTACATTAACAGTGAGTAAAAATATATTTTCAATCAATTTATATTATTGTGAGTTATGTTAAAACATAAAGAAGCCATTGGTACACACCATGCATGGCATTCCAAACGGTTGAGTCCGCATCTGTCGTAATTCCATTGATTTTTTAAAACTGGAAAATTGGCTTCTAAATTTAAATTTTTGAATTTTCCAAATTTCTGTATGATCTTTGTATTTAGGAATTTTGGCCTCAGATGTTAATTGTGATTTTCATGGATTTCCGATTTACTGTGACTGTATCACAAGGATTTATCCAAACATTTACCATGGCAAAATTAAAGCATATTATTATTATTAAAGGATTATTATTATTATTATTATAAGGAACCAAACAAATAGGTTCCAGCTTCTCAGCTGTGATCACCATTTCCCCAGGTCTCTTCAGCATTGTTCACTTGATTTGCTAAATTGCATTGTTAAACTCAAATGACCTTAATCATTATAGCAAACAGAAAGAAATGTAAAGAAAAAACTGGGGAAGATGTAGAAAAGCTTCAGTGGCCCAAGAGACAAGCTTAGAAAAGAAGGAGCCTCATCCCATTGTAATTTCTCAAAGAGCTTTACAGTCAACATTGTCAAGGTTAGTGACCGTTTTTGTTGGCTTTGAGGTGAATGACCATTATTCCATTTGAGTTGGCCAGCGCATCAGGAGAAAGCCCCTTCTCATTTCACATGATACCATGAAACATTTAACATCTATGTGAACAAGCAGACTTAACTTAATCTCATTGGAAAGACAATGGCTCAATGTTTCCAACAATATCAGTCTGTCCGTGCACTACATTGTAATGCTAAATAGTAAAAATAAATCTATTCAACTTGAATTGTTTACACAGAGGGTAATTAATAATTCAATGACCTTTCTACTAGGAAAAATAATTGAGCCCAAGACACTGGACTCATTTAAAAACACAGCTTAATGCTGTAATGTGGAGATAATATGGTGGATATTCTGGAAGGATGAGTTCAAATGCGACAAACGGTCTTTTTTTATCCGAACCTCTCTGATGATCCTTTGATGAGCAACCAATGTATAACTCTATGTTCTAGAAGTTTGTTATCTTACCTTCCAATACTTTTGCCAACAGAATTTGGAGCATACTTTGCCACATACAAAATCATTTCTTTAGGCTTAAGCACTAGGCTGCCTTCTCCTATAAGCCCATTCCCATTCAATATTACGTGAAGTGTCAAATGTTCATTAATAGGATTGCATATGGAGAGTTCCAGGTGGATGGTATTCTGGGTAAAGAAATAATATCTTGCATTAAAAAATACTGCTGATTATATATTCTCATTTTTTTCCATTTGAAACATTTCACAAAAACGGTGAAAATAACTGCATACAGTATATAACACAAACAGTTTACACTTATATAGCATATTTTATAATAATAATGATCTTTGCATTTGATATTGTTATATTCATATCTTAAAATGAGGAGAATAGGGAGAATATCTTAATGTAATTCGCAATGCCGGCTGAACACCTGAGATTGGGGTGGGAGCTCCACAGGTACGGAGTAGAAAGATAATTGAAAGTGCAATTTAATACTTGAGCCGTAATTATTCCTGAAATAAACAAACATTGAGTTATTAATCTCAGAAATCCACTGACTTTTAGAATACAAAAAGTTATATATGATAATTCTGTAAATTGATTTTTGTTCTGCATAAAGTGGACATTGCCACATATTTCTGGTTATTTTGAGAATCTTGAGGCTATTGGTACATTGCTTTCTCATTTTTATCTTAAGTAACTTGGTGATGGGTTTTCATGTGGCAAGACATATAGGGAGTATTGAATTAACAAGATTTCACTGTTATTTAGACTTGAAAATCTTGTAAAATATTGGCAACATAATAGCTGCTGCTGTTCTCAATAAGCAACAGCATCAGACCATTAGACACGGAATAAATTAACTCAGATAACTGAAATGTCATATGCAATTTTTACAGTATGGTATATTTCTAAACTGGCAATCTTGGAAAATAATAAATTAGATTAAGAGACAATTCAACACAGGGAACATGAAAAGAGGAGGAAAAGTATTCAGCTGTCATACGTTTTTGGGAGCTGAGGAGCAATGTAGCACAATATTCATAAAGTAAAAACAAGAATGTATATAAGGATAAAGAGGGGCGGGCAGAGGTGAGAGAAAGATCACCGTGTTTGAGGTGTTACTCAGATCTTACTCTTACTCTTTGTTGGATACTAATTAATAAATCAGGACCAATTGACAAGGACCAATGGAAGGAGATCAGGAGGGAGAGAAAGCAGGAAGAACTGAGTGGAGAGTGTTTGTTGTGATTGTTGGATTGTGTAACTGGAGACCTAAAATAAAAGAGCGTTCTACACATTGTTTGTTGAGAACGTGACAGTCTTTTCTTAGGTTCTGCCTGAATGCAAGATTTTTTTTTGTCAGCCAGGTGTTTGACACATCAGAAACCCATCACCATGCTTTAAGAGCATCCAAACCAAACTGAGAATTCCATGCATCCCATCTACGCGTGGAAATTTCAGAGATATATTGTTGGAATGGAATGCGCACTTCCTCCCTGGAGGGACACATCTTGCTTATTCCGGAAAGTATGAGGTACAGCTTTGCAAAAGCTGGAAGTGGTTGGTATTCAAAGTTTGAACAGTTCATATAGTAATATATTTGTCAATTGAAAACTATATTTGCCCGTGATCAGTTCAGGTGTGTACCCTAGTGAGTTCTCTTTAAAAGATCTTGCTTGGTTTCTTAAATTCCTTGGAATAAGTAAACTCAATGCTCAAGAGGTTAACTAGATACTGCACATGCAGCTGTTCCCCATTTAATAAGTTACCATTTTGTGTATGGATTTTGACACTTATTAAATGACATTAGTAAGTGGGATATTGTGGTAGAATTGCTAGCAAAACGCTATTTAGCTCAAATATTTAAATAATTCCTTCATAAATATACTGAGCACCATTACCTCTATACTAAAATGGCATATTTCATAGTTAATAAGATACTGAACCCAATTAACAGGTAAAATAATTTGTTTTTAAATTATTCTATTGTTGGGTTTGTTTGAAGTGACTTGGTCACACTGGTCATATTGTAAAATGACAATCTACTGTTATTCTACTTATTGTTTACAAGCCAAACAAAAATTATATTTGAACCTTGAGTTAATCAACATAGAAATGCCTTCTTTTATTTTTTTTCTGTAATTTATCTATCAATGTAAGAAAGCAAGAAAACACAAATGGAATGTCAGACTTCGGGAGATGAATGTTTTTGATAAACAACTCAAGTGAAAATATCACCCTATTAATGGTGTTTGGCTTAGCAGAAATAACAGTTTCAATTCTAATGTTCATCTATACTAATAAAGACAACATGTCTGTCTGTGTGTCTGTGTATTTGACACTCACACAATAACCGATTGACATACATACAGGATTTATACCTCATCAGAAAGGTCTTGCATCTGGCAGTGTCATGGCTATATTTTTTGGGGATCTCCTATTGTTGGTGAGCTATATTAAAACATGCTTTAATTAAGCCCCAAGATATGAGTTATGCATTGTATTCTGCAACTACGTAGCGACAGAGGAAAGCACACATCATTCAGAGAGATACATCTATGTTTTGTAAAAATGTATGGCACTTTTTTCTGATTGTCATGGGAAGTAGAGTCCTCCAATGTGGGACAGGCAGAGAGAGAGAGACTGAGATAGTGAGAGAGATTGAGAGAGACTGTGAGAGAGAATATATTATACAGTGTAGTGACTGTGTGTTTTGTGGGAAAGATAGAGAAACACAGAGAGAGAGAGAGAGAGAGCAAGACTGAGAAAGAGAGAGACTGAGAGAGAAAGACACTAAGAGACAGAGACAGAGAGAAAGAGAGGGGGGGGGGAGAGACTGAGAGAGACACTGAGAGAGAGAGAGAGAGAGAGGCTGAGAGAGAGAGACGGAGAGACTGAGAGAAAATATATTAAAGGAGTCCTTCCACTGAGTCCTCCCAAAAGGAGTCCTCCCAGCTGAGTATAGATAAAGACAAAATGTCTGTCTGTGTGTCAATCTACATTCCATATTGAATCCTAAAGGTGCAAGCGAAGCTGGGTACAGCTAGTCTTTCATATTTTGGGTAGCTTTATCGCTTGAGCCTTGATTTTGGGATCAGAGGTTCAGTTTTTTATACAGGCGAGTTGCATGGTTACCATTCTTCTTTGTTTGTACAGTGTTTTAAAACATAATGTCCAGTTTTTTCCATACTTTTTATAGCAATCTGGTGGAATCTTGCCAAATCGCAATGTAAACCTAAATATAAGTTATGAAATCGTAAAACAATCGGTTGCTAAGACAACTTGAAAAAACAAGGTCAGCAGAATCAATTCTATTTCTGTTCAGAAATGATCCTTTAAAAGTTCGTAAGTGTTCCAAAGCACTACTTTCCTCAGCAAGAGTAATTGACAGACAAAATATAGGTCAACCTTCCCTCTCCAAAGTGAAATAGTGAATGTTGCACCACTCCCACCAATATAAACCAGGCATAAAAGGGAAGTTATAAACCAAATAAAACAAAGCTTTTTGACACACATATTTATATTATGAAAACTTTCGGCATTGTTATCTCTACATTAAAAAAGTATATTTGGCTATAAAATAGGGGATTTAGGACACATTTATCTTCTGTGTAACATTTCTAGTGCCAACATGGTAAGCCATCCTGAACTCTCGAGTTGTTTGACTGATGATCACAAATTTTGACATGGGGATAAAACAGCAATGTTGAATAGAATTATACGTGCAATTTTCTCTATCTGTCAGGTAGGAAATGGAGAAATGTGAAATAGAAGGGAATATAAATGATAGGTGGGTCCCAGTTGAAAGAAACTCATGAGGCACACATCCTAAAACATTTATATAGATGGGCAGTACATTAAAGATATCTTGTCGTAGGAATTATTAACTGTCAATTGAGAAAACTAAGAACATTAATGCAATTAATATAACTAAGCCACTTATGCAAACTCGTTGTCAATGGGTATTTACAAATTGTATAAGTGAACAATCTAGTTTACATCTATTATCTTAGCTATATAACACAGATTCTTTTTCAGAATTTGAATATCTTTCCACATGCTTTGTAATACAGATTTTTAAACATTTAAAGAATGCAATTTAAAAGTATATTTGTACCTTTATTAGCAAGTAAGCATTATAGCTGCAGACACTTTCCAAAATTTGCTGTTACAGTTAATTGAGCTATAGCTGCTCTGGTTACCCCCAAAAAATGCATTTGGACTTATATCCCACTTCTTATCACAGAGCAATTTGGATTTCAATTTGTAGAGGTACGAGACAAAATTATATGAACAAAATTATGCACTTTCCAAAGCTGGAATTCACTTATAACTACTGCATTAATTTTGCTCTTTTCCAAAGTAATATAACTATTATATTCATTTCATTAAAAAAAATAAACACAAGGTTAGGTCATTTTGAGTTATGTAAACGTTAAGTACATTATGACAGATTATAAATCATGTCAATGACCACCAAACACAACATTTAATTATGGATTGCAAAACAGTGTTTCCAGAATTGTTATTTAAGTATACAGATCTATGGAAAAGTCAAATACTTTTGTTTTTTATTTCTCATACACTTCCACCGTTATTTTTAAAATAATATGCTACTATTTTGAGAATGTTACACTATTGTGGCCATGCAACTAATCTAAGAGGACAGACATTTGAGTTTGAGTAGAAACTACAGAATTGATCAGCTGAATCATGCTTTGCTTGAAACATACTTTTTTTCTGTGCTCATAATGTATTTTTGCTCTTTTATGTAATAGTATCTGGCTCTTCGTGACTCTAGAATAACTGCTGTTCTGACAGACTGCCCGTCAGACATCAAGCCCTGGATGAGTCGTAACTTACTTCATCTCAACGTCAACAAAATTGTGGTTATCCTGCTCGGCTCCTATCAACACTTATTCACCTCAGTCTCTGACCATATCAACCTCCCTTGTTGCTTTCACCAACTCATGGAGCCTGCGTGGAACTGTAGCATTTTGTTCAATCCTCAATTCTCCCTGAAACCTTTCACGTAGGCTCGGCCCAAGTCCAATTTCTACCATCTTCCCAACATCATCTACTGCCACTAACTCCTCCCCAACACAGTGAAATCCTCATCCATGCCTTTGTCACCTTCAAACTTGATTTTTACAACACTGTGCTGACATGTCTATACAGTTCGACTCTCCACAAACTCCACACCATACTGAACTTTGCAGCTGGTATTCTCTCCCACACTAGCCTCCACAGGTCCATCATTTTGGCTGGCTCCATTGGCTACATGTCCCCTAGCAGATCATCTTTAAGATCCTTGTGCTCACCTTCAAATATCTCCATCTCTCTGTGATCTCTGAAAAGGAGTTAACAAAAGTCCCCATTTCAAAGGGAGAACTGGCACTAGTGACAAAGGGGTTGACTATTTCTTCTGGCCCCTCCATCAATTAGACAGGAGAGCTGTCAAAGACCCAGTTATGTCAGTGTAGAAGCCTTAGTATCTCAGGAATATAGAAGCCTTAGTATCTCAATGTCAAACAATGTCAAACTGGTTGAAGCCATTCATACCAGACTCTTAGGGCTGAGGAGTGGGGGAGGCAATTGAGTGAACTTAGGGATGAGAGATGAGGATGGCAGAGTAAGCTTTCTGTCTCACCATCAGAAAAAAACATTCTACACAGTATTTCCACTATTAACCTAAGTTTTTATTCAGAGCACAAAATAGATCTTTACGATTCAAGAAACGTCACAGTAATTTCACTAAATTCTGGTTTTATCATACCAGATTGTGATTAAAGCTGGCAATAACTAACCTATACTGAATAATGAATGCTCTTCTAATGGAAAATAAAAGTGAGATATATTTTTATTTTCACTTCATCAAGAATTCTTTTTGATGTCAGTAAAATTAGCAATTCTGAAAATGTAATAGCCTTGTTGGTCTATGGTGAATTTAGCTCCAACTGATGCAATTGAATTGATGTCAGTCTCTCCATATCGGTTAAATCATGCCTCAAAATGTAATGGAAACAATGAAAGCTAAATAGTTGACTTTCAACAATCTTTGGCAGTTCTAAGAGATTCAAAAAGCAACCGCATTTCTTTACTTTAAAAATCATAGGCAGATATAAAACAGAAGTTGCAGAAACCCTTGAGCTTTAATAACATAGGTAAGTAGACAACCTGATATATTGAAACTTGTGCAAACCATGTATAAGAAATCAGAACTAAGTTGTCAGATGTATTTGCAGTAAAAAGGGAAAATGGAAAACAACTGAGAAGAAAGAGCTTCGATCTATACTGAATTGTCATTCTGCATCTGGAGGTGGATGGTCTTAGGGCAGGTTTGTTTCTTTGGCAAAAGCCCTTACAAGAGTATTTGGACAACTAACACTCCTATTACTCTGGCTATATTCATTCACTTTATTACATATAATTAGAATTGATGACACAGTGTAGATTTTATAAGTTGGATTACTCTTACCTGCACAGCACAGCATACACAAAGACATTGCTCAGGAGGGGCTGGGGCACTATTAATTTCCAAGTAAAACCAGACTCTGTAGACTTTACAATTCTCTTCTGCAATTAAAGAATAGAATATCAAACATTTTCAAAACAAATAGGTCATTTCCATTCACAATATTTCTCTAACATTTTACAAAATTATGGATGAGAAATTCCTCTAGATATTGAGCACAGTGGATTTTAAGACATAAGTTTATTTTATTCCCATTTACACATTATCAATAGTATTTGTACAGGAAACTCCACCTTGTTTGCAAACTTATTTCAGAAGAACTTCCTGTACAAACTGTGCATTTGGGATGTTCTTGCATGTAAAGTGATGCGCAGGAAATGTCATTGGTGGCAACCAGATAAACTGGATAGTGGATTTTTTTTATCCATAGGAAGCTAGTCAGTCCGCATGGCAAAGACAACCTGGGTCCACAAGGCACATGCCTGATAGGTTGATAGATTTTTGGTAGGTCAAGGTTTTAAGGGATATGGGGGGAAAGCGGGAAATTGGAATTGAAAGGATTAGTTAAGGTACAGATCATCCATGATCTAATTAAATGGCTGAACAGGCTCAAAGGGCTGAATGGCCTCCGCCTCTTCCTATGTTCCTATGCTTTATAACAAGGTGCATTATAATGGAGTTCTACTGTTACAGTTGTGAGCATAATCTATATTTGTGGGATAATATGTAGCTCTGATATCTGGTAAAGGAGAACTTGTTATGAACTCTGCAATACTGGAAGATATATAATAGTTGAATATTCAAACACATTCTGCTTTTGTTCAGATTGGCTTGAGGAGGCATGCCTGAGGGAACAAATCAGTACCTGACATATTCATTAATATGCAAAAAATTTTAATAAACATCCCATGTACCAATGCAAACATTTTGCAAATATTGTTACAGAACAAATTATCACTTTGTGACTATTAAGACCTATGAGCAGTGACAGCATTTGAGATTATAGATCACATTTTCATGAAATACTAGACCCATAGAACTCCAAATGTAATTTATGGTTGGGTATCCTGTGATAAGGGAAGTTTCAGAGTTTCACGTTTTCATGATGATATACTGGTATAAATATACATTCAAGAGAGTTGTAGTTGGGAGATATATTGCAGTATATATCCAATCCAAAATGGCATGGCAATGTAATTGCAGCAGGGAACCAAACTGAAGCAATGACCTGCAGTGTACATTTACAGAGCGGATATTAATGTCTGCAATTATTGCCTTACAATTTTGACATCCAGAGAAGAATATATATTTGAGGCCCACTGTTCACAGTTCAAATGTAGCATTCCACATTTCAACGTCGACAGTTTATTTCAAAAAGCAAATTATTTTTCTGAAGCCATCATTGCTGTTTTGCTGGAACAGCATATTCTCACAAATCAGTGAATAGCTCACATAGTCTTTGCTTGTACAATTTGGAATTCAAAAGATTCTCAACATATATAATGTTTCACAAAACATTCCCCCAGCCTTGAAGTAATGTTGCAGTCAATTTTGCGATGTTCCATAACCATTCCTTGTGTTAATTAGCGAATTTGATCTTAAATTAGCATTGACTTAAACATTTTCCCTTACTCATCTCCGTAATGGGGGCACAGCTGTGATCTCTGATAAAATACAGCTGTTCCCCAGATCAGATGCCAATGGCTCTGTGAGAAAATCTCAATGCTTTCACCTTGGGGTTAAAGCAGACATTCACAAGGACTTTATAGTCCTAATCTACTTTATAATCCTTATCTGGGCCATGGGAATGCCAGTTTTAACTCCATTGTGAAATTCCTCCATCTATATTCCACATAATTAGCTAACTTTGATTACACAAGACAGTACAAGTCTTCTGGTACAGATGCAATTAAGCTCTTTGCCTCATTGAAAATGAAGGAAGTTGAATGACTACATTGTTATCTGCATTGGGTGGGCTCTAAGCTAAAATAATGTGCAATATCTTTTGTTGTATTCTTGCTCGTCCCAGTCTGTAACAAAATCACTACAACAACAACAGCAACAAGATTGCATTTATAGAGCGCCTTTCACGTCGGGAGGACGTCCCAAGGCGCTGGACAGTTGGGTCGGGACCCAAGCAGGGGGGAAATGATCAGGGTGAGGGAAGCGAAGGGAGGGAGCGAGGAGTGGGTAGAGAGTCGAGAGGGGAGCTGAAGGCACGGTTGAAGAGAAAGGTCTTGAGACCGGCCTTGAAGGAAGAAAGGGAGGACGCAAGGCGAAGGCACTGGGAGATGGAGTTCCAGAGCCTCGGGGCTGAGAGGCTGAAAGCCCGGCCACCGATGGTAGGGCGGTTAGGGCGGGGGGTGTGGAGCAGACCGGAGCCAGAGGAACGGAGGGTACGGGCAGGTAGGTAGGGGGATAGTAGGTCGGAGAGGTAGGAGGGAGCAAGGCCGTGAATGGCCTTGAAGGTGAGGATGAGAATCTTGAATTCGATCCTCTGGGGGATGGGGAGCCAGTGGAGGCGAGCGAGGATGGGAGTGATGTGGTCGCGAAGCCTGGTCCGGGACAGTACACGAGCTGTAGAGTTCTGAATGACCTGCAGCTTGTGGAGGGAGGTGCCGGGAAGGCCGATGAGAGAGTACCCGTAGTCCAGCCTTGAGGTGATAAAGGCGTGGACCAGGGTTTCAGCAGCGTGAGGGGTGAGGTAATGCCGTAGTCTGGCGATGTTCCGGAGGTGGTGGAAGGCAGTACCAGTTGTGGAGCGGATGTGGGGAAGAAAGGACAGCTCAGGGTCGAACAGAACGCCGAGGTTCCTGACTGGCTTTGAGAGGTGGAGAGTGCAGCCTTGGATGTTGATGCTGTCAGCGCTTGAGGTGCAGAGGTGCTGACGCGAGCCAATCAGGAGGGCCTCAGTTTTGCGCACGTTGAGCTACTTACTTACAGACTGGGCTTCTAAAAGAGCTTTGTGAAACTAGATGCAGACAGGATGTAATTTAAATGCAAAAATGTAAACCTCAGCAATGTCAAATATCTCGTTGGGGAAAAGTAAGACGCTTTCCACCTTTAACCAAACACATCAGTACTTTCCACAATTGGTGTGGAATAACATATGACACTAATAAACAAAACAAGAAGTTTCATTTTATAGCACCTTATCAAGTCATAATGTCTCTTTATAGTTATATCTATTTTTAAAAGCAAACATGGCAGCTATTTTGTGCACAACAATGGTCATAAGGTGAATGACCAATTCATCTGGAGAATTGCTAACAAGGATACCGGAAGAAACTCCCTGCTCTTTTCGAACAGTATAATAGGATCTTTAACATCCTTCTAAAGATCTGGCAAACAGTACCTCATCTGATGTACAGCACATTAACAATACAGTATTCCTCTGGAGTGTTAACCTCGACTGACATGAAATGAGCTATATAATATAAATGTAAATGTTTATGGTATTTTAAGTCTCAAAGTGGAGCTTGAGCCAGCAATCTTATGACCCACAAGCAAGAGTGTTAACAAAAGAGTAAGCAATCATTTGACATGTATGAAACCTTTATTTTAAAACTACAATGGTAATTTACTGCAACTAATGATAAATCTAGGTCAACTAGTTTACATTATTCTATTTTGTGGTTCCAAATTAAATTAATTACATCCAGCAATTTCCAAGGTGTCACAAGTTACATTCTATTGTTAATTACAAAATTAACCTGGTCTAAATTCTCATTTGTTTTAATAAGATATATCTTTTTTGCTAGCTCAGTATAAATATAGTATTTCACAAGACTACAAGATTTGTCTGGAGTATCAACCCTAACGACCTCCCATTACTGCAACAAACTGCTTTTTAAATGTGTTGAGTGTCCTGTCATCTGTTCCAGTCGTTGATTATCCTCTGTGTAAAGAAATTCTTCCTGGAATCTGTCCTGAAATGCCTTTTAAAACTCTAAATCTTGTCCTCTTGTTCTACTGTCTTGATACATCCTAAAGTATTTCCAACATGCTTATAGCATATATCTTATTCCGAAATCCAAAGGTTCTTGGAAACTTGACATTTACACATAGTAATAATAATGAGTCTGGAATGTCTATAGTAATTGGGAATATAATTTTCAGCAATTTCAACCAGAAAGTACCAAGCTACCTTTGAGCATGTGATCTTTATACCCATATACAACTATTTGTGGGACACTGCTGTCGGCAATTGGCTGCCGCGTTTGCCCACAAATATACAGTCAATCTGCTTTAAAGTATATTCTGTGAAGTGCTTTGAGACATCTGGAAGACGTGAAAGGTGCTATATCAAATGCAAGGATTATTATTATTATAGGATTTGATTAGCCTGAAGTAGGGATTTATAAAGATTTTACTGGAGAGTTAAACTGCATTTCAAAACATTACCACAGTATATGCATTTTATTTAGATAGCTAATGAAGATGTGTAGAATTGCTGAATAATTTCTGCCATATTATGATTAACTCTGACTGTAAAGAAAAGCAAACAGTTGCTAATATTTCAAATTGCTAGCGATACCTTTATAACAATAAACATACCAGAACTTTCTGCATTAATTGCTTGGGATGGTAGTTTTAACATGCATGGTAGTGGTTCTTCACCATCTGTCTCTTGCAATGAGCAATTGGTGAGATGTGGGGCTGTTTCATCATTGACCTCAAATGAGATTACACCTGAAACAAATAGGTAACAGATGGTAGTTTCAGAGAGACAAGATTTTTAATGGATGAGATCCTTGTTATATATTGCTGTTCTTGTTCTCAAGCATTACAAGCAAGATGAATCCCAAATTTTAGATATAATTGATCCCGTTAAATTGATCATTGTGCCAAAAGTCTAGTTAGAGAGTGTACAAACTTATCACGGCTAAGGCCTTGATATGCCTTCGATTGCTGAGAATGTCAGCCAGAAGCAACAAGAATGCTAATCCACACTCATCTGCACTCAGCCAGCTGGAAAGGGAGCCATTGTAAACATTATCTGATGAGGTATCTTCCAGTTGGGAGACCTGACATAACAGCTTTTCAACATGCAGAAATGTAAATATCTAGTTCTGAAAAGGCAATGCGACATTCTTTTTTTCACAAGCTTTATGGAGAGAGTAAAAATAACTCCTCCCTTTTAACTTGCATACATTGTGAACCATTTATAAACAGATGTTTCTTGTGTAGTGAAAATTCTCTCAGCATTTGAACAGGTTTTCATTAATGAAGCAATGCTTGGAAGATTTAGCTTATGGAAAGGTTTATCAGCTCCAGACAATGATTCTTAATTGTTTTGTTGTCCAAACAAAGTAATTTTTCATGTATGGTTTAGGCTCTATACTGCTGATTATATTGGCCTTCTCTTAATAAAGGGTTTCATTGACTGTGGCAATTTCACTTTACAATCAAAGTTGTTTAAGTGCACAGTCGTGGATAATGGATGGCTATGTGTATTCTGTTTAAAATTTGAAAGACAGGATTATGGTGCCAGTTATAATCGTCTCTTGCATCACTAAAAATAGTTCAAAAAGGTGAGTGAGAAAGCCTGAAATGATTTGGTCACTTACTTTCCCTCCTTTCTCATAGGGTTATCCACAACAGCAAACAAGCACAGATAAGGATTTGTACCTAAGACTACTTCTGTAATCCATCTGAGCATGAGGATGTCATTTTATCATCATGAGGTGCCATTGTCACATAAAGTTCAACAATTTCTCAAACTCATAAATGCATTGATGAACAATAACATCATTTGACAACTAAAAATCTAAAGGCCTGATATTTCTTATGGTCTTAAGCTTGCCTTAAATTTTAATACTGTGAAGATTTTTGTAAAGTTCTTAAATTCAGTCTTAATTTTGAAGTTGGCTTTCCACGGCACTTAAAAGGTCCCGGAGAAAACACAGCTTCGAAATTAAAACAGAATTTTCCAAAATTCTGTAAAAATTTAAAACTACTGGATAAATTCACAATTATCATTAGGTGGCAGTACACTCCTCAAGTTAAGCAGTTTATTCCTTTTAAGACATTAGCCTTTCTTTTATGTTGAAATAAGAATTTTTTGTTTTGTAAATTGTAGGCCTCAAAGTGGCCTCTAAATTTATTTTGTTTAATATTAAACCAATTTTGTATTTGCCTATTCAAGCAGATGTTAGAAATCCCATGGTACTATTCAACAACAACAACAAGATTCCATTTATAGAGCGCCTTTCACGTTGGGAGGACGTCCCAAGGCGCTGTCAAAAACAGAAGGGAATTTACTGTACACAAGTTGACTGCCCATGAAATGCATAGTCACTGCACTTTGTAGTAGATCCTGTGAAGTGTTTTGAAACATTCTCCCAATGTCTCTTGGCTTCCCATTACACAGAGGATACAGTTCAAGATCGTGGTCCTCACCTTCAAAACCTTCCATGGCCTTGCTCCCCCCTACCACTGCGACCTCCTAACCCCTACATCCTGCCCGCTCCCTCTGCTCTGCAGGCTCCGACCTGCTTCACGTCGCCCGCCTCACCTGCCCCACCATTACCGGGCAGGCCTTCTGCCACTCTGCCCCTATCCTCCATTCCGCAGTCCCACCGCCTCGCCCCCTCCCTTGCCTCCTTCAAGATCCATCTCAGGACCCTCCTCTTTGACCGTTCTTTCGATCTCCCTGATTCCCCCCCCGCCCTCTACCCTCCCATCCTGACCCCCAGCTCGGATCTGAAACACTGACTGTCCAGCGCTTTGTGAAAGGCGCTATACAAATATAATTTTGTTGTTGTTGTTAAAGGGATTATACTTGATGAAAAAATGCTACTAATTATACACAAGGCCTCTGGAAATTTTAACTCATTTGTCTTAACATTGAGAACATGAAAATGTTGAGTATGAGGTCACTCATAGGAACTAGCTGACAGAATAAACCAGATTTTTAGCATTAATATAAAACAAACCTATATTCCTGAAATCCCAATATTTCTGTCAGTCTGTTATGTTAGCGTATGTGAGACAGAAAATTGTGAGCTATAATTAGCCTCAGTGCCCATCAATTTGAAAGGGAGAAAATGTCAGTCATGGGATCCATTCTCATCCCTTTGTAGACAGTGCATATGTGAGCATCAGGCAAGGATGCTCTGTGGCTGATCTGTTTCAATTCAGCCACAAAGGCAATGGCCATGAGCAAAATATTGGAGGTTGATCAGATTCTGTGGAATTGTACAATAGCATGTTAGTGCCTTCAGAAATGGAGGAGAGAAATTTGAAGGCCATTTTATTTTGAAAAAAAACACCAACAGTAATTTAAAATGTTTAACCTTAATATAATATTTTCCCAAAAGAAAAATTGCTAATGACAAAAATCTGAAACAGAAAATACTGGAAATATTCATTGGGTAGATCAACATTTCAAAGAGAAAAATGGTTCAAAGTTTTAGGTTGTGACATTCAGTTTTGATGAAGGCTCATAACCCAATATCAATTTAGATGCTGATCAACCAGCAGTGCATTTCCAGCTTTACTGTGTTTTACTGTGCTTACTACCCACAATGTAGCCTGTAACTGTGGCATATGGTTTTACTTAGTGTTAAGCATGTCTCAGTTATTCAGTACACATTCTGCAATTTACAAGCTTTAATTGTTAAGTCACATATTTGGCAAGAGAAAGAAATGATTGTATTTGTAAGAATATTTGTGGCCCATTTATATTAGGTTTGACTCATTTATTTAGTTTCCTTTTGAAATTCAGTTCACCTTTTTAATGTATTCATAAAAGTAGGTACATGAAAGTGGTTTTACCTTTAAATTTTCCACGTTTCCATGGTAAAATTTGAATTTGATATGGAGCAATCTGGCCGGCTTTCATCGTAAGTAGCGGTGGTCCACTCACTGTTCTCAAGTCTGAAACAACCTGGAAAAATATAAATATTTGCACTTTACTTGGACTGACATGCAAAACAAATATTGTTTTAGCAGAAAGCTCCATTTCAAAAGAGAAAGTTACATGCACATTTGTTTATCCACATCAGATTCCAATTTGGAAATTTACATGGGACTTCGAAACCAGCAAAAAAATATTCCAGTTATGTGAATGTACAAAGATGCGCAGTTGCAGTGTAGGCTTTCATATGTCAGAGGAAAGAATAAAGTTCAGTGACATTTGCTTATGGAGATGTTTACCTCTGTAGAAGATGAGTTTGAAATGGAGTGATATGTACTGGACCTTTGGAGATACGGTCGTGTCCGAGAGGACTTCATGTTGAAATATTATGATGTCTCTCAAGCAATCCTTACACTGGTGCGTAAAAAACAGCAAGGGATTTGAAAGGGGTGAAGAATGATTCTGATGTTCAATGTTTACTTAGTAAATCATCCACTCCCATCCATCTTGGTAATCCATTTTAAAATTTGGTGAATAAAGTATTTACGCAGAGAGTTGTCCTTTTTGACTTATTTGCATTGTGAATCACAACAGCAGATAATTTTTATATGGTGCATTAACCTCCAAAATACCTTGTTGTCATGGGTTAATATTAAAGCGTGTTTTAAGAATATAAAATAATTGTTGTCATGGGTCAATGTTAAAGTGTGTTTTAAGAATATAAAATAGAAGTGCAAAGCTAAGTAACTGCAAGGCAGAACCCAAAACAATGTGGCAAGATAAGATCAGGATGTACAAGGACGCAGAAAGTATGTTCAAACGTACAAACTGGACAAAGGGATTAATCAGGAGAGAATAAAATGTGGTTAAAGGGAGAATTGAAGCATATTATGGATATAATCATATAAGGAGTTGTTTTTCATAAAAACGACAGCTTTTACTGGAGTTTTTAAGTTGTCTTTAAACTAAAGTGTGTTAGATATATATCACCGGAATGGTAACGGAGCAGTGCGAGAGACGACCAGTGCTGTAACAGAAATCTGGTAGTACCGTTTTGTGTCTTGTGTATTACCTGCTGTTTTGACCTGAATAAAGTGACTTAGCTCAACCAATTGGTAAACTGGAATCGGATTATTCTAAAATTGTTGGAGATAGTTGCAAATGTTTCTAACAACCTCACCAACATATTCCAGACGTTTGGTTGTGAAAATGTTAACAACTATCAGAAATTGGACCTACTAAATAAGGAAGAGCTCCTTCCAAAATATTATCATGTTTTTAGGAAACTAAGTGTGAATAGAATTTGTTGGTACATATGTTTATTGTGATATTCACAGCATGCAATAATTACCTCTCTATTCCATCATACTTTAAACTTGGTTTTCTGTTTATTTTCCGCAACAAGATTATAAAACTATTCAAGCAGCAAATTAAGAAACATAACTGAGAAACAAGCAGGTAATTGTCTCTCGGCAATGTGGATATAAGCTAAGTTTTTTAAACTCGAATAGCATCTCCACAGGCCTTTCCTATTTTGTATCATTGGGCCTTTGTTTGAGTAGTCCTGCTGTTCTGAAAATTTCTCTTCACATTGCTAACATTTTCAAGTATGTTTTGGTGCAGGCAGATGTAATAGGAATAAAAATGTCTTGAAGTAGAGGGATGCTACATCAATCCTTCTCTCCATTATTCCTATAGAGGTGCACATACCAAATCGATGGACAAAATGTATCACTGTTCAAGTAAAAATAATAGTTGTAAAATAAACCATGTACTGAAATCTCATTCATATCAAAGTATAGTAATCTTTGATCAACAGAGAAACTTTTTTGCGGTTTTGGTATCTTATTTTAGTGTAAACAAAGAGTTCAGAAGGGTGAATTCTAATCATTGCATGTTCTATCTGAAGAAAGAGGTTTTTCTGAAGTTTTATGAGCTCACATCAGCAAGGCCATTAAATTTACTGAGAGAGAATCACCCAGATCTTCAATTGTAATTTGCTAAATTGGTTGACCTGGTTGAAAGTGGTATCATTTACCTTGAATTGCCGTAGTTTCAGTCTAAACTCTTACCTTGCATGATAAACAGGCTTGAGTGTAATTGGGAACCATTAGGACCTTCTTTGTGATCTGTTTTACTTGACAGTCTATCACAACATGATCCAGGGCCAAAGACTTTATGCCAGTGCCTTTGAAGTGAAAGACATTTTCAGAACCATCTGTTTCATTCTTCAGTACAAGTTTACCCTGTGAAGAAGGAAATGCAAGGGTTACAAGCAGTGAGAGTCGATTTACACTGTCAAGAAGTCACTGCTTTGCTATTAATTTAAGACACAGTAGTAAGTAAATGCGCATTCCAGGAGCTGGTTGGCACTGATATTTTTAATACATATTTAAATGTTTTTGCAACAAACGCTTAATAATGGTTGGACTAAAGCAGGTCGGCATATTTTACGTTTCAAAATAATGCAGATAATATTTAAGAGTATATGTGTTTCATTGCCACATAATTCATATGAAGTTGGAATTGGTTAATAAATAAATCTGTTTAATAAAAGTATTCAGGAATAATAGACCTTATTTTATTTTATATATATCTCTATGATTAGCCCAGTTAATATAACGCAACAGTTAATTTAACTATGGTGACTACATGAACTTTAATTGCACTCCTTTCTCATTTCCCCTGCAACAAAAAGGCCAATGGGTTCTAATTTGCAATATTCATAAATTGGATGGGAACTGCTAATTATGACTTCTGCTTGTGAATATTGAACATAGTCCAATGTGTGATATTTGCAAAATGTTTCAAAAAAAGAGAAATTTTAAAGAGTATGGGGAATGGGATTAGGTGGAGAAAAACACCAAATCATTTGATAGGCTAATTAATCTGATTCCATGTTCTAACTTTCGAGGATTTTAGGATGCAGCAAATGACCATATAATTCAGAAGGTAGATTCTAATCATGATCTATGCTGAGTTACATTATCTCAGATAGAGCAGCAGTTGGGGTGCTACAATTAGCCTCGGTGTCCCTAGTTTAAAGAATGGACAATGAGCAAGACTTCTTGCAATTGTGACTGCCAGCTAGAAAGTCCCCACACAAGTATGTATGTTAAGCGAGGATAGGAACAGGATTGGCTACCAACGCTCACTCTCAAGGATTATCCATGAATAATGGCCAATTTGTCAAGGAACTGGAAGATATGCAGCACCTGTACACACCCCAGTAAAGGGTAAATGACTTCAGGAGAAGTGCAGGTAATAAAAGAGAAAAAAAGAAAATAATAAAACGTCCATTAGCTGTGTAAAGACAACTTTTTCAAAATGTACTAAAATAAAGACATTTGTCTATGTCTATGCTATCTGAGTAAGTGATAAATACTGTATATATTTTGTGAGTGCTTTTTGAAACTATATACAAAATTGATACGCACATAATATGTACCACTGTTTTTTAAGCAAAGTAGCTTCACAAGTAGCTTCGAGTCCAGTGAAAAAATATGAAACTGAACATAGTTTCACAAGGTATGATAAAATTTAATTACTTATGTTAACTTCAGTATTTCTAGCAATAACATCTAACGCAACTAGGCTTGAATAATGTACGTAATCTGAATAATCTGATAAAACCAGCAGGAAGTGTGAATTAGAAGATGAATTGTTCCTAGCATCTGATCTTGCAGAGATACAGAGTCACAAAGCGAGTCTTCATTAATAGATTCTTGTTCAGATTGAATACAAGACTTTGGACTGAATCTTCATTCCCAGATACTCTGTCAAGAGTCTTTCCGATCTGAGTCATTAACAACCAACGATGCAGGACGAGACTCATTTACTGATGAGCCCACAGATCGATTGCTTCGTGACTCATTGTCAGACCGATCAATTGGAGTCTTCCAAATTTTAATTCTGTTTATTATTAGAATTTAGGAACAAAATAGATCCTGCAGCACAAGCACTGCAAAATAAAATAATTTGTTCCAGGTTTCATTTATATCTAGATAATGATAAACAAGTGCTTCCTTTTAGGCTGGAAATTAAGGATTTGATGGGAAGTACATATTGCTCCCTCAATAATCTTACATACTTCTGTACAAACATTACTGCTTGTAGATTGTTGATTTTTCCCCCAATTAGGACATATTTGTACACCTTCCTAAATGTCATGCAATATAATGATCCAGTTTGATTGCAAGCCAGGCCAGATTTGAACTGAAATCCAATCCAATGGTCCACAACATCATAATTCAAATTTAAATATATTACAAGAACAACTTGCGTTTATATAGAACCCCTCATGCAGGGCAGCATCCCAAAGCGCTTGGGGCATTATAATGCTGCAAGTGAAGCTGCCCGTGTAACTGTCCATTCAATAACACTTTCAATTGCTAGTTGGATGAAAATCACCTCCCCCATCTCCTCCATACGTTGTCAGGAGCAGGATTCAACAGTGATTAATTCCTGTTTTGTGGCCTATTGCAGCTAAAATTCACTGTCAAAATGTGGAGTAAAGGCAATATTAGATTCATGCAAGTGATGCTTTAATATCACGACTCCTGCCCGCTCCACTCTTGGTGGATGAGCTTTCTACCCTCACTTTATGGAACTCCAGAGTCCCTTAATCTTGCCACCATCCTTGAAATCCTCCTTCAGACCTCTGCTTGACTGTGCTTTCAGCCAACCTCCTTTTCCTTCCCCATCTCATCCCAACTCAGAGTCTCAGTCAGTTGCATCAAAATGATTTGAGATATCCACACAATGTAAATTATTGTTCTTGTTAAAGCCCCTAAAGCCCAATTTAAAAAAAAACATTGTCAGTGAAAGAACTCCAATTATGTGCTTGGAAGTACAGCACTGGCTTTGTGAATTCACAAAAACAGGGGGAAATTATTTTTTTTAAAAAATAGACTTCATCAATCACATACAAAACTAATAAATAGCTTTTTTCTTCCTCAACACCCAACATTGTTATAGAATGAGGCATAAGAGTTCTAGTTTGTGCCAGTGTAAAAAAAATGTTTCAATTTGGCCATTTCTTCAGCCTAGGGAGCTTATATCAGTGGAGATTTTAAATACTGTACTTCTTACCTAGCATTCCATTCAGGATAATTCCCATCTAAAATATGAAGGCAGTCATAAAGTACTGAAGACAGATGTGGGAGAAATTTGATATGTTTTGGGCAGTTATAAATTGGCTGACAAAATATACAGTCAATTCACTTTACCATATATTCTGTGAAGTGCTTTGAGACATCTCGAAGATGTGATAAGGCGCTATATTAAATGCAAGGATTATTATTATCAATAAATCTTGGGCTGACATTTATCAGAAGCAATAAATATCTTACCGTTGTTACACACTCAAAAGCAGGTTTGAACATCACTGGGTATTCTGATGTTTTGCAAGCTGGTACACATAACATTGGTGGACCATAGAAGCCCACTCCTTCCAGAATAGCCTGAATCTTCCATTCCTGTCGGGTTTCATTGTGCTGAAAGATAAGTCACACAAAATATCAGCAATAAAATCGTCACCCAGTTGCTCAGCTGACATTCAAAAAATTATTATACAACTATTGAGCAATGGAAAAAATATAATTGTATCTAGGCCTTCTACTCACAGGAATTCTTTAATTATTGATCAATTTGTTTACCTTTATTTCTGAGAAAAATAAGTTATCAGACTTTTGAAGTTCCTTCTATGGTTGTTATAACTATCATGCGACAAGGAAACAGGCCAGAAATTAGGATTTTTCATTAAGCATTCAAATCATTCTGCAGAGTTAGGTGAGGTGAGAAATTGGTATACTTTCACTATCAACTATTGCCTTTGAGTCAGAAGGTTGTGGGTTCAAGCCTCACGTTCAGCCTCTGGACCATAGTCAGGTTGACCCTCCAATCCAGCAGTGGGAGTGTGCTCCGTTGGTAGAGGTGCCACCCTTCGGATGTCATATTAGACCAAGGCCCAGTCTATCTCTTCAGGTGGACATTAAAGATCCCATGGCATTATTCAAAAAAAAACAGGAGTTTCTCCCGGTGTCCTAGCCAACAATCCCCCAAATAAAATCAGTCTTAATATTTCATGGCTGCTTGTGTCATACTGCTGTGCACAAATTGGCAGCTGCATTTGTCTACAAAACAGTAACTACACTTGGCAGTACATCCTGTGAAGTGCTTTGAGACACCCTCCTTATATGAAAGATGCTATAAAAATATAATGATTATTACTATTATTATATAAAAACTCCATTACTGCAGACTTCCCATGAAAGGAGGGGCCTTATTTACAGAATATTTTTGCAGGGACAATGTGAGCATAATAACTTAGGGAACTCACACGAGCATGGGAAATGTAGTACCTGCCAGTTATTCAATTGTACCAATCAGAGAAAGGCATGCTTATTATTAGTTCTGATTGATTCAATATAAATTACTGGAAAGGGTGGGTCCAAAAAGTGTATTAAAGATGTATCCAAAAAATTGCCACGAAGATATAATTACTAAAGTGCACAATGGCAGGATTTGAAATGCAATAATGCAATTTGAAGTATGACAATCCAATTTGAAGCACGGTGATGGGATTTGAAGTACAATGACAAGAATTGAAGTGTGATGAGTGGATTTGAAGCATGCTGAAGGGATATAAAGGCTTCTACAGGATTTGAAGCACATGAACAGGATTTGAAGTATAATGATGGGATATTAAGTGGAGATTCCAATTTTCAGGCAACAACATGTCAGGATCCACAGTCCAATTACATTATAAGCAAACTCATGTTATAGCAAGGCCGTGTTATAAAACGTTTGTCCTGTCTTGCACTAACCAATGCACTCATTTCCATTCTCTTACAATGGAATAGTATGAATTATGATGGCAAGATCTCAACCAGTGGCACTCTGGTTGTGGCAGAGATTCCTTTGAGCATATTAATGACTGCAGTGTGGAAGCAAACCTTTTGTTAATTCCAAGCTTCAGTTTGAGTACTTACAATAGGAATATTTTTAATAATAGCTTGATGGGCTGGAGTAACGATCTGGAACTCAGTCTTAGTGTTATCACTAGGATTTACCACACATTCAACATTGTACACACGAATATCATATGGAGAATGCAGCAGGATGTGACAAAGGTATCGGCCTGGCCCAGTTGGTTTAAATTTCAAAAGAACCCCAATTGATTCTTCTTTATCTAGATGAAAAAGAAAACATATAAATCTTCTGTATTCCAAGGTCTTTAATGTTAAAATACTGGAATTTTTAAGATGCTTCAAATGACAAGGTTTATCCCTAAATTATTTCACATTCTACATATTATTTCATTTTAAATCAGTTTCTTCTTGTATCTCCATTTGATAAATTACCTGTGATTAATTTTGTTGGAATAAAACCAAGAACAAAAACTTTTGTTATGCTATGCCAAAACTTTATTTTATTAAACTTAAATTATGAGGGGAGAAGCAGTGTGGAATGTGATAATTATTAAAGAGTTAATAAATATCACGAGTCATTATCACAAGAACAGAACATGTACTCATTTTGTGTCCTGTCCTTAATGACAGGCTGAGCAGTCAACTCCTGGGCAGTTTTCAGTAAGTTATTTTAAAAATTACAAAACAGCTTCAAAGACTGATTTCAATAATTTGCCATATTGGACACTCTAAGATGTTTCTTTAATAAAGTATATCAAGAATCAGGTGGAATTTCACTCCCAATTTATACTATTCTTACATAAGCATATTGCCACTTTCCACAGAGTACACAACAATTAAGTGAGAAATAGGTTGGTTTCTGTTGGTTGTATTGTCCTCACAAAAGAACTCCTGCTTCACTCTTGGTCCAAAACAAAATCAGGAAACAAATGATGTTATTAAAAAGTAAGATCCCAGGAAGACCTGACTGCAAAACATACATTTTAGTACCTTTTCAAGAGTGAAAAATAATAATATTCTTCGGCTATCTTATGATCTACTGAAATGGGCAGGCAGCTCTGAGTTCTGTATCTGCACTATAAATCTCATCAGGCGCTGACAGCATCAGCATCCAAGGCTGCACTCTCCACCTCTCAAAGCCAGTCAGGAACCTCGGCGTTCTGTTGGACCCTGAGCTATCCTTTCTTCTTCATATCTGCGCCACAACTGGCACCACCTTCCATCACCTCCGAAACATCCCCAGACTACGGCACTACCTCACCCCTCACGCTGCTGAAACTCTGGTCCACGCCTTTATCACCTCAAGGCTGGAGTATGGGAACTCTCTCCTCGCCGGCCTTCCCGGCACCTCCCTCCACAAGCTGCAGGTCATTCAGAACTCTGCAGCTCGTGTACTGTCCCGCACCAGGCTTCGGGACCACATCACTCCCACCCTCGCTCGCCTCCACTGGCTTCCCATCCCCCAGAGGATCGAATTCAAGATCCTCATCCTCAACTACGAGGCTATTTACGGCCTTGCTCCCTCCTACCTCTCCGACCTACTATCCCCCTACCTACCTGCCCGTACCCTCCGTTCCTCTGGCTCCGGTCTGCTCCACATCCCCCGCCCCAACCGCCCTACCATCAGTAGCCGGGCCTTCAGCCTCTCAACCCCTAGGCTCTGGAACTCCATCCCCCAGTGCCTCCTCCCTTTCCTCCTTCAAGGCCGGTCTCAAGACCTTTCTCTTTGACCGTGCCTTCAGCTCCCCTCTCGACTCTCTACCCCCTCCTCGATCCCTCCCTTCCCTCCTCTCACCCTGACCATTTCTCCCCTGCTCGGGACCTGACCCTGCTGTACAGCGCCTTGGGACGTCCTCCCAACGTGAAAGGCGCTCTATACATGCAATTTTGTTGTTGTTATTGTATAAGTGAACTGAGAACTGCTTCACAGCAGAAATGCAAAACATTTGCCTCATATTGAATTTGCTTTGGGGATTGTGCTAATCCTATTTCGGATGAAAATGTTGGTTCTAGTTTATGCAAAACCTTGAATGCTGAGAGAATGATAGCTTGAAAATTAAACTCTTACACTGACATAATTTAGCATGACTCTAAATAAATGCAGAGATTTATCAGATGTTCCAGAATAGCTTTTCTGCCAAAAAGTGTCTGGGTAGTTTTGTAAGTTTTTCAAAGCTGCTATCAATAATTATTAGTACTCCCATTTACATTTTAACTCATAGTATGCTGGCTAACAATCCTCCAGATTAATTCATTTTTCACCTCATGGTTGATTTGAACTTTGCTGGCACCAAAATGACTGCCATGTTTGCTTGCAAAAACAACAACAACTTGAATTTTTATAGCTCCCCTCACGCAGGGTAGCATTCCAGNAAAAAAAGTCACTACACTTGATTGCAATTAGAATCTGCAATCCAAGTCATCCAGGATTTACTAATTACTAATGCCTTTGCAAATACTACAAATTAGGTTATTGTCAAAGTAATACATTTAGTATATACTGTGCATTGGTATCACACTGGTGTTGGAACATCTTCCATATCTTTGAAGGTTCTACATAGTGGACTTCAGCAGAGAGTCCAGCAATGTGAGGAGGGAACTGAGTGAGTTGGAACACAGTGAGAATTCTGTTAGGAATTATGTGAGAGTGGGAATTCTTCAGCAAGAGAGATACCAAAGAGCAAGAGAGAACTCTTTCATCAGCAAATGAGTGGGAAATCTTTGTTGAGGTAGAGGCAACCTTAGGTGTAAGCAGGCAAACAAGTCAACTAGCAGTTAATCATAGGCCAGGTGTTGGGGAATAATAAATTTGCTGACCAGTCAAAAGGGGAAGTTTTAGGAGAGCCTCACTTGAGCAGAGAGCCCAGCAGTGTGAGGTGGGAAATAGAGCGACAATTCTTCTGCAAGTGATACAAGAGAGAACCCTATAATTCAGCAAAAGAGTGAGAAATCTTTGTTGAGGTGCAGGTGAGAACTTTGTAAAGGAGAAACAGAACCAGTAAACTGAGAATGTTGAATAGTTTGCTTCATAGGAGAAATGCAAAACGTTCGCATCATATTGAATGTGGGAGATTGGAGATTGAAATCAGGTACAGAAGATGGAGTTATGGTTGGTCTAGATACAGGATGCCTAGACCAATGGTAACATTTCTAAGGAAGTAGGTGTCAAGTATTAAGGAGTGTGAGTAAGGGACAAAAGGTGTGAAATTACTTATAATAATCCTTGAATTTGATATAGTGCTTTTCATACCTTCCAGATGTCTCAAAGTGCTTCACAGAATATACTGTAAAGTGAATTGACTGCATTTTTTGTGGGTGAAATGCAGCAGCCAATTGCACACAGCAGTGTTCCACAAACAATTGTAGATTGAAGTGACCAAATTATTATAGGTTTTTTTTTCTTGAGAGATTATTATCAGGGGTGTTTACCTATTTATTCTGAAATTGTTAATGGTAAAATAGATTAAGGGGAAAATAACCAAAAACAAATAAAATGTGAAGGTAAAACCTTGTTAATATATATTATATATAAATCCTAAACATTAAGTGGAGTAGAAGCTAGAAAGGGATAATGACAACACAGATAGTGTGTCAAAGCTGCAGTATGTGGGAATTTGTGGACAATAAGACTGTCCTTGTTGGTCACATCTGTGAGAAGTGCATGTGTGTTGAGTCACTCCGGCTCAGGGTTTTTGACCTCTGATGCATAAGGGAGAGAAATATTTGGACAGTTTACTTCAGAAGATAGCCATACCACATAGAGGGTACAGGAAGAGGTTTGTGAGATTGATAGATTAGTAGAGGTAGAGGAGGCACTGGTCCTGTCCAACAGGTACAATGTACTTGCTACATTGGATGAGGGAAAAGCTGTGGGGAAGGAGGCCTGAATGCAAACCAAAGCACCATAGAGCAGAAGGCTTGCAAGTGGGGAAGGAGCAGAATAGAAATGTTGTAGTTATAGGGCATGAAATAATTAAGGGGATCGAGGGTATCCTCTGCAGTCAAGATAAGAGTCCAGGAGATGTGTTGCCTTCCCGGTGCTAGGGTAAGGGATATTTCAAAGCAGCTGGAAAGGAACTTGGAAAGGGAGGGGAAAGAACCAGGTGTTGTTATCCATGCAGGAACCAATGACATAGGAAAGAGCAAGAAGGAGGTCCTGCTAAAGGAGTATCAAGAGCTAGGGAACTAATTTTTTTTTAAAAAACAGGACCTCGAGGTTGGTAATCTCCAAATTGCTACCTAAGCCATGTGCAAATTGGCATAGAAATAAACCGATCAGGGAAATGAAAGTGTGGTGTGAGAAGAAGGGGTTCCATTTCATGGGACACTGGCACCATATTGGAACAGGAATGAGCTGTACTGCTGAGATGGGCTGCACTTGAACAGGGCTGGGACCAAGGTACTAGCGAAAAGGATAAATAGGATCATAGAAAAAGCTTTAAACCAGTAAGGAGGGGAGAGGAGGGGGGTTGGGTGGAAACAATAACCAAAACATAAGACAAGGATAGGATGAGAGCAATGGTCAGAATACAAATAGTGATAAAGATAACAAATACTACAGGAAAGAAAAGGGTAATAGGAACTTATCACAAAAGGTGTAACAAGTCAAAAAGTGTGAGAACATCGTTAGGGTGTATAGGCATATTGGGGATAGTTACCCAAATAAGTGTTATGTATTCAAATGCATGTAGCATAAGAAATATATTTTTTTAAAAGTGAGTTAGAAGTACAAATTCATCTTAAAAGGTATGATGTAGTAGCCATTACAGAGACCTGGTTACAAGCTGGGCAGGACTGGGAGCTAAATCTTGCAGGCTATAAGATCTTCAGAAAAGCCAAGGATATTGGGAAAGGAGGAGGAGTAGCAATATTGATAAAATACACTATTGCAGCAGTGGAGAGGAAATATTTCAGTAAGGGTGATCAGGTAGTGGAAACACTGTGGGTAGAATTAAGGAACAGCAAAGGAGATAAGACTCTGTTAGGAGTAGTCTACCGACCTCCGGAGATTTGTGATGTAGTGGGGAAATTTATAAATACGGAGATCAGGGAATCATGGAGCAAAAGCAATGTGGTTATAATGGGAGATTTTAATTTTCACATAGACTGGGAGAAGCAGGACACCTCAGATAGTAAAAGGCAACACATTTCTAGAATGTATTCAGGACAAATTTTTGGAACAATATGTTTTAGAACCAACAAGAGAACAAGCCATGCTGGATTTGCTGATGAGTAATGAGCCAGAACTAGTTAACAATCTGACAGCAGGGAACATCTTGCAAATAGTGATCATAATATGACTGAATTTGACATTAGATCTGAGAGGGAGAAGGGAGAGTCCCAAACCAAGATTTTAAATTTAATTAAGGCTAACTTCGATGGGATGAGAAATACTGACCATAGTAAACTGGGCTGAACTGTTAGTGGGTAAACCTGCAGATGAACAATGGGAAGCATTCAAAAAGTATTTGATACAATACAGAACAAGTACATACCGCTAAAATGCAAAAGCTCCAATCGTGTAGTTAAGCAGCCATGGTGGACAAAAGAGGTTAGAGACTGTATCAAGCTAAAAGAAAAGGCTCACTCAAATGTAAGAAAAAGTGGGAATGCAGAGGACTGCGAGAACTACAAAAGGCTACAAAGAGATACAAAGAAAGTAATGAGGAGCAAAAAGGAGTATGAAAAAAAACTTGCAAGTGATATTAAAACCAATAGTAAAAGCTTTTATAAATATATTAAAAGGAAGAGAATGGTCAAGGGGAATGTGGGTCTGTTATAATAATAATAATAATCCTTGCATTTGATATAGCACTTTTCACGTCGGGAGGACGTCCCAAAGCGCTTCACAGAACACACTGTAAAGTGAATTGACTGTATATTTGTGGGCGAATGCGGCAGCCAATTGCGCACAGCAATGTCCCACAAACAGTCGTAGATTGAAAGTGACCAATTTATTATTGTTTTTGGTTTTGGAGGGATTATTATTAGGCGTGTGGAGTAAGGAAACTTGCCCAAGGTTTCGCCCTGTCTGGAATTGAACTCAGGTCTCTCACTTGCAAAGCGAGTGCTCTAACCACTGAGCTACAGGACTCTGTTAAAGACAGATGTAGGTGAGACTATAATGGAAAATAAGGAAATGGCTGACTTGTTAAATAAATACTTTGCTACCGTTTTTACAATAGAGGAGAGGACAAAATACCAACTATACAGGGGAACCTAAAAATAAGTCAAACAGAAATGTTTAATAAAATTAATATGAATAAAAAAAAATGGTGAAAATAATGAGACTCAATCCTGACCAAGAATGTCACTTCTTTTATAGCCAAATTGGCATTCATTTTAATTAATGTTTAAACATTTCAATAAAAAGCACCTATGATCAGAGAACAATAGATGTGAATTTCAAGTAGCCAGGGTGTATACAGATTACTGTATGCAGCCAAAGTATAGAGGTAATTGCTGGGAAGTTGAGAGAGTAATGGCTTATTGGTGCCAAGATGTGTATTATATGATGTATATTGCTACTAAAGATCATAACTTCAATATTTAATGCACAAATCTAGCCAAAAAAGATATTTCAGCTAGGTGCAGTGCAAAACCTGGTTTCTAATTAAATGTACTTTTGATATTCTGCAGCAGAGGTTCCATTATAAACTGTATATCAAAGCAACATTTCAGAGAAATTAATACAATGAGAGATTTTGAGAGCCATAGAAGCTGAGCAGAATAATCAAAAATGATGATAAATAAGAAATTTAGGAGCAGGTAATAAAATTACAATGACAATTAATAATTTAATAAAATGAGTCAAGAAAAATAGCTTTGCCAAGATGATCAAGTTGTGGAGAAACAAGATTCAAAGAGATCAGGCTAACTCAAGCTTGTTTAGTGTTCTCCATCCTATCCATGCCCCTTCAGTATTTGAGTTTTCCAATTCTATGCTCCAAAAGTCTGGAACTCCCTCACTTGACTTCTCCCTATTTGCCTTAAAAGTCCCGCTTAACACTTATCTCTTCGACTGTACCTATGGTAACCTCCTTCCCCACTCTCCCTTTGTAAAGTTATCTGAAAAGTTATTTTAATTGAAGAACATAACATAAATACAAGTCAGCCTTCTCTTTAGGAAAAAATAGCAACCAACCCATTCAGGGTTTACCTTCTCAATCCCATTTGATATTGTACACCTCTGTAAGGTCCCGTTTAAGAGGTCTCCTTTCAAGACAAGAGCATAAGCTTGTCTAATTGTTATTCATAGATCATTCCTCTAACCTTAGAGATCATCCTTGTTGCTGTGCTCTTTAGTACCCCTCGAGCAGTGATTATATTACAGCAACCAGGCTTATGTTTCAGCATCTCCCACTTTGTGTTTACATCATGTACAATAACAACAAATTACATTTATAGAGTGCGCCTTTCACGGTGGGAGGACGTCCCAAAGCGCTGAACTACTCTTTTGTCCGGGTACAGAACGATACGACTTCCATTTCCATGCTTCATTCGCAGTAGGAAAGTATCCAGATGTTTAACAGCTGCAATTACCTTGACAGCTGCTGGTAAAACTGGCACCTGATTCCAGGAGGTAAGAAAAACGCAAATGGTTTGTTGCAAACCGCATTGAGTGCAACAAGTGACTACAGCTAGGAGGTCTTTGTCACTGAGTACAATATGATGGGAAGAGGAAAGGGAAAGTGAAGGATGGGGACAATTAAAGAAAATATATCTTACGGTTTCTGTATATATATCGTTGATCTCTAGTGCCACATAGGTCTTTTTGAAAACAAAGTGATTTCAGTCAGTTACTCACATTGGTTGACATAGAACCAAACACTCCTGATCACAAATGGGAGGGGGTGAAGAACAGTTCAAGAATTACTCATATTCCAGGAATAAAATAGGGTTGTATTAGCATAAAGGTTTACGTAAAATATATTAAACAGTCAGAATGCTATGAATTATTTTGTTGTCAAATTAGGGTTTTAATTATATTTGGGGAATAATAAATTGAATACAATCAGTGTTGAAGTGTGGGGCAGTTATTCACCTGTGAACTCGTATTCACTGGAAAGTGAATTGAGATGGACCAAAAATATACACATCACATAGAACGGAGGCTTTTATCCAATCTGTCAACTACAATTTACGAAGCTCCATTTCAAACTGAATTAATTGGAAATAGAGCAATCATATTTTAAACGGCGTGAAAGGGTAAATGAATACAGTGATTCCGCATCCCAAGCAACAGAAAGGAGCTAAAAGACGTAGGAACATAGGAACAGGAGTAGGCCAATGAACCTCTCGAGTCTGTTCCACCATTCCATTTGAATATGGCTGATCTGCACCTCAACTCTATTTACCCTCTTCTCCATGTCTCTTAATAATAATAATCCTTGCATTTGATATAGCACTTTTCATGTCTTCTAGATGTCTCAAAGCACTTCACATAATATACTGTAAAGTGAATTGACTGTATACTTGTGGGAGAAACACAGCAGCCAATTGTGCACAGCAGTGTCCCACAAGCAGTCGTGGATTGAAGTGACCCATTTATTATTGGGTTTTTTTCTTGAGGGATTATTATCAGGCATATGGAGTAAGGAAACTTGTCCAAGGTTTTGCCCTGCCGGGAATCGAACCCAGGTCTCTCACTTGCGAGGCGAGTGCTCTAACCACTGAGCTACAGGATTCCACAACCCTTACCTAACTAATATCTATGAATCTCAGTCTTGAAAATTCCAATTGATTGAGCATTCAAAGCTTTTTGAAGAGGGAGCTCCAGATTTCCACAACTCTTGGTGTGGAAAAAAAGGCTTCCTAGTTTCACTCCTAATTGGTTTTATTTTAAGATTGCGCCCCCTCATAAGTTTCTCTTTATCTACTCTATCAAGTCCTTTTATCATTTTAAACACCTCGATTAGATTACCCCTCAATCTTCTGAACTCCAGGGAATACAAACCATGTTTATGCAACATATCCTCGTAATTTAACCCTTTCATTCCTGATATAATTCTGGTGAAAATTAGCTTCATTGCCAAAGCAACAGTTTTTTTCTGAAGTTTCTTAATGCTCAAATCGTATGTTAAAAATTATATTTAATATAGACTTTTTCTAAACCAATTTTAGATATTTGAGTGTACTAAAATTACAAAAATTAGCATGAATACATTTTAGAACTTGTTATGTTATTTCATTTATTTCTTTTTTCGAGGAGTGCCATGGGATCTTTAACAACCACCTGGCAGACGGGACCTCAATTTAACATTTCATGCAAAGAATAGAACTTCTAACAATGAAGTGCTATTCCCAACACTGCACTGAAGTGTCAACCTAGCCTGGGAGCCCAAAGAACAAATTTGCAGCTTGAACCCATAACCTTCTGACTTAGATGTGAGATTCTACCAATTGACCCAGGCAGATACCTGGTAAGATAAATAGTTGTAAAAGTACATCATAATAAAGGTACTGATGAAAAAGACCCTTTGGCCCATTTGATTTCACCTTCTAGACCACATACTCATCTGTCTTCCCATCAAAGCATTACGCTGGAATTTTAACTGAGTCCAGCATCCTGGCCTCAACCACCCATTCTGGTATGCTCTTCTAGTCATTAATAACCTTCTGGTTAAATAAATATTTCCTGGTGTCTGTCTTGAAATTGCCCTTTGCAATCCTAAGTGTTGTGACTGTTATGTAAGTAAATGCAACAGTCAATCTGTGTAGATACCAGTGAGAATAATCAATTAATCTGTGTTTGGTGAATTTGAATGATGGAGTAATAAAGCATTAGCCAGGACATTGGGGAAAAAAAATCTTCTTTGAAAAAGTGTCATGCAGCAGTTTGAAGTAGAGGTTTATAAATTTTAGCAAACAGATGGGATAAGAGCATTCTTTCTACGTGTTGTGTTAAAACCACCCTTGAAATACTTTAGTTATTTTCCATCTGAACCACCTCAAGAGGAATAGGACCGCAATTTAATGTTTATCATAAAGAGCAGTACTTGATGCTTGTCTAAATTACGAGCTCAAGTTTTAATGTGGCCAATAACCTACAACCTTTTGATCCAGATGTGAGAGTTCCACTGATTGAGCTGGACTAATGCTATGTAATTAAATCAAACCGGAAACTCTTCAGCAAAACTCTGTGGCCATTTACTGATACAGCACTGCATGCGATTGCAGCAATTAGTTAATGGAGTCCTGTAGCTCAGTGGTTAGAGCACTCACTTTGCAAGCGAGAGACCTGGGTTCGATTCTCGGCAGTGTGAACCTTGGGCAAGTTTCCTTATTCCCCATGCCTGATAATAATCTCTCAAAAAAATAATGAATTGGTCATTTCAATCCACGACTGTATATTTGTGGGGCACTGCTGTGTGCAATTGGTTGCCGCATTTCACCCACAAATATACAGTCAATTCACTTTACATTCTATTCTGTGAGTGCTATGAGACATCTGGAAGACGTGAAAGGCGCTATATCAAATGCAAGGATTATTATTATTTATTATTATTAATTCAGTAACTGAACAGAAATCTAACCCTAACCATCTAAAGTTATGAATAGCCAGATTCTATCTGATGCAGAACCCAACAGTTAATATGAGCTCTGATTATTGGCCAAATGCTGTATATCTTAGAACAATAACTAGGGCAATTGCCTGTGAAATTCCCCATTTTGATATTTATTTCTACAACCAAGGCCAAAAAATATATTTAGTATTTTAACTGTGAGATCAAATGCAAAATTCAGCTGTTGAGACTAAAAGTAAAGTGGAGATACTGTAAATTCATTTTCTATATGGTCCCTTACAGTTATAATCTTCCACACCCTAGAAATCTTCACTTTCCAATTATTTGCGATCTCAAATGGTCAGTGTATGACAGTGGGAAAATAAATCATTAAAGCACAGCCAAATACTCTGGCTGAGGAACAGAAAGGAGAGAACAAGAATAATATGATGTTTCTCAATTTGGCAAAATGTAGTTAGTGATGTGCCTCAGACACTCTGATGGATACTCTCTTCAATACATGGACAGAGTATAGAAAAATTTGGGGATAATAGTAAATTGGAGGACATGGGAAACTGAAGAATATTGAATGCATTTCTGGTCACCATGGGACATAAGGGGGCTGTACAGAGGAAAGAGACAAGGATGATCTCAAGTATTAAAGGAATGAGACATGAACATCTAGACAAGCTAGGGCTCTGCAGTCTTCAGAGAAGACGGCTCAAGGAAGTGTATAACATTTTAAATGGGATTGAAAAGTACAACAACTTGCATTTACATAACGCCCTTCATGCCAGTGCTGAAACCCAGATCAATACTTTAAAATGAATCATGACAGGAGAACAAGAGGACATAGGTTTATAGTTGTAAATGCAATTTTAGGATAGATACCAGGAAGTTTTTCTTTACACAGAAGGTAATCAAAATCTGGAACACGTTGCCAGTAAAGGTGGTAGATTCCAGAGATAGATTGATCAGACTACCCTAACGGGTAGGGTTTTCCTAGTTGGGCAAACAGGAGGAAAGCATGCTAGACAGTGCTATCAATGGCAACTATTAATGCTATCTATGTGTTTTTAGGTGGTTGGACTTCAGGAGTACACCGGTGTACACTTTGGGGTCCCACACTTGGCTCTTGCCGACCCGTGCCAAATACTTTCGGGAATTAGGTAAGCAGGATGTGTCCCTCCAGGGACAGAATGTGTATTCCATTCCAATAAATGTCTCTGGCATTTCCATCTTTAGGTGGGATGCATGGAACTCTGTTTGGTTTGGATACTCTTAAACAAGGTGAAGGGTTTCCCCAAAGTGTCAGACACCCGGCCGATTCCCCCAAAATAATACTTTTTGCTGTCTATAGCAAGTATTATGAGAAATATAATTGACACATTTAGATAATAGATTATATGCTTTTAAGTACAACTTTAATTCAATCGATAAGCAAGATGTTAGTTTTGACAGTCTCATATTTATTCATTTTTATATTTGTTATCTTACATGGAAAAGTAAGAATAGAGTATTTTTACGTTTTGTAAGTTCTGATAATAATAATCCTTGCATTTGATATCACAACAAATTACATTTTATAATGCCTTTCATGTTGGAAGGACATCCCAAGGTGCTGGACAATGAATGTTTCAGACCAGAGCTGGGGGTCAGGATCAGGGAGGGTGGACGGCAGGAGGGCAAGGAGGGTGACCAAAGGAACAGTCGAAGAGGAGGCAAGGGTCTTGAGACAGGTTTTGAAGGAGACAAGGGAGGCGACGAGGGACTGCGGGATGGAGTTCCAGAGGATGGGGGCAGAGTCACAGAAGGCCTATCCAACAATGGTGGGGCGGGTGAGGCGAGGGACATCAAGCAGACCGGAGCCCACTGAGCGGAGGGAGCGGGCAGGTCAGTAGAGGGTTACGAGGTCGCAGAAGTAAGGGGGAGCAAAGCAAGGGAGCAAGGCCACGGAGGGCTTTAAGAAATCTTCAAGAGGTCTCAAAACACTTCACAGAATATACTGTAAAGTGAATTGACTATGTGTCTATATGGGCTAAACACAGCAGTGAATTGTGCACAGCAGTGTCCCACAAATAGTTGTGGATTGAAGTGATCAATTTATTTTTTTAAAGGAATTATTACCACCAGAATAGTGATCTGCCAATCGACTAACAACCGCGTTCCTACTTGCTGCTAGGTAAACAGAGGCATGTGGAGTAAGGAAGATTGCCCAACATTTTGCACTGCCGGGAATTGAACTCAGTCTCTCTCCTCTTGCGTTATATGAATACGATGTACTGTATTATTCACAGTATATCCTGTGAAGTTCTTTGAGATGTCCTCTCAACACGAAAAGTGCTATATCAAATGTAAGGATTATTATTATTAAATAGTTATTTTCATTTGTATCACTATCAAATGGCTCTCATAAAATTCCATGCTTAATTTAATTAATTATAAAAATAAAAATAAAAATTAAAATAATTATGCAGAAAATTTCCAACCATATAAAAGAATACATACTTATTTAATGATTCTCATTTTAAGGATTCAAGGTCTATATTTTCCAGAGCAAAGACATTATACTAGATATTTTCCAGCAAATAGTCACTGGGGAAGGGAATATACATTGAAGAGAGATATAGACTTACTGGAACTTAGAACTCTTTGACACTAGTAGTTATTAAGAAAGAAACAAAGTAATGGTTAATGATACTGGTCAAAATGCATGATGCAGATCAAACTAATTGTAGGCTGTGGGAAAAGAATAATATCTCATGTATTACCTTTTACAGTCCAGTTCCGACATCCTGGTTCTTGGGGGTCACACTTTACTCTGTTAGATTTCAATACAGGAATTGATATTTTATCTGGAATTTCAAAGTGCTTTGGCATGGTTGTTTCCACTTTATAGTCAATGACTTTAGGTCCATTGCAGATTCTTAAGGCGCTGGGTGAAAAAGTCATCTATTCAAAAAAAAATAGATTTGTTATAAATTACCTGTAATGAAGAGTTTTGTACCTACATTCAGAGGTTTACTTTTTCAATTGTTAATGTGTATAAAAATAAATTGCTCATAAGAGTTCCAGACAGCAGGGGCAGGATAGCTGAAAGCCTGTCTGCTGATGATGGGGCGCAAAGGGCAATGGACTTGAAGCAGGTCAGTGTTCATTGAGCGAAGGGAGCACCCGGGTCACGACGGTTGAAAGAGGATGCAGAGGTTTCTCTTTAGGGAAATATGTATAGTATAGCCTCGTAGTACAGGCTGACATTTCATTGCAGTGCTTGGGAGCATTGCCAGAGGTGCCATTCTTCAGATGATACATAAAATCGAGGTTTGATCTTCCTCTTCACATAGACATTAAAGATCCCGTGACACTATTTGAAAAGACAAGGGAATATCTCCCTGTGTCTTGTCCAACAATTCTCCAGATAAATTGGTCATTCACTTCATGGCTGTTTGTAAGGTCTTTTCTGTTTTTCAGAGATACATATCTTCCACCCAATAAAGCAGTTATCCAGAACAACAATGGAAAAATCAAAAGGGTATAATCTTGCAACATGATAACTGGACAGCTGGATGTTTCTCACCTTTCTTGGATTACTCTACAGTTCATTACAGAGTAAGAAGAAACATATTTATATGAGTATGCTTACATTTAATATCCATGAATAAAACAAATCTATAAGATCTCTGTAAGAGGAATTAATGGCGATGTGGCGAATACTTCCATTGGAAAAATTTAGCCCTTTGAAAACATAACTGATGAGTAAAGAAAAATTGTAAAAAAAAAGTAGTGAAAAGAGGAGAGCATGCTCTGTCTGGATGAAATATTTCTCCATCATTAATTTTAAAAGCATAGGGGGAATTATTTATATAGCTTATAAAGGAAAAAAAAATCTCATGGTTGTCATTCATGGAAATGTCAATACCTAAAATGACCATGTCTTGGTGATTCACCTTTCATACGTCGGATTGTCAACCTGTGGAGAGGTAAGCAAGGTCTCTTTGGCTTCAAGGTGATATGTTTGGCATCAGAATCGACCCAACCCTCTGTGGCATTCTTGGTAGTTCAGTTCCTGAGTCAGGCGGGTCCACAGTATTCCAGAGCACTACTGTTGGCAGCACAGCCAGGCTGTCTTATTGGCAGGACTTGGAAGGCATACCAATCACTGATGGCAGGGACTCTTCCGACTCAGCTTCTCTTAACCTTGCAAGCAAAAGCCTAATGGGTAGGATGGTCCTAGCTGGACAAGCAGTGGGAAAGCTTGTCAGACAGCGCTCTCAATGATAAGCTATGCAGTTTTAACTAGTTACACTCAAGCAGCACTCCAACACACACTCTGGGGTCCCCAAGCCTTGGGTCTTGCCACCCTGCACCTATTCTTTCCGGAATTAGGTAAGCAGGATGCGTCCCTCCAGGAAGAGTGTGCACATTCCTTTCCAACAATCTATATTGGAATTTCCATGTGTAGATGGGATGCATGGAAATCTCAGTTTTGTTTGGATACTCTTAAGCATGGTGATGGGTTTCTGCATATGTCAAACATCCAGCTGACCCAAAAGGTTGCGTTCTTCCTTTAATCTGTTGAAGCTATAGTAAAGTAATAGCACTAATAGAACAGGTGTCCAGTCAGATATGTTGTGCCTCTGCATATGGAAAGCACCATTTATTAATAAAGAGATAAGCACACTAAGTCTAAACTGGTCCAAATTTATTGACTTCAGGTTTAAGATTTAATTCAGTTAACAATATACTATTGAGATTTCAAAATAAAGAGGACATGGATTGAGAAAATTGTAATAAACTAGAAATGTTCCTACCTCAGGGCAGGAAAAAACAGTAATTGCAGCCTCAGCTCGGATACTGCTGCTGGCCAATGTGCCAGTGATTGTTCTGCGCTTATATTCTATCTGTGACATCTGCTGCTGCGCTGCAATAGCCAGAGCTTTTTCCTTGGATTTATTGATGAATGGGATTTGCAGCTCTTGTTCAAAGGTGCAACTGTCATTGTATTTGAAGTATAGGACAGTTTGTGTTTCACTGTAGTTATCTGGAACAAATGAAAAACAGTAAAGTTATTAACCAAGCAGAACTAACTGAAGTTTTGTTCATTAATACCTCCGTTATTTCATTGGAATAATGTTTCCAAAGTAAAATATGAGATAACACAAAGAATGAATCCCAACCTTTACTGCTAAAACTGAGCTGCCACCTCTCGCAAGTGATCTTTTATTTAAACTTTTGTTGCATATTTTCAAATAAGTACAATGCACTGCAATATCAGAGGTGCAGTCCTGTAGATAAGACGTTAAACTGAGGTCTCGCCCTCCTGTTTAGCTGGACATTAAAGATCCCACATTTTTTTTGTAAAAAGACCTGGTGCCCTGACAAATAATCTTCCAATTTAATCGCTCATTCACCTCCTGACAGCTTCCTAATTCCTGGTACCTGCAATCCACCTGCGAGGGCTCAAACCCGCGCTTGACAGACATCAAATGTCCAGCTGGTGACTTCCTTCTTGATGGAGGATGAGATAAGTGGGGTCTCCTTAGAGCTGAATTGACCTCAAGGTGACATGTTTTGCAAAAGATTGTCAGCATCCAGCCAACCCTCTGTGGCGGTCTCGGTAGTCCAGTTCATGAGCCAGGCAGGTCTGCAGTATTCCAGGGCAGTATTTCAGGGCACATTGGCAGGACTTGGAAGGGCAGACCAGTCACTGGGGGCAAGGATTCTTTCCACTCAGCAAGCCAAAGTCCTAACTGGTAGATGGTCCTATCTGGATAAGCAGCGTGGAAGCTTCTCAGACAATGCTTTCAATGGCAAGCTATGCGGTTTTACCTGGTTAGATTCCAGCAGTACTCCAACACACACTCTGGGCTCCTCCAAGCCTTGGCTTTTGCCAACCTTGGCTGAATCCTCTCTGGAATTAGGTAAGCGGGATGCATCCCTCCAAGGAGAGAGTGTGCATTCCATTCCAATAAGCCTATGCCAGTGGTAGCACTTCGCCTCTCAGTCATAAGATTGCGCAGTCAAATCCCACATTGGGACTCAAATAGTCTAAGATGATACTCCAATTCAGCACTGGGGGGTGGGGGGGGCGATGTTGCATTGTTGGAAGTGCCATACTTCAGATGAGATGTTAAACAGAGATCCCGTCTGCCAGTTCAGGCGAACATTAAAGATCTCAAAGCATTATTCGAAAACAGTTTGTCCCGACCGAAGGGAGTTTCTACCAGTTTCTCTCTCCTGGCCAACAATCCCCCAAGTAAAATTGGTCACTCGTTTCATGGCTGTGGGACATTGCTATGCGCAATTGTTCTGTCGAGTTTGCCTACAAATGCACATTCACTCCATTTCACCATAATTCCTGTGAAGCGCTTTGAGACGTCCTTCCGACATGATAAGCTGTTATACCAAACGTAAAGATTATTATAATAAATATCTTGGGAATTTCCATGTATAGTGCAGGGATGCATGGGACTCTCAGTTAGGTTTGGATACTCCTAAGTATCTGCAAGAAAATGCTGGACTTCCTCAAGTCCAAAATCGAGTTCCACCCCCTCCCTACCCCCAGCCAACACAATTGCCCATCTGACAATTACCCATCCCTCCTTCCACACCTTTGAACCTGTCAACCCTCCTTCTCTCTTCACCACCGTAACCGCCATGAAACTCACCACCAGCTCCCTGGACCCTATCCTCACCCCTCTCCTTAAATCCCCGCTCCACCTCTTTGCCCCACTACTCTCCAACATCACTAACCCTTCCATGTCATCTGGCACTGTTCCTTCCCCCCTCAAAATAGCCACTATCACCACCACCTTGAAGAAACCTTCCCTTGAACTCCATCCCACAGTCCCTTCGCCTCGCTTCCTTCCTTGCCTCCTTCAAGGCCAGTCTCAAGACCCTTCTCTTCGACCGTGCCTTTGGTCTCCCTCCCACTTCTCTGCCTTCCCTCACCCCTACACCATCCCTCTCCCATGCTTGCGCACCGACACCTGACAGCTCTTTGGGACATCATCCCGATGTGAAAGGCACTCTATAAATGTAATTTTGTTGTTGTAAGTATAGTGATGGGTTTCCATTATGTCAGACGCAAAGCTGACCAAAAATAATTCTGACTGTTTGTGGGAGATTCCCATGTGCAAATTGTCTGCTGCTGTTTTCATCTACAAATGCACAGTCACTACACGTAACAGTAATTAGCTCTTTGAGACAGTTCGATTGATAAGCAACTATTGTTTGCAAAAATGTCATTTCAACAACAACTTGCCCCTCACGTAGAGTAGTGCCAAGCTAGAGGGAGGAGGTGACCATAAGCACTGTCAAAGAGGAAGGTCTTGAGGCGCGACCTGAAGATGGGGAATGAGGGTGCAAGGAAGAGGGATTGCAGTTGAGTGTTCCAGGTTTTCGGGTCGTAGAGGCTGAAAACACTGCAACCGATTGTGGAATGGAAGGCATGAGGGACAAGCAGGAGGCCGGAGACAGTCGAGTGGGAGTGACGGATTGGGGAGTAAGCAGGTCAGAGAGGTAGGGAGGTGCCATGGCATGAAGGGATTTGAAGATGTGTGAGGATCTTGAAATCGATTAGTTCAGTGATAGAGAGCTGCTGGAGCCTGTCTAGAACTGGTGTGATGGGGGTACGGATTTTAGTGCATGCAAGTGTGCGGGCATCAGATTAAGTTCTGGATTAACTGGATTTTGTGGATAGTGGAGCTGTGGAGACCGACGAGAAGGGCATTTGAGTAGTTGAGATAGTTGGTGAAGAATGCATGGACGAGGATTTCGGCTGCATTTGGGGTAAAATACGGTCGGAGGCGGGCAATGTGACATAGGTGGAGAAAAGTAGTCCCGGTCAGAGTCTGGATGTGGGGAAGAAAGGACAGCTGTGGGTCGAACCTGACGCCTAGGTTGCACACCGGTTTGGTGAGTCTGAGGGATAGGCTGGGGAGGTTGAGAAGGTCAGACACAGCCGAGAAGACATCGATGGGAGCCAATGATTATAGCTTTCATCTTGTCAATATTTAGCTGCAGGAAGCTTGTGCTCATCCAGGCCATCGTGTCTGCAGGACAAACTGACAGAGCCACAGCTGGAAGAGTGGATATGGGTGTCATCTGTACACATGTGGAAGGTTCATACATTTCAAGGTTCAAGTCATGTAATACTACAGTTAACTAACTGAATATATTCAAACATGGAGAGAAATTTATTGATTAAATCCACAAATGCTAGAATGCAAAGCCTTTATACCTGCTGCAGCACAGTTGTTCAGTGTTTCACAGGGACCAGACATTGGGAGTAGAGCTGATGGCAGTGGTAAACAGCAAGTGCCTTCCAGAGCATACATAAATTCTCCAATCTACCAAAATAAATAAATAATAAATTTACTAAGAGCAAAACATTTTTAAAATAAAATGAAGAGAAAACTATAAAGATGAAGCAGGTCTTTGTTCAGTAACACAGTAGGATATTTAAATGATTTGTTGTAACCTATCGTTTCAGCCAGCACCAGTTTCTATAAGTATCATTTAGTCTATTTTTGTACAGCTTTCCTACCTATTGGTTGGTGTTTTTTGACCAATTGTTCTCTGCAGCACAGAGGAAGCACATTATTTTTTAAGCTGAACTATAGAATACTTTAGGAAAAAAATCTGGATTTTCGATGATTTTGGGACCATCTGGTATATATAGAGTTGTTTTTCCATTGACTGCTCATATGTGAATGTATTCAAGGGTCCCTGGGTACTGTAGTTCTGTATGGTTTCTTCCAGATGTTAAAAGATACTAGGAAATTTATAATGGTTTAATAAAATCTTAAAGAATATATTTTTTTACACATTTTCATATGAGTATCCAAATCAGACTGAGACCCAGGCATGCCACCTACACATGAAAAGTTTCAATGTGCCAAATGGGAAGAATCCCTGCACCTAGTGTAAAATTGGTTACTGAATTAATGAAACCATGGAAGTTAATTTATCTGGTTGTCAGACCTTTAGTGTATTGTGATAATTAATCCTGTGATGTGGGTCAGTGTTAGTATGTTAGTTTTAGTGTTACTGCATGAATTTTTATGGGACATTGTAAAAGTTGGGTCAGTATTAGTTAAAGGACCTAGGGCTCAATTGTGCTTGAACAATCAAAATGTGTGCCCACAGTACAACAACAACTTGCATTTATATTGCGCCTTCCACGCCGGCAGTGTCCCAGCGCGCTTAACAATAGTGAATAATAATAATAATCCTTGCATTTGATATAACGCTTTTCACGTCGGAAGGACGTCCCAAAGCACTTCACAGAACACACTGTAAACTGAATTGACTATATATTTGTGGGCGAACGCGGCAGCCAATTGCGCACAGCAATGTCCCACAAACAGTCGTAGATTGAAAATGACCAATTTATTATTGTTTTTGGTTTTGGAGGGATTATTATTAGGCGTGTGGAGTAAGGAAACTTGCCCAAGGTTTCGCCCTGCCTGGAATTGAACTCAGGTCTCTCGCTTGCAAAGCAAGTGCTCTAACCACTGAGCTACAGGACTCCACATGCTGAGCTAGGGGGAGGGTGGAGGTGAGCGTAAGTACGAAGAGAAAGGTCTTCAGGCACAACCTGAAAATGGGGAAAGAGGTGGCAAGGCTAAGGGATTGAGGGAAGGAGTTCCATAGTTTCGGGACGTAGTGGCTGAAGGCACAGCCACCAAATGGTGGAGCAGAGGATTCGAGGATTTGCTGGAGCCAGTAAAGTGGAGGCAGCGGGTAGTGCTGTGAGGAGAGAGGATGATGGAGAGATAGGCGGGGTGGAAGGATTTAAACACGAGAGTGTAGTTCTTGAAGTCAATCCGCTCTGTGACAGGGAGCCTGTGGAGTTTGGCAAGAACTGAAGTAATCAGGGTGCGGAGTTTAGTGCGGGTGAGAATGTGGGGGGCGGAGTTTTGGATGAGTTGAATTTTGTGAATAGTGGAGGAGGAGAGACCGGCGAGGAGGGCGTTAGAGTTGTCCAGCCGAGAGGTGACGAAGGTGTGGACAAGGATTTCGGCAGCTCATGGAGTGAGGTATTGTCGGTGACAGGCAATGTGGTGGAGGACGAAAACGATCCTGATGTGGGGGAGGAAGGATAACTGGGGATCGAACCTGACGCTTAAGTTGCGCATGGGTTCAGAGTATTAAAGACAGATCAGGTAGGTTGAGGAGGTCAGAACCACAGGACAAAAGACTTTGACGGGAGCCAAAGAGTATGGCTTCCATCTTACTGATGTCTAACTGCAAGAAATTTCTGCTCATCCAGGCCTTGATGTCTATCAGACAAGCTGACAGAACATCAGGTTACGGGGGGGTCGCAGCTGGAGGAGGAAAAGTTGAGTGTCATCCGCATCCATGTGGAAGCTAACCTCATGTTGGGGATAACATCACGAGAGGGAGCATACAGATGAGGAAGAGAAGGGGGCCAAGGATGGAGCCTTGGTGTACCCCGCAGGTGACCGGGAGCAGGCGAGAAGAAAAGCTATTTGAGGAAATGTAGTGAGGAAGGACTCGAACCAAGCGAGTGCTGTCCCACTGAGGTGGATGATGGAGGAGAGGCAGTGGAGGATGGCGTGATCAACTGTGTCGAACGTGGCAGAGAGGAGGTAGAGGGAGCCCTGGTCACAGATAGAAAGGACGTTGTTTGTGATTTTCACGAGCACTGTCTGTACTGTGAGCAGGGCGGAAACCGGACTGGAGGGATTCGAGTAGGGAGTGGAGGGAGAGGTGTGTGCGAAGTTGGTTGGCAACAACACATTCCAAAGCTTTGGCCAGGAAGGGCAATTTTGAGATAAGCCTGTAGTGCCCGAGATTAGAGGAGACACAGGGCAAGAGGATGAGGCTGCCTGGCAGAATTTTTTTTTAGAGGTAAGGAAGTACATCACCTCTTCACACATGGTATTTGATGTAATGATTGAGGGTGCTTGAGGGGGCGCACAGAGGAGGTGGTGGGTGGTGGAGAATAGGATCTTGGAGTTATTTTTGGCCACCAGAATGATCTTTGAGTAATATGCAGTTTTTGCTTGTGAGAGGGACCAGTGGTAGGTGTGAAGGTGTTTGAGCCACAGCTGCACATGAGCAACCGGGTTTGTGATTTTAGGGAGCGGAGGTCTGTTGTATCAGGGGGAGCGGGTGGGTTAGGAGATGGTTCTGGATTTCAGGCGGACAAGGGAGTTGAAGGTGGAGGAGAGACGATCGTGGAGCTGCTTGACGGCTGCATCAGGGTACCTACTGTTGGAAGGCCAGAGGGAGAGGAGGTCTGAGGATGGGAGGGCATTGTGAGGGTCTCGGGGGGAAACCTTTTCCATGGGCGGAAAAAGATGGCGGAGAGCTTGATGGAGGGGAGAGGGATGTGAGAGCAGAGCGAGGCATGAAAATGATCTGAGATGGCCTTGTGCGTGATGGACAGACCGGAGATATCTAAGCCGTGGGTGATAACGAGGTCTAGGGGGTGGCCATAGTTGTTGGTCAGGGATTTTATATGAAGGATGAGATTTAGGGTGGAGAGTATTGTGGTGAAGTCAGAGGAAGTGGGGCAGGAGGAGTTAAGGTGGAGTTTGAAGTTGTCCATGATGAGCAGGGGTTCAGTGCAGAGGAACAGGGATGAGAGGAGAGAGATGTCTGTAAGGAAGGAGCCAGGCAGTTTGGGGGTTGGTACAAAAGGAGGATTTTGAAGGAGAGAGAGGAGGAATGGGAGAGGGTGAGGTGCTCGAAAGAGACAAAACAGCCAGAGGAATAGGGGATAAGGGAGGTTTGGGGGATGAAGGCCACCCCATCGCCGTGACGGTTCGGGTGGGGGGTGTGGTGGAATGTATAGCCATGGGGGGAGGCTTTAATAAGGGTGACGGGGTCGCAGGGGGAAGATTGGTTTCTGTAGGCCCTAGGATGCTCATCCAGGATGAGCATATTGTAACAGTCTATGTAAATATCAGAGGGACCATTTTCTGGAAGATATTTCGGAAGAACATGGAATCTGCAATATAGCCAAAACAGACAATGAAAAGCAAGATTCAGGAGTATTACCAATAAGAAATTTAGGAATCAATAAAGAGTTGAAGACAGAACAACTGAGATTTAATACAGTCCTCTGCTTAATATCTCAGCGGCTGTGTTATTTTCCATAACTAATTTTTTACCTTAAAAAAATGTAATGCAAATTTTGATCTAAGTTAACCTTTAACATAACAACTAACGCTTAAAACAAATTGTGATCATGACATTACCTGAGCATTGGCAAAAAAAATGGTATAATTGCTTTTGCCCATGTGAAAAGGAAGGTAAAGAACTTTCAGAACAGCTGAACTGTTGGCCTTCAGATGTAAGGACTTTACTTGGATGAAGAATTCAGGTATTGTAGCTCGAAAAGCTGCAAGGAAAATTAATAAAAAATAATTTTATGAACAAAATAGGGTGCAAAGTCTAAAAGTGGCAACTTTTTCTGCTCTATCATTGATATTTGCAGAAACAAAACTTGTTGCTGAGCAACATTTAACCAATGTACTCTATAATTTTTCAACAGTAAAGCCAACTTAGAATATTATTAAACCCAATCTTTACAAATTAATGTATACATTACAAATAAGATAATAGTAATCCACCTTTGAGAACCTTGGATTAAAACTTGTAACCTGTGATATATTAATTAAAACTAATATTACTTATTAACATTGAGAGGAGGCATTCAGTGCATTAAGCCAGTTCCACCAGTTTATTACTTCATGGCACCTTTTAATCCCATTTCCCCATATTTTCTGTATATACCTTCATACCATTACTTTCCAAGTATCTATCTATACAAGTACAACTGGGTCCCAACTAATTAGCATAGTGTTGAGGAAATAGAATATTGCCATAGCATTAAACAAGACTCAATTAAAAAATGTAAAATTGTTTTTGAACACATTAATTTAATTAATATACTGCTTTAGTCAATAAATGCTTCCATCTATGTAACAACAACAAATTGCATTTATATAGCACCTTTCACATCAGAAGGACATCCTAAGGCATTGGATAGTCGAGGCTTTTCATCCAAGCTGGGGATTGGAATCAAGAGAGGTGGAGGGCAAAGGGGTTGGGAAAATGACCAAAGGCATAGTCTTGAGACGGGCCTTGAAGGAAGCAAGGGAGCGGGGCGAGGAGAAGGAACTTCGGGATGGGCAGACCGCCGATGGTAGAGCAGGCAGGGCAGGGGACATGAGCAACCCAGGGTCCATCTAGCAGAGGCAGGTTGGTAAGGTGTTAGTAAGTCACAGAGGTAGGGTGGGGCAAACCGTGAGAGTGATCGTCTCACGGAGCTTGGTGCAGGAGAGGGCACGAGCTACAGAATTCTGAAATCTACAGCTTATGGAGGGAAGAATTGGGAAGTCCAGCACGCAGAGAGTTAGCAGTGTCCATGATAGCGGAGGTGGACAATGTTGCGGAGATGGGGGAAAGTTGAATGGATCAAGGCATGGGTGTGGGGTTTAAAGAACAGTTGAAGGTCAAACGAGGTATCATAGCGAGGTGAGGTGGAGTGTGCATCCATGAATATTGATGTTATCAGCGACTCAAGTGAGGAAGGGCCAGCAGAAGCCAAGCAGGAGGGCTTCTGTCTTGTTGACATTCAACTGGAGAAAGTTGGCTCTCATCTAAGGCAGGATATCGGACAGGCAATCCGCAGAGAGATAGAATTGGTATCATCCGCATATATGTGGAAGTTAACCCCATGCCTGGGGGGTGATATCACCGAGTGGAAGCACGTAAATATTGAAGAGGAGAGGATGACGCTAAAGGTAGCTCTAGCTTACATTTTGCCTCACATTTAAACTCTTTTGGTAGAGGTATTATAAACAAATGTATATTGTCAAACAGAGACATATGACAGAATACTTGCAGTTTTTCAGTTTTGGTGTTTGAACATCAACTCCATCTTGATTGACATCATCATTTTTGCCTTCAAATGGATCTGGTTCTGATCTTAAGGTACCAGAAAAACAAGAACATTTTTAAGCAAGAAAGACCTATTGGTACCAAAAAAATATTCAAAGTAGTCATGATTGCTTCATGTCTTAACTGCAAAGATAATAAAACAAAACTCAATACAGCCCAGCTCACAAACACAAGGTAATTCCATACATTATACTTTTCCTTCTCAGGGGGGATTAAGTGAATTCTCCGTGGGACTGAGGAGGCTCCAAGGGACGTGCTTAGGAACTGAATCTTTGAATCAACCTTCTGTAGCAGTCTTGGTTGTCTGGATCCTGAGTCAGGTGGTCCGCAGTACTGCACGCACTGCTGATGACAGACTAGCCAGCCTGACTCATAGACAGAACCTGGAGGGGAGGGGGGGACAGGAACACTGGGAGCAAAGATTCTTCCCACTCAGCTCCTGTTAACCCTGCAAGTCAAAGCCCTAACAGGCAGTCTGGTCTGAGCTGGACATATAGCAGTACCCCAAATGCACGCTCTTGGTTGCCCAAGCCTTGGTTATCGCCATCCTGTGTCAAATACTTTCTGGTATGTAGGTGACATACATATGTGGAATTTTCAGTCTGGTTTGGATACTCAAGCAGTATACAGCAAAATACTGCAGATGCTGTAAATCTGATATAAAAACAGAAGTCGCTGGGAACACTCAGTTGTTCAGGCAGCATCTATGGAGAGGAAAGTGAGTTAACTTTTCAGGTCAATGACCTTTCATCAGAACTGGGGGATGTTGGAAGGGACTAGTCTATAAGGATAAGCAGAGAAGGTGGGCTGGGAAAGAAAAAGGTAAAACAGGAAGTCTTTATTGGAGCCAACGTGGGATCCGTGGCTCCGGCTGGCCCAGGCGCCAACTCAGTAATTTCAGAATCAACAAATCACCAGTTGCTGCCGCACGACGTCACTTCCTCCCGCCACATTCAAAACTCTTGTGCCTAGAGTCACGATGTCTATCGTACTCTCCTTCGCAGACATGGGGTCAACTTCCACATGTATGTGGATGATACCCAACTCTACCTCTCTGCCTCCACTCTTGACTCCAGATCACTGCAGTACTGACAGAATGTTTGTCAGACATCAAGTCCTGGATGAGAGCTAACTTTCTTCAGTTGAACGTCAACAAGACCGAGGCTCTCCTGATTGGCTCCTGTCAGCGCCTCCTCACCTCAGGTGCTGACAGCCTCACCATCCATGGTTGCACAATCCACCTTGCTAAGCCAGTCTGGAACCTTGGGGTCTTGTTCGACCCTCAACTATCCTTTCTACTCCACATTCGGGCCATGACCCACTCTGCCTCCCCCCACCTCCACAGCGTCACCCGACTCCGACACTGTCTCACACCGCAGGCCGCTGGAACCTCATACACGCCTTCATTACATCGAGGCTTGACATTGGAAACTCATTGCTGGTCAGCCTCCCCAACTTCTCCCTCCACTGGCTGCAGATCATCCAGAACTCTGCAGCTCGTGTCCTCTCCCGCACTAGGCTACGTGCCCCTATCACCCCCATCCTCGCCCAACTCCACTGGCTTCCCATCACACAGAGGATACAGTTAAAGATCTTCCCTTTCACTCTGCTCCCTCTCCCCACCGCCACCCAACAACAACAACAAGATTACATTTGTACAGCATCTTTCATGTTGGGAGGATGTTCCAAGGTGCTGGACAGAATAGAGTATTTCAGACCCGAGCTGGGGTCAGAGGGGGAGAAGGGAAGGGAGGGGAAGGGGGGTGGCCGATGGTAATGGTCGAAGAGGAGGGTCTTGAGGCGGGACTTGAAGGAGGTGAGAGATGGAGTGATTGGGGGATGGAATTCCAGAGGTTGGGGGCAGAGTGGCTGAAGGCTCTCCCGCCAATGGTAGGGCAGGTTGGGTCGGGGGACGTGGAGCAGGCTGGAACCGGCTGAGCGGAGGGAGCGGGCGGGTTGGTAGAGGGTTAGGAGATCGCAGAGGTAGGGTGGGGGGGTGAGGCCATGGAGGGCTTTGTAGATGAGGACCAGGATCTTGAACTGGATCCTCTGAAGGATAGGGAGCCAATGGAGTCAGGCAAGAGTGAGGGTGATGGGGTCACAGAGTTTGGTGTGGGAGAGGACACAGGCTGCAGAGTTCTGGATTATCTGCAGCCTGCGGAGGGAGGGAAGGCTGACAAGCAGGGCGTTTGCATAGCCGAGCCTGGAGGTGATGAAGGCATGAACAAGAGTTTCAGTAGCCTGAGGGGTGAGGTAGTGGCGGAGTCGGGCGATGTTATGGCGGTGAGGGAAGGCAGAGTGGATCATGGCTTGGATGTGAGGAAGAAAAGACAGTTGAGGATCGAACAAGACACCTAGGTTCCTGACTGGCTTGGTGAGCTGTAGTGTGCAACTATGGAGGTTGATGCTGCTCGAGGCTGAGGTGCTGGCGTGAGTCAATCAGGAGGGCCTCAGTCTTGTTCACGTTCAACTGTAGGAAATTTGTCTTCATCCAGGACTTGATGTCCGACAGACAGTCTGTCAGGACAGCAGTGGTCCTGGATTTGAGGGTGAAGGCAGAAAGATAGAGTTGGGTGTCATCCGCATACATGTGGAAGTTGACCCCATGTCTGCGGATGATGTCACCAAGGGGAAGCATGTAGATATTAAAGAGGAGAGGGCCAAGGACAGAGCCCTGGGGGACGCCAAACGTGACAGTACGGGGGCTGGAGGAGAAACCATTAGAGGCAACAAAGTGGAGACGGTGAGAGATAGGAATCGAACCAGGCAAGGGCAGGTCCGTGAAGATTAAGTAAAGAGGAGAGGCGGTGTATGAGGATAGAGTTGTCGACAGTGTCGAAGGGCGGCAGAGAGTCAAGGAGGACAAGGAGGCAGAGGGAGCCCTGATCGCAGATGTTCAGAGTGTCATTAGTGACTTTGACCAGGGCTGTTTCCGTGCTGTGGGCAGCGCGGACGCCGGATTTGAGGGGTTCAAAGAGGGAATGGCGAGAGAGAAAGGAGCGGAGCTGGGACGCGACAACTTGTTCCAGGATCTTGGAGAGGAATGGGAGGTTAGAGATGTGGCGGTAGCTGGAAAGAAGGGATGGGTCCAGGGAAGATTTTTTCAAGATGGGGGTGATGACGGCTGTGTATTTGACAGGAATAATGTATTAGTTTTCCTCAGATAAAAGATTATGCATGTGCACATTGACAATGGATAATCTATAAAAAATTCAAATAATGTATTCAATTAATTACACTTTTAAATATTTCAGTTCACGAGTACTAACTCTGCTTAACATTTTGTAAACCATATGGCACATGCTAATTAAAATGTGAAAACGTAAAAATATTATTAACTGATTTTATCTTTTTTTAAATTACACATTGATGACATCTACAAAGTCCTAGATATATTTTGGGGAAGTTTTCTCAACAATTCATGTCAAGTAATTGTAACTTTCCATGGGAGAAAAAAAAGATAAAGATACTGCATAACATTTGGTTCCAGTAAATGAATATCAATTGAAATGTCAAATTGGACATTCAGCTCATGACTTGAATGGAGAATAAAGAATTCTATAAAAAAGATAAAGTGAGACATAGTAATTTGTGGTGGAATGGGTACACAAACCAATAATTAATGCTTCATTGTTGACATTTCTGGATAAGCATGCAGGACCAAAAGGATGCACTATCATTTCAGATTCTCTTGCTGGAGAAATTGCTGCTATATTACAAGATGTAGCCTACACTCTATAGAAAATCTTGTGTTGCACTTTGAGACACTGTCCTGAGATGATAAGGATATATCTATTACACTCTAAGTATATCTATCTAGTGTCTTTTTCTGATGGCTTTTTGCAAATTCCTGCAGTCGGCTGGCAAATTTCCTGCAAAATGCCTCCAATAGCCTATCTATCCGTCTACTTACTGATGATGAATAGCAGGCAACCTTATTGAAATGACCCAGGGGCATAGAAATCCGTCACTACTGAAATGCTCAATGCCAACAGCATTGTCAGATGATTCCAGTGACATATCTTGTGCAATTAAATCACATATCTCAGATACAGCATCTGGAGGCAGAACTTAAAAAAAAACTGGAGGCAGAATTGCAAAGCACACTGAACAAATGCCAGCTTTATAACGCCTCTGTTTACCTAGCAGTAAGTAGGAACCCGCTTGTTAGTCGATTGGCATACCAATTGCCGAAGGGTAATAATCCCTCCAAAAAAAATAATAATGTGGTACTCAATCCACGACTGTTTGTGGAACGTCACTGTGCACAATTGGCTGCCACATTTCGCTCACGAAAGACACAGTTACTACACTTTTACAGTATCCTGTGAAGCGCTTTGAGACATCCTGAAGATGTGATAAGGGGCTATATCAAATGCAAGGATAATTAATAGTTAGTTTATGTATCTGAGATGTGATTTACAAAAGTTTATAAATATGTGTACTACTCATTTTCACCCATATTTAATATATACCACCAGAGTATTTTATATTTGGGCTGTCATCCACGCAAAACTGGACCTCTCTACTTTCAAGTAGTACAGCTACCAGATTCTTGTGATACTATGCAAAGGCAATGGCAGACAGACTGATATCCCATACATCTGCAACATTTCCAATACTACACGATTTACACCCTTGAAATTAGCAGCATCTATTGGTCCAGCATGCAAGTTGGATGAGGCCTGAAAGATGTTTGGCATGAATGCACACTCTGGAATCCAATTGTGGCATTTAAGATCAGCACCACAGGAATGCCACTGTGCCATCAATCTCTTTCAGGTTAAAATGTCTTCTAAATAAAATCAGTGGTATAGTACAACCAAGTACCGATTATGTTTCATCACGTGCCTGAAAATAAATAGGAGTCAAAATTGTGCTATCTTAAAAACATTCCATTGCTTAATTTATCACCATGAATAATTGAGGAAGGCTTTATTGACTGGAAAGTGTAAATAAAAAAAGCCAAATTGACCATGGGAGAAGCTTTTCTCTCAAATTCAGTGTTTATTCCCAAACAAATCACAAAAGGCAGGTTTAAAAGGACATGATTTAAATACAATTTCTGAGTTTTTGTATCATTTATTAAATACCATCTAGCAATAATGAACAGAATTTAGAATTTCTGCAACTTTGACTCCATAACCTTTTCATTTTACTAATAAAAATCTCATTAGAAAAACTACTTTCATTATACTTACAGGTACTTCTATTATGTAAAACAGTAGGCAAACTTAGGGGTGGACATGCCATTCAAAATACACAAATAGAAATTCATTATTTACTTACTCCCAGAACACCGTGCCTTTTTTTGAATTCAAGTTGTGATTCAGGTGGATGACATTGTTACTTATTTATGTTAGATGTGGATTAATACAGATTTTTAATTTTAAACCTCCATTGGGTGTATTAAATTGACAGTCGCAAAATGGAAGTGTCCTCATGACTTTTTCTCTTGAATTCCGTGGGCAATATTATTATCATTCATTATCATTGATTAATTATTATTAATAATTATTATATTTATAATAACATGTTATTAATATTATTGTGGAAGATGATTTTATCTAAATTAAAACAAGGTAATAAGAGACAGTTTTAGTTAATAGCATTGCTTATATGTGTATTTCGTATATAAAAAAAAGAACTTTTGTTCAGCCAAAAGTAATACGACATAGATTCAGATGCTGTTAAATGTCGTGATCAGAGTATTGGGCTGGAACCAAATTTGGTTTGCGGTTATTTAAAAGTTAATCTATTTCATGGAATCCATGAGATCATTTTGTGAAAGAATGAACCGGTCTGTATGCAATACTTGATTCAACGTCTCATTATCCAGACTTCAACAAGAAGGGAGGGTTGACATTGCAACTACCCAACTGACAAATGCATCATTAATCAGGCAGAAAAGCTGTCAAGAAAATGTTCGTTTTCATATTAAACAACCTCCAAGCTACTATAAGTGTTGGTATGAAATGCAATAAGATGATATTGTATCTTTTTCCCACTCATTGAGAAAATATAAGTGCTATGTAAGCACTCAATTCATAGTGTATAGGATTTGTATTTACCTTCCTGTTTAGTCAAATCAATATTCTTTCCAGTGCCTCAGTAACCAAATCAAATCTAAACTTCAATTTGAAAACAAGGGCATGAATTTAAGATTATAGCTAGGATTATGAAACAGCAAGTTAGGAGGAATTTGGAACAATTTGTCGAGATGCCTGTTCGAAGAGAATCAATTAGGGCATTTAAAAGGGAATTAGATTTGCACATGCAGAAGAAAGGTATCTGAGGGTATATGGAAGCAACATGGAATTGGCAGGGATTAAATTGCTTCATTGGAGGAACACCAACACAACTGCAATGCTGTGTTGTCCATTTGTTTGGAATAGAATTAAATTCAATATGAAAATCTAAATCACAGTTCCTGTAGTGATTGCTGTCTGTAGATGCCAAATCTGAGCTTTTGAATAATTTCATCTGGATTTGAACTTACCCATGCACATTTTGCCCTGTGATGCATTTTAAACGATTTGCTTTACAAAGCTTTTTGTTCACCTCCATTAAAATGACCCTAGAAAACATAGAAAACTTGTAACTAATAATTTGTATCTACTTGTGTGCTATTTCAAACCTTTTACAGCAAAATCTGAAATTATTATTGAAAAAACATTAGTTCTGTTACAAACAAAATAATATTTATAAAACCATTATTGTTCATTATTACCAAGATGAAATACATTTTGTCAATGACAAAAGATAACAAGCTGGGTCAATAACCTGTAATTCCAGTTTATCTTATACTTAAACTAAAATGATTTAATTTAAGAACTCTTAATTGATCATTTACAATTATAACACGTTCCACTGCTGCAGCAAAATTCTAAATTACTTCACCAATGTGTGAAACATGACCTATTGTTTCTGAATCCATGGCAAGTACTTCTCAAAGCTATGCACTTTAGATTAGCACTGTTAGCAATTTGTACAATAGTTCAAACTACAATTGTCCCCTTACCAATTGATGCAGAATTTTCAAATTAATATCTCACTTTTTTTTGAATACCAGCTTAACATTTGCAATCCTCTATCCTAGGGTGCATTTCTTGTATTGATGGAGCTTGTAATGAGATGAGAGCTAACTTACTGCAGTTGAATGTCAACAAGATCGAGGCCCTCCTGCTTGCTCTTGTCAGCGCCTCCATACCTCGTGCACTGACAGCACTCCATATCTCACGGAGCCAATACGGAGCCTCAGCGTCCTGTTCGACCCTCAAATGTCCTTCATGCCTTACATCCGTGCCATGACCCGCTCCACCTTTCCCCATCTTTGCAACATTGCCTGGTTATGCCACTATCGCACACTGCAGGCCGCCGAGACCCTCATACACGCATTCAACCATTGGCGGGCGTGCCTTCAGACATTCTGCCCTCACACTCTGGAACTCCATCCCACAGTCCCTCCGCCTCGCCCCCTCCCTTGCCTACTTCAAGACCCATCTCAAGACTCTCCTCTTTAGTTATGCCTTCAATCACCCTCCATGCTCTCCACCCAACCTGATCCCGACCCTCAGCTCGGGTCTGAAACACAGATTGTCCATCGCCTTGGGATGTCCTCCCAACATGAAAGGTGCTATACAAACGTAATTTTGTTTGTTGTTGTTGTAAAATATTAACTAGTCCCACCTGTTTCCTGGCATTTTTTCTTGAGGATCCTATTCTGTACCCTGTTAGTTACAGTTAATATTTTGAGTTTCTTCATATCACATGCTTTACTAGTTTCCATTTAAAATCCTGAGGCAAAAACAACTAGATCTGGAATTTGACTATTATTCACTGGTGAAGCCTAGTGTGAACATCTATTTAACACATATTTCCAACTGATCTTCTTTAATAGCTATTCCTAATTTACTCCTTACAAGGATCCACCTGGTTTTTAAAAACATGCTGATTTAACTAAAACAAAAAATTCAGTTTACCAACTGCAATCTGCTTTTCCATTGGCTGCTGACATCCTCCAAAATGATTTTTTGGTAACCCCACTTGCATTTTATATGACTTACACTACATTTATTTCCTTGTATCTTTTAAAATATTCAAACTTTAGGTTAATTTTGAATTTTGTATTCAAGTTAATGATCAATTCTTCTTGACTGCTAAAATTAAGAGCAGAATTTCTCCCACCATCCTTACTCTAAGTATGTGTGGGGTATTATCCCCAGAATTGTAATACATCTACTAACACCCTGCTGAGCATGTTGTCTAAAGAAGCAGTGGTTTACTTGAATACTCAAATCCCTTCCCTTTTGATTCTTCTGAATTAACTATTTTAATTTTGAGAAGTTAAAAACCTCATAATTATGACTTATTATTTTCTGTATTCTCTGCCTAACCAGCTATTTTTCTACTTATTTGAGTTGAGTTGGAGGAAGGTGGTCAATAACAATTACCAATAACTGTTACTCTTATTACATATTGCTTCAGTTACCTTGCCCTCTGCTGTTATATTCCTTCATTGCAACATGTTATATCCTCCCATTATTGTCATTCCTCCATCCAGCTTTACTTAGGAAAAATACCCACTCAGCTATGCTTCTATGATGCCACAATTTTTACTTCCTGTATTTTAGCTCAAATACCTCTTTTATACAACATAAGAACATGTCACAAGATCACAAGTTTGAATGAAGAAGACCTTTCAGTCTATTTGATATAATCCTTTCAGTATACCATTCTTCCATCACAGAGTCGAGCTGTTTTTTTTAAATGTCCAGCCTCCTGGGCTCAATCACCCTTCTGGGTAAACTTCCAGTCATTAATTACCCTCTAGGTAATAAAACATTGATGCCTCGATAGTATTGATCCAAGTTTAATTCTTCAAACCCATTTCAAATCTCCTATACCACTATAAGGTCCCCTCTGAGATGTCTCTTTTCAAGACTGAAGAGTTGTACAATTGCTGTTCATTCTGTTAACACTGGGGACCATCCTCATTGTTCTCCACTAGGTCTCTAGGGCTTGGAAAGACTCTTATGTTGCCGGGACAGAACTGTACTCGGGTCTCAAGTGCATGACATCTGACCAGTGCATTGTACAGCTTAAGTATGACCTCCGGTAATCACATTATTTAGAGATGGTAAGCAATGAATCGATTCGTATCCCTAGATCTCTTTCAGCCTCCTTCCTCGCAACTTCTATCCTATCCATGGAGTACAGATGTCTCTTATTCTTATTTTCTGAATGCAGTACTCCGCAGTTATTATGCCTTGGCTCTTGCCAACCTGCAACTAATATTTTCCAGAATTAGGTAAGCAGGATGCATCCCTCCAGGGAGAGAGTGCATATTCCATTCCAACAATTTATCTCTGGAATTTCCATTCGTAGGTGGGATGCATGGTTATACTCTGCCAGTCAAAGAAACACCTACTGATTCCCATTCAATATACTGAATATGCATAACAACTTGTTTCTAATTTACAGAATGTACAGAATTCAATATTTTAGAAAGTCAATAATCATACCTTTCGCATTAAGATATACATTTTGTTTTTCATATTAAGGAATAGCACAAACTAGACCCTGACATTTATATTGATTTATATAAATGCAACATTGACTTCAACTTGAAATATACAGTATTTAAGACATGCTTAAGTTTTCATAGAATGTATGGCCATATGATATTTAACAAAATGAAGATACGCTACCATGTTGTAAAGAAGAATATGGCTTCTTTCTAAAAATAATAAAATCAAAATTTTCTGTCAGTTTTTTACTTTAATTATATGTGAGCCCTGTAGTTTAAACATACCTGAAATCTCCACTTGCCTTAAAAGGATTTGTAATCTCGAGGTAAACTTTTTTCGGCTCATAGCATGGAGATTCACATTTGATAGTATCCTAAAATGAGAGATAATTCTAACTACAAATTGCCAGAAAAATAAGAAGGAAAGTATCAACAATATAACACTAATTACATAGTCAAGAGGCACTGGCAAATACCTGCAACCCACTTCAGAATCAACAATATTATATTAATTATATTGCCTAAATAAACATTCACCTGATAATGTCAAAGTCTCAAAGTATCAAATGTTTTTTTTCCATTTCTAGAGTTTCTTAACCAATTTCAACATTGTGTGCTCTTCTACATTTCTATGAATGTCATTCTTGATAAACAATGAACACATTTTTCAATCATTGGGATTTTATTTGCACTGAGGTAATAGGTTATTCTAATGTACATATTCTGAAAACAATTATTTACATATGAACTACTGCTTATATCGTGTTAAAATAAGGTATCATGGTTTGGAATGAAAGTTTTTTTTAACATGAGAATTTAATGCATACAGAGCTGATCTCAATTGAATGGAGTGCATTTCAATCCTTCACTGCCTTTAGACTCCGGAGGACTCATGGCAACTTGATATCATCAGGTGAAGTATCAGATTGATATCAGATATTTACATATAAGATTGTGGGTTCAAGTTTACATCAGGGTTTTGAGCTTACACAGTCTAGGCTGATACTCCAAATGCAGTGCTGCGGGAGTGCTGCAATATCAGAGGTGCTATCCTTGAATAACAAAAAAACAATAAGACAATAAAACAAGATCCCAATCTCCCTGTTCAAATGGAGAGTGCTAGTGGCACTATTAGAAAAGACAAGAGAGTTTCTCCTGGCACCCTAGTCAACAATCCCACAGATAAATTAGTAATTCACCTACCCACAACCGTGGTCATGCCCTTGACCTCGTTATCACCCACGGCCTTGACATTTCTGACCTCAGCATTGTGGACAAGGCCATCTCGAACCACTTCCTCATCTCCTTCTCCTCTCACATCCCTCTCTCCTCCACCAAGCCCTCAACCATCCTCTACCGCCCTTGGAAAAGGCTACCCCCTGAGACCCTCACAAAGGCCCTCAATTCATCAAATATCCTATTGCTCCGGCCTTCCACCCGCGGAGATCCTGAAGCCGCCGTCCAGCTGCTCTATGGTCGCCTCTCCTCCACCTTCAACTCCCTCGTCCCCCTGAAATCCAGGACCATCTCTAATCCTACCCGATCCCCCTGGTACAACAACCATCTCCGCTCCCTAAAAACCCAAATTCGGCTGCTCGAGCGCAGATGGCAGAAAACTGGCCTGACAGTCCACCGTCAACTGTGGCTCGAGCATCTCCACAGCTACCGCCATTCTTTGACACGGTCAAAAACAGCCTTCTACTCCAACATCATCTTGGAGGCTAAACACAACCCGAAGGTCCTCTTTTCCATCACCCACTACCTCCTCTGTGCCCCCTCCTCAGGCCTCCTCAATCTTCATATCCAATGCCAAGTGCGAGGAGGTCATGGACTTCTGCTCATCTAAAATTCACAAAATCCGCCAGACAGCCTCATCCAACTGCCTCTTGTCACCCACCACCATGCCCTCTCTGTTCCCGTCACCTTCCCCATCATCTGCTCCTACCACCACCTCCATCCTACATTCCTTCCTCCCCATCTCTCCCTCCTCCCTCTCTCCGACCATCACCTCCATGAAACCCACCACCTGCTGCCTCGACCCCCTCCCCACCAACTTGCTGGTCACCCTCCTCTGCCCACTAATGGCTGATGACATCAACTAGTCCCTCTCCTCCGTATCAGTCCCTGCTCCCCTCAAAACTGCTGTCATCACCCCCTCCTCAAAAAACCTTCCCTAGATCCCTCAAACCCCAGCCACTATCGCCCCATTTCTAACCTGCCCTTCCTCGCTAAAGTGTTAGAACATATTGTTGCCAATCAACTTCATGTACACCTCTCTTCCCACTCCCTCTTCGAACCCCTCCAGTCCGGTTTCCGCCCTGCCCACAGTACAGAGACTGCGCTTGTGAAAGTCACAAACGACATCCTCTCTATCTGTGACCAGGGCTCCCTCTGCCTCCTTGTCCTCCTGGACCTCTCTGTGGTGTTCGACACAGTCGACCACGCCATCCTCCTCCACCACCTTTCCTCTGTCATCCACCTCAATGGGACCGCAATCTTCTGGTTCAAGTCCTGCCTCACAAACTACCAGCAGTACATCTGCACAAACGGCTTCTTCTCCCGCTCTCACCCAGTCACCTGCGGGGTACCCCAAAGATCCATCCTTGGTCCCCTCCTCTTTCTGATCTACATGCTCCCTCTTGGGGATGTCATCCGCAGACATGGGGTACATTTCCACATGTATGCGGACGACACCCAACTCTTTCTCCACCTCGCTTTGCGACCCCCAGTCCCCTGATGTTCTGTCAGCCTGCCTGTCAGATCTCAGAGGCTGGATGAGCGCAAATTTCCTTCAACTGAACGTCGACAAGACAGGAGCCATACTCTTTGGCTCTTGTCAACGTCTCAAATCCCACGGCTCTCACCTCCTCCACCTACCCGACCTCCCCCTAAAACTCTTCAAATCCGTACGCAACCTTGGCGTCAGGTTCGACCCCCAATTGTCCTTCCTCCCCCGCACCCGGTCCCTCACCAGCACCGCTTTCTTCCACCTCCAACCCATCGCCAGTCTCCACAAATACCTCTCTCCGAAGGCCACAGAAACCCTAGTCCATGCCTTTGTCACCTCTAGGCTGGACCACTCTAACGCCCTCCTCACCGGTCTCCCATCCACCACCATCCATAAAATCCAAATCATCCAAAACTCTGCCGCCCGCATTCTCACCAAACTACGTTCCCCAATTACCCTAGTCCTTGCCAGACTGTACTGGCTGCCTATCCCAAAGAGGATCGATTTCAAGATCCTCATCCTTGTATTCAAATCCCTCCACTCCTCTGCACCTCCCTACCTCTCTGACCTCCTCTCTCCTCAAAACAGTACGCGTTGCCTTCGTTCCTCCGAGTCTGGCCTCCTCCTCGTCCCCCGAGTCCTCCGCTCCACCCTCGGCGGCCGTGCCTTCAGCCACTATGCCCCGAGACTCTGGAATTCCTTTCCTTACTCTCTTTGCCTCGCTTCCTTTCGTCCTACTTTCAGGTCCCTACTGAAGTCCTTTCTTTTCGACCGCACCTTTGGTCACCTTCCTCCCCCTCTCGGCCCCGGGATTCATTACTGTGAAGCGCTCTGAGATGCCGTCCGGCGTGGAGGGCACTATATTAATCCAAATTGTTGTTGTAGCAAATCACGTCCTGGCTGTTTGGGGGACATTGCTGTGTGCAAACTGGCTACTTCATTTGCATACAGACAAATGCGGTACACTTTACAGAAAACCTGTGAAGCACTTTGAGACATTTCAATGATGTGATAAATGCTACATCAAATGCAAGGAATATTGATTACACAAATTTTAGATCTCATTTCCACTACCCAAATAACTGTAGGGGAGACTGGGAAATTTGCCTGAAGAACAGATGTCTTTGCTCTCAGCCTGACAACATTACTTGGACAACAGAAATTATGAAAATAAATTTCTAACGATGTTTCCCACAAGCACAAAGGCTTGAGATGATTGTGATTGAGTTGATAACTATCCTGCTGAGTTACTTCTCTCCATAACAGTGCTCTGGCAATGGGAACTCCAGGTAGCTCTCCAAAAGCAGGACGACAAAATCAGAGGAATGTGCATTCATTGTGAGGTTACATTCACATACCTCCTGGGAGATCATTCAGATCAGCAATTAGTAAAGATAATAATAATCCTTGCATTTCATATAGCGTTTTTTACATCTTCTAGACGCCTTACAGCGCTTCACAGAATAGACTGTAAAGTGAATTGACTGTATATTTGTGGGCGAAATGTGGCAGCCAATTGCGCACAGCAGTGTCCCACAAACAGTCGTGGATTGAAATGACCAATTTATTTTTGAGGGATTATTATCAGGGGTGTGGAGTAAGAAAACTTGCACAAGGTTTCACCCTTCTGGGAATCGAAGCCAGATCTCTCACTTGCAAAGCGAGCTACAGGACTCCAGGAGATGTATTTAGGTTGCATGCCTCCTTTTTAGTTTCAAATACTGTACTCTCAGGCACATAATTTTATATCCCCCAATATTTACTTACAATAGGATTAATAGTATTGATTTCTGCAGTCAGAAAAAATGTTGTTGTGGTGCCCTCTGCTCCCTTGACGTTCCAGGAAACAAATACTAAAACAGCCTGCGCTTGATGTAAGAACCGACTTCTGAATTGCACTGCAATGTCAACGTGACCCCTGTTCAAAAAACATTGCTAATTTAGTAAATCTTGATAAGTTAGCACTATAAACACATATCAATGACACAAAAACATGTAAAGTGTCAGTCACAAGAACTGCATTAAAATTTAACTCATGAATTCTACTGCAATTGTGTGATGATAACACGTACAATGTGATTTAATCTCTACAATCATTTAACTTTAACATTAATATGTTCACTACTGTAATTATCTATCAAGAATATTTTCAAATCTGATTCAAATTGCTACCATGCAATTTTTAAAAATATTTTTTAAAAATTTCAAATTGTAAAATATTATTATGGACATGATATAGAATACTACAGCATAGAAGGAGGCAATTCTGCACACTGTGTCTGTGCCATTTCTTTAGAAGAGCTACCCAATCAGAAATCACTCTCCCTCTCTTTCCCCATATCCTTGCAAATCTTTCCTTTTCAAGTACCTATCCAATTTCCTTTTGAAAGTTGTTATTGAATCTGTTTCCACCACCCATTCAAGCAGTGCATCCCAGACCATAACAACCCTTGGTGTAAAAACATTTCTCCTCATCTCCCCTCTGGTTCTACTGTCAATTATCTTGAATCTATGTCCCCTGGTTACTGACCCACCTGCCAGTGAAAACAGTTTATCCCTATCTACTATATCAAAACCCCTCATAATTTTGAACACCTCTATTAAATGTCCCCTTAACCTTCTCTGTTCTAAGGAGAACAATCCCAGCTTCTCTAGTCTCATCTCAATCTCAATCTCAATAAATCTCAATTTATATAGATTTTCAGAATGTAATTGATAATCTGCCACATAATTATGCTAAAATTGGAAGTAATCTCATAGCATGGATAGGAAAGTAGCTGAAAGTGGAAAAACAGAATTTGGAGAAAAAGAATACTGTGATTGTTGGGAAGTAAGAAGTGGTTTGTTTCCACCCCATCCCCTTTCCCATAATTAGTGCTTGGGTCCAACTTTATACACTGTATAAATTATAAATGACCTAGGCACTGAAATAAATCCAATTTTGTTGATGACATTTAACCTGAAGTGTTGTAAGAGAGCAGAAAGTTACAAAGGGATGTAATCATATTAAACTAGTGGATGAAACTATAATAGAAATAGTTCAAACATAGCAAAGTGTGAGATAGTAAGCACATTTAGACATAACAATGGCAGAATCTTCTTCTTCTATACTAACAAAACGACAATGTCTGTCTGTGCTTCAAGAAGGATCTCAATAACCGATTGACGTAGCGATATGATGTATCCCTCATTGGAAAGATCTTGCACTGGTAGTGACATGGGCATATTTGTTTTCGGGTATCTCCTATCCTTCATGAGTTAAGACCCAAAATGTATTTCAGTTTTGCATTTTTCTCTGCAGTTACACCTGGTGGTGTAACTGGTGTAAAAAGATGCCTAAGTGAAAATCAAATCTTTCAAGAATAAGTAAATATGCTAGACAAAAGAGAGAAGGCCCATTAAATGAATCTGAAGAAAAGCATGGATTTTCATGGATTCAGCATAAACATTCAAAGACATATTTACATCAAATTATGAAGAATGAAGCAGCATGAAAATAAGGGATGTTTTTAGCATTTTTGTATTTTCTACATAATCTGAAAAAGATTTTAATTTGTTAAAATGTAACCACTGGTTTATAATAAATCAAAGATAAATTACAGTTATGCAAAACGAAAAAAGACAGGAACTAAAGAGATTATCGTATGCATGAAAGAAAATGGAATGTTTCAAATACAATTTAATCTAATCTTTAGTACAAACATCATGATGCATGGATTATTGTACTGCAACTCACTTTGCAGAGACTGTCACTTTGTTTCCTTTGGGCAAAGAGAAGTCATCTGCCTCTCTGCCCACTATTGTTGCAAGGTACACGAGTTGTCTGGAGCTTGGATTTTTCAAACGGATCTGCATCAAAATAAAGTTAAGTATTAATCCTCTTTTTTGATATAAAATAATTGTTTAATGCTAGAAAGAAATTAAATGATGTAATAAAATTAACCATTAACTATATAATCTATACTAATAAAGATAAAATGTCTGTCTGTGTGTCCGCCAAGAACGCAATAACCGATTGACGTAGAGATATGATTTATACCTCATCAGAAAGGCCTTGCATGGGGGAGAGTCATGGGCATATTTTTTTCGAGGATCTCTTATCGTTGATGAGCTATATTAAAAAATGTTTTAATTAAGCCCCCAAAAACGTATGCATGGTATTCTACAACAAAGTAGCGACAAAGGTCACACACACCAAGAAAGTTACATCTTTATACTAATAAAGATGAAATGTCTGTCTGTGTGTCGATCTAACCAACATGATTTATACCTCATCGGAAAGGTCTTGCATTGGGTAGTGTTATGGGCATTTTTTTTGGGGGGATCTCCTATCGTGATCTAAACAAACTCATCACACATGTACAGACTCCAACAAGGAGTCCTCCAAACAAGAGTCCTTCCACAGGAGACTTACCATAGGAGTCCCCCCAACCAGGAGTCCTCCTACTGAGTCTTCCCAACAGGAGTCCTCCTACTGAGTCTTCCCACTGAGACCTCCCAACAGGATATGTGTGCAAATATGTGAACCAGGAATGCTAAAGAGTTCAATAGTACATTTTCTTAATCTTAAGAGATAAAAATGCCTAAGAGGCGAAGATCAAGCCTTTCAAGGACAAATAAAAATGCCACTCGAAAGAGAGAAGGCCGATTAAATGAAGCTGGTTGCAAGCATAGCTGCAACATGTACAGCTAGTAATATTACAATCAGGCTGCACTGCATTTCCAATGTGTACATTTAGAATAATGCAACTACAGCTTGCATTTATACACCGCCTATAGTGTGTGAATTATACACCACCTAGAGTGTGGCCAGTTTGAAATCCACCTGGGTAGGGTAAGTACATTCAATTATCCTTCTGCTATCTTGTCCTCCCTTCCCTCCCAGTCTCTGGCACATAAGCCATGACCGCCATCCCACCTCTCCCCCTACCCACTCTGCACTGTTGCCCACAAGCTGATGCTGTCCCACTGTGATCGCTCGCTCCCAGTCTCTGCATGCGCGTTTTGTCCGCCACCCCAACCCAAGCTGCTCCCCCTGGAAATTCTCCTCCTCCTCAATCCACTATTCCCACTCTGTCCTTCTCTCCCACCACCCTCCCCGGCTTCTCACTCCTGGACACCACCATTACCTCCCTTTGCCTACAAACTGGGCATCCTCCGCTAGGCCAATCGTGACTCTCAGGGTTGGTTGTTCCAGAGCAACCACTCCAACTGTCCTCTCCCTCCCAACTTCACCTTGCACCACACCCTTCGCCCAAACCAACGTGGCGGAGGGGTGGCCCTCATCTTCCAAGCTTCCCTCGGTCTATCCCCTTATTCCTCTGGCTACTTCTCCTCATTTGAGCACCTCACCCTCCACCATCCCTCCTCTCTCCCATTCAAAATTCTCCTGGTTTACCGCCCCCAAAAACCTCCTGGCTACTTCCTCTCCAATATCTCTGCTCTCTTCTCCTCCCTGTTCCTCTGATCAGAATGCCTGCTCATAATGGGAGACTTCAACTTCCACCTAAACTCCCCTGGCACCACCTCCTCACCTCCCTAAACCTCACCCTCCACATCAACTTGCTGACCCACAACCATGACCACCCCCTCAACCTCGTCGTCACACATGACATTTCCGACCTGTGCATCTCAGACCACTTCTTCATCTCCTTTTCCACTCGCATCCCTCTCTCCTCCATCAAGCCCTCAAGTATACATTTCCGCCCATTTTGAGACCCTCACAAAGGCCCTCCCATACTCTGATCTCCTATCCCTCTGGCCTTCCTTCCACCCCCAGTGACCCTGAAGCAGCCATCAAGCTGCTCCATGATCGCCTCTCTTCCACCTTCAACTCCCTTGTCCCCCTGAAATCCAGGACCGTCTACAAACCCACCTGCTCTCCCTGGTACAGCAGCCAGCTCCGCTCCCTAAAATCCCAAACCCAACTGCTCAAGCGCAGGTGGCAGAAAATCATCCTCCCGGTTCACCACCAGCTGTAGCTGGAACATCTTCACACCTACCGCCGCTCCCTGTCGCAAGCAATACTCAAACATCATACTGGAGGCCAGCAATAACTCCAAAATCCTATTCTCCACCACCCACTACCTCCTCCGTGTGCCCCCTCAAGCAACCTCAATCATCACATCTAACGCCAAGTGCGAAGAGGTCATGGACTTCCTTACCTCTAAAATTGAAAACATCCACCTGGCAGCTTCATCCTTCTGCCCCATGTCGCCTACCACTACAGCCATTCCGTCTCCCTCACCCACTCCACCCTCAGCTCCTACCACAGCCCCCATCCCACATTCATTGGTCCCCATCGCTCCTTCCTCCCTCTCATCTACCATCACCACAATGAAACCCACCACCTGCTGCCTCGACCCCATCCCCATGCAACTGCTGATCAACCAGCTCCCCCTCCTCTCCCACTGCTGGCAGACACTATAACCAGTCTCTACTGGGTCCGGCCTCCTTCGTATCCCCCGAATCCTCCGCTCAACAATCGGCGGCCGTGCCTTCAGCCACTACGCCAAAACTTTGGAACTCCCTACCTCAACCCCTTCGCTTCGCACCCTCATTTCCCATCTTCAGGTCGTGCCTGAAGACCTCCCTCTTCGACCGCACCTACTGTCACCTTCCTCCTCCCCTGGCTCAGCCTCGGGCTCCTCCATTGTTAAGTGCTCTGAGACGCAGCCCGACATGGAGGGTGCTATATAAATGCAAGTTGTTGTTGTTGTGAAATAAAATGTCTATAAGTACTTAACAAAATAAAAAGAATTAAAAATAAAATGATCGTTGTTATACAAGCAAACGCAGTGGTTAATTTGCAGCAGCAACGACCCATAAATGACTGAAATAAGTAGTCAATTAATTTAAATTTGATGAGCAATTTGCATAATAATGCAGGATGCAAGTGATCATTTGGCCAGAATTTAATAGAAATTCTTTCCTGCATATGAATTTTAGCCTGCTTATATAAATTAAAGCCTCCTCTGATTGCGACACATAATACTGGTAGAATAATACATGCCAACTTGGAATTTGCAGCATGATTAAACTTAAATGGATTTACCCCCAATAATTGGCTCAATTCGTATTTTTAGGGTCCTGGCACAAACATTTTAATACTTTGTTCAGCCTACTTAAAATGGGCAAGTTTTCATTAATACTTTGGAAAATAGTCTTAAATCCTGGACTGCCATTTTCCACATAACAGGAACATGGTAAAAACAGGACAGCGCTGTCAATGTCATTTATTTTTTCAGCGTCTTAGTAGGTCGTCCTGGCATGAAAGGCGCTATATAAATGTACTTGTTGTTGTTGTTATTTACGGATATAGTAGGTATATGATAAACAATCCAGTCTTTCCTTAACTGAATGTTAGCAAAGGGCAAAAAAAAGCCAGGGGTTCGTTTTCAGACCTCATGTCTGATATTCTCTCAGCCAAAAGAATGCCTGAAAACAAAATAGCAGTCACAATTGCAAACTAGAAGTCACAATAAGCTAGGTTGTCCAATATCACACACACATTGGAAACACAATGCAGCCTGATTGTAACCTGACACAAAAGTTCTGTAATATGATTCTGAAAGAAGTCTTTTTCTCACCTGTTTAACAATGGTGGAATGCAGACTACAAGTAAACTCCAAAGACTTCTTAGGAACGTAATTGGGAAGGTTTTCATATAAGTAGACACACAGCATAAGCATCATGACCGGGTTTGGATCAGAAATGTCAGTAGCCTGATAAATTGGAACCAAAAGTTATAATATTTAAAATATAAAATTACATGGCATCCTCAATGCTTCTGTGTGAAATAAATTGGAAAAATAGTACTGAACAATCTACTCCAATATAAATATTCAATGAAGAAAACTTGTTTCAGTTCCAATGTAAAATATATTGTATGATTATCAATAAACAACTGGTCCTCAATCAGCATTACTTCAGTTTCTACTTCCCATCCTTTTCGACTGAGACAAATCATTTCCGCTCACACCCCATCACTTATTAGGAGTTACAAGTAATGATTACAAAACTCCTTACATTTGGTATAGAGCTTTTCATACCGGGAGGATATCCCAAAGCACTTCACAAGGTATACTGTTTAGTGCAGTGACTGTGTTTTGTGAGTGAAGGCGGCAGACAATTTGCACCCAGCAATATCCCATGAAGTGAATGGCTAATTTTATTTGGGAGATTATTGTCCAGGACACCAGGAGAAACTCCCTTCTCTTTTTGAATAGTGCCATGGAATATTTAAAGTCTACCTGAACAGGCATACTGAGCCTCGGTTTAACATCTCAACCGAAGAACAGCACATCTAACAATGCAGCGCACCCCAGCACTGAAGTAAGTATCAGCTCAAACAATATAAGTTCCAATTCCTGACATTAGAATTGACATAACATTCTGACCCAAAGGCGAGAGTGCTACCAACTGAGCATTACATCCACATAACATAACTGAGACTGACATACACAGAAGAAGGGTAAGAATTCAGTGATGATTCAGGATCCTCAGTTTTTAGATTTTGGTTCTCCAATGCAACTTCTCTGCTTTCACCATTCCACCGATCTCCCCATCGTATACTGTATCATCTTTTTCCAACAGGGCTAGCTAGCCATCTCCAAATTCTTGCAAATGGTTCTCTTATCATTATGCCTCCACATAACAGTCAGTATAGCCTCGGGCCAAGGGTTCCTTTGACTTACTCTACCCTCTCATGTTTGTTGTTTAGTTTCTACTTGTCACTTTCCTGTAACAATGTTTAACTTACCTGTATATCAAAGTTGAGACCAATGGTATGAAAGGCATTGAGAAATACCAGACTGTTGTGCAAATACTGCTCAGGAGAAGATGGAAAAGTGTACATATTCACAAAGTGGGTTGAAATCTAAAAAAAGAGTAATACTTAAAATAACTGTTGTTGTCTATATCAGAATACCAACATTCCACAATTTCACAGTATTGGACGTATGCAAAGATGTTTCCAGAATGTAATAGCTATGAGGCGAAACATTTCCTAAGAAAAGAATCAAATAGTAATGCATTTACCAATTTTTCATAGCAAAAGCAAAATGCCTTCCACATCCATCAGGTCTATAACTAATTGCTGTAGCATCTTATTCTTGGCTACAATGGAAATTTGAATCCAATCCAAACTAATCTGTTATTTGCAGATTGGAGGTTGGAGCAGGATAGCTTTCATCTAGTAGCTGAGTTTCATAATAATTCATAATAATAATTTCATAATAATAATAATATTTGTTTCATAACAAATAATACCAGTATTCTTGTAAGATAAAACTATTGCTTTTAGAACCATACAGATGATACATGTGCTCCTTAGACAAATACTAACAGCATCTTCTTGTATGTTCTCTGACATTTTCTTATTCAGAGTATCAAATAACTCATCCACAATCATTAGCTTTATATCTTACTCATGTTTTGAACATTGGAATACTATCCTCCAGTCCTCAGTTACTGCACTAGTCTCTAAGGAGATCCTAACTATATTAACCAGGAATATTCAAGACCAGGAAAGAGCAGTGCTGTGTCTCTGAATGATCATTACTGTCCCTCAAAGTATTTACTTGTACATTCATATGGAATGATACATTTGAATTTATAAATCTTATCCAGACAATATTTTTAAACATTCTAACTTGATTGTTAAGTATTTTTGATACTTCTGTCGTGTACAGTTTTGTTTTAAGAGGTTATATTTGTCGTTTCACTTGTCATATTATAAATTCTATAAAACAAGATTAAAACAAAACCATTTTATCCAGCTAATTCTCCCTCAATGTCTATCAAAACAATAAAACCAAAATTTCAAGGAGGTTAGATGCAGTTGTTAGAAATACAATACTATCACCTACCATAGAGGGGCAATAATGAGCCAGAACGGCAGCCAGCACCAAACTATCCAAGAGATTTGCGTCAAAATTAATTACCCAGCGCATTGCTGGGATACCACCTATTTAAAAAGAAAATATAAAAAGTCACAAGCACAGGCCGGAAGCTGTTTTTGAAACAAACAGTATTAATTGTACATCGATACGGAATAGTTGGTCATAATGGCCTGTTTCTATGCTGTACCACTCTATATAACTCTATGCAACACAATTCTTGTTTTTACTCTAAGGGAATTTTAAAGCCTGAGGAAATTCTCATTACATTAAGATTATTTGAACCGTCATGTCATAATAAATTGTTGTGCTGCTGATTGTCCACAGATCTACTACAAAACAAACAAAATCTATTATGTAGCTTCCTGTGCTATATAAATGAAGGGCCATATAATAATAATAATAATCCTTGCATTTGATATAGCGCATTTTACGTCTTCTAGACATCCATAAGCGCTTCACAGAATATACTGTAAAGTGAATTGACTGTATATTTGTGGGCGAACGCGGCAGCCAATTGTGCACAGCAGTGTCCCACAAACAGTCGTGGATTGAAAATGACCAATTTATTATTGTTTTTTGTTTTGTAGGGATTATTATCAGGCATGTGGAGTAAGGAAACTTGCCCAAGGTTTCACCCTGCCTGGAATTGAACTCAGGTCTCTCGCTTGCAAAGCGAGTGCTCTAACCACTGAGCTACAGGACTCCTTATGTTCATGCAGTAGCAAGAATCTCTTTTGCCATATATATTACCTAATCAAAATGAACAGTTTCATTGCATCTTATGATATCTAAATATTTCAAGGAACAACCATTATCACCTCCCTTTGAAGAAACCTTCCCATGACCCAACACAGCTATCCAACTACTAGCCCATCTCCCACCTCCCTTTTCTGTCCAAGGTCCTTGAGAGAGAGATTTTCTTCCAGCTTCGCTCTTTCCTCTCCTCCCACTCCCTCCTTGAGCCCCTCCAATCGGGTTTCCGTGCTGCCCACAGCGCGGAAGCTGCTCTCGTCAAGGTCACAAATGACATCCTGATCATGTGTGACCAGGGCTCCCTCTGCCTCCTCGTCCTCCTCGACCTCTCTGCCGTTTTTGACACTGTGGACCATTCAATCCTCTTCCACCACCTCTCCTCCCACCTCAACCTCCAAGGATCTGTCCTTGACTGGTTCAGGTCCTACCTTTCACACCGCCTCCACTTCGTCTCAACTAACAGCTTTTCCTCCAGCTCCCGCACCGTCTCGTGCGTCATTCCTCAGGGCTCTGTCCTCAGTCCCCTCCTCTTCACCCTCTACATGCTCCCCCTTGGTGACATCATCCGCAGACATGGGGTAAATTTCCACACGTATGTGGATGACACCCAACTCTACCTCTCTGCCTCCTCCCTCAACTCCAGGGCTACTGGCGTCCTGACCCACTGCCTGTCCGACATCAAGTTCCAGATGAGGGACAACTTTCTCCAACTCAACGTCAGCAAGTCCGAGGCTCTCTTGATCGGCTCAAGCCAGCGTCTCCACATCAGCTTCTACGGCTGCACACTCATCCTCACTAAACCAGTCAGGAACCTGGGTGTCTTATTTGACCCTGAACTGTCCTTTCTCCCCCACATCCGCGCCATGATCCACACTGCCTACCACCACCTCCGCAACATTGCCAGACTCCGCCACTGCCTCACCCCTCAGGCTGCCGAAACCCTCACCCACGCATTCGTCACATCAAGGCTCGATTATGGAAATTCCCTCCTCATCGGGCTTCCCAATTCTTCCCTTCACACTGTAGATCATCCAAAACTCTGCAGCTCATGTACTCTCGCGCACCAGGCTCCGTGACCCCATCACTCCCACCCTCGCCCGACTCCACTGGCTCCCCATCCCCCAGAGGATCGAATTCAAGATCCTCAACCTCACTTTCAAGGCCATCCATGGCCTTGCCCCCTCCTACCTCTCTGACTTGCTAACTCCCTGCCAACCTACCCACTCCCTCCGATCAGCGCGCTCCGGCCTGCTCCATGTCTCCCGCCCGATCCGCCCTACCGTCGGTGGCCGAGCTTTCAGCCTTTCTGCCCCATACTCTGGAACTCCATCCCACAGTCACTTCGCCTAGCTTCCTCCCTTGCTTCCTTCAAGGCCAGTCTCAAGACCCTCCTCTTCAATCGTGCCTTCGGTCGCCCTCCCACCTCTCTGCCTTCCCTCACCCCTACCACACCCCTCCTCCATGCTCGGGTCCTGTACCCTGACTGTCCAGTGCCTTGGGATGTCCTCCTGACGTGAAAGGCGCTCTATAAATTTAATTTTGTTGTTGTGTTATGGCAATAACTGTCAAGTGAGGTGATCACGTCTTCAAGACTTCTCAAAGGTTTTCTTGCTCCTATTAGTGACTGTTCTTCACTAATACAGTAAACTCTTGATAATTCGTCACTCCAGAGAAAAGAGCTCAGTGACAAGTTATCGAGAATTAGGTTCTTCTGGGCCACAAGTGGATGCTGTGGATCATGCAAGAACTCTGAGAATTTGGGTAGGCATGATCAGATGCATTGCAGAAGTCTCTGGTCTATTGGAGTGCCGCCCCAAGGTCTCCTGCCCTATCCTGTTTCAAAGATCTCTGGTCTATCCTGTCACAAGATATGGGAAGAGGTGGGGCGGAGGCCCTCCAATAGACTAGAGGCTTTTGTGATACATCGGAGCATGCTTGCTCAACCTCCACTGAGCTCTCTACCAGTGACAGGATAGGGTGAGAGGCCGCTGCAATGCAGGACAACATCCTGTAGAAAAAGTTAGCCAATCAATTTTACATTGTAAGTACTTACAAGAATTTCTGGATGCAAAAGTTACATGTTAAGCCGAGTGACAAATAAAGGATAATCTCTTATTAACATTCTGCAAGGGAAGCAGTCGGGATATTGACAGCATGGCGACTAAAGTGGTAATAACCAGTTAATCCAGAGTCAAGTTATATATGTTTAACATACAGATTCAATATTCAAGTATAAACTGTAGTATAAATCCAAGTTTAGGAGCATTGATTCAGTTCCAAACCCAAACCCATTACTTCTCAGTGACAGAATAGAATCAATGTTATTAGCTGTAATATAAATTGTGCTCTATTGCAACTGATTTCAATAAAACTTATTGGGAATTATTTGCTGATTGCTTGTAAATTTACAGACCTTGATGGATTAAATATATAATGGGGGAAAAGCCAACAAGGAAGAAGGGAAACAAGATGGGCAGTCTGCCTGAATGTTCTCATAACCTTCCAGGAACTGGTTCAGAATGGCATAGTACATTGGCTCAAAGGATGATGCAATTGGGAAGAAAATAACTTACGAAAACAGAGACAATCCTCTCTGCACAAGCATAACACACTTTAAACATTAAAGAATAGTAATGTTTGATAACTGAATGATTGAAACATAGGAGTTCAACAATGCACTTTTAGTCTGCTAAAGTTTCACAAATGCTTAATTTTACTGTTTCAAACAGACTGCACAGATCAAGGTTCCTTTTTGCCTCACTAATAAAACTGTGAGCATGCATTTTTTATTTTGATAAACTGACTCACAAATATTCTATTTATACTTAACCTAATTTTTACATCAAATTAGAATTAAAATATAATACAATTAAAACAAACAAAATCCTTACCAAAATTGAGACTACTGAAGATAATATGAATCATAGAGACAGATATAGTTTGAGTATCCAACTCTAACAGAGAATCCCTTAATGATACACCAGATTATTACCTGGGTTTGGTTATGATGAGAGGCTGTAAAACATTATATAATAACCCTTGCATATGATATTGCGCCGAATCACAGTCGTCAATACATCTCAAACCGCTTCACAGAATATATTTCTGAGAGCTGAGGAAGTTAACTGAGGTGTTTAAAATAATGAATTGGATTCATAAATTAGATGTGGAATGATTCATCTCTCTAGTGAAAGGATCCTAAACAATATCTTAACATTAGAGCTAAACAAGTAAAAAAATAAATTAGAAAACATTTCATACACAAGATTATGAAAACATGGATTGCACTTCTCCAGAAGGTCACTGATGCATAAAGCCTTCCAAGTTAGAGTGAACAGTCCAATAACTTTTTCATTGCTACAACCAATGCAATGTGGAACACAAGTGATAATAACACAAAGTGATAATAATCCCTCAAGAAAATAAAATAATAAATTGGTCACTTCAAACCACGACTGTTTGTGGACACTGCTGTGCGCAATTGGCTGCCGCATTTCGCCCTCAAATATACAGTCAATTCACTTTGCAGTATATTCTGTGAAGCGCTTTGAGATGTCTGGAAGACGTGAAAAGCACTATATCAAATGCGAGGTTTATTATTATTATTAAATCAAGTTTGTGCTCCATCTTCCATACAGTACTGCTGGTAGCAATTTACATTTGGTTCCAACAAGACACATGACACATTTTTTATACAGGCACGGAGATTCAGATTGCCTCCATTTCCTTTTCAGTGAGAGTGTGCATAACTACAATACATTAATTCCAAACCTAATACAACGTTAGTAAAATATAATTAACACAGATTTTAAATTGCTACCTGTATTGTCTGGTACTTAACGATTTCTTTTTACCAATAATATGATTCTTATAAACTAAAATTCTAACATCCTGATTTGTATTTTTAGATTCTTTCTACTCATGCATACCAATACTTCAACATGTCAAATAAGGAGTCTTACATTTTGGAGCAATTTTCTCTTTTACCTTTTTGGCAGTCTTTCCATACATGATGTCTCATGTTTTCATAATGAATGTTGAGCCAAGTTAGGAGGCAGCGCTCAGGCGCGGAATAAATATTGCTAGCAAGAGAGTCAGGATTAATTTTTGGAATACTATCCATGTATTTTGCATAGCTAAAGGTTTTGCTTATATCCTTTTGATTTATTCGTGAAAGAACCGAAACCTAGGAAACCAAACAAATTAATTAACCATCAATTTTTCAATTTTACACAAGTGTAAATTGTGTTTACATTTCTAGATTTAAACACAAAACACAAATGATATACATATTATAGTACAATATTTCAGAATGTTCATGCATCAGGGGTCTAATTTAATAAGTTTACGTCAGCTGGACTAATCCTTATGCAATCATTTAAACTGCATAGAAAACAAAAGTGATAGATGTAGCTGGGTGGAGAAGTAGGTTTGCAGATAATCTTTTCACCTCATTAGTTTTGAAACCAGCTCAGGTGAAATGAAAATTCTCGCTCTTTCTGGTGAGTGTTTAGATTCTATAGGAAATTAATTTATTGCTCAGTATCAATTCACTTTCCAGAGGGTGCAGATCAACCCCACAAAACTGCCGACAATTCAACAACATTAATGGATTTATGGTAAATCCTTCATGTAGAATAATGTCTCAGAACACATTATAAACTGTCCTGTTACCCAGCAGAGTGTGTGGATGAGGGGTGAGGAGGGAAGGGGACAGTAGACACGTAGGAGAGATACGATTTTAGGCGGCTTTTTGAACATAAAGGGGTGAAATGGGGGGTTGATGGAGGAAGTTCCAGAAGGTGGGGATCATGAAGGTTTTGGTACAGCAAAGGGTGTAGCAGGCCCAAGTTTGCTTAGGCTCCATGACCCTATCACTCCCATCCTTGCCCAACTCCACTGGCTTCCCATCACACAGAGGATACAGTTCAAGATCCTGGTCCACTCCTTCAAAGCCCTACACAGTCTTGCTCCTCCCTACCTCTCCGACCTCCTAACCTTGGGGCCTTGTTTGTCCCTCAACTATCCTTTCTACCCCACATTTGCGCCATGACCCGTTCTGCTTTCCTCCACCTCCGCAACATCGCCCAGGTCTGACACTGTCTCACACCGCAGGCCGCCCAAACCCTCATACATGCCTTCATTACATCGAGGCTTGACAATGTAAACTCACTGCTTGTTGGCCACCCGACCTCCTCCCACCACAGGCTGCAGATCATCCAGAACTCTGCAGCCCGTGTCCTCTCCCGCACTAGGCTTTGCGACCCTATCAACCCCAGCCATGCCCAACCCCACTGGTTTCCCATCACACAGAGGATACGATTCAAGATCCTAGTCACCTTCAAAGCCCTCCACGGTCTTGCTCACCCCTACCTCTCCAACCTGCTAAACCCCTACCACCCTGTTCGCTCGCTCCACTCAGCGGGTTCCAGCCTGCTTCACGTCCCCCACCTTGCTCGCCCCACTATTTGCAGGCGGGCCTTCTGCCACTCTGCACCCATCCTTTGGAACTCCATCCCGCAGTCCCTCCATCTCGCCCCCTCCCTCACTACATTCAAGACCCATCTCAAGACCCTCCTCTTCGACCGTGCTTTCAATCTCCCTGCCTCCCCCCCTGCCCTCCAGCCTCCCCCACCCCGACCCCCAACTCTGGTCCGTAACTGTCTGTCCAGCACCTTGGGATGTCCTCCTGACGTGTAAGGTGCTATACAAATGTAATTTTGTTGTTGTTGTTGCCTAGTTGGGATTGGGGATGAGCAGAAGAGTGAGGCTGTAGAAAATCTCAGAGGTGAGGAGGTACAAGGGAGTGAACAGATGTATAGATCAAAGTGAAGATCTTAAAGTCAATCCATTTGGCCATGACTGTTGTAGATGGTTACATTTAGTAAACAAATAACATCTCGACCTTTTGTTGTCTGGATCCATTAGAGATAGTGAGACAGTGGATCCTGGTTAGGATGGCGGGATGGGCTCTTCTTACATATAACAATTAAAAATTCTGAACACATTTTACCTTATAAATTTGTAGCAATACATCAGTCCATGCACGTTTGCTTGCAGACTCAAACAAATCCTTATCCAGGTCAAGAATTTCAGCTTTTTCTGATCTCTGTAGACAACAAGAGGTATGGATTTTATCAGGTATTCACTATTATTTTGTTTACTAAATGTAACCACAACAGTCCATAAAATCAAAATTGATGGCCAGAGACCCAATTGTTACTACCTTTTTTTTAATGAATGATGAATCTTAAATGCGCAGGAATTTCAACTCTTCACTGTGAAACATAAATTTTCTTTTCCATAAGTGAGTCACAATTAGCTTCACGAATGGAACTAAAACTATTTTTTGTAAAGGTATATCAGTTATAGTCAGAAACAAAATATATTGCAGTATATTTTTAGCTTTGGGAATAATGAGTTACACAGAGAAAAACAAGATAAATTCATTTTCTAATTTTAGTTTCTTAACATCAAGAATACTGAAATGATGATATCATTATTAATAATAATAATAATCCTTATATTTAGTACAGCATCTTTCATGTCAGGAGCATAGTGCTTCACACCATAGAATGTCTCTGTGTTTTGTGGGTAAAATTAAGTACTATGCTCACTATCACCAGCCTGTCTCCACTGAACCTTACAAGTTCTAAAAAAAATCTATGACGGATACTGCTAAGTTGACAATATAGTTGACAATAAAGTTACATACCTGCAACTGATTCCATTGTGTGAACTCTTCAATGTCAAACAATAACTCAGGTCTTACATGTGCAAGCGAAGCACCTTGTTCTCTGCAAAATAATAAACAAACACTGAAGTTATTCTGCATTCATTTTCCTTATCTTGTGGACAAGACCCTAAAATGATAAACACAGAATTCTTATTTGACAGATGTGTTTGATTTGATGTAACTCTTTATCTACTATCCTCTAAGAGGGAGGGGGGATGGGGGAAGGCAATAGGGATCTCCTCAGTTCTCATCTGGCTCTAAAACAATGGAAATGGAATATCAAAATTGAGCCGATTCTCTGTGGCCTTGTAGTCGAGTTCCTGAGCCAGACAGCACTCCAAGACATCATTGTAGCCTGGCTTGTCAGCAGAATTTAGATGTGCAGCTTTGTCCATTTATGATCGCATTCTGCATCCTATTCCCAAGATAGTTTTATATCAAACTAACAAAAGTAAAATGCATTTACTTACTCTAAATAGGTTAATAACGTAGAATGCAGCCAATGTAAGCCCTTTACATGGTCCACTGGGTCCCTGGGCAACTGATGCTTTGAAATTATTGGCAATATCTGTCCACTTAAATGGCTCAGAGCATCATAAATGGTCATTCTTTCTGTGGCAAGCTCCCTGCTGAAGTTAGAAGAAATTTGCATTCAGATGTCCAGTTAAAATGATTTTTGCTTCTTTCACTGAAACAAATAATTTTACATTTTTAATCTTTTCCATATAGACATTTTGTTGGGGATTTATAACATACTTAAACTATCAAGATGCCTTGAAGTTATGAGACTTGCTTCACAGAAATTACCGTTCCTCTTGGTGTTGTCCAATTATCCATATGTTCACAACATAACAATGGAGACAGCCGCAGGATATCAAATATACATTGGAAAATTCAGGTGAGGTCAGGTTGTCCAATGGATTGTTAGCCCAGTCGCTCTTCTTTAATGTTTCAGTACAAATACTGAGAATATTTATCCCAATTTTTTTTAAATTGAAGAACAAAGCCAGAATTATATAAATCATGTTATAGAAATCATAATTCTCTGAATTTATTTTTCTGCATTTACCTTCTCAATGAATATGGAATTGAAATGGAATGCATTCCTTTAGACCAGCCAAAAAGACTGAACCAATTCTGTACAGCAGTTAGAACCCTTTCACAAAAAGGTACTTCTTCGTTATCATCAGGGAAAGTCAGCACTCCCATTCTTTTATTTTTCTCCCAAATCTGTGAAGTTCCGTCACCTGCCTCATCACTATTACTTTCTATTTCCCTACTTTCACTCTCAGAAGATCCTGCAATAAAAAAAGGACAAACACTTTAATGTAAATACAACAAGCAAATCTGAGGTAATGTTTATGAAACAAAACCTTTTGTAGTAATAGCTGGAACTACAACGTGACCAACATGTCATGATAACTACCCTATTATCTAAAAATATATATATAATTTCTTTAAGACTTACCATTGTAATGGTATCACGACTTGTTGGTCACCATGTATAAATGCTGTTTGATTGATATTCATGAAACACTAAATTTGAATGTGCAAAACATTTATTAAAATTGTTTTTCCCAAATAGACTAGCTTTCAATTTGTACAAAAAGACACCGGTTGCTTTCTTAATAGACTAGCACTGTTTACAACAATTTTCATTGCACACCCTCCTGACATGAAAGATGAGGATTATTACTAATATCATAAGGTTGTTTGTTTAAATTCCATGCCAGAATTGAGTTTATAGTTAGGCTAACATTACAGTGTGGTACAATGGGAGTGCTGAATTGGCGGAGGTACTGAGGTTCTGACTGCCTCTTTGTGTGTGATTTCAGTGTAATTGGTGCAGAATGAACAATACCTGAAAACGACCCATCATTTAATGTGAAAGCAGTAAATGAGGTACTCGAAGTATTGAGTGAGGAATTTTCTGTGACACCATAGGTTTGCAGAAAAATTTTTGCATTGCTATTTCCATCATCATAATCTTTAAAAAAAAGACAAACCATTACTAGCAATAACCTGGACCAATAGAAACGTGCGGCCACACCATTTCCACATTTCCCTCTATAACGTCCCCCATCCGTTTTTACAAAAGAGTGAGATAATGGGTAGAGCAATTAAAAGGAATAACTATAGAAAACACAACTTAATTTAGAGAACTTAATTCACCAGGCCATAATGGCATGCATCCGAAAGGGAAGTCAGAGAGGAAAGAGAAAAGACTCTAACCACACCTTTTCAATATTAAACAAAAATGTGGCAGCATGGATAGAACATTTTGTGTTCGTAACTAATTTTGTTTTGATTTTCATCTTTAATTGTTATTGCCATTCTTCATTATGCATATATTGATATCTGTTATATAAAGCTGATTTTTTTAAAATAGTGCATGATATACGCAAAGAAAGGAGAAAAAAATCATCAGTACCACTCCTGACTACAATTAACCGATCCTTCCTTTAATATGTTTGGACATTAGGTGAAAACAGGATCAGGCTTGGTTGATATGTCCTCTACATTCAAATACTAGAGAAACTGTGCCACAGTAGAATGCACTCACAAAAGGAGGAGGGAAAAAGAATAGGGATTTTGTTTATGTAAAATATATATACACACACATATAGTGCCAAAAACATGAGGAATCAACATGCGGCATGCCTCCTAATGAAACACAGAACATCATGACATCTTAAAGATATGTAGCTCAGGGGGCTTTCTCCCTCAGCAAAATGGAATTTCTATTCATATGAGAGCCCACTTACCAGTTTTGATAATGATATTTTGGTCTTTGTGATTTAAACCAATGTATGAATACACAGTCAACAGACAATTATCTGCAGTTGCAGAAACTGGCAGCTTGAACCTGCATAGGAGGAATGGTAACATTAGGGCTTAAATGAAAAATTATGCTTCTCATAATAATAATAATCCTTGCATTTGATATAGTGCTTTCCACATCTTCTAGACGTCTCAAAGCGCTTCACAGAATATACTGTAAAGTGAATTGACTGTATATTTGTGGGTGAAATGCGGCAGCCAAATTGCACACAGCAGTGTCCCACAAACAGTCATGGATTGAAGTGACCAATTTATTATTGGGTTTTTTTCTTGATGGATCATTATTCTGATACATTAGTCATACTGCACCTAATATTTATACATTATATAACAATGTTAATTTGTTTGAAAAATCTGGGAATATACAAACACACACAAATACACACCCACACTCATAAAATGCAATCTTAAGCAAAACAGAAGGATCCATACTTTTGCAAAATTGTCCAACAATTTTATGATTTTACAAGAAAACCATATCTTAAATGGTATTGCCTGTCCCAAACATGCTCACAATTATGACAATAAATTGGACTTTGAAAACGTTTATGGTTAGGACCCCAGAATAATAGATAGGATATGGTAGAACTATAAAATTGATATTTTGCTGGTTTTAACACTGAAGAAGAAGCATTATGATAGCAGAGATTGAACGGGAGAGATTTATAAGAATTAATATGAACAGGACAATTGTACAAGGTACACATTGGAATGTGAAAACAACAAAATTTCCAGGTCCGACAGTTTCCATACCCATGGTCATAAATTAGAAATGTGTTCGTTGAAACCTTTCAAAGCTCTCTGATGTCAGATGTAATACCAGAAGATTGCAAGGCAGCAAAATGATACTATTCTTTAAAAAGTAAGGAAGGGACAAAGTAAATAACCAGGCAAATAAGTTTTAACATCAGAGATGGATTCCAAGAGTTTGAGAAAGTGCATGGTGGTGGTGTGGGGAGGTCCCAAAGTGCTCCTGTTCAAAATAGTATGTGCAAACACTAAACTGAATGACAACAAATTAAGATAAAGACACAGAAAAGTTTTTTTATTTTCTAACAGATTATTTATCTACTTGATTAACTGCATTAAAATCTAGCAACTCTTTCACAAACTAACAATCTTAATGTGTGCACATTCATTTAATAAGGATAAAAAAAAGAAACATTTCTTACCTGTTATTTTTCTGATCAATGAAAATGACATTCATAGACAATGAGATTGGTTTGAATGAACAGAAGGTAATAATGCAAGTTATGCTTGTATTCTTCTCACTCAATACCTCAAGACCATCTGGGAACTGGAATGATAGTAGCTTAACTCTCATCTCATCCCCCATTTCAATATCTGGGATTTCAACTTCAAGGATGCATTCTCTGGAACTAAATCAAAAAAATATTCTCCCAACTCAATGCATTAAATAGTTTAACTGCCTAATTTGCAGCAAAGCAGGATCAGAATGATCAATAGATATGTCAGAACTTCATTTCCTGAATTTATAAATCTTAAATCTCATTATAACCTGAGGGCATGGATGATTAAAAATATTCTACCCCATCGCAATATAGCATGGAATACTGCTGGCTAAACAGAAGCTGTTTCGTAAAGTCAAAATCACTTTCTTATGCATTAGAGTATTAGAGGATACAGAATTGATGGCAATGATCCATTGATCAGCAGATTCTTAACATCACATCCTGATCTATAGTTCACTGAAGAGTAGGAGTGTCAGACAAAAACACAACTTCAGCTCTGCACCTCCAACTGGTGGAACCATCACACAATGGCAAGGAACATGTGTCTGAACTGTGGACAGGAAGATGGTGGCAATGCTTTCACGTATTTCCTGATGAGCCATGTTGCCTACCATCCCCCTAGTGAGGGCTCAACCCGTGTTTGTTGGATGTCATATGACCAACTAGTGACTATCCTCCTTGGGGGAGAAGTAAGTGGGGTCTTCTTGAACTGACTCCAAGGTGGCATGTTAGGCAATGGAACGTTGGAATCAAGCCCACTCTCTGTGACCGTCTTGTAATCCAGTTCCTGAGAAAGGTGGGTCCACAGGACTCCAGGGCACTGCTGATGACAGCACAAGCTCATCGGCAGGGCAGGATTTGGAGAGCAGACCAGTCATTGGGACAGTCACTTCCCACTCAGCTCTCATTATCCCTGCAAGCCAAAGCCCTAACAGGTGGTAGAGTGATCCTGGCTGGACAAGCAGCGGAAAAGCTTGCCAGGCAGTGCTCTCAATGGCAAACTATGTGTTTTTTTAGCTGGTTAGACTCCCAGCAGTGCCCCAATGCACACAATGGGGTTCCCAAGCCTTGGCTCTTGCCAATCTGTGCCTAATACTTTCCGGAATTAGATAAGCAGGATGTGCCCCTCCAAGGAGAGAGTTTGCATTCTATTTCAACAACTATCTCTGGAATTTCCATGTATAGGTGGGAGACACAGAACTTTCAGTTTGGTTTGCATACTCTTAAGCATGGTGATGGGTTTCTGCATGTTTCAGACAAAAAAAAAGGAAAATAGAGAGAGGCTGACCAAAAAAATAGAAAAATAGAGAGAGGCAAAAAGAGAAATAATGACATGGAGCAAGAGAGAGAATGGCAAAGAGAGTAGCACCAAGGGAGAGAGGAGTATAACAAAAGAATGACAGTGAAAGTGGTGCAGTGTGAGGAAGAGAGATAGAAAAAGAAAGAAGGGCACAGAGAGATAGACAGAGTAATATTACTATATTACTAGTAATATTTATGAACAAAAATATCATCAATTAGATTCCATATTTAACTTATATTTCCATGTCAAATCATTTAAATCAACATTTCAAAATCAAAATTACACTAATGAGGTTCTCTTGATGTTTACAAAGTACATAATTATAATGTACTGATATTTGAACATTTTGTACATTATGTAAATAGGAGTAATACCAAAATCCAAACCTTGCGTAGTGGATGGGAGTAATTTGGACAATTGCTGTAATTTTCATGTTTAGGGGAACTGGATTCAACACCAAAATAGGAGGATCGAAGATCAGCTCTGGGGTATGTATAGTGCCTGATACAGTAATTGTTCTGAATGGATAGGTTTTCTCTTCATTGATAAACATAGGTATCTTACTTATGTATTCGCCAGGACACTCTGAAAAATATGCCAGCACAAGAATCACCTTTCCACATAATATAAGTACAATTCATTGGGAGATTCTAAACTGTAAACAAGCAAATGAAGTTCACATACTCAAATTTTATAGAACCATTTGCCTGACCTCAATAAGTAACACTGATGGAATCAATCGTTAGAAGCAAAATGGAAGATTATTGATATGAAAATAACCAAATAAATGGCAGCTTAAACTGTTCCTGAAATGGATAGGTTTTGTCCAACCAACCTCGTAGACTTTTGAAAAATTCACAACCTACATTTACAGTATCAAGCTATACAAGCTACATACAAAGCAAACAGATAAGGAAGTACCAGGAAATGAATGGATTTTTAGGTGTGTAGGACCTTGAAATCGACCCCTGGGAGCCGAGTAGCCAGTGGAGACTGGTGAGCACTGGAATGAAGAATGTGCAGTATTTTGTGTGGGTGAGAATCGGCAAGGAGTTTTGGATAAGTTGCAGCTTGTGAATTGTGGAGCAAGGCAGACCAGCGAGGATTAGGTTGAAAAAATCATGATGTAAAAGTAGGTGTGGGTAAGTGTTTCAGCAGCATTGGGTGTGAGATAGGGATGGAGGTGCATGAAAAGATTATACCAAGGGTTAGATATGGACATAGATTGGCAACTTTTTCCAGGAAAGGAAAAATCAAACTTTATATATGGTTGAGATGGTTATTAAATGTACTGTAAAAACCTACTTGGGCAGAAGCAGATAGTCATGCAATGTCCTTGGCCTGGTTGAAGACTCCCATTGTGCTGATGGAATCTGAAAATACCTTCTTCAAGGGCCTCATCGTTTTGACTGTCTAAATCTAACATCCACTGGACAATTTTGTTAGATGTGTTTTTTATTGTAATTCTCTAAGCAATTCAAAAACAAAACAAAATAAGAATTAAAGCAGGATAACAAATATATACACTGTAGTTAACTGACAATTTCTAGATTATTTTGTAAATAAATACTGCTTTGGGATTAATAATTGTAAAATAATTAACATACACCATGATAAACATGCTTCACAATATGGTTAAATTACTTGCTTAAAAGTTTTAATGTACTGGACAACAATAAGAAACATTAGCTTCTCTGAAACTAATATGATTCTTCATACTGATTTTTCTACATGATTTAAAACATCAGCCTTTAAAAATTAATCTGTCACTTTATCAAGAAAGACATTCCATATATTGCACCTCTACAAATGGCTTTGCTCCCAAAACTCCAAAGTCATTGTATCCGGGAAGATAAGAGAATTCCACCTTGGAAGCTGACATTTCCAGTGGTGACCTAAGTGCTGAAAAATAAATATAACTGTAACAACAACAACAAAATTACATTTGTATAGCGCTTTTCACATCGGGAGGACTTATGTATACATTACCAAATTTACTGTTGAAACACATAAACAAACCTTGTAACAGTGTTTCACAAATGTAACTTTGCAGATTGTAACATATTCTATTTTGTCCCAAGCAATATGCCTCTCATAAATGGTCAAAATTTCAAAATCTTAAAGAGGTGAAAATTATTGTCATCCAAAACACATTCCATTGCTTATTTAATGGATTGGAGTAAAATGTGTTTGGAAATATCCTTCAACTTCTGAACAATTGTTGCAAAAAAGACTAGGTAATGCTGGAAGTTGTTATGAGGTGAAGCAATATTAAGAGGCCTCAATGCTAGATCCAAAAAACAGCATGAATCTTCAAGAATCTCTTTGGTCCCTACCACTATCTTACTGGACTGCCACGCTATTAGGCATTTCTGCATTGTTGCATGGAATACCTGAGTAACTCAGTAATATCAGCATAACTTAGTAATGAACCAAATAATATTCTGTGCAATGACCCAAAAGCAAGTGCAGAAGACTGAAAAATTCCTGACTTTTAATTTCCACATGCAAAGTGCCAGACAGAACCTAGGTACCTCCAACAAGGCAGCACTCCACTTGTACCACACTGTGATGCTTTAAATCTAATGATAAATTAAAATCTCAGCATAGAGTCTGAACAAACACCTTATGATCCAGAAAAAATAAAGCCAATCCATTACGAAAAGGATGAAGAAGGATTTATAATACCGTGATAATATCATCCTCCCGACTTAAAAGGCGCTATATCAAACTCGAAGATTATTATTATCAGCTGCAGATGAATAGCTTGACAAAACTCAAACCGTAATCCAGCATGTCTCACGCCTTCCAGTGAAAAGGGGAGAAAAGTGGCACAAAAAATCTTCTTTGTTAAAAACATTTAACTTTTTTTTGGTTTTACAAAATAATATTTTACAGTACATAACAGCATTTACTCTTGGTTTTAAACCTACCTATGGCTTGTACTCTTCGAGAAGGAGTAGGCTGGTTCAATATCTGCACCCGAGGGCAGAGTAGAAATTTGTCATCATGTGGACTACATGGTACAGAACTCGGAGGAGGAGAAGGTGAAGCAGAGTTGTTGATGATAATTGGCAGATTAAAATTATAGGATGCCAACTAAAAGCAAATAGTTTAGGTTTAATTGCCAAATATAACAAAATAAATATTTCTAAATAGTTTACTTCTTTTTTAAAGAAAACTTTAGTTGAATTATGATTGTATTGAGTGGAATATTATTTACCTCTCAATATTCTCGAAAGAAACTAAAACATAAAAACAAGTTAGATTACTTCATTCTTTGTCTAATAATATTTGTGTAGTGCTCAAAGAATTTTGAAATTAAAATAATCTATGAATGCTAGCATGGAAGAAAAAACCCCTAATACATGAAAATCATTTCTTTTATCTATTTTACCATATAAAATACCTATTTTTATATGTAAACAAAGTGAGGTAGGATTTCTCCAGAGCTATATTTAAGTACACACAATGTGGAAAGTTAAGGCATAGTATAAAAAGTAAATTAGAGGCATAGATAGAACGGTGGCTGAAAGATAGAAAGCAAAAAATAGGGTCAAATGTATATTTCTCCAATGTATGCAGGTAATGGCTTGTCCCACGAATCTGAGCTGGGTACTCTTTTTGTTTTCCTTTTATGTTTATAGTTTGGAAATAGGGGAAATAATGTCTAAATTTGCTGATGATATCAAAAATGTGCAATTGTCTCACAATTTCTTAAACACATGTACAAATAAAAATTTTAAATTTCCTATTTAACCCCAATAACAAATAAGAGGGTATAGGAAACTGGGAAGAATGTAGGAAACAGCAAGAGTTAGGCTCAGTTGGTATGATTCATGCACCTGTGTCAGAAGGGTGTGAGTTCAAATCCTGTACATAAGAATACAAGTACATAAGAAATGCTCGACAAAAAAAAGGCCAAGGTCAATCTAGTTAGCTTTCCATCTTCCTGGCGGTCGAGTGCACATATGTCTCAAACTACCTTTGTACTATATTGCATAATATATTAGGACTTTCACCGGGCTGACACTCCAATGCAGTATTAGAGCAGTGTTGCATAGTCGGAGTCCCATCTTTCAGATGAAATGTTAAACTGATACTGTGTCTTCAGCTGGACACTAAAGATTCCATGCACTATTTTATAAAAGGAGTTTCTCCCATTATCATAGCCAATATTTCTTCATGTAAAAAATTGGATGGTCTTTTGTGGCTATTTCTGTGTGCAAATTGTCTTTCACGCTTGCCTATAAATGTATTGTCACTACACTTAACAGAAAAGTTCTGCGAGGTGTTTCGACGTGATAAAGAATTATATCAATTGCAGGGATTATACCCGTTCAGCAGAGGTGGCCAAAGCAGTTTAACCACATGTGGTTGTTAGGAAGGAACCGGGGTGGATGTGGTGAGGATGAAGGGTAGATAGAATAGGGGAAAATGGAAAAAATACTTCATTAATAATAATGACTAATCATTGCATTTGATATAACGCTTGATCATGCCAGTGAGTTATTGCAAGGTGCATCACAGAATTATTACCGTGAAATGAAGTAACTATATTTTGTAGGCAAATGAGGCAGCCAATTTGTAAACAGTAATATTCCAGAAACAGCCATGGTGCAAAAGTTCATATAGGTGACAGATACAGTTTAAGGTTGAGAAATCTGAAGTACTGTCCTGCATTTTGGAAGAACAAAGAAAGAAGGAACACCACAAATCATAATGTTCTTGAAAGAGATTGAGAAATAAAGATCTAGAAGTTTAGATACCTAGATGTTTAAAAGCCAGAGTGCACATAGAAAAAGCCATAAAACTTATTGAGGGTTTTTATATATAGGGGTATTCAATATAAAAGCAAGGAAATTATTAAATTGATGCTTTGTTGTAACATGTTCAGTAGTCCATAATTGTGCAGAGTTAATAAGAGTGAATTTCACACAGGTTATTATAACATTGAATGCTTTGCCCCAAGTGGCTATTGAAGTTTATACCTTGACATTTAATTGTGATAGTTTACAATTTGAGGAGAAACAAAATAAACAAGTACGGAAAAAACCTGGAAATTGGGATAAGAGTATTTAGCTCTAGTGGAGGTGCTAACTCCAGTATAGGCTTGATGGACTAAACAACTGCTTTCTGTGCTGTAATTTATAACAACACTAATAATCCTTGCATTTGATATATTACCTTTCACTTCAGGAGGACATCTCAAAGCCCTTCACAGGATTTACTGTTAAGTATGGTGCTTTGTGGGAGATATTTTCTATGACTCAAGATGGTGTAAGTGCGTTTATTAATAATTAGTAAAATGTAACAAAAGCAAATCTGCAGTTCCCTCATCCCAGGTGCACAAATTGTAACTATATAATAATAATAATCCTTGCATTTGACATAGCGCTTTTCACATCGGGAGGACGTCCCAAAGCGCTTCACAGAACACACTGTAAAGTGAATTGACTGTATATTTGTGGGCGAACGCGGCAACCAATTGCGCACAGCGAATGTCCCACAAACAGTCGTAGATTGAAAATGAACAATTTATTATTGTTTTTGGTTTTGGAGGGATTATTATTAGGCTCTGTGTGGAGTAAGGAAACTTGCCCAAGGTTTCGCCCTCTGCCTGGAATTGAACTCAGGTTTCTCGCTTGCAAAGCGAGTGCTCTAACCACTGAGCTACAGGACTCTATATCCTTTCCTACTCATGGTTTAAATTATAAAAGTCACTGCTGCCCTCCAGTGGTTTCAATGGACATAAATTGGTAAATAAATGGGTTCATTTTTTGAACAATTCAGTTCTAAATTTCTAAAATAAAATTTTAAACATACGTTGTGGCAATGCAGACAATGCAATAAAAATCTACATGTTGCAGTTATTTTATCATCAAAGAAAAGCTACGAACAAAATATCTTTCAAATGATATCCTATATATAAGCACACTAACATGCTCATGTCCACTTATCCTTGTTTTTCGATAAGGTCAGTATAAAAAGGCTGATTCCACTGGTTGGGGAGTCTATAACCAGGGATAAGATAGCACCTAGAGAATCTAAAAAAAGAATTTAGAAGGAACTACTTCCCACAGAGGAAAGTGAGATTGTGGAACTCATTGCCTGAAGTAGTGGTTGAATCAGATAGTATAGATGCATTCAATCTTTACATAAGGGAGAGGGAAATAAAAGGGAATGGGTGGGAGTAAGGAATGGGTGGAAACTCGTGCAGAGTATAAATACTGCCACCGCCATTGTTGGACCGAGTGGTTTGTGTGCTTTACATTCTTTGGAAATCTTTGTAAAATCCGAATTAGGTTCTGATTAGGAAGTAAAGTTGAATGGCAAAGCTGGCAAGAACATTAGTTTCAAGCATGTACATAATGTTACCAAGACCCACTTACCCATGACTATGAACCAGCAACATCAAGTGGGAGTCATTCAGAATTTGCAACGTTTTATTAGAAAGTCAAAACAAGAGAAAATAATGAAATAGATTGTTGTAAAATAGAGATAGAAAGTTAATCAGAGAAAGAAAGTAAGAGAGGCAGAGCATCAGAGTTTAACGTGTTGTGTTAAAGCACTGTTAAGTAGCTCAAATCTGGTCTTGAACATAAATTTTGTTTGCCTGCACATTTAACCCACACACCAGTTTTATAGTCATAATGAACTCATTCATGAATGGCAAAGGAAAGAAAAAAAAGCACAGTGGACAAGATTTGTTTTAAATTACTTACTTCTGTAGGTGTGAACAGTAATTCACATTTGATTTCTTCTTTGGCTTTTAGATTCACATCACAGATGTGTGGATCAAATGGATCGTTACTTGAATCTAAGGTCAAAAATGTATAAATATTTTTGAGTCCTCAAGAATGCTAAACACAGTAACAATACGAATGATTTGTATATGTTGTCTGTAGTTTCATCTATTTATATTACTGATTATGAAATACCATTGATAATGTTTAAACACAAATGAAAGTCCACTTTATTACCACCATAAATAATAGAAATGTAATGAATGTAATAAAACACTGCTGAATAAGACAACTATTTTAAGTAATAGAGCATTACAAAATGGCTGACACACACTTCAACAAGTTCCAATTTATTTAACTTATCCCACTGCCCACAATCTTCACCAGCACCAAACCCCGCACTTCATATCCCAGTCCTCAACAATGTCCACTTGCTATCTGGCTCCCAGTTGATTCATTTCAAAGTCCTCACCCTCACATATAAATCCTTTCATGTCCCACCGCCACCTCTCCCTTCCTTGTCCAACACTAACTTTGTACAGCTCTCAGAGATGTTAACCTATATTTAGGGCATTACATAAAAGCAAATCGTTGTTGTTCAACCCCTCAGTGTTTTCACCCATGGAAAATTGTCACTGTGCAGTTTACATAAACAGTCAATAATAGGGCCTTTAAATAGCTGTTGTCGGTAGCAATACATCTGGAAGACCTAAGGAAGTAAGCCACATTCTGAACTGTTTTGGTTGCATTATTATAGGAAAAAGCATGTGAATTGTAAACTCTCACAAGAATCAGGGATAGATAGAGATGAAAGCAAGAACATTCTTTTGAGATAAAGGTGAAATGGAAGGATAGTTTTGCCATATGTTCCTCAATGATAAGAATGACCATTTCTTAAGGCATTTATTAAATGTACATCAACAATGTGATATTTTAAAAAATGGCACTGATAGGTTTAAGATTTAATATGTACCTGCAGAGTCTTCAAACTTCAATGCAAAGTCTTTGTTGTCAGACAGATTAAAATGAGTTATCATTCGTGATCCAGTCAGATTCAGTAAAGTGAAAGGAATAGTATAGGTAGCACCAAGGAATACACCAGGAAACTTGAAATATTTCTGCAGATAAAAGGATGAGTTAATTATTGGTAAATGGCACAGATTACAAAAAATAAAATAATGGTCAAAGTAAGTAACCAAGTATAACATTTTTCTTATATTTTATATTTGGCAACAGAATGTCAAAATCGAGTCAACCCTCTGTGGTGGTTTTGGTAGTCCGGTTCCTGAGCCAGGCGGGTCCACAGTATTCCAGGGCACTGCTGATGACACAGCTAGCCTGGCACATTGACAGGACCTGGAAGGCCAGATCAGTCACTGGAGGCAGGGAATCGTCCTAATCAACTCCTGTTAATCATAGAAGCCAAAACCTTAATAGATAGTGTGATCCTTGCTGGACAAGCACCGGGAAAGCTTGTCAGAAAGTCATATCAATGGCAAGTTATACAGTTTTAGCTGGCTGGATTCCAGCAGTACCCCAAAGCAACTCTGGAGTCCCCAAGCCTTGGCTCTTGCAACCTGCGGTAATACATTCTGGAATTTGGTCCGCATGATGTGTTCCTCCAGGGAGAGAGTGTGCATACCATTCCAACAATCTATCTGGAATTTCCACGTGTAGGTGGGATGCATGGAACTCTTAATTTGGTTTGCATACTCTTAAACATGGTGATGGGGTTCTCCATGTGTCAGACAAAAAAAGAAAAGCAGAGAAGCTGGACCAAAAAAAACAGAGAGGCAAAAAGAGGTAGACTACTGTGGAGGCATTTTGCAACAAAATCGATGGACCTTAGAGAGCAATACAAAGATTCCAACAAGTATTTTTTCCCCATGTACTGAAAATTAATTCAGCATAAACCAGGTATCAAACTGGCTTAAACCTTTCTATTCTATATGATTCCATATAAGGGTATTTTGTGAATTTGTCAACTTCGACAATTTAGTGGGATCTCAAATTTTGTTTAAACTTGAATATGGTGCTTGTTTGATAGATATGGCCCATTTTTACAATTTAAAATTTGGAACAAAAAAATCTAGCAAACTACTAACCACACTGATGTCAGCCTGAGGTGGCTCCACTGATCCTCCAATCCGTAATTTCAATGTACTTGAATTTCGAATCTCTACCTAAGCGAAAGTAATCAACATATAATTGGACAACTTAATTTCACCATATTTCATATAAATTAGTGAAACTTTATTACAATGCAATTTTACACTATTATTCATTTCAATTTTACCTTTACTCTGATGTCAAACTTGAACACTTTAGTTGGGGTGAGGTCAATTTTGAGAATTGCATGACCACCAGCAGGTATTGTCCCAGAAACAGGATATACAGTCAGCCCAGGAAGAGGATTCTCATTTTTGATCTTTTAGGAGAGAAAAAAATCTATCAAGGATCATGAACATATAACTTAAGTTTATTAAAGAAGTTCATAAAAATTTTTGCACCATCTAAAGTAATACTACATAGCAAAACAAATTATCACATTTTATGCTATTAACAATTGAGTGCTATCAATGAGCATTCATGTCAAAGTGCGCACTAGCTTCCCTTAGATACCAGCCAACAATACATCTAGGCAAACGGTTTCTCCTCCCGCCCCTGCCCAGTCACTTGCGGGGTAGCCCAAGGCCCCATTCTTCGCCCCCTTCTTTTCCTCATCTACATGCTCCCTCTCGGCAATCTTATCCGCAGACTTGGGGTCAACTTCCACATGCATGCAGGTGACACCCAAGTCTACTTCTCCTCCTCCGGCTGCGACTCACAGTCCGCTGATGTTCTGTCAGCTTGATTTGACGGACATCAAGTGCCTTCAGCTAGTATGCCCCAAGACTCTGTAACTCTCTCCCTCAATCTCCCCGCCTTTCCCTCCCTTCCCACCTTCAAATCTCGCCTACAGATCTTACTTTTTGATTGTGCTAAGAGTTCCATGTATCCCACCTACACATTGGAAATCCCAGAGATACAATGTTGGAATGGTATGCACACTCTCTCCTTGGAGGGACACATCCTACGTACCTAATGACCAATCATGTAAGTATTTCCAGTAGAGAACAGGTATAAATATGAATAGTAACTGCTTAGTAGTAACCCAGCTACTTAAAGTAAGATACCTTAAAGTAAGCATGATTTTGTCCAAGGTTTTTGATAATAGCTCCCTTCACAGTACTTAAATTCCATGGGGCTGCATTAAAAAGCACATGTTTCTCAAGAAACTGGACAGTGGTAGGGCCAAGCTTCAAAATAAGAAAAAGGATTTCAAAATATTTTTCACGATACTACATTCTACAGACATTTCATTACCGTAAATGTAATCACATTACTGTAAAAGTTCAATATATTAGTACACTCTGTTTAAATTATTTAAAAAGTTGCTGGCCTTGGGACTTACAGAAGTAAGCAAATGTATTTAATGTTTAAAATCAAAGAATATGAGCATTATTGAGTACTGTAGGTCACTTTTATCATACCAAGGTGCACTTACAGCCAGATAATACTGTTGTAATCACTTATTATATTCTATTAGGACCAGTTCCATTGTAGGTAAGCAAACAGTGCATACTGGTCATCATCATGTAAAATTCAAATTAGCTACACTGCAAACTATGAGCACTGGGAGTCATATCAAAACATTATCAAAACACCCTGTCCAAGCCTTTCTCTTTCTCTGCCACTCTCTGTCTCTTGGCATTTCTTTCTTTCTCCGCGTCAGAATTTCTCCCTCCTCATCTGTCACAATCTCTGCCTGAATCTCTTGCTCTTTTTAGTTTTTTCTGTCTCTTCTCTTTTTCGCTCTCTCAAGCTTGCACTTTCCAGATCTATGTCTTTCTATATATAAATGTGTCCATCTCTCTGTCTAGGTGTTTTTTATCTGGTTTCCTAACTCTGTCCAACCAAAGTTGTGTGTAAGTGTGTCAGCTTACAAGGCCAATCTTTTCCCACACAGCAGACCGAATTGTCCACTTCCTCATCAGAGCCCAGTGCAGTTAAATGGACAAACAGATAGATTTTGTTCAGTTAGTTGGCGTTCTACTAAAGCAGCACTGAATCCTTATGTGACTGTACATGACTGGTGTAACAGTTATGAAATACATTCAAATGTATCTGAAAAATGAAATAGATAGGCTGAGAAATAACAGATAGAATTTAATGCGATTGCAAAATAACCATGCAGTAAGGTATGGAATGTAGATATGGAAATCCCCATAAAAGGTTTTCTTTCGACATGGAGTACAAAAATAGACATTACATGTATGTCTCTGTATGAGGTTTTGACTCAATTTATGAGATCAATATTTTTGTTGGTCTTTAAATACTTGCAATTCAAGCTTCACTTACAAGTGGGGCCTTCCAGAGTTAAAGCTGTGTTGCAAATTAAATTCTTAATAAGAAGAATTATTAATAATTATTGTTTCACCTTTTGAGTTCTAATGAGCATTAAAGCATTTCATAGACACTTATTTATTAGATGAATTTTTTATTATTATTGAAATTTATATAAAAATTCAAACAAGACCGTTTAGAAAGAATCACGCAAATTAATTAGCATTGTACCTTGGCGATGCATTTCAGTCTGATTTTGTTGCCCTCATGTACAAAAAGATCAAGCTCTCCTTCGATTGGGGAGAAGAATGATGGATGCCAAACCACTTCACACTCCAGGTCCATAAATGCATCAACAGTGCCTGCATTGAATAAGATATCCTTNAAAAAAGGCTTTCCTTAAGAATTGACTTGAGTAAACATAAATTAAATTTGAGATATAATAAGTATATTCTCTTTCTCGTCTCCCACCTTTGTATTTCCTCCATAGGTAGAAAAGTCAGCCTGAGCCACACAACTCCCCACAACTGTATGTTCCTGCTAGTTTAGCATATTCATAAACTATACAGCAGTGGGCACTTTATTGTTAAAAAGTTGCAGGAAATCTGAGCATGTGATCAGCGCTGTGTAGATTGAAACTATTTTTTGCTAAGGTTCGGTTCTTAAGCATACTTTTTATTTAACAAATACACTCATATTTCACCATCTCAGTACCTGTCCTCAATTCTCTAGTAAAACTGTAAACAAATATATTATTATTTAATCCTTTTTCTTTACAGTAATTCCATTCATTGAAATCCGAGCTGTAGATGTTGATGGTAAGAGTAGGCAAGGGTGACACAAGGGCAGCCGAAGATCCAATTCAGCAAAAGAGCCACAGTGGCTGCAGCAGAGGTAAAAAAAAGTTCAACACAAAATAATAAACCTTGCATTTGATACAGCGCCTGATCACGTCTTCAAGTCATCTTAAAGAACTTCACAGAATGTACTGTAAAATGAATTGACTGTATATCTTGTGGGCGAAATTCATGGCTGTTTATGGGGAATTACGGGACGCAAATAGGTTTTTAAAATTTAATTTCAGCATTACATAAATTTTTAGCATTTTAACAACAGTACAATCCTGTAGGGTATTGGTTAGAGCACTCGCCTCGCAAGCGAGAGGACCTGGGTTCGATTCCTGGGCAGGGCAAAACGTTGGGCAAGTTTCCTTACTCCACACGCCTAACAGTAATAATAAAAATAAATATCCTTGCATTTGATATAGCGCCTTATCATGTCTTCAAGACGCCTCAAAGCGCATCACAGAATATACTGTAAAGTGAATTGAATGTATGTTTTGTAGGCAAACGCGGCAGCCAATTGGGCACAACAGGGTCCCACAAACAGTCATGGATTGAAGTGACCAATTTATTATTATTTTCTTTGAAGGAATTATTACTTCCGGAAAAGCGAGCTACCCATCGACTAACAATCAGGTTCCTACTTATTGCTAGGTAAACAGAGGATTATGGAGTAAGGAAACTTGCCCAACATTTCACCCCTCAGGAATCAAACCCAAGTCTCTCGCTTGCAAGGCGAGTGCTCTAACCACTGAGCCACAGGACTCCACAGTAAATACTTAACCCAGTAAGTAGGAACATGGTTGTTATTCGATTGGCAGATCGTTTTCCGGGGATAATATTCCCATCAAAAAAAATAATAATTTGGTCACTCAATCCATGACTGTTTGTGGGACACTGCTGTGCGCAAATGACTGCCACGTTTTGCCCCCGAAATATACAATCAATTAATTTTACAATATAGTCTGTGAAGCGCTTTGGGACGCTTTCAGTACCTTTAGCAGGCCGGATGGAGAATGCTATTCCTTTTTCTGTTATTACTGGGACCCAGGTGAATTCAGCTGGGCTGTTTTTGCGATTGTAAAGCTTAACTGTAGTCCTGAATCCAGTCTCTGGTAGAAATCCAAAGTTTGGCTTCACTACCACCACATTGCTTGACAGCTCGAGAGCAAGATTCACCACCTTTGCCATTAGTAGCACTTCAGCACTGCTGCAGCCATTTATTTTGCATTTAATTGATCTGCAAAATAAAATTATTTAATATTGTACTTAATATCTTATTCAAAGTGAGAAGCAATGATGAAACAAACTTTTTTTGATCAAATTCCCTTTACTAGCCACTGTTGGAAATTCAAAATGGCTTGTCTCTAACAAACGATTATATAGTACTTTTAACATGCAACTTCTTTAACGTAGAAACAATGTAAATTTGCACAATAAATAAGTGAAAATACAATAAGCAATATAAAATTGCACCATAAACAAATGAAATATCCAGACCTTCATAACGTATTCTTAATGTGTCTAATATGTGGGAATTTCCAACAGGATTTCCTAATAAGGAATCTGCAAGTGAACACGAAGATTCACAGGAACTCAATCCTAATACAACGTACTTATAAAATGTGATATTTTGTAAAGCGCTTTTCATGTCGGAAGGACGTACCAAGGCGCTGAACAGTCAGAGATTAGGACCAGGGAGTGGAGGCAGACGGAATGGCCGAAGGCAGGATCGAAGAGGAGGGTCTTGAGGCATGCCTTGAAGGAAGCAAGGAAGGGAACGAGGTGAAGGGAATGTGGGATTGAGTTCCAGACGGTGGGGGCAGAGAAGCTGAAGGGCCGGGCAGAGGCCATGGAGCAGGCCTGCTGAGCGGAGGGAGAGGATAGGTTGATAAGGGGTTAGCAGTTCGGAGAGGTAGGAGGGGGCAAGGCCACGGAGGGCCTTGAAGATGAGAATGAGAATTTTGAACTCGATCCTCTGAGGGTTGGGGAGCCAGTGGAGCCGGGTGAGGGTGGGTGTGATGGGGTCACGGAACCTTGTGCGGGAGAGGACACGAGCTGCATGGTTCTGGATGATCTGGAGCTTGTGGAGGGAAGAGTAGGGAAGGCCAAAAAGCAGGGCATTGGCATAGTTGAGCTTGGTTGTAATGAAGCCATGTATGAGGCTTCCAGCGGCCTGAGGGGTGAGGCAGTGGCAGAGTCGGGCAATGTTGTGGAGGTGGAGGAAGCAGACCAGGTCATGGCATGGATGTGGGGGAGAAAGGACAGAAGAGGGTCAACAAGACCCCTAGGTTCCTGACTGGCGTGAGGTGGAGTATGCATCCTTGGATGCTGATGCTACCAGTGCCTGAAGTGTGGAGGTGCTGGCACAAGCCAATCAGGAGGGCCTCAGTCTTGCTTCGTTCAACTGTAGAAAGTTGGCTCTAATCTAGGACTTGATGTGTGACAGACAATCATCAGGATATCAGTGGTCCTGGGGTCGAGGTTGGAAGGAGAGAGATAGAGTTAGGTGTCATCCGCGTACATGTGGAAGTTGACCCCATGTCTGCAGATGATGTCACCAAGAGGGAGCATGTAAAGGTTAAAGAGAAGAGGTCAGGACAGAGCCTGAGGAACACTGCATGAATGCTGTGGTGTTCCGAATAGTAAACTGATGGAACAGATTCCCTAGGGAGACGATTGAAGCAGGGAATGTTGATTCCTTCAAACACAGATTTTTGGGAAATAACATGGAAAATAGTAAATAGGTAGTTCAGGACATATGTGTATGTGACTGCCAGGAAGGGGGAAGGTGAACTAGATGGACCTTGGTCATTTTTTCATCTAGCATTTCTTATGTTGTTATGTTCCCACAAATCAATGTGACCGGTGCAGTGCACTTCCAATTATCAATCAGCTTCCTTTTAAAGTAAACCCACTGCAAATTAGACCCCTATATATTCAAAAAGCAAAGTATCTATTTTTCAAATAACTTAAATATATTCTGCAATTGTTTTAATATGTCTCAGGCTACAAAATAAATCACTATGACAGAAAAAAAGGAAAGGAACTTCTCTTGAAAACTCACTTGCGAAAATTTCCAGGTAGGTCAGTTTCGAATATCAACGGTAAGTAAAATGTAGATTGGGGTGGGATCACCTGAGATAAAGGACTGGTCTGATGCAGCTCCAAACAAGCAATTTCAATTTCAAAAAGAATGTACATAGGTAAACAGTTCACAATATTCAAGTTCTGCTTTGATATTGAATTTACACAAACTTCTCCAAAGTCGATTATCGATGGCCCTGAAATTTAAAAATGGCATTCCAGTTTGGAAGAACATACTGCAAAAATATACTGACGGTAAATCATTTCCACTGCAACAAATCAATTACAATTATACTTCGTGCAAAAGGAAGACCCGTGTTAAACCTAACAAAATATTTAAATTAATTAACAATATATATAAAAAAGATTTCACACATAAGATAGGGCTTCAAACTTTCATTTTAATCCATATTAAAAAGACTAATCCTATTGTGACACAATCATTCATTTGAATATAAAATAATTGATACATATATAGATATACAGTATTTTCAAAAAGTTCACAATTGATTACTGGACTATACATGTCAATGTCAAATTAATGTTCAACATACCAATGAGTATTTGGTGAAGCTCTTGAGGTGTCAGTACCTGCTTACAATCCTCCTTTTCTTGGGGTGTACTTGGAACAACATTAAGACCATCCATTGGCTGTTGTAAATCAATTAAAAAAAATACTGGTAATAGTTTTCAAGCAAAGATATAGCTCATAGTTACATGTTTACTTATATCAATGAAGTTTCACAGATGCCAACTTACTGATTCTTCTATGGATTTCATCTCCCTGGATAAAAGCTCATTTCTTGTTCTAAGTGCAATCATGGGAGATGGAATGGCATTTTCGACACATTTCTCATTGAAAATTTCTGAGTATGAAAGTCTTGGAGGAATGAGCCCTCCTGCTGGTTTCAGCCCTATGTCTACTGTATTGTTGAACTCTTCAAAATCTCTATAATTAGAATGAAAGCATTATTTCAAAAACCATACCAAGCTCAAAATTTGAAAACATGTTAATTCATAAGTTACAAAAAATATCTCTGAGCAAAACAAAAATATTATCCTGTTAAAATTTTACATTTTTTTCATACTTTTCTTTGTGTTACTACCCTTACATCCTACTGACGTGAAAAGCGCTATACAAATGTAAATTGTTGTTATTGAAATAAGATTTGTTTAATGAAAAAGTTATTAGTTTCTAAATAGCAATTTGTTTATAGAATACAATCTTAAATTCCCCAAACACGTAAAAATATTAACTTAAGGAATAAATTAAACCATATTCTCCCTCACTAGGTAAATAGATCAAGAAGGGCTCATTAAGTATTTCTCTCCTTTTTGCCAAAGCAACCATTCATAAAACCTGTTGATTACCTGCAACTTTCATTGTGTAAGCGTCGTTCTTTCAGACCTTGAATATAATCCATGTAATACTTTCTGTGTGCATTTATTGCTTCTATTTCCTTTTCCATGTAAGCGTAGTCAGGATCCACATAGGTATAACGTTTAATTTTGGAGGAAACAATCCTTAAAAAAGTACACATATGACTTTACAAGCAATCTGCTGGATAATATATCAATATGAAACAATGAATATATATAACTATTACAAGGCTACAATCCAATCATGGTATTCAGATTACATAAAACATATAACCATGATTTGAAAGAACCATTAAAACATATCAGGGAAGAGAAAAAACAAAAGAGAAAAGTTGGCAGCGAGAGAACTGTGAAATGGAGGTAGACACATTAGAAGAAGTTAAACAGGATAATATTGCAAAACTGAAGAAATCAAGATGAACATGGGCAAAAAAGGGAAATTATCAGACAAAATTAATTCAAATTAAAATACTAATTTGTTAATGTGCAGTGCAAAATGAAATAGTTTTGAAATTATAGTGACAAATTAAAATAAAAAATCATAGTAAAATAGCAGCAATTGAAAAACGGATGTAATTGTAACAGCACTGGCAATAAAATGTTGATCCACTGGGAGATAATAATAATAGAAGCAGAATCCTTGAATTTGGTATAATGCCTTATCATATCGAAAGGATGCCTCATAGGGCTTCACAGGATTTACTGTGAAATGGAGTGATTTGTAGGAAAACATGGCAGCACAATTACATGCAGCAATGTCCCACAAACAGCTAAGTGACTAATTTCTATTTTATTTTGGGGGGATTGTTGCCAGGACACAGGGAGAAACTCTTTTCTTTCGAATAGTAGATTGGGATATTTAACATCAACCTGAACAGACAGATGGGACCTTGATTTAATATCTCATCCGAAGGGAAATATGGATGGGAAACAGTAGATCCTGGGGAAAATCTGGGTGGTGAACATGCTTAAACACGTTTGATGTGGGTTTCGATAAGCTGGAGTTTCTGAATGTTGGGGGTGGGGGTGCGAGTAGATAGGGCACTGGGTAAAATCAGTCTGGATGCAACAAAGTGTGGATATCGGTTTCGGCCACTTTGGGTATGAGGTAGGAACAGAGGCAGATGATGTAGTAAAGATGAAGAAACGCAGTCTTGGTCAGGGACTGGATCCTAAGATGAAAAGAGTGCTGATGTAAGAGTATTAAGACAAAGGGTATGGCACATCGAATTAAGGTTAATATGTACACAAATTCAAGAGAGTTCGGAAAGCTGACAGCCTGGACAGAAACACATCTGATTAAGTTATTAGATGGAGATACATATATCATTGGACTTTCGTGGGGAAAAAAATGGTCTACTTCTGCCAAAAATTGTTACCACTACATTTTACAGAATTTACCTGCATTTTTCCTTCTTATCACAGGGTCTAATACATTCAGAATGGTCAATAGGAAATGAAATCAGCCCATTATTTTCTGATATTTTGTGCTCATTTTGATCGTAGGATTTAGATTCAGCTCCATCACTGGGTGCCATAGAGACAGATTTATTGTCAGCACTTCCATTGTTTTGATCGGTTTTCACATCATCAAATTGACCAGGTTCATTGGTAACAGCAGAGGGTATCACTTGAGATGAAAAATAGATAAATAAGCTTAATAATACAAAATAACTTGGCTTCCATCAGTTCTTTCGCATTTTTGTATTTTAAATTACAGAATGGATACATACGTGTGTTAATTTTAACTTTTTTTATACTTTACTCTGTTAATACTGAACAACTTATATAGCGCCCTTCACGCAGGATGGTGTCTCATAACTTGATAAGCAGGAGGTGACTCAATGGGAAATGGAGGTTAAAAGTGTGAAAGATGGGGTGTTAGGGGAAGATGAAGTGGGAGGATAAGGAAGCGGAGGCAGAGAAGCAGATCTTCACAATGGTATACATAAATTACCATTACAGCAAAAGCAAAGGGCAATTATTAATAAGTGAATATCCAAAACATTACATGTAAATTAACTGCAGCCTACCAGAATTGCAATTTGCTTCAATTTTCTTCATGACAGTTTTGCAAACACCTGATAAAAAGAGGTTTACTTGGTGGAAAGGCTGCATTGTCAATTGTAATGGATCATCCGAAACCACTACTGATCCAATGCAGTCTATCACTTGATTTACTTTGAATGTCCCAATTTGTTTTGGAACAAATGAGATCACAATATTCTGTTGGGAAGGAAAAATAGAAAGGAAGATAAAAATCAAACTGTTAAACAATTATACAGTCGTCGACATCAATGAATTTAAAATTAAATTAATATGGTTCTTATTGTACATGTGCAATTCCAGTTGGGATTTATAATGTAAATGTAAGTCAAAGTTTAAATCAACATACGAGTCATTTATTTTCTCATGTAATCTTAATCAATATAACTTACCTGTTAACTGTAGTATTATACAATTTTACAATATTTTGTCGCTTTAGGTGCTACAAAAATCACAAATTCTTCACAATTTACCTTTGTTTCACCTGGGATAATCGTTCCTTTTACAGGCATGACATGAAAATGTGCTATTCTGCGGAACTGGAAGTTGATTGGAAGCAACAATGAGTCATTTCGAAAATTACTCAAGACATCTACTTTTTCTCCAAGAAGGCATTCACTGAAATCAAATTCTGTTGTTGGACTTATGTTTAATCTGACAGGAAACCCAGTCCCTGTCAATGCTAACTCAACACATCGATAATCTGTAAAAAGAAAATGTCAGCAAAACGATAATAACTCACATCTTCAGATAAAATAAGAGTTAATGATATAATAAATACAAATAAAAAAGAAGCAATGGGAAATGACAGAGAACAGGTCAGGAAGAGAAGACATTGAAAACAACAACACAACAACTTGCAAGGTAGCACCTCAGAGCGCTTAACAGTGATGGAGCCTGACTCCGAGTTAGAAGGGTGGAGGTGACCGTAAGCACGGTCGAAAAGGAAGGTTTTCAGCCAGTACTTGAAAAACGGGAGAAAGTGGGCAAGGTGGAGGGATTAAGTGAGAGTGTTCCAGAGAAAAGAGTAGGAATGCGAAAAGTGATATAGACGGGTTTGAGGTGTGTGTACTTTAATACACAGAATAAAATCAAACTATTAAGCAATTATACAGTTGTCAACATCAAGCTATTTAAAATTAGATCATATATAAGATTAAATATGTTTTTTTAAGATTTTTATTCATTTCAATATTTACAATTAAATATCTCTCACTGCATGTTCAGTTGGGATTTCAATGAGAGTTTAGAGAGCTAAACCCACTAATTGCTATGGAGCATATGATCTTATAGAATTATGTGAGACGTGGCTTAGTCAAAGATAAGACTGAGAACTAAATAATCCTGGTTACAAAATTTCAAGGAAAGAAAGGAAAAGAAAGGAGGATGGATTGTAGTATTAACTAAAGAGTCCATTGCAGTTTTTGAACACAATGAATTGTGTAAAAAAAATAATTGGAATAAAAATGGGTGTGCACTATAGATGACAGATCAAGGATTTTTTTGATAAATCCAAGATATGTGAAGAAATAATACATAATTATTCGCCCACAAATATACAGTCAATTCACTTTCCGTATATTCTGTGAAGCGCTTTGAGACGTCTAGAAAGCGTGAAAAGCGTTATATCAAATGCAAGGATTATTATTATAATAATGGGTGACTTTAAGTATCCAAAAAGAATGTGGGATAAAGGTAATGTAAATTGGCCAAACATTAGTGGTTTTCCTGCAATATGCCAAGGTCTGCTTTGTAGAATAGTACGTTTCTAGCCCCACATTAGGTCTTTGAACTCACAGTCTAGGCTGACACTCCAATACTTTGCTGGGAAAACAATGCACTGATGGAAGTGCCATCCTTCAAATGAGATGTTAAACCAAGGTCTACCTTTTCAAGTGGACATTAAAGATCACATAGCACTATTTGAAAAGTTAAGGAAGTTTCTCCCAGTGACCTGGCCAACAATCTCCCAGAAGATAAAATTAGTCCTTCACTTTAGGGCTGTTTATGGTTCACTGCTGTGCGCAAATTGATTTCCGCGTTCGCCTACAAAATGCACAATAAGTACAAAAGTCTTGACACGCAGAACTGTACCTGATAAAGACGAGTATGCATTACCGTTTTTACAACTATTTCAATCATTTTAAACAAATTGAATATGGTACCTTTTATTGCAGGGTATCCATTGGATGGTGTTGGTACGTTTTTGTTACTGTGCACAGTCATAAATTTTATGTAGAGGGCATAATCTTGGCGTTTTGGTATTTCATCTTCTTTTGGATAAAAATCTGTATAACTTTAGAAACAAAATCAAGATCTTTCTTGATTATTGCAAGTATGACATTTATTATAGACCACATATTAAATTGAAAATTTCCTGTATCATTCTACTCAAAATTTCCAGATCAATACGCTGCAATTATTATCTGGTTCAAGCAATACTTCATAAAAATCATCTCATCCCGGAGTATTTCTATCTAAAATACCTTGAATTGGTAGATTTTTAAAAAGATACATACACACATTATATCAAAAAGGAAAGCATCAGTCTTGTAAACACTGGCATAATGAAGAAAAATAATGAAGTTACTTACAGAATTGCGCAAGAGTGATAACAATGCAGTAATCTTATTGCAGAAATTGATCATATCATAAAACAAAATGAAGCTCTTTTTGTGCTGTCAACTGCACTTCAAAATTAGATTATAGCCCTAAAAGCAATCTTCCCTAGTGGCCACTATTCCAGCAAAAGTCAAAACAGATCAAAAATTTCAGGTTCGCAACCCATTTTTGAAGAGTTAGCTGAATTTCAGTTGGGGCAATGACTAGAAAGTTACAATTGGCTTTAGTGCCAGCAAACTTTAATGATGATCATTGCAGAAAATTTCACGCTGCAATGGTGAATTGAAAATTGATTGAAAGTAGAAAATCTACGCTCTTTTACTTTGTTACGTGTTCCCTATTCCAGCATACAATGCATAGAAATGCAATTGTGATACAGCAGCTAAGATCATTCATGAATGAATTGTTTCACCATAAAATAGAAACTTACAGCACAAGTCATTCAATCCATCAAAGTCATTTGGCCCATCTGCACTGGCTCTCAGAGCAAACTGCGCTTTCAATAGCATTGCCCTGCTCTATCCCCTCATTCTTAAGCCTCCAATTTTCATTTACCTTTCTAAATTGTAAGAACGGGTATCTATATAGGTATAAATTATACAATACTTGTACTTACAATAACAATTTATACTTAATAAAATATAAATGACTTATTTTTCTGTATTTTAAAGGATTCCAACATACCCACGAGCCTTTGGATAGAAGCACAGAGTGATTATAATTTTGTTATATGGTTTCAGAAGTCCTTGTTGTGGTAGACTGCTAATTAAAGTAGTTTCCTTAGGTGTCTTGAAATTATTTTGCTCAATCTCTCCAATTGCTGCATCTGATCTCAGGAATAAATCTGTACCCTAAATCAAATGCAAGTGGTTTAATTAAAAATTTGAAGAATATGCTTCTCAATAAAATTTGATACTGCATTAAAATGCTAGGTCATGCCATCATGCATCCATTTCACCATGTGAATATATTTCTATGGAGCAGGGATTTGCTATACCCTTAAATAACCTTTATTCCATATTGCTCTTGTATGTATATAAAAACACTCGAAAAAGAAACTCCATTGTTCTATTCAGTTTCTCTAAATCCTTTACAAGGTTTGACACTTGAACATGACAACATTTCCTGCTGGAATTATGAGGCCTGGTTAGTTCTGTGTGATCTTCCTGCATATACCTGAAGCCATTAAGCTCTCAATTGTTTTGTATTGTATTCTTGTTGTCCAATTCTCTTGTTCCCTTGAAAATAACTGATCCTTTGTGGAGGTTCTTAAGCCTTCCAGGTCATCAGTACTCCAAGGCACAGTTGATGACAGACCAGCCGTCAGCAGGACATGGTTGGACAAACCAATTACTGAGCAGAAATTCTTCCCACTCATCTCCTGCTAATCTTGCAGGTCGAGCCCTAATGGGTCAGGTGGTGGTAGCTGGCTACGCAGTGGAAAGCTTGCCAGACAATGTTCACTGAGGCAAACTCAGCAGGTTTAGCTAGTTGAACTCCATGAACACTCGAACATACATTCTGGGATCCCTCGTACCATCCTGTACCTAATACCTCCTGGAATTGGATAAACAGGGATAATCTCTTTGGCAAGAGAGTGCCCACTCCATTTCAAAGAGAAATTTCTTTGTTTAGGTGCCAGTATTTATGGAACTCTCAGACTGGTTTGTATACTCAAGCATGGTGGTGGGTTGTCATGTGTGACACATCCAAAAGACAAAAAAAAAGTTGGCTTATGAACAGAGACTGGCACAGATGTTCTATATCAATTTAACACTTTTTTAAGAATTGAAAGCACTGCAATATCATCATTCGCATAATGTGCTATATTCTCCAAATGTGTACGCTTTACAGGGAGCCCAGAACAGATCCCAGAATTTGCAATTAGGATTGATATTACTATTATTCAAATCCTAAAATAATTGTTGACAATTGATATTTCTGCAAAATGTCCCAAATTTGATTCAAAGAAGGAGTTCATACAAAATTAAAATAGAACATTACAAAGAAGAATTAAGATAATTACCACTTCAGATCCAACACCATCATCCTCCAGGACTGTCACCCATTTGATGGTTTCAGGACTGTTATTGTACAACACAGCTTGACGTTGCTTTGTGGTTCCATAGTAGGCATTACCAAACTGCAAACATTCCAGCTTCTGGCCAGAAAGGTCCACTATTTCTAGAATTTGCTCCACTATATTCACTTTAATTTTCAGAAACATGTCTTCACGACCTTCCAATCTCACCCTATCAGGAAAAGCAAGGGGGCAAAATAAATGAAAGGAATTGAGAATCAATAAATATTATTTTGAAAGTTCTGGTACCACTACACTCACCCCTCAATAAGTAAACACAGCCTCAATTATTATTGATTGTATTGCAATTATTAGATTAAATCATTTAAACTGCTAAAACAGTAATTACTGTGAAGTGCTTTAAAACGTTTTGACATTATAGGTGCTATAAAAATGCATGTTCTTGGTTTGTTTTCTTCCTATTCACTGAATGGCCTTACCTAATAATCTATTAACCTTTGTGTAAAGAATCAGTCTTGTTTCACCTCTTCATAACTTCCTATTATTAATTTATTTTCCCTAAAATTTAACTCCATCAAAATGATCAATTTGTTTAGATAATGAATATGCTGAACATAAAATGAAAATATAATTTTTTTTTCCTTCTAATTATACAGACTTACACGAAATCTTCATTGATGATCATAGGCTTGAGAGTAAACAATTCAATTCTGACAAATCTCAAAGCTTTAGGGTCTACTATTCCACTGCTGGGCACAATAGTCACTGGCAAATTGCCTTTTTCCACAATTTTAAACTGGCCTAGAGAAAAAATAATTAAGACATATAAATTTTCTTGTTGCATTTGTGTAAAAGAACAACTAAAAACATTTAACAATGGAGCAGTGGGCACTAAATAAGAATTGTGAAAATTTTAGAGATGACTAAAGGAAGCCACAATCAAAAAGCTAGCCTTTTAGAGAGAGTTACAACTGAAGTCTTATAATAATAATAATAATCCTTGCATTTGATATAGCACCTTATCACGTCTTCAAGACGTCCCCAAAGGCTTCACAGAATATACTGTAAAGTCTAGTGACTGTGTGTTTATGGAGAAACGCAGCAACCACACAGCTGTGTTCCACAAACAGTCATGGATTGAGTGACCAAATTATTTTTTTTTAAAAAGGGATTAGTACCACCGGAGAGCAATCCACCAGTCGACTAACAACCAGGTTCCTACTTATTGCTAGGTAAACAGAGGTGTGGAATAAGGAAACTTGCCTAAGGTTTCGCCCTCTCCCAGCCAGGAATCAAATCCAGGTCCTCTCGCTTGCGAGGTGAGTGCTCTAACCAGTACGTTACAGGATGTGTGTGCAAGCGTCAAACACTGAGCCACTGTGAGGAGCTATGAGGAGGGGGAGTGCTCAGTCTACAACACCCTAAACCCAGGGCTACAGTCTGCTCACCCTCACACACACACTCACAGTGTTTAATATGTGTCCCCCACACACATACAGTGTTTAATATGTGTCCCTCACATACACACTCAAATACAGTGTTCAATATGTGTCCCCCACACACAGTGTTTAATATGTGTCCCTCACATACACACTCAAATACAGTGTTCAATATGTGTCCCCCACACACACACTCAGTGTTTAATATGTGTCCCCCACACACAGTGTTTAATATGTGTCCCTCACATACACACTCAAACACAGTGTTTAATATGTGTCCCCACCACACACACTCACAGTGTTTAATATGTGACCCCCAAACACATACAGTGTTTAATATGTGTCCCCCACATACACACTCACACGCAGTGTTTAATATATGTCCCCCCCCCATACACACAGTGTTTAATGTCCCCCTCACGTCTCCCACACATTCACACACACAGCGTTTAACATGCCACCCCCCTCACATACACACACTCATCAGTGACCCTAACACATATAGACAAACGCAGCTCTCCCCCCTCACACACACACCACCGCTCCCCAAGGTAATGGGAAAGCAATGGGATGAGGATGGAGTCTGGGCTATCCTGCTCTTGGCTTCCAATTGAGGAATGGCGCATAAGTAACTGCAAGTTCTAAATAATTGTAGGCATATAAATACACACTTTAGCTAACAATTGTCAGGGTTGACCACATTAACTCATTCTATGAAGTGGTTTACAACATTTTAAAATGATAAATTACTATATTAGATGCAAGAATTATATTTACAAATTGCTGTTAAATAACTCTTACCTGCAACAGAACCATGATTCGTAATTCTTATTTTGTTATAAATGGTCTTGTTGTTGGCTACCACAGTGCCAAAATCAATTCCTGAATCAATATCAAGGTAACAAGCAGGAATAAAGCTGCACACAAAAAACACAAAAAAGGGTGCTTCAATTACAATTACAATATTAATGAGTGATTGATTTCAGCATAATTGAATTGAGCAATTTAGAATCTTAATTAAATCTACTCAGAGGCAAGTTATATTTTTGCCTGAATTAAGCAAATTACTGTTTAATACTTACGCAAGCAATGGGATTTCAACAACATCTTCATCTGCAGTTATAACAAATTGATCTTTTGCATCATGTTCTTCTTCATTAAAATATTCCACAATTGCTTTGATTTGCATTCCAGGAGCAATACGCTCTTCAGAATTCTTCACAAGAACTCTAAATGACTGTAAAGGTGAAATTAATTACCCAACTGCTATTGGAACCTTAAATGTAACTTCTTGAGAACAATAACAATAACAACTTTATATAGCAGCCCTCACGTAGGGTAGCACCCCAGAGCACTTAACCAATCATACACCTTGCAAAACTTGCCAGGAATGTAAGCTGCTATCGCCATTTATTATTTTGATGGATTTCTGCATGTTAAATACCCAACTAACCGAAAGAAACTAGATCAGGATTTCACGATACAGGTTCACATCAAGACCCACATAATACAGTATACCTACTCCCAAACTTTTTAGCAATTCTAAAGCATAAAATGTGTTAATAAGGGATGATCAAAGATGGATATGTGTCCATAATTTAGGATTATGATAAAATTCAATAGAAATCACTTTCCCCATTAAATATTTGATATAAATTGACAATCAAATGACTTTCAAAATAGCTGTACCTAACAGTGAATTGTTTTTTTAAAAGCTAATCACAAGTCATTTCAATACCAAAAAACATAGTAGCTGCCTTATCTGCTAGAGGACTGATCACTTTAATTATTGATGTCTACATAGCTTTCATTAAAATGCTGATAAGACTTTGTTTTTGTCATATTTTTGGGATAGCTGCCAATAAGATTTTTTTTAATTACTTGGATGTTCAGAAGAAACAATTTACATTTATTTAACTGTCTGCGAGGGGAAGGCAAAATAAATGATACAAGAAGGATAGTCAGAAGGCGAACAAGACTGTGTTTCCACACCAGCTCTGTGTGGTGGATGGAGTAAGTTGGAAAACCAATGAATAAAGCAAAGTGCATTTATGAATTTACCTGGACTAGACTTGATTTATCCAATGCCCTGCCAACAAGTCTCCCCAGCTCCACCCACTACAAACTCCGGACCATACAAAACTTCACAGCCATATCCTCTCCGCAACATGACTCCTTTGGTCTATATTCTAGAAGAACAACTCGCCTCTTCAACTCCCCGCAGCACATATAAAAAAAATTTTGGTCTGCCATTTTTTTCCAGACTGACAATCGGAAACCCACCACCATGGTAAAGGATATCCAAACCAAGCTGAGATTTCCACGCATCTCATCTGCACATGGAAATCCCAGAGATAAAGTGTTGGAATGGAAAGCGCACTCTTTCCTTGAAGGGACACATCCTGCTTACCTAATCCCAGAAAGTATCGGGCACAGGTTGGCAATACCTAAGGCTTGGGAACCCCAAGAATGTGCGCTGGGGTGCAGCTGGAATCTAACCGGCTTGCAATTGATCTTGCTGTCTGGCAAGCTTTCCCACTGCTTCCCCAGCGAGGACCACCCTTCCTTCCCCTCAGGGCTTTGACTTGCACGGTTAACAGGAGCTGAGTTGGGGGATTTCCTCCCACCCCCAGTGACTGGTCTGTCCTTCCAGGAGCTGCCCATGAGCCAGGCTCTGGCTGTGCTGTCATCAGCAGCGCCCTGGGGTCCTGCAGACCCGCTGGGGGGGGGCTCAGTGGGGGGGGAAGAGAGAATCTCACCTGAAGCTTTGGTTGGTAGAAATGTATGTTTCTGGAGTTCCGGCTGATATTTGTCAGAGTCAGGGCGATGCGGTACGTCTCGCCCGGTTTCGTGTCTGTAAATTTCACCTCGAAACGCGAAAGCCGCAGACCTGCCACGTCCAGGTGCATGGCGAGCGGGGGCTGCGGCCGTGCGGCTCCGGACCCACAACACGCCGTCTCCGTGGTAACCGCACTGTTGCCAGGCAACGGCCCGACTCAAACTGCCGCGCCGCACATTCGTCAAAAGTTAAAACACGAATAAACGCACGGAGGGCCTGCCGGAGCAATAATCAGAGTAATACTCACAAAGTTCCCAGGGAGTTGGAGTGATCAATGAGAAGTGTTTTCAGCTTTGTACATACTGTATATCGATTTTTTTTAGAAAGCAGCGAATGTGCCACCGCTGGAATTACTGAGCCTGACGGGGGGAATGGCAGAGAGAGGTGTCATCCAACATGTGGAACAGCTGCTACATGTGGGGCATTGAGCTCCATGTCTGCGGTGATGGCACCAGGGGGGAGCCTGGCAATATTGAAGAGGAGGAGACCAAGGGCAGAGCCCTGAGGGACGCCCCACGTAACGGTGCGGAGGGGCTGGAGGAGAATCCATCATGGACACAAAGTGGAGACGATGGGAAAGGTAAGATTTGCACCAGGCGAGGGCAGGACCGTAAAGAATTGAGCTGAGACGAGAGGTGATGGAAAAGGGTAGAACGGTCGACAGTTTCAAAGGGGAGATCAAGGAGGACGAGGAGACAGAGGCAGGGCGGCAACATGTTGGTTGTGACTTTGACCAAGGTTGTTTCTGTTCAGTGGAGTTCACGGAAGAGAGAATGGACAAGGCATGAGAAGGTGGACGGAGGAGCTGGTTGATGGTGGAGAAAAGGAGCCTGGGGTTGCCCTTGGTCTTCAATATTATCTTGGAGTAGAAGGACGATTTCTGGGAGGCGAGGACGGAGTAGTAGGTTTTGACGTGGTCCAGACGGGTCTGCCAATGAACCGCTGGTTGGATTTGAGCCAGGTGCCTTGAGGGAGCAGAGGTGGTGGTGTTGCAGGGGGACTTGTGAGAGAAGGAAGCGGTTCAGGAGGTGAGGGGGCAAGCGCATCAAGGATGACGGCAAGGGATTTGTGAAGCAGAGTGACCAAGGCGGGTATGTCATTGCGGGAGGTGGCTCAGAGAAGCAGGAGTTTAGATAATTCCAGAGCAACAGAGAGGGAGGGGAGAGAGATTTTTTTCCAGGTAGGAGATAGAGGTGGGTTGGATAGCACAGAGGCTATAGAAGAGTTAAGCGAGATGAAGTACTTATCCGAGATGGCCTGGCCTGTGAGTCCATGCCAGTGTTTATACTATACATGAACCCCCATCCATCCTATTCTCCACCTATTCCATTCAATTCCTTTCCTCCCCATGTGTGCATAGAATGATGAAGCAAATTGATTTGGTTATAGTATTCACAAGATCTTACTTTCATTGCCATTAGATGAAAAGATGAAAACAATAATTTTACGTAAAATATGACAATGGTCCAAAATTCTTCAAAACCTTGTCCAAGGCTTTCAAACTTTGGGACCAGCTAGATAGACACCAATGCTGTTTTATGGCCTCCACATTTCTGTTAGTTGGGTAGGTGAATTTGATTACACACGCTTGAAAAAACGTCCTAAGTTTAACTAAAAATACATTCACTGTCACGTATGATGTCAGCACAATTAGTTTGGGCTTTTTGCGATTGTATTCTAACACTCCTCCCTGGTTCCCATTCTTCAAAGGTGTATTTTTCTTCTGGAAAATATAACAATTCATGTATATGGTAAATCCAAACTTATGAAATTGTTTCATTTACTCCAATGAATTGCATTCTGCCCACAAAATACACAGTCAATTCACTTTATAGTATATTCTGTGAAGCTCTTTGAGACGTCTCAACAACGTGATAAGGCACTAGTTCAAATCCATGAAATTATTTTCATTGCCTTTACCCATTCAGTCATTGACAGAGCTATTCTACCCCTTTAAATAATCGCCTTGGGTTTTAAGTTATAATTATGCTCCCTTTAACTCGGCAGCTCGTGTCCTCTCCTGCACCAGGCTCCGTGACCATATCACCCCATCCTCGCCTAACTCCACTGGCTTCCCATCACTCAGAGAATGCAGTTCAGGATCTTGGTCTCATCTTCAAAGCCCTTCATGGTCTTGCTCCCCCCTACCTCTGCAACCTCCTAACTCCCTATCAACCTGCCTGCTCCTCCACTCAGCGGGCTCTGGCCTGCTTCACGTTTCCCGCCTCGCCCGCCCCACCCGTGGCGGACAGGCCTTCAGCCACTCTGCCCCCATCCTCTGGAACTCCATCCCTCAGTCCCTCTGCCTCGCCCCCTCCCTCGCCTTCTTCAAGACCTGTCGCAAGACCCTCCTCTTCGACTGTGCCTGCGATCACCCTGCTTCCCCCCCTTGCCCTCCACCCTCCCCGATCCCGACCCTCAGCTCGGGTCCGAAACACCGATCGTCCAGCGCCTTGGGACGTCCTCCCGACCTGAAAGGCGCTTTGCAAATGTGACTTTGTCGTTGTCGCTGTTGATGTGGGTTTTGAATTTATAGTAATGTTATACGATGTCCTTCAAATAGCAGAAGTGTCAGTGACAGCGGTAGACAGTGCCGCCCCCCCCCCCCGACCGACCCCCCTTTAAATAGTAGCCACGGGTGGGTGACTGGCAATGTTGCTTTAAATAGCAGCCATGGGGGTGGAGTGACGGACGGCTTCAGCCCTTTAAGAGAGGATCGTCCGCGAGCCGAGCCCCGCGCGCGGGGTGAGCAGTGCGCGTGTGCAGCCGAAGCGCTTCCGCCTAACGTACATGGAGCCGATCCCGAGTGCCTTCGGTTTGGGAGGTGTCCTGGAGCTGGTCCTGGAGCCGCCGCGGTGAGCTCTGCTGGTGCAGCACGCGAGGCACATTCGCAACAAACTTACAAGGTTACACTGCAAGTTTTTTTTAGTTCTTAAGTGATTTTTTTTTGTTTTGAAATAAAAGCTGAATTCGGATTATCCGATCCCTTCATACAGAGGAATGTTTGACTCCATTGCTTCCTCACCATCTTGAGGCGGGTTCCCTTTGCTGGACGTTATGTGAGAGGACGGCGTGTTAGTCGCGGTCAGTCGGCTTTTTGTCGTTAAAATAATTTGTGCTGAGCGCTGTGATCAGGATTTAGCAAATGGGGGAACCGTGAGAACTACATTTAGTAAATAAATAACACGTTGGTGATTACTCTTTAAATGTTGCTCCCCCTTAAACGTGTGGTTAGGGGGTGACCACATCTGTAACTTATTTGAGAGTATTTTTTTTCTCAAGTTCAGCAAGTTACGTTTTGAATAGTTTGTAATTGTTTAATCTTCCTAAACTCTTCATTGGCGCTAATTTGTAATCCCCCGAGTACAGGACATTGCTTAAGTTACCATTCTTCATGTGTGAACTAGACTACAGGTGGTCTCGGTGAACTAAATTCTGTCTACTCTCAGTAAAATCAGTCAACCATTATTCCTGCCAGGGAAGTCCATGCCTGATCTGTTGTCTCCTGTTTTTCCTCTGTGATAGACATTTTCAGCACAGTTCAGCGATTTAAATAGCCCCGGTACCATATAGTTTTGTATAGATTTAAAGTCTTGCTCTCACCAAAACTGATTCACCAACTGTATTTATTTTGTTTTAAAAAAAGTAATAGCATTTTCAAATTACCTGTGATGTTATAATAAAGCATTTGTCTCGTGCCTTTCACTTAATAGGATGCTCAAATAATTTGTTTTGGGCCCGTCAATTGGGTGGTATTGAATTTTTATGTGCAACTGATTTTTCATGAGGCAAAAAGTATATTTTTAAGCTAAGAAGGTGGATGTACTGGATAGAATAATTGTTTTGAAAGTTAAATGTAAGATAAAGGGAACATAATAAAAGAAAATAATAATCTATTATCTTGTACCATTCTGTATGTGAAATGTAGCAGGTCCAAAGAAAAATAAATACTTTTGTTGGATTCAATATATGCCAGCTTTTATATTGTTTAATTTTGTGTAAGTAAATAATGCATTTCTTAATCCATTTTATTATCTGAGTCCTTATATTCACAAATGGTAGCCAACACCCACAACTGTGTTTGTAAAGAGAAAGCAAAATAATTCTGATGTCTCAATAGTTTCTAATATTTAAATTAATAATTTGCCTACCTTAGAAAATAATTGCATTGGCTAGTCCTTACTCATTTGAAGAGAACTTCAACTTTTGTTAACCAAAATATATAATGGTGCTCATGTACTTTTTTTTCCTGATTACAGTTTGTTTTCGTAACATTCTTGCTTCAGAGTTGCAAATATGATGCAGAGTGGTAAGTTTTTTCATAAAACACACAATATTGCTTTATCAGAGGTGTTCGAGTAGTTATTTGATCTTTTTCTTTCTAAAATTGCGCACTGAATTAACAGTGTCAATCCTTTAGTTTCATATGGCAAATAATTTTTCCTTTGGTTTAAGTGTCTACATTGGGGACCGTATTACTAAATTAACATGGCTATGTGTTCACTTACAAAATATGCAATCATTAAACTTTAATGTATCCCGTGAAGTGCTTTGAAAGATGCTATATCAAATGCAAGAATTATGTTCCCATTTAAGAATTGATACAACGCGATGTTACAACAAAGACAAGACCGAACTGTTTACATTTATATAATGTGTTTCACGTTGGGAAGATGTTTCAGAACACTTGACATAAAACATATTTATTTAGTGTCCTTCATAGAGGATAGTGTCTAAGTCATGTTTTCCTTAAACCTACCCTTTAAAACTGAGCATTTGTTCTATTGTCTTGATACCTGGGTATTGTTTACTTCCTCTGTCCTATTATCTTATACAATCTACATATAAACAAATGTCTTATCTTTTCTGAGCTGTCTTTTTAAACCTGTAATCTATTCAGCTCACCTGTCTCAATACCCCACAGTACAACTATTTGTATTTTGTGCCCTTTTTACAGGATAATGTCTCATTGACCAGTATTCATTATCTACAGGATAATGTCTCATGACCAGTATTTACAAAGTAGACACTATATCACTAGTGTCTACTTTCAATTGCCATCCTTCCTCTTCTGTTAACATCTGTGTTTTCTAACCTTTCCAGGTTCCTTACTGGTTTTGGTTTTAGTCTGCTGCCTTATAACAGTAGTTCACTTCCTCTCCTACCACAGTAGCTTAATTTTGGTATACCAAAAATTCAAACCTGTGCACTGCAATGTGGCAGTTGTTCCAAAAAATACACCATTTATTTTGAGCAATGTGTATGGACCTGAATCTGTTGGGTGGTATTATTTAATGCCAACTAACTCAAAGGAATTAATTTAGATCAGAGGTAGGAGAAGTAAGCAGGGTCTCCTTGGAGTTGAGCTGGCTCCAAGGTGACATGACTAGTAACAGAATTGAGCCAGCCCTCTGGAGCGTGTCTCGGTAGTCCGATTCCTGAGCCAGGCGGGTCTGCAGTATTCCAGGGCACTGCTGATGATCCCACACAGCTCCTGTTAACCCTGCAAGTCAAAACCCTAACAGGTAGGTAGGGTGGTCCTAGTTGAACAAGCAGCAAGAAAGCATCTATCTCTGGAATTTCCACATGTAGGTGGGATAAAGTTAGGCTTGGATACTCTTCAGCATGGTGATGGGTTTCAGCATATGTCAAACACCTGGCTAAACCCCCCACCCCCATTTTTTTGAGAATTCAAAACTGAATGCATCGTCTATTCCAGGGTGTTAAAGCATTGAATAATTTAAGATGTTGTGCACCCCACTCCCATGCAATAATGTTCTTGGCAATTTCACAAACTGATAATGTTTTCTCCTCTCTGGCAGTTTTTTTGATGCAAAGTGAGGCAAATGCTATTCTAAAAAGATACCGGAGAGCAAATAATTTTTTCGAAGAAGTGAAACAGGGCAACATAGAACGTGAATGTCGAGAAGAAGTTTGTACTTATGAAGAAGCAAGAGAAGCTTTTGAAAATGATGAGGCAACCGTAAGTTAAATCTGAGAGGCTAGGTTGCATGGTAGTTTTATGTACTGTCATTTGGCAGCTTGGAGGTTGTTTAAATGGAATCGCAGGATTGATGGAATTAAAATCTCTGACTGGATGAAGGTTTCTTCTACCTGATAGAAGTAACAGACCCAAGGTTTGATCAGTATTAAGTGGATTTCTAGTGTAGGGGTTCTAAACTAGTTTCTGCTGTCAACAGCAACAACTTGTATTTCTACAATGCCTACTGCATAAGTTAATGTCTCAAAGCAGTTTATAGAGCCAATGTTGAACTTTGTACAAGAATGGTGGGGAAGAAGAGAGGTGTTCATAGACATTGTTAAAGAGAAAGGTTTTCAGAAAGATTTTAAAGACTTGAGAAGGGGGGCAAGGCAATGGAATTTGGGAATATTATTTCCAGAGTGTAAGCATATAGTGTTTAAAAGCTATATGGACATGAAATGAGTGAGTGATTGTTGGCCAGAACACCAGGAGAAACCCTTCTTTGACTTCTTCTTTCACCTTGTTCGTCTCATCCTCTGGTGGTGGAAATACTGCCCTATTCTGCATTTCTTCCCCTTTTTTTGTTTTTGCTCCCTCTGCCACAGGATAACACGTTTCTTTCCTTCCCCCATTTATACTTTGTTTTTCACCTAATCTCTTTCGCTCCCTCCCCTGCCCAGCCTATCTTTCTTCATTCCTCCCTCATCACATTAAAAATTAATAGCAGGCCAAACCCTTGGAAGTTGGGCTAATATAAAGGAGTTTCTCCTCTTGCTTTTTAAAACGCTCAATCTTTCATTGTTTGATTAAGTATAAGGCGGTTAAATTGTGCACATGAAACCAAGCTAGGGAACTGTGGAATCTGGAGGAAGCAGCCTAGATCTTGCAAAAAAAAAACTCACCCAACCGGATACATGCTTGGGATGATCACTGAAGAAAAATCTTCAGTGCAGATAAGTGCGAAGTACTGAATGCACAAAGTAAAACTGTGAGACCAATGTAATAGATGAATGGGATAGAATCTACCAAGCGGCAAAATGAAAGATCTAGGGGTGTTAGTTGAATTATTGCTCACGATGTCCAAATAGTGTGAGACAGCTGGAACCTTGGCGTTTGGGAACCTGTGCTGTATTGGAAAATCTATTTTAATTAGATCACCAGAAAACGTACTCAAACTCTATAGTGCTCAATTCGACTGAACCTCTTATGACCAGGTGTTCATCCAACAGTTAATTCAAATGTTAAAGTAAAGCATGTGAACATGTATATGTATTGAACGAAATGCAAAATACTGCAGATGCTGGAAATCTGAAACAAAAACAGAAGTGGCTGGGAACACTCAGCAGCTCAGGCAGCATCTATGGAGATCAGAAAGTGAGTCAACGTTTCGGTTCCACGACCCTCCGTCAGAACTGGGGCATGTTGGGAGGGAGAGGCTTTTAAGGACTAACAGGGGAGGCAAGGAAGACAAAGGAGAAAATGGGGTAGAGGATGGGATGAAGGGTTAAAGAGCCGTTAATGATGTAAAACAAAACACCCCTCCCTTTGCAAATAGCTAAGAGATGAATAATTAATCTCATTGATTGATAGTTAGGATACTGGGAACAGACCCTTCCCCTTTTTACTAGTATTGTGGGATCTTTAATGTGTCATCCAAAATGTGGGGCCTCCCAAAATACAGAACACCCAATTGGCACTGGAGTGTTGGCCTAGAGTGAATTCAAGTAGAATCTGATATCTGCATTACTTGGGACAAGCTTTATGTTATAAAGGCGATGTTAGACTATCACACAATGTATTGTACTAACCAAAACCGTCTTTCATCAGGAGTTATATTGTCACTATGATAGCACATTGAACCAGCTTTTATTAGTCACTTTTTCTTTTGTTTTGCCCCCTCAACCCCCTCCCTCACTATTGTCTGTCCATATTTCATTGCATTTAAAAAAATATTCTGGGCATTAAACAAGTAGTTGTAAATGTTGCAAATGATTATTATTTGTTTCATTTTCAGAATGCATTCTGGAAAGATTACATGAAGGGACCAGATGACTATCAAGGAAGTGGCTCTGATGTTAATGTGGATTCAGTGTACATTATAGTTCCTCTCCTGACTGGGCTTCTCATGATTATTGTTATACTTTTTGTTATCTGGAGATGCCAACTTAGAAAAGCTACACTCAGGCAGAGTGTTACCCAGACTAGGTGTCAAGCAAACCAGACCAGCAGAAATGTATCTGTAGTTGTGTTTGGTTACAATGAGCAGCATGTTGGTCCGTTTGACCCATTACATACACAGCTACTAGATGGTCTGACTGCTGATTATTCCAGTGGAAATTGTCTAGCTTCTGGCATGGTAATTCATGGTCCTCTTTGTTCATCTGGATTGTCCAATTCAGGTTTACCGCCATCCTATGATGAGGCCACTGGACAGGTGGGAAATGTAAGAAATGATTGTGCAAACCATCATGGAGAGAATCCTCCGAAGTACGAGGAAATTGTGAACCCAAATGTAGCCAAAAATGTGGTATCAGAAGTTGAGAGAAATGTGAGATAAACAAATCTTTAATATTGCATTGATTAAGCAGTGTTGTGTTTAATTTGACATTTTATCATTGTTGCAAGTGAACTAATTTTTTTGATTGTAATTTCAACTAAGTAGTAATTTAGTATGGACAGTATTAGTTTTTAAACTGACCCACTAACTGACTTCATACATATGTCAAGCTTTTTTCGCTTCCTCCTCCACGTAAGATTCTGGAGAAATATAAATACTGATTATTAGCAAAGTGTAGAATATAGTCTATTCATTGGTTTAAAGTGTACTTCAACCAAAACTGAAATACCCTGGGATATGACAGATATTACCACTATCCTGGGGCCTTTTTTGGTTTAATGAAGCTTGAACTTTTGAGTTGGAATTCTTGAATAATTATTACCACTATGTGTACTTTAAAGCAAGAATGCAATTTGTGTTTTAAGCTGCAAGGGGATGGGGGGAGGGAAAGAATGAAACACTGGTTACGACATGCACTGCATCTAACCTACAGCTAGTCTCTCCTTGTTGAGGCCAAGAAGGTTAACATTGTGGTGAATTAATTGGCCCCAAGTGTACAAACATTGCATGATTCAATTTCACAATAAGCCCATGATGAATACAAATGTTGATTAACCAAACATATACTTTATTAAAACTTTTCTATTGTGCACATTTGGATAAGCCAAAATTAAGGTGTAATCTTGGAAGGAGGTCAAAAACTTGTAATTACATTTTGAATAGTTATTTTCTGTTTCAATTTCCTTATTTGTACATTTTTTATGATAAAGATTTAATCAAATCTTTATAGTCGGCGTCGACCTATTTCACAAACTTGTATCTATAAATTACCTTTTTATAAAAAACATAATTTTATTTTGACCATTCCAGTATTAAAAAGTACAGTCAATTCACTTTACAGTATATTTTGTGAAGCGCTTTGAGACGTGATAAGGCGCTATGTCAAATTCAAGGATTGTTGTTATTATTAGAAAGAGATGAAATTTTATCTGCATGTTTCCACTATTGGGATGAAATTGTTTGAGCACAGAGTCTGCTTGATTTGTCATGGGGACGTTTTTATTCCAACTTGCAACCAACAAAGACACCTGGTCCAAACTCTTGCAGTGTTTAGACGAGAGATCTATTAGATAGATCAAAGAGTTTATTAAAGGGTTGTGCTAGAAAAATTCTAGTGTACTAATCTAGAGTGATCAGTATTAAAGATTGTCATACGGGTTTTCTTTTAAGACAACATCTCTTCATAAACCTTAATGTGGGTGCCTGCTCTAGACTGACCTGAGAGCCAATACCAGCCTCAAGAAAAGAAAATACAGGCTGTGTCTTACTGCATAATCTGCACTCTTTTGTAACTGGATGAGCCCAGGTCATTAGAAGTGCTTTATGTACCTTTATTGACCTGTTATGTGAAATGTTGTATTGTGTAGCAGGAAAGATTCAACACTTGTCTAATTAATGTGTTCAATATGAATATGGGCATACATATATTTTGTTTCAGTATTTACAGAAGGAATATTTTGCAATGTACTTGCTATTCAAAATAAGTATTAATTACATTTTTCCTCCAGTATTAGATTGTTAGACAGGTTTCTTCCTTTAAGACAGCATCTCTTCATGAACTTTAATGTGGGTGCCTGCTTTGGACTGGCCTGAGAGCCAATACCAGCTTTTGAAAAGAAAATACTGCCTGTATATCACTGCATACTCTCCTCATGTGACATGAGCCCCTGTTGAAAGTATTTCACTTGAGGAGACACAATTCTGAACTGTAAAAATGTCAGTAAAACAGCTAAACTGTTGACGCAGAAGATTCTGGTAACATGAGAATATTCTGTTAAACATTTTTTTATATAGCATCTTTTAATAGAGCCAGTGAGAATATTGCTAATGGAAAAATACTCAGCCATTCCTTATTTACTAAAACATTAAATATAATTACATAAAATGCAAGATATAAACACTTAGACAATTAAAAATGTGAAGAATAGTGGGATCACTGAGAAACTGATTGGAGCAAATCCTAGGTAATCTTAACAATCGTGGTATGCAGCATAAACTTATTTTGAGTCCATGAGAATGAAGTTTCTAACTTTGTATATCAGGATTTTTGAATTAAAACAATAATTTTATTATGTAACTGGTGATTTACACAGGTGTGCTGATATGTTCCTGTCTCACTTTTCAATATGATTCAGAGTAAAATCTTGTGATGTGAAAATGTTCTACTGCCTTCTGCTGATATAAACATTTTGATTTGATATGCTGCAGCAAGAAATTCTGAACGATTACTCATGTAGGCTCACATACTCCAAATTTGTTTTCCATCTGAAGTTTTGTATTAAGGGAGAAACCTTTTTGAACTTGAGCTAACTTTGCATAAACAGCCCTAAAACAATTTCTTGTCTGAGTAACAAACATCTAGCTTGGAGGAATTTGCCAAATGGAACAGTACTGTGGTTTAACTTCATGGTACATTTTGTTCCATGAAAAAAATTATATTGGTATGGAGGCAGCCAATTATGAGCAGTAATGTGTGCTCTAGACACAACAAAACTGATTTTGAGATTCATTTTAGAAACATACATGATCTAAGAATTTAAGATTGAGGAAAGTATGAGATAAAATACAGCTGAGTTTTAAGTCTGTGTTAAATTTATGAGCGTGATTGTGTATGGTGTCTATAGAAAAGTACATTGGTATAACAGAAATGCAGATACCTAACTAGCGTAAGTTGCATTACTATAAAAATAGTGTGTTGTTTTTATTTTAATTGGTCACATAACAACTTAGAAAGAATTATGTGTTGGGGGAAGGGTTAAAAAAATTGGAATTGTGCCAGCATGATTTCATCTTCGCTGAGTTGTTGCATTCACAACTATTCTTTTATGCATACTAAGATCTTCCTTTGTGACTCCTGCAATTAACCATTGTTTAAAATAGTTTGGAACATTTCCATAATTGTCTAACTGGCTCAAATTGTGTGTAGTGACACTGACCCTTTGACAAACTAATGTTCTTTCTGTATTGTATGTATTGTGTTTCAAATGTTCAGCTGAGAATTTACTAAACCTGTGATTTGTTCACCATTGACCACCATTCCATCACTTTAGGGGAAGCCAGGGCAAAATCTGCTGTCAATGATGCATTCTTGGTTTATTGCACAGGGACATTTTCAAATGTGATGCTTACTAATTGAAAGAACTTGTAAAATATGAAGAAAATGCTTGATCAAAACAGTTGAGTGCCTTAATTTTATAGAGAATAATTCAATCTTTGTACCCATTTGAAGAACGTACAGTATTTTAGAAGATCTGTTTTGTTATGCTAATATGCAATAAGTAAGAAATAAAAGTAATTTAAAAACAAGTCATTTGTGTGTATTTGTAATTATTTAACAATGTCAGGAATTTATAAGCAGAAACAATATACTGTGATGAAATACAATACAAAATGACATTTGTAAAGTGCCTTTTGTGTCAGGAGGATGTCCCAAGGCACTGAACAGTCAGATTAGGATCCAAGTGGGGGTTGGGATCAGGGAGGGTGGAGAGCAAAGGGTGGCTGAAGGCACAATTGAAGAGGAAGCTCTTGAGGCATGCCCTGAAGGAAGCAAGGGAATGTGGGATAAATAGCCTTAACTCCATTTAAATAATTCCTCTAGACTGGTTAAATTTTGGGTTTATGTAAATTGTTTTTTTTTAAGCAGTGCAGTAGAGAACTTTTAAAAGCCAAAATAACATAATGCTCTGTGCCCTTTGTCAGAGAAGTGCAATAAATAAATGACAGGCCCATGAGTATGCAAATAATTTGTTGAAAACAGCTGATTGTAGTACACAGATGAGAAATGAGTTATCATAGAATTATACAACACAGAAGGAGGCCATTTGGCCCATCGTGTCTGTGCTGGCTCTTTGAAAAGAGCTATCCAATTCAATCCCACTCACCAGTGCTCTCCCCATAGCCCTGCAAACTTGTCCTCCCTAAATTTAAAAAGATCATAAAGTTTCAGCCTTGAATCCTGGTCTCTGCTAAATTGATCTTAAATGGGGCAACAGTTGAACTGTTACAATGAGTTTCAGCACACAGTTGGTCTCTACAGAGGTAAACAATATCTTACACTGAAAACCACCCTCCACCTGTGTCAGGTGAGGATGGTTTGGGGCTCGACTAAGTCTTTCTAAAAGGTAAACTTAAAATTTTTTTAAAAAAATATTTCAATTCCACTTCTGACATGATTTACAATCTGCAATTAAAGTTACTGCAATGGATATGTTGTCCATTAAGGAATCTCAAACAATACCATATTAGGCAATACAATCAAAATATGGTGACGTGACTCATGATGGCAACTCCTTAATTGACTGGATATCTTGGAAATGCTTTGAGACATTTCAACAAAGCGATGAGGCACTGCATTGTGCAAGTATTTTTCAATTCAGTTCTTTAATCTCATGCGAGTTTCGGTTTCATTGTTAGACAGAGGTGTGTCATTTTCAAATGGAAATCCACAGACATTTCACAATTCCAGCTCTGGTTTATGTCCTGGAAAATTGCTGAACTAAACAGGCATTTTACTTAATTTTACTTTTGTTTGTATTTCTTTAGAATTTGTCAGATCACAGTCCTTATAATAATAATAATAATCCTTGCATTTGATATAGCGCTTTTCACGTTGGGAGGACGTCCCAAAGCGCTTCACAGAACATACTGTAAAGTGAACAGACTATTTGAAGTTGTTTTGTGTGTTGCTGTAAATTTAGTGAGCATGACAATTACGTGTTTGTTTGCTTTGTTCCTCCCATTTAATCCTTATATTGTGTACTTGGACAATTAAAGTTTGAGAACAGTTCTGTTGAAATGTTTTTTAAAAATATGTTTTTAGCTATTTTAGAGGCAAGGTGGATTTAATTATGTTGTATTACAAGCTAATAGGTATAGATTTGACTTTCAATTCATAACACAGTTGCAATATAACCCTTGCCACTCCTTAATAAGGGTTAAGACATGAGTGCCTCATTTTAGGTGGTTCTAGAAAAGTACTGGCAAAGGTATGAGTTTGCTTGTCTTGCTTTGAGCTAGAGGATGTTCATGATAAAAGGGAGTGGGGAGAAAGAAACTTAAAATGGGGAATGAAGAGTTTTAAGTGGTATAAGGTTACAATCTAACCTTTTACCAAGTGGATACGTGAATAATAACAATAATCCTTGCATTTGATATAATGCCTCCATGTCTCAATATTGTGTTATTGAAATTATTGTTTGGCATTATGTTTTACATCTGTTGTAAAATCCTTTCCAATTCTCTCAACAACAAAACTACATTTGTATAGCACCTTTCACGTCAGGAGGATGTCCCAATTCAAATAATAATAATAATCCTTGCATTTGATATAGCGCTTTTCACGTCGGGAGGACGTCCCAAAGCGCTTCACAGAATACACTGTAAAGAGAATTGACTGTATATTTGTGGGCGAACGCGGCAGCCAATTGCGCACAGCAATGTCCCACAAACAGTCGTAGATTGAAAATGACCAATTTATTATTGTTTTTGGTTTTGGAGGTATTATTATTATAAACTCTTAATCAACTTTTTGATTGCTTCCATATATTCTTGTACTCATCACAATGTACCTTATTTTTTGGTTAACTTTGTATATTTTTTTATCCCCAATTTAATTTACCTATTGATATAATTTTAGAGTATTTTGAACGTTCTGAGTTGGTACTAACCTCCTATCTTTGACAAATGCTCTCCAAATTTATCCTTAATTGAGACTGAATGTTATTGTGCTATAGGCACTAGGATCTTCAACCCTGAATGGTGACCGAGTCACACAACCATACAGCATGGTATTTATTCAGCTAGGAGTTAAATAAATAAATCTTACATTTGGCATTTTGCTTTTCATGTCAGAGGGACATCTCAAAGAGCTTCACACAATATACTGTAAAGTGTAGTGTCTATGTGTTTTATGGGAAAACATGGCAGCCAATTTCCAGACAGCAATGTCCTACAAACAGCCATGAAGTGAATGATTAACTTTATTCAGGGGTTGTTGATCAGGACACAAGCAGAAACTCCCTTCTCTTTTTAATATTGGTGAGTGAGATTAGGCCTGCTCACACCCATTAATCAAATTAAACCCAATGTGTTCCACTAGATTACAAAGGTTGTCCCGCAGATAAACCCCAATCCCCAACAAACTCTTCCAGGCCCCAAAAGGCAAAATACTGCAGATGCTGGAAATCTGAAATAAAAACAGAAATCATTGGGAACACTCAGCAGGTCAGGCAGCAGCTATGGAGAGAGATGCTGATTTAACATTTCAGGTCAATGACCTTTTTGTCTTCTAGGCCCCAAATTATCAAAGGGCAATATGGACCTGAGACAAACTCTTCAAGACCACCTGAGGAAGTCATGTCAGATGGCCTCTCCGGCAGGGCAAGCCCAGCCTGAGCCTAGTGACCAGGCGCTTGAGTGAGCTGTAAATTCCAGCATCTCCGCTTTCTCTTTGTGAGGGCAGATCAGAAATACTGCAATACTGAGGCCAACCAACAGAGGGCGGAAACCAAAGCTGTAACCAGGAGCTCAATCCTTCCCATAATAATCCGGTTGTGGGTGAGATTCTATTGTGTTCTGTGCACCACCAGTATATTGTATCACATTACTGGGTGGGGAATTAAGTTGCCGTTTAAAGCAGTTGCCCTTTGACTCTAAGTTCTCTAATTGTACTCGCAGTACAATTCCGTTTAAAAAGTGGAACCAAGAATTGTCAATCAGAGATCCTCAGCAGACTATCAATGGAGAAACAGTCCAAAGGTTCAACTGAAGCACGTTACAGACCAATTTCATAAGGTATTTCTATAACAACCCACTGAGTCACAGTGAAATAAAATGTCTCCAGCTTCAAGTGAGCAGGCAGGACTAGCCGTTGTCATGCGCTGGTGTAAGCCTGTTATTAAGATGCAAATAATGGTAATGTCACTGTACAATCTATAAACAAGTTCTTTCAACGATATAGAATTTTCTGTGCAACAATTTAAAAACATTTTAAGGACTCTATGCTATATATAATTTTTTTTAGCTTTGGATATGTGTAGTAAGCAGGATAGGTTAATAAAATGAAATTTAACATTTCAATTTGTTTATTTAAATAACTCACCAGTGAAGCGCTTTGAGACGCCTTGAAGACGTGATAAGGTGTTATATCAAATACAAAGATTATTATATTCCCTGTGTTTAAAATAATATTCATGAAATTTATGTCCTGTAAGAAATCTCACAATTGCAATGATCATTCATTTCCACTACCAAAGGTGTTTGTAACACATATTTTATATTATAGCTCAGTGATTAGAGCCCTTGCCTCACAAGCAAGAGACCTGAGTTTGATTCCTGGCAGGACGAAACCTTGGGCAAGTTGCCTTACTCCTCACACCTGATAATAATCCCTCAAGAAAAAAAACATAATAATTTGGTTTGTGGGACACTGCTGTGTCAACTGGCTGCTGCATTTCGCCCACAAATATACAGTCAATTCACTTTATGATATATTCTGTGAAGTGCTTTGAGACATTTAGAGGATGTGAAAAGTGCTATATCCAATGCAAGGATTATTATATGGCATTCATGATTATACAGTCAACTAATCCACCTTGGATCTTGGTCAGATTTTACATGCAAATACAAAAGTAAATTTCATAGAGGTTACAAAAGTGTACTGAAATTTGCACTGGTGAATACATGATGAGTGCAAATTGGAATCTTTAGTGTCTCCTGAACAGACAGACAGGATCCAATTCAAAGGACAGTACTTCCAACAATCTCTGCACTGAAATGTTGGCCCGAAATTAAATTCCATTGAGCTGAAAGTGCCAAATTGGAACTGAACCCATAACCTTTTAACCCAAAAGTTTTATCAGCTAAGCCAAGCTGACATTATTATTTTAATAATGAGAAAGAATGCCCAAATGGTTGGACATAGTGAAATAGACATGATTATTTTTAAAAAACTCAGAATTCAACTGTAGTGCAACACAGTTTAGCACCTACCTCAAAGAATATTAACTGACGTAGCAGATGTAACAAAAGTTTACCTGGCAGTTTGTGGAAGTGAGTTATAAAGGACTTTTGTTCTAAATCCAGAGATGTGCAACACTTTTCCAGGGGTAATAATTCCTTAAAAAAATAATAAAATGGTCACTTCAATCCACGACTGTTTGTGGGACACTGCTGTGCGCAATTGACTGCCGCGTTTTGTCCACTAAATATACAGTCAGTTCACTTTACAGTATATGCTGTGAAGCGCTTTGAGACGTCTCAAAGACGTGATAAGGCACTATATCAAATGCAAGGATTATTTATTATATCTGTTAAAAACGATAAGTAAAGATTTTGCTTACTGATATTGATTGATTAAAACAATATATTTCTGTCTTGCCGCTGTGATCCTTAACTTGTGGATCAAATCAGAAGATGCCCTTAACTTTCAACTGACCTGCAATGAAGGATTATTATAACAAACATGTACTGTTTAATGAAATCTGGTCTGAACTGTAATGCAGGATCCAAACCACCACATTATAACATGATTGCCCTGTGTCTGAAAATACCTATTGCTGGGTTATTCTGTTATTCAGTCTCAACAGCCGTCTTATATGACCACAATGAAAACTTCGGGCCCAGTTCCACAGTGTACCTCTCTGCTGTCAGGTGTCTCCGTAGTGTACCTGTTCTGCCACCAGATGTCTCCCACATTGTATCTCTTTGGCCCACCAGGTGTCACTGCAATGTTCTGCCACCAGGTGTCTCCATAATGTACCTGTTCTGCCACCAGGTGCTTCTGCCACTGCACCTCTTCTGCTATCAAGTGCCTCCATAACACTGTACCTATTCTCCTAGGAGTGAACTTGATGGCCTCTAGGCATTTTCACTCCTACCCATCTATGTATGTAACAGTGGAAAACAGGCCTGAGAACAAAATAACCTGACATAGAGGCATGACTCTCAGACCCTGCTAACTCTTTTGTTTTCAGGTCCATTTCATTACATGCAACCAGAAATGGAAGGGCAAACTAGCATTTTTTAAAAGTAAAATGCCAGCACAAAGAGCACCACAGTCTCTATCAGCACGACCACTTGGGCTTCTTCACCACCATTAAGCTTGTCTCAGGTCAACTGAATTTTTTTTGTCAGCCAGGTGTCTGACACATGCGGAAACCCATTACCAAGCTTAAGAGTATCCAAACCAAATGGAGTTACATGCATCCCACCTGGAAATCCCAGAGATAGACTGTCAGGATGGAATGCCACTTTCTCCCTGGAGAGATGCATCCTTACCTAATTCTGGAAAGTATTAAGCAAAGGTTGGCAAGAGCCAAGGCTTGGCGCCCCCAGAGTGTGTGATAAGTACTGCTGCAGTTAAACCAGCTAAAACTGCATAGCTTGGCACTGTGAGCATTTTTTTAATGTTAATTTATATGTTAAACAATAATCTGCTACTAGGCAGGCCAAATTTTCCATTGAAGTGCTCTGACAGTAATGCATTGATTACATTTGCATTGGCTGTGCATTATTACTCTATAATATGCAATAAATTCTTGTAGCTGCTGTACAAAGGCTTAATTGGAGATGTTTGAATATAATTAATTGGTATGATGTTATTATGCGCCCTGCATTCCATAGTGAATTGCAGGTTTGTGCACCACGTAAAGTGGCCTCACTTATGTATGACAGCCTCACCTGTCATGCATAATTGAAGTGCTTTGAGACGTCTCAAAGACATGATAAAGAGCCCTATATTAAATGCAAGGATTATTATTATACGATAGTGTCAGTATGAGCAGAGACCCCCCCCCCACACACACACATTGAGTGTCTTCAGACTTTCTAGTTGGAATCAACTTCTATGCAGGCCTTACACCTTATTTTACACAGAATTGTCCCAAAACAGATCTAAGTCTGCCATGACTGCTAGAAACTTCTATTGTTACAACAGAAAACTTTCCCCAGACTTGGGAAAGATATTTAGGGAGAGATTCATTTCCTTTCAGTGATTCTTTTTAAACACGTTGTTTTCCTCAGCTAACAAGGAAGTACTAGTACTGTACAGGTGATTTCAGTGTCAGAATGGCTGAGTTGGTAGCACTCTCATTTTGGGTCAGAACATTGTGGGATCACACCCCACATTTGAGCTCATACTTTGACACTCCAATGCAGGCGTGCATTATCAGAAGTGTGTCCTTTGTATGAAATGTTAAACTGAGGTCATGTCATGTTCAGGTGGATGTTAACCATTTCATAGCACTATTTGAAAAGAGAAAGGAATTTCTCCTGATGTTCTAACTGACAATTCTCCAGACAATTTCTGTATAGTTGATCGATAGACTCCTTCAATTTTTTTTACACACAGGCCTGTTGTCGTGCTTTCTTATTTGCCTACTATTTGTCTCCTATTTTAATATGTACTAATATACTGTTTATGAGATTGGTAATGCTGCTGCAAAGCATAGGATGCTCAGAGAGTAATAATAGTTGGTGCAATGACTATTTAAAGTTTCATACTTGTGGTAATAAAGGATTCTCACATTCCTTCATACTTTGACTGGTATCTTATATAGAATTGTATCTTCACACAAGTTACAAGCATCAAGAAATACAAGCACTGCTAGGTCTTGCAGTGCTAGGTCTTCTGGTAGCATATCTAACTGTCCTGAATGAATGGGTATGGCCCAAGGACCTACAGATGAGGTTTCAATAATTATTTTCTGAAACAGATTATCAACAACTATTAAGAGCTTTTCAACTTAGCTTTTCTTCTGATTTTCTTATTTTCCCAGGATGAAATGCTAAAGATCTGGTTTGAAGCTTCTCAACTGTGACATAGAGAAATTGGTAAATCAGGGGATGATGTATTTTATGATGATAAACCACCTTCTAACCAATATGTGGAGATTGTTGATGCTCCTGTGTATCTTGAAACCTCATCAAATTCTGGTGTAATTAACTGATGTTTTATTTATAAATCACATTAAAAAAAATCATTAATAATCAATGACTCCAGCAGTACCCCAACACACAGTCTGAGATCCCTAAGCCCTGGCTCTTGACAACCTGCATCTAATAATTTCTGAAATTAGGTAAGCAGGAAGCATCCCTCCAGAGAGAGAGTGACTGTTCCATTCCAAAAAATATCTCTCGAATTTCCATTTACAGGTGAGATGCATGGAACCCTCAGCTTGGTTTGGATATTCTTAAGCATGGTTGTGGGTTTATGCATGTGCCAGGTACATTGGAGATCCCCCCAAAATTAATAGTGTTCAGTACATAATTCAGAAATAAATACACAGCACCATTTACCATTGTTCAATCTTGTAACAAAGCCAGTCGCTATTCAACTGTTCTTCTTCAACTCACATAACACACATTGCCTGTCAGTGTGTATTGATGGGTGAGCTTTACCACCCATTCGATGAAACAATTCTATTAGAAGTGGCAATGTATTTTTCCCCCACAGCATTAGAGAAATGCCTTATGCAAATTGTGACTTCCCTTTAATGATCTTTGCATATTTCACCTATTCATTAAGAGCACAAACTAGATCTCATTGGTAAGGTTACTCGCTGCTTTCGTCAGTAAATCAGCATTTGGATAAATCACAAACAATTTTAAAAAGTAGTATAGGAAGAGGTCAGATAAATTGGTCTAGGTTATTTTGTAGTGATTTAGCAGTAGAATCAAAAATAGGGTTCAGTTTTTCCAGCTTTTGTTTCAGTGTTTCAGGTTGCCTAACCTTGAAGAAGTTCTGCTCTTCTCTTCGACATGACTTTTGTCCTTCCCTATTACCCTGCTCTCCTTTGTTATCTGTCTCCCTTCTTGTGTTTGATGATGTGCTCACTAAATTTTAAATCATTAACACCTTTTTAAACCATCATCCCCTGTCCTCTACCCCATTTTCTTTTGTCCTCCTTGCCCTGTCTCCCCTCTCTGTTAGTCCTTAAAAGCCTCTCCCTCCCAACATGCCCCAGTTCTGACGAAGGGTCATAGACCCGAAACGTTGACTCACTTTCCTTTCTCCATAGCTGCTGCCTGACCTCTGCTGAGTGTTCCCAGCGACTTCTGCTTTTATCTACAACCATGTGTTGTTTACATGAATGAATGGTTGCTATAAAAATTAAGCAAAGGGTTGCAGAGCATGAAAAAAGTGGCTAGCAAGCATTCTTTACTTTTATTGAAACAATCGCAGTCAGTGACATAACACATTTGATGATGATGTTAAATCATAGTGTTCATTACATTGTGTTCTAGCTGAAATTGAACTAGAGTCAGAGGAGACTCTACAATCTAACATTGCATTAGAATGGCTAAACTTGCTGGAGGGCAAGCTTTGATGTTTGCCCTCAGAAAAGAGAGCTCTGCTGCACACACGATGGAAGTGTCCTAAAATCCTAGTCCTTGTCTCTATTTATTGGTTTCTTTCTGTGTCTCACTGTGCTCATGTTTTGTGTTCTTGCTCACAGTCTCGCTCTTTTTTACATAGCGCCAAATCCACTAGTTTCTCACTTTTTCACACAGCTCTAATCTTCTGCTTTTACTCTTTCATGTAGAGTCGTTCTAGAGTCGTAGAATGAATTGGGAATTTTTTTAAACGAGATTTGAAGAGGGAAAGGGCAAGAATGAAGATAAGAATGAACTCTGGCCTGTTGACAATACAGCAGAAAAGAGGAAGGCTGAAGTTAAAAGGAAAGGAAGAAAACAGAAAAGACCAAGAAAGAGTGAAAGATATCTAAATGAATAGCGAAAACAATCTCTAAAAGCCCTAAATAACAAGGCTCTGCAACCAGCTAGGAAAGTACAGAAGGCAAAGACTAAAATCAGATGAATATACATTAGAGAGCACATGCAACTGAATTGGGACTGTGGATTCCGCAGCTAACTGTGGGTAAATGGAACTGTGGATAGTCAAGAGTGTGGATAATGTGGTGTTCTCCTGGAAATACAGTAAATTACCATGGTTATTTGTGGGACATTGCTGTGTGCAAATGGCTGCCATATTCAGTACACTTCACAGTAATTCCCTCTGAAGTGCTTTGAAAGAATTATTTGACATTATAGGTCCTCTACCCTCCACTACTCCCGCTCGGTCTTCCTCTCTCACCACCCCCACCCCGACTCCTATCGCTGCTCGACCATCCCACTGCCTCCCTCTGTTTCAGCTTGTCGGGACCACCTTCGGGCCCACCGTGGGAGATGTCGCTGGTTGTCCAACAGCAGCCATTCTGACTGCCCTATCCCCCATTCTCACCACAAGGCTCATCGGTCCCTGACCCCGGGGACCAACCTCTCCTCCCTTATCCATATCCCTACCCTCCCTACCAGTCCTCCCCCTCCTTGTCACCCAGCTATACCTTCCACCATATCCCTCGACCTAACCGCAATGGTGGCAGTGTGGCTCTCATCTCCCGGTCCCCGCTCGGCCTATCCCCTTACTCCTCTGGAACCTTCCCCTTCTTTGAGCGCCTTATCCTTTATCACCCCTCCAACCTTTCCCTCAAAATTCTCCCGATCTATCACCCCCCAAGCCCTCCCCTACCTTCATCCCCAACATCTCCACCCTCCTATCTTCCCTCTCCCTCTGCTCCGTACGTCTCCTCATCCTAGGCAACTTCAACCTTCACTTCACCCCCTTCTGCTCTGCCTCTGCTGACTTCTCCTCCCTTATCTCCTCGGTCAACCTCTCCCTCCACATCCACTGCCACCCATGTCCGTGCTCTCCCATTCGACCTGGTGATCACTTGGGGCCTCACCGTTTCGGACATCACCATCATCGACAAAGCGATGTCGAACCATCACTTCATCTCCCTTAACTCCTCAATCCCTGTCCCCACCGCCACCCAACTCGCCTCCATCCCCTACTGCACCTGAAAAAAATCTCCCCCCTCTCCATCTAAGTTGCCTTAGAGTCATCTGAATTTTTTTCCCTCTGGGCTTCCTCCTGCAATGACCTACCCTCCTCGGTCTCTCTTCTCCATAGCTCCCTCTCCTCCACTCTTGATTCCCTTGCTCCCCTCTCTTCCCAAACCGTCTCCTATTCACATAAGTCACCATTGTACACCAGCCACCTCTGCTCCCTTAAAGCACAGTTGCATCCCACTGAATGCATCTGGTTCAAATCAAACGTAATGGTCCATAGTCAGATCTGGCTGGACCTTATCAAATCTTACCACTCCGCCCTTCCCTCTGCTAAATCGTGATTCTACTCCAAGACAATCTTAAAGGCCAAGGACAACCCCAGGCTCCTCTTCTCCATCACAAATTGGATCCTCCGCCTCTCACGCCTAGCCCATCCTCACCTCCAATGCCAACTATGAGGCGATGCTGGACTTCTTCGAATCCAAAGTCGAGGAGATCTGCTCAGCTGCCTCTGCTATTCCATCTGCTACACCCTCCCCCTCCCGCCCCTACCCATCCCTCCCTCCATACCTTCAAACCTCTCCCCCTCCTCTCTCATCACCACTGTAACCCGCATGAAACCGACCACCTGCTCCCTCGACCCTATCCCTACCCCCCTCTCCTTACCTCCCAGCTCCACCTCCTTGCTACTCCATTCACAGACATCATAAACCTCTCCCTGTCCACTGGTACTGTTCTCACCCCATTAAAAAACACTGTCATCACTTCTATCCTTAAAAAAAAATCCTTCCTGGACCCATCTCTACTCCCAAACTACTGCCCCATCTCTAACCTCCCTTTCCTCTCCAAGGTCCTGGAACGAATTGTTGCTTCCCAGTTTCGCTCCTTCCTCTCCCGCCACTCCCTTCACGAACCCCTCCAATCGGGTTTCTCTGCCTCCTCATCCTCCTTGACCTCTGCTGCCTTCGACACCGTCGACCACTCTATTGTCATCCACCGCCTCTCCTCTCACCTCACCTCTGTCCTTGACTGGTTCAGATCGTACCTCACAGCGCCTCCACTTCATCTTCACAAACTGTTTCTCCTCTTTCCCCCACACCGTTTCGTGCGGCTTTCCTCAGGGCTCTGTCCTTGGTCCCCTCCTCTTCAATATCTATGTACTCCCTCTTGGTGACATCATCCTCAGACTTCCACATGTATGCAGATGACACCCAATTCTACCTCTCTGCCTCCACCCTTGACTCCAGGGCCACTGCTGTCCTGATAGAAGACCTTCACTGTTGCTCTCTCTCTCTGTTACTCTCCGTGTTACTCCCTCTCTCTGTTACTCCCTGTGTTACTCTCTCTCTCTCTCTCTGTTACTCTCTCTCTGTTACTCTCCATCTCCGTGTTACTCTCTCTCTGTTACTCTCTCTCTCTCTGTTACTCTCTCTCTCTCTGTGTTACTCTCCCTCTCTCTGTTACTCTCCCCCTCTCTCTTTATGTTACTCTCCCTCTGTTACTTTCCCCTTCTCTCTCTGTGTGTTACTCTCCCTCTCTCTCTCACTGTTACTCTCCCCCCCCCCCTCTCTCTGTTACTCTCCCTCCCTCTCTCTGTTACTCTCCCTCCCTCTCTCTGTTACTCTCCCTCTCTCTCTCTGTTACTCCCTGTCTGTTACTCCCCCTCTCTCTCTCTGTTACCCCCCTCTCTCTGTTACTTCCCCCTCTGTTACTCTCCCACCTCTCTCTCTGTGTTACTCCCCCCCTCTCTCCCACCCTCGCTCGCCTCCACTGGCTCCCCATCCCCCAGAGGATTAATTTCAAGATCCTCATCCTCACCTACAAGGCCATTCACGGCCTTGCTCCCTCCTACCTCTCCAACCTACTATCCCCCGACCTACCTGCCCGTACCCTCCGTTCCTCTGGCTCTGGTCTGCTCCACGTCCCCCGCCCCAACCGCCCTACCATTGGTGGTCGGGCCTTCAGCCTCTCAGCCCCGAGGCTCTGGAACTCCATCCCCCAGTGCCTTCGCCTTGCTTCCTCCCTTTCCTCCTTCAAGGCCGGTCTCAAGACCTTTCTCTTTGACCGAGCCTTCAGCTCCCCTCTCGACTCTCTTCCCCCTCCTCGCTCCCTCCCTTCCCTCACCCTGACCATTTCTCCCCTCCTCGCTCCCTCCCTTCCCTCCCCTCACCCTGACCATTTCCCCCCTCCTCGGGTCATGACCCAACTGTGCAGCGCCTTGGGACGTCCTCCTGACGTGAAAGGCGCTTTATAAATGGAATCTTGTTGTTGTTGTTACTCTCCCCCCCTTCTGTGTTACTCTCTCTCATTGTTACTCCCCCTCTCTCTGTTACTCTCCCCCCCTCTCTGTGTTACTCCCTCTCTGTTACTCTCCCCCCTCCCTCTGTGTTACTCCCTCTCTGTTACTCCCCCTCTCTCTCTGTTACTCTGTCGCCCCCCTCTGTTACTCCCCCTCCCTCTCTGTGTTACTCCCTCTCACTGTTACTCCCTCTCACTGTTACTCCCTCTCTGTGTTACTCCCTCTCTGTGTTACTCCCTCTCACTGTTACTCCCCCTCCCTCTCTCTGTTACTCCCCCTCCCTCTCTCTGTTACTCCCCCTCTGTGTTACTCCCTCTCACTGTTACTCCCTCTCACTGTTACTCCCTCTCACTGTTACTCCCTCTCTGTGTTACTCCCTCTCTCTGTTACTCCCTCTCTCTGTTACTCCCTCTCTCTGTTACTCCCCCTCCCTCTCTGTGTTAATCCCCCTCTGTGTTACTCCCTCTCTGTGTTACTCCCTCTCACTGTTACTCCCCCTCCCTCTGTGTTACTCCCTCTCTGTGTTACTCCCTCTCTCTGTTACTCCCCCTCCCTCTCTCTGTTACTCTGTCGCCCCCCTCTCTGTTACTCCCCCTCCCTCTGTGTTAATCCCCCTCCCTCTGTGTTACTCCCTCTGTGTTACTCCCTCTCTGTGTTACTCCCTCTCACTGTTACTCCCCCTCCCTCTGTGTTACTCCCTCTCTCACTGTTGGGCTTTGTGTCCGGCCGCTTGTCGCTGTGTGCCCCATGATGCAGCGCGGCCGTGTTGTGCAGCCGCCGCCATGTTGAGTGAGGCGCGTGTGGAGCCGCTGTGGAGCTGAGCGCGGAGCGAGAGAGAGAGAGAGAGCCCCGAGACAGCCTGGAGCAGCGAGACACCCACCCACCCACACACACACCGCCGACAGCATGGACGCCGTCAACGCCTTTAACGATGAGGTGAGTGAGAGCAGGAGCCGCTTGACTGGCTTCATTTAAGAAAAGCCCCCGCATGAGAGCGGCGCCTCCTCTTCTTCATACTCCGAGGCCTAGGGCAGGGCCTCGGGCCCGACCGTCACGTTATACACCAAACCCCGGGAGAGCGGGTAGCGAGGCCTGGTGTGTGGTGGCTGTGATACCTGTTATCAAAGTGCCTGTCCGGGTAACACTCCGGGGCGGGGAGGGGAGGGCGGGGAAACGAGGCGGCGGCCCTGTAGTTGCTCTCTCTCTCTCTCTCTCTCCTCTCTCCCGGTCGAGGCCTGGGTGGAGGGACGGGCTCTGGGTTAGAAGGAGACCGGGAGAGGAGGGCGGGGGGTCTTTTGTAATGATGGTGGTGGTGATGGTCCTGAACTCGTGGGGGGGGGAGAGAGAGAGAGGCCCCAGGCCCCAGGCCCTGGCAGAGAAGACAATACCTCGGTTGGTTCTGCGGGTGGTAACAAGGCGGTTGGTTCTAGGCCTTCAGTTCAGCTGCTGACACCGTCGCGCCAATTCGCTCCATCTATCTTTTCTCGCCTTTATTTAAAAATAAACGGTGGACGGACAGTTGTCTTTAACCCCCACCATCTCAATCCTTCGTTGTCCATTATCTGTTCTTCCTTTGTATGCTTCTCAGACGCCTTGTGCTAAGTTTGATCCAAACGCGCGTTGTGAGCATTAACTACAATTCCGATCTTATTCGTGAAATTTGTGTAAGTTGTATTCAACATATCAAGTTTTGTTTAGCGGCTGGCCAGCAAGTAAAATGCATTAAAGTCATTGCAATTGATGATGCCCTCTCTTCTTTGTTTTGAAAAACAAATACCCTTACCGAATCTTTGAATACAAAAAATTGAAAAGGTGGGGCACATTAGAGTTATTTTTAAGTAATAAATACATCCTGGTTCCTCATGATTGCTTGTAGTTACCAGTAACTCCTTTATTACGACTAGAAGATTATTACAACACTAACTAAATCACCTCTTGATTTAGGATCAAGGATTATTATTATTATTATTTTCTCTCATTAACAACACTTCTCTCACAGTACGAGCAGGAACGGGGATATTATTTTAATTCATATCAGTTTTCCGTGAACTTCTGTGTATGAGTTTCATCATTTCATATTAAACATTAAACAGTTAGAGCTTTCTAAAATATCACTACCCTGGAGTGTCTGGGAGATCATTTGATGGGCAAGTATTTGTTTGACAAGCTCGCCCTGAGGAGGAGCACCCGAAGTGTCAGACTGAATTCAACTCCTATATAATAATAATAATCCTTGTCTTTGATATAGCGCCTTATCACATCGTCGGGACGTCTCAAAACGCTTCACAGAATATACTGTAAAGTGTAGTGACTGTGTTTTGTGGGCACTCCCGTGCCAGCATTGCACCCTATGCTGCGATGTGTTCAGAATTGAAATCAAATATATCTAGTGTATAGTTCTTCAGATAAAATGCTTCATCAGCATTTGTAGACTTAAGTCCCAGCACTTGAGTCTTCATTGCAAAAGATTCTGGTTGCATTTGATCGGTTGTTCCCAAACTAGGGTGGATTAGAATGTACATTNAAAAAATCAGAAAAAGGAAAAATTCTAATTGTGAAATGTATTTATTTAACAGTTATTCCATGTTAGGTTTACCTCACCTGAATTTTTTTGCTGAAAAGGTTGGTCTGAATCTTTGTCACCATGCCATCATTCCTTGATAAGCGATTGATTGCAAATCATTGGCATGTCATTAGAAAGCAACTGTGGAAGTAACAGTTGGGCGAGGCCAATTATAATAATCTTCTGAGACATCGTCCATGCATATTATACTGTACCTTGTAAGACAATTTTCGAGAACAAAACTATAATGAAATTTGAAAGTCGACAATTTTGTATTGAAATTACTCTATCTTTACTTTTGGTTTATAATTTAGTCCCTATCCATTCTTTCCAAGTTTCTAACTACAGTATCTTTTGATTTCCGCTGTTAGCCATGAGGAGCTTTTGGTGGAATGTTTCAATGTTGTGCCATCTTCCTCGTGATTTCTCTCCCTGTGCTGTACTTTCACTCAGTACACCTAAATTCTAGGATTTGGATTTTTCACACCTTACCATAGATTTTATCCACGTACAGCAGTTTTCAAGAAAGTCCTGTTTTAACATTTTTGCATGGGGTGGGGGAGAATGGTTCCACTACAGATTATGACGTTTTAGTATGTGCTATGTGCTAGTTGATTTATTTGCATCAGTGGGAAGTCAGTACTATTGATTCTGTTTGAAATCTTCCCCAGCAGTGTGTCCTGGCCAAAATTCCTAGAATTAATTAATGATTCAACTCATGATTATTTGTGGGAATAGCTGGTGTGAATAGCTGTTATGTTTGTCTTCAGAAAGAGTAATTACACTTGACAGTGAAGCATTTTGAGAAGTTTTGTCATAATAAAGCTATACACATGGAAATTCCTTCTTCACCCTTACAGAGTGGCTTCGCCAGTGAAAGTGAAAATAAAGTAGAAAGAAGGTGCCAAAGGGGATTAGGGTAGAAAGTATATGATGGTCCAACTTCCTACTGTAAGCAGCAGTAGTTGTGCTCTTTTAACATTCCGGGCAAATTGATAGAAATGGGATAATAAAGAAATTCTTGATTGTCATCCTCATTTAAAAAAATGAGCCCACAGAAATAGTTTCAAAAAGGGTGACATTATGAAGGGTTACAAGAATTTGCAGTCAAATGCCCTTCATGTAGGGTAATGTCCTGAGTCCTTCACAAAGGTTGTGGTTGGACCTGTGCAAGGGAGAGAGAGAGGTGACCATTGGCATGTTCAAAACCAGGACTTAGACAGAGAGGGGACGAAACAGGGTGTAGAGGGAGGAAGTACAAGAGGTAGTGGCTGAAGGTATTGTTTGTTATTGCTACAGGGATATATTTAAGTGTGTGGAAAAAGTATGTTGGTCAGGAATTCAGTATGGGATTTTAGGGAACACTTAGAATTAAATTGCAAGGGTAAACATAAGACCATAAGACGTTGGAGCAGGAGTAGGCCATTCGGCCCCTCGAGCCTGCCCCACCATTTAATAAGATGGTGGCTGATCTTCTAACCTAATTCCATTTACCCGCCCTATCCCCATATCCTTTAATTCCTCTATCCTTTAGAAATCTATCAACCTCAGTCTTGAATATGTAATTGTGATCATTCTCTCTTTGTTGATAAATGGGGCCTGTCGGATTTAGACAGAAAGAGAGGGATGAAACAGAAGGTGGAGAGGGAAGGAGTTCCAGACGTTAGGAGATGAAGGTTCAGCAATGGTGGCATGGAGTGGGTGCAGCATGCTTGAGTTAGCTGAGCAGAGAGGCAGATGGAGGAGTAGTGTATGAGGTAACGTAGAATAACATAAGTTATATAATGTTATACAGGGTGACCAAAATGTTGTGATACCATTACAAAGTCTAATAAATCTTAAAGAATTTATGATTTTTTTTAGATAATAGGGCAGTTATCATGACATTTTGGTCATCTTGTGTGTGTATATATATATATATCTCCCCTCGCCCGCCTCACAGTCGTTGTGCCCCTGAAGTTAATACACCACGTATTTGCAATTCGGTCCTGTAGTTCATAGTACTGAAATGTGTTAGCGGAATACTACTTAACTGATTTTTTTCCCCCACTTAGCCAGGTACTTTCCTATCCGATACTCCAGTGCTTTGGACAAAAAGTGCAATACGAGGGCTAGCTTTGAAGTGAGTGGATGGGTCACACTAAGCAGTTATTAGTTAGCTTTGGTGATCACATTTATTAACCATGTTAGAATTAACATTGCTAGTCATTCATGGGCTAAAAAATTCCACATCAAGGAATGTTAGCAGAAATGTTAGTAACATAGCTGCACTGCCCTTTCAAGTCTGAGCTGGTGTTTTGCCTTCATGAGGTACCTTGCCTAATCCTCTTATCAATTAATGGCAAATTGGGGTAGACTTTTTTCTTTTCATTGTCTGTTTGCAGGACATTTGCCTCTGGGTTGTTCAAGTTGACATTCATTGCAACACTAGGGGAGCATTGTCAGATGTCCTTCAGATGAGACATTAAAACAAGATCCGACCTGCCTTTTTAGATGGACATTAATGTTCCCATGAAATCATTTGAGAAAAGTGTTTTTTTACTCGGTGTCCTGACCAGTGAACGTCCAAGTTAGTTGGTCATTCATCTCATGCCTATTTGTGGGTCCTTGCTGTTTGCCTACAAAAACAGTATGTACACATGATGTTATGTAAAACACTATTTGATATAACATCTATGGTTTGATAGCAGTTTGACATTATAGGAGTTATAAAAATATAAGGATTGTTATTGTGCATATGACAAGTTTGTGGATGACCTGGTAAAAGAGTTAGCATAGATGCTGGGTTCATTCCACACAACTAGACATTAGCAACATATTTTAATTAGAGGCAGTAAGGTTTTCAAAGCTCAGGAGACTTTTTGTTTGGAGTGGCATGATTTCTACTCTGCTGCAGTCAGGTGTTTCTGTAGAAAAAGTATCATAACTCATTCTGCACCAGACTGACATTGGGAGTAGGCTATCTGCACCTTCTCTTTCCCAGTTGAGGTGACATGAGTACCAAATGGCAAAGCCTTCTTGTAAATACAAATTACGATATTCACAAGCATGTTCATGATATTCATTGCATATATTACATTTTAGTAACATAGCTGCACTATAATTGTTTGATTTGTTCAATTATATACAGTAGTACATGCTTCTATGACATCATTGAGGGGATTGCTATGACTGAAGTCACATTCAATTTACTGCTAAGAAACAGTAGGACTTACGGAGGTGTAAAAATCTGATCAATTTGAAAATATTTACAGAATATAACCTGGGTCCTCTCTCCAATTTCTGAGTTTGATTTTTTTTAATGGTTTATAATTTTGGGAAATCTTATGATCCATGCTGATTTTTATAAGACTTAGATTGATAGCAATTGGAACATAATTTACCCAGTATACATCCATGTCAATTGTAGCAGTGCATTCAGCTGAACATCAATAAAGTACAACATCTCTTATGTATAAGACATTGTATAAGTTTGTAAACATTACAAGAGTTTGGTGAACATGTATTTTTTTCCTCCTTTATGCATGCTGATGCTGTCAGATCGTGTTCATAATGCAATTGTGAGGTAGAAATATTGTTACTGCAATCAAGTTTCAGTTTATCCTTTAAGTGAAAATCTTCAAATGTTAGGTTCTTAGGTCTTAAGTTCATAAAATGCTAACTACCGTCCAATTATTGCTATTGCACTATATGTTGTCCACAAAATGTCTCTGTCAGTTAACGTTTTTATGAACCTACGATCATCACTCGCTTGTAACATATAAAGTTGCATTTTACACATCCCAGTAAGGAAGAAATATTATATATCATCTGAATGAACTTACCTGCACCTCTTAGCCAGCTGTGCTGTGCAGGGCTGCAAACTATCGTTATGAGCCCAGCATGGGAAAAAATCGTCAAGCCACTCAGTGAACTCTCACAATCAGCTGCCCGGTACCATGAGAAGAAGTCAGGTTGTTTTGACTATTGTGACAGGATCTCTGTGAGTAGAAATTTTAGGCCTTGCGTTCTGCGAGGTTCTGTCTGATTGTTAAAACGTCTGAGTGCGTCAGGTTGTTAAAATAAGCAAAATGTACAAAATGTTTTTTTTATAGATATGTATGTATGCCTATGCATAAACTTGTAATTAACTGAAATGAGTGTTCACAAATAAACTTGACAGTTCCAGGGGATGGGGCCATTCTGTCAAACTGACAGCTGCTTGCTCTGTGTGTTGGTGTAAGTCCTCTCAGCCATAGCACCCCATAGCAGTCCTGGAGGAATCATACTTACATAGTCACTCCAGATATACAGTTACTGAGCTCTTGTCCCTTGGAGTGATGATATATCAGGAGCTTCCTGTATTTCCTAGAGGTTCATCAAATTAAAAATGGATAGATTTGAGCCTGTATGATGGTTTGAGTGATTGGCCTTTTCTATGTGTGATTCTGTGATTTTGTGCCAACATTTGCCCTTCATCATCAATAACAACAACAAAATTACATTTGTACAGCCCCTTTCATGTCAGGAGGATGTCCCAAGGCACTGGACAGGCAGAGTTTTGGACCCGAGTTGGGGTGGGGGGGGGGAGCAGGGAGATCGAAAGCATGGTCGAGGAGGAGATTCTTGAGATGGGTCTTGAAGTTGCCAAGGGAGGAGGCGAGGGACTGCGGGATGGAATTCCAGAGGATGGGAGCAGAGTGGCAGAAGGCCCGCCCGCCAGAAGTGGGGCGAGCGAGGTGGGGGACGTGAAGCAGGTCGGAGCCCACTGAGCAGAGGGAGCGAGCAGGATGGTAGTGTCACATACAGTTACCATGGGTACTAACTGTATGTGATACTTGTTGATGATCAAGGTGGATTCCAAACCCTGTATGTACAAATGCATGATCTTGGACGTCAGGTGACGCCTCAGGTATCTGACAGACGTCTGCCTTCAGCCTTGTCGGAGGACCTTTACAGGACAGCTTGTGTTACGCCATTCACCTTGAGGCCTCATCATGCTGCTTCGAGGGCAAGACAAAATTCAGGTGGATTGAGGTAAAAAGAAAAGGGCACTATGACCAAATTGCATTGGTCGTTTTGACGCCAGAATATGCTGCAGAGTTCCTATTGAAGAAAATTGGGTGTCCTCAATTGGTACAATCTGATTTAGAGACTGGTAATCTATCAAAGCCGTTTTAATTTATAAGCAACACCAAATTGGGAGGAAAATAATTAATCAATATGCATAAACCTGAACAATCTGGACATGTTGGGTATGTGGGTGTTCAGTTTAAAGTGTGACAGTTCAGTTTAAAATATAAAAAAAATGCTAGATTTGGTAGAAGAAAGCTGTACAGAATATGTACTGAATAGAAATGTACTTGAGGTAGAACAGGAGAGAAATTCCTTCAGCACCATCTCCTGGTTGTGTGTGGGGATGGGGAGGACAGCTGAATGACGAGAGTTTAAACCTTCTGACCCTCGCTGCCAATGCTCCCACATAAACAATGACTATTTAGCTAGGGTGCTGGAGGCTAACCAGTGTTTGCACAATGCACCTCAGCATGAGGAGGCTGGAGATCAGGAACAGAGGTCAATAGGGACGAAATTAGAAAACAATTGGACACTAAATTTAGAAAATAAAACAACAAAATTACATTTATAGAGCGCCTTTCACGTCAAGGGGACGTCCCAAGGCCCTGGACAGTCAGGGTTCAGGACCCAAGTGTGGGGTAGGGGTGAGGGAAGGCAGAGAGGTGGGAGCGCAACTGAAGGCACGATCGAAGAGCCCTTGAAGGAGGAAGGGAGGAAGCGAGGAGAAGGGACAATGGGATGGAGTTCCAAAGTGTGGGGGCAGAGAGGCTGAAAGCCCGGCCACCGATGGTAGGGTGGGTTGGGCAGGAGACATGGAGCAGACCGGAGGGCGCTGAACGGAGGGAGTGGGTAGGCTGGTAGGGAGTCAGCAGGTCAGAGAGGCAGGAGCTGGCAAGGCCATGGATGGCCTTGAAAGTGAGGACGAGGATCTTGAATTCGATCCTCTGGGGGATAGGGAGCCAGTGGAGTCGGGCGAGGGTGGGAGTGATGGGGTCATGGAGCCTGGTGTGTGAGAGTACACAAGCTGCAGTTTTGGATGATCTGCAGCTTGTGAAGGGAAGAGTTGGGGAGACCGATGAGAAAGGGTTTTCCATAATTAGGCCTTGATGTGACGAATGTGTGAGTGAGGTTTTGGCAGCCTGAGGGGTGAGGCAGTGGCAGAATCTAGCAATGCGGAGGTGGTGGTAGGCAGTGCCAGTCATGGCGCGGATGTGGGGGAGAAAGGACAGTTCAGGGTCAAACAAGACACCCAGGTCTCCTGGCTGGCTTAGTGAGGTTGAGTGTGGAGCAATGAAGGCTGGCTCCCGAGGTGCGGAGGCGCTGGCACGAGCCAATCAGGAGGGCCTCGGTCTTGCTGACGTTCAGTTGGAGAAAGTTGTCCCTCAGCCAGGACTTGACATCTGTCAGGACACCAGTAGTCCTGGAGTTGAGGGTGGAGGCAAAGAGATAGAGTTGGGTATTATCCGCATACATATGGAAATTTACTCCATGTCTGCGAATGATGTCACCAAGGGGGAGTGTGAAGAGGAGGGGACCGAGAACAAAGCCCTGAGGAATGCCGCACGAGACAGTGCGGAGGCTGGAGGAGAAGCCGGGATGGGTAGTGGTCAGAGTGTGGGGGGAGAGTAGGGAGGGGGTGGAAGTTGGGAGTGTAGCTGAGTAGATTCCCTCAATTTTGGACTTGAGGAAGTCCAGCATTTCCTCGCAGTGGGAGTCGGAGGAAAGAATCTGCAAGGCGGGGAGGGCAGAGGAGCCGGTTGGTGGTGGAGAACAGGAACCTGGGGTTGCCCTTCGCCTCCAGGATTAACTTGGAGTAGAAGGACTATTTGGCCGAGCCGAGAACGGAGCGGTAGGTTTATTGTGGTCCAGCCAGATGTGCCGGTGGACTGTTAGGCCTGATTTGAGCCAAGTGCATTCAGCAGCCCGCACCTGGCCCTTGAGCGAGCAGAGGTGGCTGGTGAACCAGGATGAGAATCGGGAATAGGAGGCAATTCAAGAGGTGAGGGGGGCAATGGTGTCGTGTGGTGGAGAGGGTGTTGTGGAGGAGAGTAAACGCAGAGGATGGGTTGGTGCGGGAGGGGGGCCAGAGTGGGAGGAGTTCAGAGGATTCGAGAGCAGCGGAGAGGGATTGCGGGTTTGTTTCACATGTGGAAAATAAATGTTCCACATGTGGAACAAACAACCAAAGGAGATGATGGAAGCAGGTTGTGTCAACAATTTCCAGAAAGATTATTAGATAAGAAAGCAAAAATGTATGTTTGTGAAGAACTTTATACAAGGATATGAGAAATAAAGCCGTGTCGGGTTTTTAAAATATATTTACTTTTACTGTGGAACTCGCCAGATGAATTGCAGTGGTCTTTTCATTTCCGTTGGTTCTGCTGTAACTGCTTTACCTAGGGTATTGCAGAGATTAGCCCAAGATGATTCTATTCAATCGGCCTCACAATTTGTGGTTTACATCTTATGATCAAAATACCTGCTGAAACACCAAACCTTCTATCCCAAGTGCCAGGTTGCCTGAATTGTATGGAACCAGCATGCTTGTGATTAATGCTACCGTTGTATTAGATTATTAAAGCAAGGAATTCAAAATTCTATAGTTAACACTTTATAGCAGCAAACAAGATCTCTACAAATAGCATATACATTTTACTGGGTGGGGGGAGAGGATGGACATGCATTAGTTCTGGTGTGTAGAATCAAATAGTTGATATTTCAGTATTTCACAGATTGCTTACCCCAAATGACCAACCAGTGACTGTAATAACAACAGCAGCAGCAACAAATTACATTTGTATAGCATCCTTCCTGATGTCCCCCGACTCACTCCTTATTTCAAGACATGTCAAGATCAAACTCTTTGACCACACTTTTCATCATCTTCTCCCATCCCACTTCCCTCGGCTCTCACCCCCAGCTCAGGTGCCAAGCCAACAATGAGATGTTCTTCCAACATGAAAAAGGTGCTGTGTAAATGTTGCTTATGCGGCCTACGGACCATTCTTAAATAGGGAATCTGGCCCGCAGCAGCCAAAGGTTCGACTACCTTGTTATAGAGCATTCGACTCGGTTATATAGATTATTATAGTTTATTATGCATTTCGCTTACAATGAAAGTTACTTAACATTTGTACTACAATAGTTTTAAATGAAATTCTGCTGAGAACGTTTATAATCTTGATAGAAATGAGTAGTATCTGTTTTTCCTTTCTGTAATGTTCTTGTTTAGATATGTAGAAAGAGATGTGTGACGAGAGGGCTTTGGTATGCAAAAGCCAGATGGAGAGGCCTCAAATTCTGAGAAACAATATAGCAACAAGGGGGGAACCAATGAAAGTTGTTTGAAGTCTTTAGGTATTTTCTTTTAAAAATTAATAGCTTAGAAGCATCAGATTAATGATCAAGAGCAGCATTTGATAAAAGTAGATACATGTAAGGAAAGCAGCAGATGAAAATTGTAACACAATTAAAAGGTGATGATAGATTGAAGAATGAACACAAACTTGAAAAACATATTTATTCAGGGATTATAAGTATTGGTCACGAGCTAGCCTGAAGTTGGAACAGACCAAGGGGATAAAAAGTTACCCCTTAAATAAAGAAAAAACTACTGAGAGGAAAAGACAAAGAAGAAGGAGACTCCTGCAACTGTATTCAGTTCTCTGGATTGGTAATTCTACCTTTATGTATCATGTATACTGCTATGTAAAAGTTAATTTTTACTTGTCTGTATGACCTTGATTATCTCAGGTTTTCGAACTACACAGAAATTCACAAACGTTCAAGTCAACAGTTCAATTAAAAATTAAATACACTTAAATATAGTGACAATTTGAGTCAACAGAACTTGAAGAGGCAGACTGGGGGCAGGCATTCTTTTCTCATGGCCTCTGACAAACAGTGAGAAACTTGTAAGACATTTCTCTCTATGGCAAGCTATTTGGGTAGTAATATCTCAATAGAAAATTTCCTCTAAGAGCAGTCAGGGATCACTGCACTCCACAACAATTTCTTAGACAGCTGTAAAAAGATTTCTGTAGAAATGATCTGATAGCTGCAATATGGACTAAGCCTAGATCCTTCTATTGGTGATGATTTTGATAGATCAATTCTGACCTCTGAAGGTTTCTCCAACCTAGTTCGTTAGTTGGGTAGTTAGTTAAATTAATAATAACAAAGAAGTTAATCATTTAATCCAGGATATTTTCTTATGATTCTGTCCTGGCATCTGAATTTAGGTTTACACAGGTTAATATATCCACAAATTGTCCACATCACAAAAAAGTAAAGTATTAGTTTCTTATGGACCAGATGATTCAGGTGAAAATGGTTGAGCTGTTTGTGCCATCTCTATTTGGAAAACATTGCATACCAAGGGTGCATTGTGACAATTGTGGGGATTTTATAGACAAATACAATGTTCATGATAGCATTCTGAAATAAACTTTATCCCAATTTTAAATGTATCAATTATAATTTTCAAGGCATCGGTGGCAAATCATATGGACTTTGTTATTCTTGTACTGCTGTTGATTTATTGATTTCGCGACCAATATTCTCGATTACATATTCATCTTTTTTCCATTGTAGTTATCTGTCCGGGAGGAAGAGAGGTGCGTGGCACACAATTACACTCACTGTGTGTGCATTATCACTATTTTAAAGCAACAAATATTTGTAGCAAGAATAAACCAGGAAGGTGTCCCAAAGGAAAAACTCAGTAAAGAATTTAAAAAGATCGAAATGGAATATCTAGGAAGGGACAATATGTTTCCTGTTGCCTTCTGTAATGCTGATTTCAAAAAGAAGTGATGCAATCGACATCCATTTTTTGAAACACCAAAGTGGTTGTTAATAATTAATTGTTATGAATTGATTGTATGCACCATACATTCATACATCTATCCGTCCTGATCTTGGTCAAAGCAATGTTATACCTATATTGTTTTGCCCACATCAACATGTATTTTAATATATAGATTTATAAAAGAATTGATACATCAGAGATGAGTTACAGTACACACAAAGAACCTGATTCAAGTGATGTCCAGGATTTTTTTAGTATGTGCTATTGTGAATACTAGATTAAATGTTTTGGTTGTACAATGCATAATAAATTTATAACAAACCCAATCAAAACATTTCCTAATGTGGGAAGCAAGAAATTGCATCTTTTAGGAAAACACAAGAAAATTGAGAAATTTGTTAAAAAATAACTAAGTAGCCTAAAACACATGCAGTCAAAAAACAATGGGGGGGGCAAAAAAAGAATCAGGAGGAGCTCCCTGAGATGTGACGAATATTTTGCCCGCAAAATATACAGTATACAATTCACTTTACAGTATATTTGAAGCACTTTGAGACGTCTCAAAGATGTGCTAAGAAGCTAAATCAAATGCAAGGAGTATTATAAATCGCTGACGCAACTTATATTGTCAGGCCCATTTTGACTATCATTCAGACAAAGTGAAATGTGTTTTTCCTGAAATCTGGTTGTGTAGCAAGGGCGTAATGCCAATTTTGGCAAGATCCAATAGGTTATCTATTTATCTATAGTAAGTGTTTACACAATGACTGCTGATAACATGAACAGTACTGATTTAGTGCTGATTTTGGCAGAACATAGAACTAAGATTGTCTTTTCTCCCCCCCCCTCCCCAATATGAGGGAGGATAAAGTAAAAGCCTTTGATGCTTCAGTCACTTTGAGAATGCTGAAACATTGACAATTTGGTTGTTTCATTAGGATATAGAAAGTTGAAGGGAGACCATTTAAAATTATGAGGGGTGATGGAGTAGATGAAGAGACGTTATTTCTATTGGTTATCATAGACTAAAGGGCATTAAGTTAGGATAGCAAGGGGGAGATTAGGAGGAATGTTTACAGAGTTACTCGCATGTGGAATGTTCCATTGGATGATCAAAGTAGGATCCATATTAGTTTTGAAAAGGGAACAATACAGATATGTAAAAAGGAATAATTTGAGATGGTATGGGGAAAAGGCAGGTAAAAATCACAGAATGGTTGCTCTTTTTAAGAGTCAGCACAGGCATGATGGGCTGAATGGTTAACTTCAGGTCCAGAGCCTCTTCATCCACAGTGGCGTCAGGTAAACAGTGCGAGCAGCCCGCGGGCCAGAAACTACATTTATGGCGGGTTTGTAGTGGGCGAGGGTCATTGTTGCGGGAAAGTTGCAGCCGCACTTTTCTATTGGAGCAGCTTATTAGTAATTAACTCTTAGACTCTTAATAATATGAATAATTCCTGTTTTATTTCCGTATATTTTCAGCTCATTGGTTATATAACCGAAAAGGCCTCCAATATTACAGTAATAGAGGTGTAGTTGTGTAATATTTGCCATGAACTAATGTTAACAAAGTTTAGAATAAAGTACATTCATCATGTTTAAGTTCATTGATTTAAAGTACATTCATTATTTTTGTCCTTTTTCTATTCTCTTCCATATTCTGGCTTTTATTTTGATTCTTCCAGTTATTCTAAACCATTTGTTTCTAACTTAATTGAAATGCTGCTTAGCTTTCTTTCATTTTGGAAGATAGAATTTTTTTGAAATTTCTCATTAAATTTCTAATTTAAAATCCAATTGTATAGCCAGTGAAAATCCGGACATTGTTATTTAACAATTTTGCAAAATAGGTACAACCATGTTAATCTTTGACATGAAAGTGTGCCAGAAGCAAGCGAGGGGTACAAATCAGTAGATTTGTTGTGGTCATCGTGTTCTCCCCTCCCCCCCCCCAGGAAATGCTGCATAAGTGATTGTGTGAGTGAGCCACTCGTCCTGAAACCTTGGAACTCTCTCCTTCGATCCCTCCGTCGCACTCCCTCCTTCCCCACCTTCAGATCACACCTGAAGACCTTCCTCTTTGATGTTTACAGCCATCTCCCCCTCCCTCCCCCTGGCTCAGCTTCAGGCTTCACTCCTATGAAGCATGCAGACGATACCCGGCATGAAGGCCGCTATATAAATGCAAGTTGTTCTTGTTATTGTGTCTGTAAAGCTAGTAGCATTAATAGCTCCCTTGCCTCTTTCAAGACCTGTCTCAAGACCGTGCCTTTGATCTTTGATCCTTCTCCTACCCTCCCCAATCCCGATTCCCCCAGCTCGGGTCCGAAACACTGATCGTCCAGCACCTTGGGACGTCCTCCCGATGTGAAAGGCACTAAACAAATGTCATTTTGTTGTCGTTTATAATACAGTTTATGGAGGTTAATTCATTAGAAACTTTATAACTGCCTAATTCTTTCCCAGGCTCCATTAGAGAAATACAGAATCAGGTTCTGCAAACAAAAATTCTCATTCATATGGTATGACCAACTATATTTTAATTTAACTTTAAACTAAATGCAATTTTAAAGTCTAAATAACTTCTACATTTCAAACTTTTAAGAACTTTTAGAATAATATTAATCACGTCTACGAGAACTCGTAAAGCGCTTCACTGAATATACTGTAAAGTGAATTGACTATATATTTTTATAGGCAGCCAATTGCGCACAGCAGCGTCCCAAAAAAGGGTCATGGATTGAAGTGACCAATTTATTATTATTTAATAATATAATAATAATACATTTATTTATTAATAATAAATTGATAGTATACAGATTTTGTCCCTTTTTGATTTGAAAGGCAACTAATGTTTCAAATGCCTTGAACTGTTTGGTAATGTATCTATTTTTAAAGAAGTCCAGAGTAGGCTAAAGTTGACCCAGAGAAGTGATGAAGCCCCAGGACAACTTATTAAAACATAGCCTGTTTAAACTGATGCTATTGTGCTTCCTCGCCATCAGTGACAAATGCTTCTTCGTCATCAGTTGACAAATTTTCAAGCCAATTTACCAAAAAGCTAAGTCAAGGGGATCCACTCAGTCCTCTGAATTTCCACAGTCCATCCAAAGAAGAAATTTTGAAACCAGAACAAATGCTGAAAATCCACAGCATCCAAAGAGAAGATAGCTTAACCTTTCAGGCACAATCCTTCATTAGAATTGGATTTGCTATCAATGTTTTTCACTATGTATCCTTACTATTACAGTTCTCAGTTATCAGTGTGTACTTTATTATATTTATCCTGTATGCAATTCTTACTTTTAATGAATATTATTAAACTGTCAGCTACCACCATATTAAAAAGTGGTTTATCCCAAATGTGCCAACTTTGAGATAGAATGGTTTACTCTTTACCATGACATATATGTGACAAATTTAATTATTTTCCAACTGCTTCTCCCAGTAAGAAATTCTGCCAATTAGAATCTGTTTGGAATTAGACATTATATAATTATTTATATTAGAGATGTATTTTTATTCTTTCTCTAGCCAAAACATCTCATTTTATATTAATTGTTTACAATTTTAAAATTCTTTTTTTCCACTTGGGATTTTCCAGATAGCTGCACCTTGTGATTTAGTACTCTACACCATGAAAAAGTTTTGTTACTGTGAATTGCAGTTATATTCTTAAACTGGATTAGATCTCATAAAAAGTTGATTTAACCATGAATTTTTATATTGCAGCAAATGGAGATGGTGTTTTGTACAGAAGATTTGGTTCCAAGTGGTATTTGATTATTTTTCCATATACTGATGTTTATGCAGTAAGAACTGTAGGGTGTGTAATGATTTTTTAAAAAATGTAGCTTGTTTCTCCAACCCTTGAAATGTTCAATTGAATAAACCTGAACTGTAACTCAAATTGATCTGAGGATGTATAGAAAGTCAGCTATCTTTCCATGGACCTTACTATTCCAAGAGTCTGAATTAGATGGGTATTTATCTGAAAAGGTGAAAATGAATTCTACTGAGGTACCATTTGTATTTCCGCCTGTGTCGTACTAATTTTCTGCTATCTATGTGCAGTTTAATGAATCATGACATCCTCAACAAGCCTATAAAATTAGGATGGGATTTCTAAATGTAGTGATAGGCACCTTACCTACATTACATAGCATTTGCAATGACTGTTCACATAGAATGGTTAACACTAAGAGAATTACGATACAGTCAAGAAAGCAAGAATTCATAGGGTGGAGCAAACCAAATGAAATGCAGGATTTATAATAATGATAAATGTATAGAGTGCCAATATATTTCCTAAGAAATATCAAAATGGTGCCTTATAAGTGACTATTACTTACAGTTAGACCATGCTATAAGAAGGATATAGCAGTGATGGAAAGAGTACAGCATTGCTTTATGAGGATGATACCAGCTCTGGCAGGTTACTGCAGGCAGGATAGACTGGATAGGTTGGGCCTTTTTTCACCAGAGAAGAGATATTTAAGGGGGGGGTCTAAATAGAGGTGTTTAAAATTATAAAAGGTTATCATAAATGGGTTATTTCCACTGGTTGGGGAGTCTGTAACCATGGAACACAAGTATAAAATAGCAACTAGGAGATCTGAAAGAGAATAACCAGGGCACATAGATAGAAGATGATTGACAAAATAACCAGAGGGGAAATTTTTTTTTAACAGAGAGTTGTTACGGTCTGGAATGCACTGCCTGAAAGGGTGGTGGAAACAGATTCAATAACAACTTTCAAAACGGAATTGGGTACTTAAAAAGGAAAAAATTCCAGAGGTATGGGGAAAGAGCGGGGGAGTGAGACTGATAAGGTAACACATCCAAAGAGCCGGCACAAGCACGATGGGACGAATGGCCTTCTTCTGTGCTGTAATATTCTTAAGATTCTTTGATAACAAACTTTCATTTTGAGGTGCGTTGTCTCAAATGAGATGACAGTGATACGTTTAGGAACTGGATTATCTCAGATAAACCTACTTTGGATGAAGGGATGCTCTTAGCTGTGAACACTACTAGATGTGAATGCATCTGATTGAGAATCTGAGACGTTTGCTTAAGACAATTTGAAGAGACAAAAATGAAACGGTTCTTTAAATTTCTGTTTGAATTTTTGCTTGTGCATCATTTTATATATTTTTGATACTTCACATTCTTTCTTGTAAATTTGTAATAATATCTTTATTTCCTCATCTACCTGTATATCGTTTTGCACAATATTGTATTGATCTGTGAAGATAAAATAAAAGTTTTTTAAAAAAAAAATATTCCTACTGTCTCAATTGAACAATCTACTGAATTTCTATGTGACTTCTAATGGAAGCTTTTCCTCCCAAGTTACAGAAAAGGGCATCTTCTATTATAATAGAATTGGTTGGTTCTTTAATTGTATTTATCTGTAAGCACCACTTGATAGTTATGTAAACTATTTGGTAGTTAGTGCTGGATGGTACTTGTTGCTATTGCAGAAGTTTCTTTGCTAAAAGGGTTAACTTGTCTAACCATATGTTAGGATGATTTTGAAGAATAACTTGATTTCATTAAAATTCTGTTTATTGTACAATAATAGACTCTTAATTTCATTTAAACGTACTCTAATCAATCACTTGTCAACCTGGCTCATTTGGTAGCATTCTAATCTCTAAACCAGAAGGTTATAGGTTCAAGCTCAGGTTGGGACTTTGAACTCGCATAGTCTAGGCTGAGACACCAATGTAGTGCTGAGGGGGGGGTCCTGCATTGTTGGAGGTGCTGTCCATTGGATGAGCTGTTAAACTGAGGTCCTGCCAGTTCAGATGGACATTAAAAGATCCCATGACACTATTCAAAAAGAGAACAACAACAAATTATATTTGTATAGCGCCTTTCACGCCAGGTGGAAGTCTCAAGGCGTTGGACAGTCAAGGATCCGCACCCTGGTTGCGATCAGGAGGGTGGGGGGGTGGGGTTAAGGGATAGGAGGGTTACCGATGGTATGGAGGAAGAGGAGGGTCTTAAGACTGCTCTTGAGGAGGCAACGGAGGAGGTGAGTCGGAGGGACAGTGGGATGGAGGGTTGGGGCAGAGAGGCTGAAGCCCCAACTGCCAATAGTGGGACAGGCGAAACAGGGCACGTGAAGCAGGCCGGAGCCTGTCGAGCAGAGGGAGAGGCAGATTAGGGGATTAGAAGGTCACAGAGGTGAGGAGGAGCAAGGTCCTGGAGGGCTTTGAAGATGAGGACCAGGATCTTGAACTGTATCCTCTGAGTGATGGGGTGCCAGTGGAGCCAGGCCAGGATGAGGGTGATAAGGTTGCTGAACCTGGTGGGGGAGGGGACACGGGCTGCAGAGTTCTGATGATCTGCAACCTATGGAGGGAAGAGTTGGGAAGGCCAACAAGCAGGAAGTTTGTGTAGTCAAGCTTGGATGTGATGAATGTGTGGGTGAGGGTCTCGGTAGCCTGTGGTGAGAGACAGTGGTGGAGCCGAGCAATGCTGAGGTAGTGGGGAAGGCAGAGCGGGTCATGGCACGGATGTGGGGGGTGAAGGATAGTCGAGGGTCGAACAGGATGCCGAGCTTCTCCCAGGATCTGGGGGCCAACAATTCCCCAAATAAAATTCACTCTGGCCATTTGTGGGATATTGCTGTGTTCAAATTATCTACTCTGTTTGCCTGTTAAATACACAATCACTGCCCTTTAGAATAAATCCTGTGATGTGCTTTGAAATGTTCTCCGAACTTGAAGGGTGCTACTCGAATGCAAGGATGATTATCTTTGCTTTTTATATCAAAAAGGTAAGCCTTTTACTGAAGGGTTCTATTTTATTTGTCAGGCAGGAGTAGACTGTTGGTCCATCTTGCCTAACCGCCCAGCTTTCCAAAAGATTATTTGATACACATCTCATATCACATGTAATCCTTTTAATTTCCAGAAATTCATTTCTAGTTCCTTTTTAAAACCCTTTTTAAATCTTTGTACCATTCACTCATGCTGGCAGTTTGCTACACATATTTAAAACCTTTTAGTCAAACAGTTTCTCCTTCAATCTATTTTCTTCTGTTGTTTTTATAAAAGATAATTACACACAATTACACACAGGACTTCAGTTATGGTGGCACCAATGCTAGATGCTCAACATTTTGTCTTGATTGTAATAAACAATGATATATAATCATTGAGATCCTCCGAATAATAAGGGATATACTGTCAGGGTGGTGACTGTTTTTGTGGGCCAAATGCTTTTTTTATCAATGTCATATCATGCCAGCTCTTAGAGGAAATCACATCTACCATGTTGACTTATGAAAATTATATTCCGGAGTGATTTTTTTTAGCTATTATTCTGAAACCATGAGCTAGAACAGAACAAACCTATGAAAGCATGTAGTTGTGATTCACTGTGATCATGACCACTATTATTCAATGCATTATTGGCATTCAAATTCTTAAAGGTTTTGACAGTGGAAGTAAGTGAATGTTGAAAAAGTAGATACAGTACTTAAGGGAGAGGGGGAATTTCTCATTCCTGCAACCAAAGTATTGATGTAACCAACACATTTATTTTAGTAATGTTAAGCCACATGGTTTCTTAGTAATAATCGATTGTAATATGGAAGAGTTGCTGAAGGCAAACAATATGAAGCTATGGGAAAAGATTGGCAAATTATAACAACAAAATTACATTTGTATAGCCTCTTTCACGTCGGGAGGACGTCCCAAGGCGCTGAAGTGTAGTCAGCTGCAGTGGAGCTAAGAGCATAAGTTCAGTTAGTTAAATGGCCTTCTATGTTGCAATTCCTAGAAATTTCAGCACAAAAGGCCATCAGTATTAGTATGTGGTGACGATGACATCAATCATATTCTTAGTAGTTTAGTAGATTTGTAAAATAATTTAGAAATTATTTATTTTTTAAGAATGCTAATGTTGCAATACCTATTTTGCATATGTCAGACACCTGGCTAATCAGATAAAGGATCAAAGAAGTGTAAAATTGAAAGAGGAAATCTTAAGCAAAATATTATACGGTATTTTCATTGAAACTGCTACTTTCGCAGTCACAAATGCAGTCACTGTTTTAGAGTAAATCATCTGGAGATCTTTGAGACATTTTGTCAATGTGATAAGGCAAAACATTAAATGCAAGAATTATTATTACTTGATCCCTTTTGTAGAAAAACTAAATGGCTTATTGATACATACCTTTGCATATATTTACATACATTTACATGTATGATTGCCAGTTCTGCAGAGTAACTCAATTGTCCATTACGGCTGATTTCTGCAATTTGGATTTCTATGTCTCGAGCACGAAATGTGCAATATCACATGGATTGTTGGTGGGCATTATTTATGAACACTGGAGACCTAACCTAAATAACGTTTCAGATTTATATTTTGTGTGCTGATTAATGATGCACCTCTTTGACTATTTACAGTGAAGATTCCACAGAAAAATAGTTTGATATTCAGATTGCACAGTCCTTATGATGCATGAGAAGCAAGCTCAGACAACCATCTTTAGTTGTTAGGAACTAGATTATATCACTGACCCAAATAATGCATTCTATTTATAAAGCTTTTGCAATATTTCGAAGTCTAGATCTAATTTTTTGAAAGCAATCAAAGATTTCTCATTGGAATTGAGAAAGTTGAGGTACAACTTGAGAGAAGTCTTCAAGATTCTGAAGGGTGAATAAATTATTAGTAATTAAATCGGTTATTTAATAATGCTGTAATAAATTATTTCCACTGACTAGAGTCTGTAATGAGGTCACAAATTTAAGATAATCACAAAAAAATTTAAAATTAATGGGGAAGTTTAGAAAAGGGAGTTTCACAAAGAAGGTGGAATTCTCTGCCACAGATCACTGTTGAAATAGTACTTTTTTATAAAAAAAGGTAAATTAGATGCTTGAAAGGGAAGAATTAAAAAGTATGAGGAGAGATATGGGGATAAAATCACCAGAACTAACTTGATGGGCTGATTGGCAAGTTTCAGTGCTGTAACATCCTATAATTTAATTGCAGAAAGTGCTTTAATACTCTGGTAGCTAATGAGAGCTACGTCTTGCTGTTTTAATAGCAACTGCCTCCATTAAGTAAGGATTAAATGTGTAGGATTATATTGATCCCAAATTGTATTCCTTTTTTCCTCTTGTTGCAGAAGTCAGTAATCCATGATTGAGTGAGAGACTCTAATGGATTGTTGGGCAAAGGCACCACATGCTTTCGTACTGAGCCACTTAGCTTCAATTTGCCTGTCAGGTGATGGGCAATGGTTAAGCCCTCACAATTGGTCTTGAAGTAGGTAGGGAAAATCCAGGGCATATCTCATCACTGAGCATACACGAGCACTTGATGAGGACGTGGCCAAGCTGAGCTATAATGCTTACCTCTGCCACTTCCCCGGTTGAACAGCCTGCCAAACACATGAAGCCTGGATGAGATATCAGACTGCTGCTGACTCCTCGGAATTGCACCAACATGAGTCAACATCTTTGAGAGGAAGGGAGAAGATTGAGGTGGGGAATCAAAATGTGTTAGCCCCGTGATGCATGTTAACTGAACAACTTCAGATACATTTTGAAATTCGTAAGTCTGATGTAGAGATGTCTTCAGCTTTCTATAACATTGCACGCAGTATCACTGCTTTCAAATATTAGAAAATGGACAACAAAAACAGATTTGCTTATTGAGAAGACTATGAAATTTCAGTCCAGTTTACTTTTACATTAAATGCCATATGATGTTATTTCCACAGTTGCTAAATCATAGAATTCAAAATCTAGAGCTGAACAAAATACATTTAACACATCATTGAAACATTGGAACAGGAGCAGGTCATTCAGCTCCTCGAACCTGTTCCGAAATTCTATAAGATCATGGCTGATCTGTACCTCAACTCCAATTATCTGGCCTTGCCTCGTATCAATTAGAAAAGGAAAATAATATATCCGAGTAATTTATGAAATGTTACTTTTTAAGACAAAAGTTTTCACTCTTGTATATAAATTGCCAAATTCAATAAAATGCAACTCAGTTCAAGTTGTGAAGCAGAAAGATTTTTACATTGGAGCAATTTCAGATAGAGGTAAACAATCACCTCCTACCCTATCCATTCAGTTTTGCACACGGTTCCTTCAGTTTTTCAGCGCGTTGGAGCATCATCCTGACATGAAAGGCACTATATAAATGCAGTTTGTCGTCTTTGTTCAATATCTCGATCTCTAAACCTAATAATCCTGAATCATGCCAGTAAATCGGATAATAGTAATCCATGATAGTTTATTTTATTACCTGTGCTGGGAGTTTGTTCCATAAACCTACCATTTTTTTACAAAATTAAAATCTCCATATCTTCTTTTATCCCATTTTGAACATATGATCCTTTCTTGAATTTCTACATGGCAAAACGTGCATCTAAATTTTCCAAACCCTTCATAATCTTAAATAGCTGTCAGAGTTCACTGTTCAAGAGACAGATAAAAGTCCAAGGGTCGCCAGCTTTTACTGGAATTGATGTATGAGCCCTATGTTGCACCCTGCAACAAATGAGTACCAAATCAGGACCAAAGCTTTATTTGCAGTTATTCAGATGTGGTCTCAGCAAAGGTGCATACATGTTTAAGATCTCCACTCTTGATTTTTACATTACCTCCTTACCTATATACAGTGAATCACTGATATCTTGTCGCCCCAAGGAAACTAGCTCAAATGACTACTCAGCAGAGTTGACTAGTTATCCAAAGTACAGTATCTCGAAAGTACAATTAGGAGAGATATTGAGTGAGTGACTAGTTATATGGGGTTGACTACTTAACCCAGGGGCTACTTAGTAGAGTTTCACTATGTGTTTAGTTTTTTTTAATTAATACTCAAATACACCATCAGTGGTTTTAGTAATCTATCTCCGAAATCTTTTTCTGTTACCTCAAACACGTAACTTTACATTTTCTCTGCAGTAGTATTGCCATCTTTCTGTCAACATCCCAGCTTTGCTGGATCCCATTTTTTAAAGTTTGTCACTTGCTTCCTACTTGGAAATATCAAAATCTGTGACATCCAAGTCAGGCACCTGATGCCAACCTCGTTTCGGTTTCAACACTTAACAATTATGCTCCTTTTCCGATCCTGGTGACCTATCTACAGTAATTAGAACCCAGCAGGTAGCTTGGCATCATTATGCATTTTTCTACAAATTAGCCATTTGCTAATACATTTCTATTTAACCAGTGGGCCTGAATCTTATGCAGTATATTTATTCAGAACAGTATCAAATCCTTTTCTCGTGGATTCATTATCTCCTCCACCACTACCATTCAGTCTAGGTTTCTCAAAAACAATTCAAATAGATATGTTAAGCACGATTTTCCATTCCATTATTTATGAAGGGGATAAAGAGGTCTTAAGATGCTCAGCATACCCAGAGGGAGAGTGGGATGCATCTCCACAAGGTCCTGTCTGAGACTCGTATTAGAGGAAGATGAACTCAGCATAGTATGCAAGATAAATACCTAGGATGAGGAACTGTATGGAATAGTCCTGAATGGTGAGGAGGTTTAGGGGTAAATGTGACTGATGAGATTTGAAAATACTGGAGATTTGTGAGTTGATGACTTGTAGAAATCCAAAAGGAGGAGACATAATCTTTAAATTAAAGCTAATGTGGTTCAAAGTTATATCAGAAAACATTTGTTTGTACAGGGGGTTGTGGGAATAACTAATGCAGGATCCCTGAAGACTGGGTGATTGGAATATGAAAAAGTGAAATGGATTCTTGGGAAGTAAGGATATAGAGTTATAGAACAAAAATCAGAGGGGATGGGTGAATGAGGATAAAAGACATGAGTCCTGTAGCATAGTGGTTAGAGCACTTGCCTTGCAAGTGAGAGGACCCGGATTCGCATTCAGTAAATGTGGTGGAGTCCTATAGGTTAGAGGCCTTGCAAGTGAGAGGACCTGGGTTTGATTCTTGGGCAAGTTTCCTTACTCCAGACGCCTCTGTTTACCTAGCAGTAAGAAGGAACCCCTTTGTTAGTCGATTGACAGATCTCTTTTCAGGGGGTAATAATTCCTTCAAAAAAAAATTAGTCACTTCAATCTACGACTGTTTGTGGGACACTGCTGTGCGCGATTGCCTGCAGTGTTTTGGCCACAAAATATACAGTCAATTCACTTTACAGTATATTAAAAGACTTTCTGATTGTAACTATGTTGCACTGCTAGTATTTGCTTCTGTTTGTAGTTTGTAAATCGTAATAGAAATCTTGAATGCTGGACACATTTTGATTATAATTTGGGCTAGACATGTTTCAAATTATATTTCAGTTAAACAGTATCTAACTAGTATTTATTTATAATAAAAAATACAAACTGGATTTGGGAAAAAATTGGAAAATTAAGTTTAAATTTATGTTCTTAAATGGAGTTGCCCATAAAGAATAATTCGACAGATGAATTTAACTTGGAATATTTTTATCTTGTTTAACAGAAACATATTTGATCCATAAATATCTATTAAACTACCATAAGAACATTATGCTATGTTATTTGTAGAGCTCTAAATTGTACAGCTCGGTTTAAATGATTGACTAAAAAAAGTTTGTTGACTCAATTTTTTTTATTATTTCAGTTGTTTTCTTTAATGGAACTAAAACCACCTATTTCTCGGGCGAAGATGATCCTTATTACTAAAGCTGCCATCAAAGCTATAAAGGTAGGAAATGCACAAATATTTTTCCTTCTTGCTTTTGTAGTTGCCCTTGATTGGTTCAAGGGCACAGATGTTGGATATTGGTTCAGATCTTACCTACCTTTCACAACATCTCCACTTTGTCTCCACAAACGGCTTCTCTAGTCCCTGTACTGTCTTGTGTGGCATTCCCCTTTTCAACATGTACATGCTCCATCTTGGTGAAATCATCCGCAGACATGGGGTCAACTTCCACATGCTTGCGGATGTGGATGTGCCTCCACCCTTAACCTCTGCTACCCGGACAGAATGTCTGTCAGACATCAAGTCCTGGATGAGAGATAAGTTTCTCCAGTTGAATGTCAACAAGACCGAGGCTCTCCTGATTGGCTCTTGTCAGTGCCTCCACATCTCAGGTATTGACAGCATCACCATCCAAGGATGTACACTTCCAACTTACTGTGAGTAACGTGTGTGACTCTCAACTGTCCTTTCTACCCAACATCTGTGCCATGATCAAGCTCTGTCTTCCCCCACCTCCACAGCATTGCCCGGCTCTGCCACTACCTCTCCCCTCAGGCCGCTGAAACCCTCATCCATGTATTTATTACATCAAGGCTTGTCTATGCCAACTCCCTGCTTGTCGGCCTCCCCAACTCTTCCCTCCCCAAGCTGCACATCATCCAGAACGCTACAGCTTGTGTCCTCTCCTGCACCAGGCTCTGTGACCCTATCATCCCCACCCTCGCCCGGATCCACTGGCTACGCCATACACCAGAGGAGAGAGTTCAAAATCCTTGCCCTCGCCTTCAAGGAAGGCCCTCCATGGCTTTTTACCTCTGTGACCTGCTAAACCCATACAACCCGTCCACTCCCTCCACTCAGCCTGCTCCACATCCCCCGCCAGACCTGCCCCCATTTGGCAATCAGACCTTCAGTTTCTCTGCCCCCACCCTTTGGAACTCCCATCCCACAGTCTCTTTATCTTGCTCCCTCCCTTGCCTCCTTCAAAGCACTTCTCAAGACCCTGCTCTTCAACCGCACATTCGGCCACCCTTCTACCGCTACCCTCCCTGCCCTCCACCCTCACTGATCCAAACCCTGCTTGGGTCCAAATCCCTGACTTCGACGGCTCGGGACGTCCTCCCGATGTGAAAGGCATTTTACAATTGTAATTTGTTGTTTGTTGTTATTGCCCTGGTATTTATGTATATTTGTCTATTTTGTGTTCCTCTCTTCCATATATCCGCTTCTAGTGTTGATTTTGAGAAATTGGTTGTAGGGTATTTTTCACCGTTCAATTGTGCACTTATCAAGATTAGATATATTTGTATTAAATATATAGCGCACAAATTATAGTTTGCAAACTGGAAAATTTAAACTATTCAGCTGGAGCCTATGTACATAAATTTACACCATATGAGACCACATTTTCATGTATCAACTTCAGTTTTTTTCCCTCTACATCAGCAGGAGGTTATTTTATTCATTGTGTAATACAATTGTACCTAACATCCACCTAATGAGGGCTGAAACCTGTGCTTGGCGGATGTTGAAAGGCCAACTAGTGACTATTCTCCTGGGGGGGGTGGGGGGGGTCTCTTTGGAGCTGAACTGGCTCCAAAGTGATATGCCTGGCAATGGAAGGTCAGAATCGAGCCAGTCCTCTGTGGTGGTCTCTTGTGGTGGTTCCTGAGTCAGGCGGGTCCACAGTGTTCTAGGGCACTGGTGATGACAGCACAGTCAGCCTGGCAAGACCTGAAAGGGCAGACCAGCACTGGGGGCAGGGAGTCATCCCACTCACTTCCTGTTTACCCTGCAAGCCAAAGCTCTACCGGTTAGGGTGATCCTAGCTCAACAAGTAGTGGGAAGGCTTGCCAGAAAGCATTATCAATAGCAAGCTTTGTGGTTTTAGCTGGTTAGACTCCAGCAGTACCCAAACGCACACTCTGGGGTTCCCAAGCCTTGGCTCTTGCCAACCTGCGCCTAATACCTTCCGGAATTCGGTAAGCAGGATGCGTCCCTCCAGGAAGAGAGTGTGCATTCCATTCCAATAATCAATCTCTGGGATTTCCATGTGTAGGTGGAAATCTCAGCTTGGCTTGGATACTCTCAAACATGGTGATGGTTCTGTATGTCTCAGACATGCAGCTGACCAAAAAAAAAATGAATTGAGCTTGTAAACATTTATTTAAAAAAACTTTATTTTTCTTAGGTTTTCACAGTTATGTTTAATTTTCTTTTACCAACTTGGATTCATTGTACTTTTCGTGTAAAATCACAATCTTAAAGCTCTTAAATTTTTATATCAGCCCAAAAAGTATTGTAGATTCCAGCAGTTTTAAGATGCAAGTGATAATTCTATACCCAGAAACAAACTGATTGAAAAGGGGTGGGGGGGGGGAATACACCCATTTTCAAAATCTCAGATCTTACTATATTTTAGATTCCTGAATATGTTTGCAGAACCAGTTAAACTTGAAAGACCCTGTTTACGTCTAACTGCTCCTTCCTGGAAGAATATAAATTTTCAAATGATATTTTATTCATCTTGAAATGATGCAGCTCCATCTTTCAGTATTAAGTCTGGGGCTTAATTTACTGAACTGCGAGGAGTAAGGTGAAACATTAAGTGATGTAATCTGAGAAATGTCTTGTGAATCTCGAATAAAAAATATTAGAAATGTATTGCAGGTCTGATCAACATCTGAAAGATTCTGAGTTTTCAGGGTGAATCATGATCATCTATACTTTGAACGCTTATTTTGTTGTGCTTATTAATTGCTTGTGTTTTATGTTATTTTCAGCTTTACAAACATGTTGTGCAAATTGTAGAAAAGTTTGTCAAAAAGGTGAGTCGTGTTCATGAATTGTTGCTTTTCTTTAATTAGCATTTTTTGATTCTGTTATACGAATTATAACGTAATATCAACACTTGTTGCTTTTTATCTTGCAGTGCAAACCAGAATTTAAAGTTCCAGGATTGTATGTTATTGACTCGATTGTTCGTCAGTCCCGTCATCAGTTTGGAGCTGAGAAAGATGTTTTTGGGCCACGGTTCAGTAAAAATATTACCGCCACATTCCAATATTTATATAAATGTCCATTTGATGAGAAGGTAAGGAAGTATGTGATTGGTGATTTGGTGACAGTTGATGGTACGGGAGAATGTTTCTTGAGCATGTTTTGATACTGTTTTAATGAATTGTTTCACTTGGTAGTAAAATGCCCTTGCTGAGATCTATGTTCCCCAAGGAGTCTTCACTATTTTGAAGTCTCCAGTTGAACCCGGAGGATGCAAAATGAGGAGGAAAGAGACATTATCTATCTTATAGTTTCCTTCATTCTTTGAAAATAGGCATTGTCCACATGTACCCAGTTTCCATTGACTCGAGTCCTTGGCTGCTAATGGATCAAATTGGGAAACTTCTCATTTTAAATAGTTATTTATCACGTATTCTGTGATAAAGGCAAAACCAAACTGATTAGAATGATAATGTCCAAGCCTCTTATGGAAATGAGGTACATTACTTTACTGATGCTTCTTAAAGGGGCAAGGCTCCTTTACATTTTTTTTCATGTTTTACCCTGTCATCAGCGTGTAAGCCTGTAATTTACTGGTTAGAGTACTCGCCTCACAAGCGAGAGGGCCTGGGTTCGATTCTCGGTCAGGGCAAAATGTTGGGCAAGTTTCCTTACTCCGCACGGCTCAGTGGAGCCTAGCAGTAAGTAGGAACCTGTTTATTAGTTGATTGGCAGATCGCTTTTCTGAGGATAGTAATCCCTTCAAAAAAATAAATCCATGACTGTTTGTGCACAATTGGCTGCCGCATTTTCTCCCTCAAAATAGTCAATTAATTTTACAGTATATTCTGTGAAGTGCTTTAAGATATCTCAACGACTTGATAAGGCGCTATACCAAATGCAAGTATTATTATTAATCCAATGAGTTGCTGAGGATACCTCAAAATGAGCATTTACTAGATCAGGAGATATTCATGAATGAGAAAACAAGAATAGCCTTTTAAGAGTTTAAAATATATTGGTTGTACAAATGGGTATCCATTCAAAAAACAAACATGTTGCCGTTTTATTAAACAGAGCAAGATAGTTCGTGTGTTGAACCTATGGCAAAAGAATGGTGTGTTCAGGATTGAAGTTATACAGCCACTGTTGGATATGGCAGCAGGGACTACTGCAACCACAGCTCCACCGGCAATAGATAGTGCTGCTAATAATGCAAGTAAGTATCATTGTTTTTTGTTCATTGTGAATGGTGTATTAATGAAAACGTCCTAATAGTGCAGCAGGAAAAGATTGGTTCTTCATACTAAATATTTCCACACTGTGGAATAAGGTTCATTCTGTATCCAGACAATTAGAAATTTACAAAGAGAGACCTTTTTAAGAAATTTCTTTGCTGTTATGTGGTTTTCTACATGACTCCTCAAACATGCTGGGATAAATTAATATTTCTTAATCGTTAAAAAAAATTGTGCTCTGGTGCTTCATCTGAAATAACTGTGGCAGAAACATTTAGATCTTCAATCAGAACATTCAGCCTCCTTGTCCTCCTTGACCTCTCCTGCCTTCGACACCGTCGACCACTCCTCTCACCACAACCTTCACGGTTCTGTCCTTCACTGGTTCAAATCGTACCTCTCAGGCCGCCTCCACTTCATCTCCACAAACGGTTTCTTCTCTAGCCCCCGCACCGTCTCGTGCAGCGTTCCTCAGTGCTGTCCTTGGTCCCCTCCTCTTCAACATCTATATACTCCCTCTTGGTGACATCATCCGCAGACATGGGATCAACTTCCACATGTATGTGGATGACACCCAACTCTACCTCTCTGCCTCCACCCTTGACTCCAGGACCACTTCTGTGCTGACAGAATGTCTGTCAGACATCGTCCTGGATGAGAGCTAATTTTCTTCAGTTGAATGTCAACAAGACCGAGGCTCTCCTGATTGGCTCCCGTCAGCGCCTCCACACCTCAAGTGCTGACAGCATCACCATTCATGGATGCACACTCCACCTGACTAAGCCAGTCTGGAACCTTGGCATCATGTTTGACCCTCAACCTTATTACCCCACATCCATGCCATGAGCTGCTCTGCCTTCCCCCACGTGCGTAACATCACCCGGCTCCGCCACTGTCTCACAGCGCAGGCCGCCAAAATCCTCATAGACGCTTTCATTACATCAAGGCTTGACTATACATACTCCTTGCTTGACGGCATCCCCAACTCCTCCCTCCATCGGATGCAGATCATCCAGAACTCTGCAGCCTGTGTCCTCTCTCGTACCAGGCTCCACGACCCTATCACCCCCATCCTCGTCCAACTCCACTGGTTTCCTATCACTCAGAGGACACAGTTCAAGATTGTGGTCTTCACCTTCAAAGCCCTCCATGTACTTGCTCACCCCCTCCTCTGAGACCTCCTAACCTACTGCTCACTCCCTCCCCTCAACGGGCTCTGGTCTGCTTCATGTCCCCTGCCTCACACGCCCCACCATTGGCGGGCGGGCCTACTGCCACTCTGCCCCTACCCTCTGGAACTCCATCCCACAGCCTTGCCCCCTCCCTTGCCTCCTTCAAGACCCATCTCGAGACCCTCCTCTTCGACCGTGCTTTCGATCACCCTACTTCCCCCCCGCCATTCCCCCTCCTCAACCCCAGCTTGCTTCCAAAACACTGACTGTCCATCGCCTTGGGACATCCTCCCGACGTGAAATGCGCTATACAAATGTAATTTTGTTGTTATCTTTCAAAATAAATTCTTATTCCTCGTGCTTGGACTAAGGTGTATATTTTATTGCACCTCTCTGACTATTCCAGATGACTTCTATCTGTGGATCTGTTTAAAATGATTGTTTCAGAAAACCTTAAGAGTAGCAGTTGCACAAACTCTGAATTCTATCAACTTGTTTCTTTCTCGGCTGTTCATTGTGACTTGTAATGATTACACTAGTGAAAGACGTGATACAAGGAATCCTGTTACAAAAACAGCAGCCGTGGGTATCCTAAATGTCCTGTGCTGCTATCTGGCTCTCCAGGGAATTGAAACTCACTGCTACAAATGCCATTTCAAGCTAAGAGCTTGTTACAAGCTCAGATCTTATTAGTGAACTAAGTAGAAGAATTACTGGAGAGATTTCTAAAGCAAACCATAGTGTCTGAAAGCTGAACCTGTTAATTCCTTCATGAGCAGATAACTTGTTCAAAGACAATTGAATCAGTTTTACAGTGGATCTTAAGGGAAACCTCAACCATATCTGATTCATTTGTGGGACATTTGGAGCCTGACTAACCCTTTTCAGAGCACCTGACAAGAGAGCGCAGGCTTTGACTTCAATAACCTCTGGATCGCAGTTCCTTAGGAAAACTCGGATACGTAGCCTAAAATGTAATTTTTTTTATTGTTTATTGGTCGTTTATAGTGAAAAGAGGTTGCATTGGTATTGTTGTTCTCATCAACGTTACGTACTGATTGTAAGTGTAAGTGTGTGCTTGATTTTGTCTTCAATAGGGTCTCCTATTCCTCATCCAGCTCCTTCACAGGTTCCTCAGATAACATCCGACTCCTTGTCTGCTCTACAACAACAACTACCCAACTCCGATGCATTTGTGGCAGTAGCCCAGCTCTTTCAGTCAACTCAAGGGCAGCAGGTAAAAATAAGTGTATATAAATGTTCATATTCCGAGCTACGAGGTATCAAATTGTAATTTATACCATACAGTATGTTGTACAATGTAATCTTTTATGGCAGTACTGTTTATAAAGAACTTTTCACAGGAATATTACCTGTACCTGTGGAGCCCTGTAGCTTAGTAGTTAGAGCACTTGCCTCGCAAGCGAGAGGACCTGGGTTTGATTCCCAGGCAGGAAACCACACTCCACACACCTCTGTTTACCTAGCAGTAAGTAGGAACCCGGTTGTTAAGTTGATTCACAGATTGCTTTTCCAGGGTGGTAATCCCTTAAAAAAAAATTTGGTCATTTAATCCATGAGTGTTTCTGGGACACTACTGTGCACAGTTGGCTGCCGGGTTTCGCCTACAAAACATACAGTTAATTCACTTTGAAGTATATTCTGGGAAGCGCTTTGAGGCATTTGGAAGACATGATAAGGCGCTATATCAAATGCAAGGATTATTATTGCCCATGGATATGTTTAAACAAATTAAAGGATTAACTTTTTTGTGTTATTTCTGGTTTTACATTTGGGTAGCCTTTTATTTCATAATTTTCTAAGTACGAATCTCTCCGAGACGATGCCCAATATAAATATATAATTTAGGGCACTATATAAATGCTACAAGGGCACTGTTTAAAATGCAAGTTGTTGTTGTAATCTAGATCTGTTTTTAAATAGGTTTATAGTAACTTACCTGGAACTTTGCTTTTTGCATTAGATACAGCAGATATTGCAGAATTTCCAGCAGCCCTCCAAGCCACAGTCTCCAGCAGTGGATAACAGTATAATGTCACGGGTTGAGGCCTTTACAGCTCAGCTAAAGACTGCTGGTGCACAGCCTCCAGAACAGAAGGCTGCCTTTGATAAGGTATAAAAAAGCAAATCTATTAGGCTGGTAAGCCAGCCTTGCTAAGCCAGTCCGGAACCTTGGGGTCTTGTTTGACCCTCAACTATCCTTTCTACCCCACATCTGCGCCATGGCCCGCTCTGCCTTCCCCCACCTCTGCAATGTCGCCCGGCTCCGACACTGTCCCACATCCAGAACTCTGCAGTCCATGTCCTCTCTCGCACTAGGCTCTGGGACCCCATCACCCCCATCCTTGCCCAACTCCACTGGCTTCCCATCACACAGAGGATACAGTTCAAGATCCTGCTCCTCACCTTCCAAGACCTCCACGGTCTTGTTCCCCCCTACCTCCGACCTCCGAACACCCTACCAACCTGTTCACTCCCTCCGCTCAGCGGAATCCGGTCTGCTTCACGTACCCCGCCTTGCTCGCCCCACTATCGGTGGGCAGGCCTTCCGCCACTTTGGACCCATCCTTTGGAACTCCATCCAGCAGTACCTCCGTCTCGCCCCATCCCTTGCCACCTTGAAGATCCACCTCAAGACCCTCCTCTTTGAACGTGCTTTCGATCTCCCTGCTTCCCCCCTGCCCGCTCCCACCCCGACCCTCAGCTCGATTCCATAACTCTGTCTGTCCAGCGCCTCTGGACGTCCTCCCGACGTGAAAGACACCATACAAATGTAATTTTGTTGTTGTTGGAGGTGAATGCATTGTTTCATTGGTACATATTGATAGGCAAATAAAGAATTGTGAAGCATTCAAAATAACTCCCATTTTATACATTTTTGTGGCTCTTCCCACAGTGTTGTAACAGCATTCGTTAAGCTAGAGTGATTCTCATTTGGAATGGCTCTCTGTTCATTATCTGTTTCTACCCCACCCTCCCCCATTTGAAATGTAGAAAGACACTTGAAGATGTTTGTTTTACATTTTTTTGCAGAAGCTGCTTGACCGATTTGACTATGATGATGAGCCAGAACAAGTTGATGATGTGAAGAAAGAGGAGTCGATTCCATCTCCTGCTCAGACTTCGTTGTAAGTACCACTGAACCTGTTAAACTGTTACCATGAGACTTGTAGAATCGGTTCTATTTAAGTCTAACTAATATAGTGCGAATTATATCACTATTGTTTTTAGAAATACAGTAAGCCCTCCAGCTGTCTGGAATTCAGACCTAGCGGGACCAGGCCCGAAACCTAAAATTAAAAAAAAAATTCCACGGGCCCACATGTATGTAGGTAGTTTCCCGCTGCCTCCACCTCACCATCCTTGGTGGCCTTCATAGCTGCCAGGGATATCGATTGACTCAGATTCAATCCCGTGAGCAGAAGACAGCTTATTCACTACTTTCTGTTTGTGGCATTCAAACAATTACAATGCCAAAAAAACGGTGAATGCTGGTACGAGCATTGTAATTACACTTAGCCAGAAATTCCAGCTCGTCAGACTGGACCTCCTTCTCCATTGGGGAGTGTATACTAAAACTGGAATTAAAGGCACATTTAGAAGCATTATCTCTAAAAGCAACTTCTGTATATTTACTTTAGAAAAACATTTAATATGAATTAGTTTTTACAAAAAAGTTTTGTTTATATTCTACGTTATTCAATTTGCAAATTTAAACTAATTTTATCATATTTTATCTTTTATCTGGAGAATAGGGATTACTACCTTGAAGAGGAGCAGACTTTTTTCAAATTGTTACATAATTATTACAATTTTTTTTAAAGCCTTGATTAACAATTACTAACATCTATTTACTTAAAACCATGTATTTACTATTGAAGTAGATAGTCTAGTGTAACATAGATGGGTTTTCTATTTTCTATTAGTGGATTCTCTGAAGGTATGCAACCACCTCTATATCAGCATCTTGGAATTCAGCTTCCAAATTTGGAACAATTTCAGCAAACCTTGTTGGGTCTGCAACAGGACACATTACAGCAGGTAAGCATACAATCCATATCAAGTCCTCTGCAGCTTTTCAGCAAGCTCAGTCGACTGAACAGTTATGAATTCTAGGCTTTTTTGGCTGACTGGAATAAAAAAAATTAAATAGACAATTTAGGAATATTGGCTGCCATGTTCAGATACATCAGCATTGCTTACTTGTCATGGGATAAGCATGGTTTCTTTTCCTACGAGAAGCATTGTTTACTTTGTGTTTACAATTTGAGTAGTAACAATAATAATCCTTGCATTTCATGTAATCTAATAATTTAGTTTTTTTTATTCCTGTTTCTTTGTCAAGTGGGCTCCTATAGGTCTGAATTTTTTTTTAAAAATGTCATTACAATTTATATTTATAAAGTACCTTTCATGTCAGCAATTCTATTTGGTGAACAGTTTTGTGAGGGGTATTAAAGAGACTAGTTTGGGATTATTTTTATAAAAATTACTTTTAGATCAATCAGGTGGAACACATAGGTGTGTTTTAGCATTACATTTTTATGTTCCTATAAAAAAAGTTTTTCCTCTTCAAGGCAAAACGATAGATTTAGAACTAGTTTTATATCTGACTGCTATGCAACTAACTACAAAAGTATTAGTGTCTAGTAAATTCCTGATAACTTGACTCTGGTTTAGCTTGTTACTGTCAATATCCCGGCTGCTTCCCATGCAAAATGTTTATGAGGGACTTCTCTTTTCTTGTTACTCCACTTGACACATAACTAGTCACATTCTAGAAATTCTCGTAATTGTACTCAATGCAAAATCGATCAGATAACACTCCAGGACCCGAAACAACCTCTTGTGATCAGTGGTAAGATCCAGTGGGGGACTCAGGGGTCTCATGTTTTGGCCTCACAAAGCATTAGCTCCGGTTGGTCTCCCTTAATCACAGCCCCTCACCGTACCCTCTGATCCTGACTGACTACAAAGACTGCCAATCATGGCCCACTGACTGACAGCTCAGTCCGCGATCACAGCCAAGTTTTGTCATGTTGAAAATGATGAAGGGCACAAAACAGTGTATTTTGTTGTAAGCAAGTTGTTAGTTACATAAAGACATTTAGTTTTTTCACACCAGATCATCCTAGAGTGCACCGGTAAAAAAATAGACAGTGGCAAGTATCTTTGTTTCTTTAATATACCACGTGCCAGGATACATCTCCTGGAGAATGTATACCATTTCCAATGCGGTAACAAAAAAAAAAAAAAAATATAGAGCTCAGCAAGAGTAAGGGTGAGTTGGGGGGGGGGGGGGGGGGGGGGGGGGGGGAGGGGGGGGAAATCATGAAAACAAAGAATAGGGACTAACAGGAAAAAAGTGAAGTAAGAAAAAAAAAAACTATAGTCAGGTCTGAAGCTAACAACGATATAGGGCGGGGGGGGGGGGGGGGGGGGGGGGGGGGGGGGGGGGGGGGGGGGGGGGGGGGGGGGGGGGGGGGCGTCGGGGGGGGGGGGGGGGGGGGGGGGGGGTGACTGTACTACACTGAGACTGATACTCACTTGTAGGAGCACCAGAGAGTTCCTTAGTTATAAAGTGAACACCCTTGAGAGGATCTATCCCTATGACTCCAGTGGGCGGATGGGAAACCTCATGACAGCGGTCCTGCCCTTGAGGTGGATGCAGCCTTGGAGGATCCGTGAGTGCCCTGACTGACTCACTCCGGGATAACTTGTCTCTTGGGAGTGGATGGAGTGGGGGGGGGGGGGGGGGGGGGGGGTAACCGGGGTTTACGTGGGGGGGGGGGGGTACTGGTGTACTGTTTACTGTAATGTTTCGATCACTTGTGATTTTATTTCAGATGCCACCACCTCCCAATGGACAGTTACCTACATATGGGATGGGTCCTGTTCATTCTTATCCAGTTATGCCTCAAGCAGTCATGCCCCCAGCATCTGTTCAATCTGTGTTTCAGCCAGACTATCGGACCCTAAATGAGCCACAACAGGTAAATTAAAAAAAACTATTCGATAATTTCCCTTATGCAATTCATTTTAACGTAGTATAAGTTAATGTTGACATTTGTGTGTTTTTGAAGGAAGTAGATATGGAGATTGAAAAGCCTGATATGCAAGAATCAAAGCGTCATCACATGGAAAACAGGAGGTCGCGCACTCGGTCTGGATCAAGGTCAGTCGTATGAGGGGGGAAGAGAGTTAGCAGTGTATCTTGTAACCTTTTTGTAATGTGTGTTTTTATTATTTATTAGCTGTACCAGTTGCAGCTTCGCTTGCAACCAAAGGATCCAATATGGAATGTAGATTGACACACAGACAGACACACACAGATATTTTGTCTTTATCTATACCCAGCTGGGAATATTCCTATGGGAGGACTCAGTGGGAGCAATCCTTTAATATATTTTCTCTCATGGTCTCTCTGTCTCAGTCTCAGTCTCTCTCTCTTGTCTCTCGCAGTCTGTCTCTCAGTCTTTCGCTGTCTCCCACAAAACACAGTCACTACATTTTATAATTTGAAAGTGAGTGTTCCCAGCGACTTTTTGTTTTCAGATTTCCAGCATCTGCAGTATTTTGTGTTTTGTTACACTTTATAATATATTCTCTCTCCCAATCTGTCTGTCTCTCTCTCAGTCTCACTGTCTGTCCCACATGGGAGGACTCTAGCTCCCATGACAACCAGAAAAAGTGCCATACATTTGTTGCAGAATCTAGATGTATCTCTGAACGGTGTGTGCTTTCCTCTGTCGCTACGTAATTGTAGAATACGATGCATACCTCATATTTTGGGGCTCAATTAGAGCTTTTTTTAATATAGCTCATCAACGATAGGTGATTCCCCCCAAAAAAAGTATGCCCATATCACTGCCAGATGCAAGACCTTTCTGATGAGGTATAAATTATGTATCTCCGTCAATCGGTTATTGTGTGATTGTCAGATACACTGACACGGATGGATGGACATACATTGGTGTTTCATTAGTATAAATTTACCATAAATACTTCAACTTTGAAATCAGTAAAAATGATCAGATAGCTTTATCCTGAGTATCCAAAGCTTAATTTTACTGGATACATTAGCTCCATGTACCCGCTTATTACCTCTGATTGGTTTTGTTTAGTTTCTCATTCAGATAAATATACTATTTTGTTTTGCCCACCATCATTCATCAAGATTATGGAATTAAATATTGTTGTCTGATTTCAGGGCCTTGAGGGCCTCCTAGATCAGGGGTCAAGACAAATTCTTCACTGAATCTTGCCATTTTGTATCTCACAATCTTTATTATTGAACTGAGATGCATCTTTACTCACAGGCATTCAATTCCAGTAGTTTGTGTCCTTGATCTCTCAATCTTTTGACCAACAGAGGGTATAATATAAATAGGGCTTCTGATTTTCGGTTATAACCAAAAACCTCCGATAAAACACCCCCGATACAAAAAAAACTTTCAATCGGCTTTTATCCATTAAACGCAGCAAAGCCCTGTAAATGGTTACCTGTCTGACGCCAACTGCGCATGTATTACTCTTTCTCCATCTCTCCCTCTGCCCTCCGTGTGCTCAGGGGCATCTGGAGGCGTGTTTCTGAGAGGAGAGAGGCACTGCGCATGCATTAACAATCTTAATCAGTTTATATCACAGCAAGTAAAATTCTAATGTAAAACATGTCTGATTAGTGTATGTGCATAGAACATGCATAAATGTGCATGGAATTATAACATTAATGTAACAGAATTGACAAAATATTAAATTTATAAAATAGGGAGTTATTAAAGTAATTCAGGCTTAAAATGGAAAAGCATGAAGTGATAATGAAAAAAATCCTGCAAAATAAGTTGTAAATGCAAATCCCTCTTAGATCACCCAAGAGGAGGCGTTCTCGATCTGGGTCTAGGTCACGAAGATCAAGACATAAACGTTCTCGATCAAGATCCAGAGAAAGAGAAAGGCGTAGACACTCTCCACGATCACGATCTCAGGAGAGGCGCGAAAGAGAAAAGGAAAGAGAACGGAGGCAGAAGGGACTTCCATCAATTAAGTCTAAAACTGTCAGTGGTAAGTGCTTTGAATTTATATTCGCAACTCATTGGAATATTTTTACGTTTAGAGTTTACTGAAATTTTTAGATTAAAAAAATCATTAAAACATTGACTGACTAACTCGGTTGGTAACGCATTTGCCTCTGAATCAGGAGGTTGTGCATTCAAACCACATGTTGAGACTTTAGATTCGTATAGTCTTTACTCCAATACACTGTTGAGGGAATGAACACTACTTATTTTTAATGAGTTTTTTTTTTCTTTGATGCTATCAAAATTAGACATTCTGAGCATAAACTTACTTGTGATTTTTTTGTTTCTAGTCTGCAGTACAACACTTTGGATAGGACAACTGGACAAAAGGGCAACACAACAGGATGTTGCAAACCTGCTGGAAGAGTTTGGCCAGATAGAATCTTTGAATGTAAGTATTTATTAATCCCCAATTTAAAATTATCATGAATATTTATCTAATGTTTACTCAAGTAGCTATGCTTCCTCATTTTCCATCCTCCAGATGCGAATGGGTTCAACTTTATGATAATAATCCTTACATTTGATATAGCGCTTTTCACGTCTTCTCGACGTCTCAAAGCGCTTCACAGAATAGACTGTAAAGTGAATTGACTGTATATTTGTGAGCGAAACACGGCAGCCAATTGCGCACAGCAGTGTCCCACAATCAGTCGCGGATTGAAAATGACCATTTTTTATTGTTTTTGTTTTTTGGAGGGATTATTATTAGGCGTGTGGAGGAAGGAAACTTGCTCAAGGTTTCGCCCTGCCTGGGATTGAACTCAGGTGTCTCGCTTGCCAGGCGAGTGCTCTAACCACTGAGCTACAGGACTTCACAATTACCAGATGAAATATGGGAAAATCAAAGGGGGGCATTTAGAAAGCTTTACTTTCATAAGCTTTAAGGTGCATCATTCACACAACTCTTGTAACCCCTTCCCCTCTTCCTCATCTTTTCTTTCATGCTTTTTATACACTCGCCCTCATGCTGATTTACCTCTTGCTCTTTCAGCTTTGCTAACTTTGGATTTATGTTGTACCACAGATGATTCCTCCAAGAGGCTGTGCTTACATTGTGATGGTTCACAGACAAGATGCGTACCGAGCTTTACAGAAACTAAGCAGAGGAACGTTTAAAGTCAACCAAAAGCCTATAAAGGTATGAATTGCAAGTACAGTAACACTAGATCTAATATCCTCTGCTATCTGAACTAGTACTATTTGAGTAGTGATTAACTCTTTGTTACTTATTATGATTTATATTGCAAATACAAATGTTCAACATCACGTTATTACTGAGTAAATAGTGAGTCATATTGTTTTTTAATTTTACCCAAAAGTTATACTTTTTTTTCAATACACTTTTTTAATTACTAAGCAGCAACATTAATATTGTAATAACTTCTGCCACTGTAAAAGAATTATGTTTTTAAGGAATTGTTGACAATTCTAAAGGCATCAAACTTCTATTAATTGATGCTTTCAAAGATTTTTCAAACTTTGCATGAAATATTAAGAAACATTAATCTTTCATTTTTAAATCCAAAATACAATTATGTTGTATAGACCTATAACCTATACACTGACAGATTAATGATCTTAATTTTTGAGCAATGTATGCAAAATAAAGTTCTTCATTTTTTTCAGATTGCCTGGGCCTTAACCAAAGGAATGAAAGCAGAATATAAACAGTTTTGGGATGTGGAACTTGGAGTATCTTATATTCCATGGGATAAAGTAAAACCTGAAGAACTGGAAGTTTTGTGTGAGGGTGGGATGCTGGATAATGAAACACTTTGTCCAGGTAAGAAGCAAGCATTTCACCCAGTGTTTCAGGAAGAAAAAATCTGTGGTATAGATGCTAGAAATTTGAACATAAAGAGTCCGTTAATCCCATTTTTTGTAATACGCCCCTTCCCCCAAAACCCTATTTCTGTTCGCTTTTTCCATAAGCTATTAAATTTTCCCAAGTGCCTAACTCTTAAATTAATGAGATAAGCTCAACTTCAATAGCCACTTTGGTAACAAACTCCACATCCTTCCACCACTTTCTGATCAAAAACAATTCCCATTATGCTTCTAGTTGAGCCGAATGGTCTATTTTCTTACCACATTGCTCTATGTAACGTTTTACTCTAAGTTCTTATGAGTTCAGTACAATTGAACCCTTCCTCAGATATTATACATTTGAATGTTTTTATAATAAAAGTTGTTTGTAGTATTTATTCTTTGTAGAATGAATGTAATTACTTTATGTATACCAGATTGGAAGACTATAACGAAGACACCAGTAGCTGTTGCTGATACTGCTGAAAATGGTGGCACAGCAGTGACAAAACCAGAAGAAATGCCTCAAACATCCATGCCCTTACCTGTACAGGTGAGGTTGGATCTTGGTTGAAATTTGCCAAATAAACATTTTTTTTTGTTATTTTTCTTTCCTCTTATACAGAGGTGCTGACTATTTCTGGGATAGTTTCCTGGGTGCCAACTGTCCATACCTCATTAAGATACCTGCTTATGTATGAACCTAGATAGGCTGTTTAAGTGTATGGAAGAAACACAGTCAAACCCAATCATATACTCATCGGTTGCCAACACACTTTCCAACAGAGAAACTAAAAAAAAGTAAACTCTGCTTATTTTTATCTCAAGTCCAGAATCCAAATATCAATTATGGCTTATTACTGATAGCAGAAACCTTACTTTCCAACAGAGGAAGTAAACAAAAGTAAACTATGCTTATTTTTATCTCAAGTCCAGAATCCAAATGTCAATTATGGTTTATTACTGATAGTAGAAACCTCACAATAGATGAGGAATTATACCTGCAAATCTCTGGGTTGGTACTAAATGATTATGTGCCATCTCGTACACTGGAGCTATCTATTCTCGTCATTCCCAAAATGTTTTCTCATTCCCAGTGTCATATCAATGCAAGATCAAAGCTACTTTAGATTGAAAGCCAACGTTAAGATACATACATAGTATGATGAAATTGCTTGAATAGACACTTCTCTCACTAAAATTTGTCATGTTTTGTTATAAACAGCAGAATCTGGTTAATGGTAATGGTTAATGGTACGTCTTGTCTACCACTTTAGTCTTGTGTGCAAGAAAAAGCTTCTGTGTTGTATCGTATTAATTGGTAATGATGAACAAGATGTGGAAAGGATTTTTCAACTGTTATTTGCCTATGATAATGAACAACAAAAAGGAAGTAAAATTATTGTTTTTATAGTAGGTAGAAACAGATTTTGTAATAGGTAGCAACGAGATTGAATAGGTCAAAAATAGGAAACAGTAAAATAGAAAAGAGACAATAGAATACAATAAGATAATGTCCAAGGCATGTACAGGAAATGTTTTTAAAATGCTTGGTGTTTTAAATTTACTTTTAGTAGTTTGGGATTAATATTATTGCAATTGTTTGAGCAGGTTTATTACTATGATTATTTTTGAGGATCGGTTAGTATCATGAAAATATGCAGATACAATTGGCGCCCAGTGACAGGAGTCTCAAGACACTTACTGGCCCTCTGAAGTGTTATGAATTTTTGAGTAAGGTTAAATGATGTTTCAGAAACGTTATTAAAGCAATATTGTTGTTTTTGCAGATGCCTGGAGTTCAGCCAATCTCTTCGGTTGGTAGATTACACCCACCAAACTTTTCAGCACTCCCACCACCTACTTTCAACCCAGGAGTGCCACCTCCACCACCGCCACCACCTCCTCCTCCATTTATGCGTCCTGGTTTTAATCCAATCCAACCACCTCCGGGTAATTTAACTCACATTGGCAGTAGGTCTGTCTCAGGACTTCCAGGAGTCCATTTGGAAAGATTGAAGTCAAATATTTCTATATTACATCTTTAGGGGGAAATTTGCATCTCATGTAATGAGCTTTATTTTATTCAAAAAATGATGCCCATTTTCATTAATATTACATTTTAATTTATGTATGTTAGAAGTAATGTTATAGTTTAAACTGTTTTAGGTTTTTCTTTAAAAAATCCTTTAAAGTGCAGGAAAAAATTCACTTGGTGTGGAAGTCGAGCTTGTTTGATTGCACTTTCCAATTCCGGGTGTGACTGCAAAAATTGTACTGTCACAACATAATCACGACTGTGATGTAGCCATATGAGGTTGTGGCTTCAAGCCTCATGTTAAGACTTTGAGTTTTTATGCTGTATATGAAAAGCAAAATCATTTCTATTTAGTTATGTGAACCTTGTTCTTTCAGGATACCTTCCACCAGGATCTATTCCTCCAATGAGTGCTGCATTACCAATTGGAAATACAGGAACAAACATTCCGACATGTGATTCTTCCCAACTTCCAGGTTAGTCCCTTATTATGTCGACTCATTCACTTGTCTGTTGTAATAGCTATGTGGTAAACCATGAAAGAGAGGATTAATATGCTTGTTTCATTGCACTACACATTTGTTTTGGTAACTTATCCAAGTAGTAAATATTGGCCTATATTCCTTTTAAGGGACTTTTGAGATGGAAGAGGATTTTATTTTCAACTCAAAAAAAATTCCTAGTCTTCTGGAATGTAAAGTTAATGTACTCATAAACAAAAGCATTATGTTTTTGTAATGCATTGTATATATTTTCTAATTTAATTACAGAGAAAACCTACTAATGTCAGCAATATGTGTTGCTGCAAATGGCTTCTTTGTGACCAGTATTATATGTCACAGGAAATCTGTAAAAAAAAATCAGAAAAAAAGTAGTAAAAGGAATGATCATTTGAGGCAGAGATCCTCCTCTTTCCACACTTCTGGAAATAAACTGAAGACTTTCACTATTATTCCCTTGGATAGACAAAGCTCAATAAAATCTGTCTGAAACACTTGAGATTCAACACTACATAAAATTCTTTTAAAAGTTACATTTGAACAAATCACTGTTATATTAGAAGTAAGCGATCTGCTCTCATTAATCCATGTTAACTGTCACTAATGATAATTCTGTTTAGTGCACAAAATGGTAAAGTTTAGAACAGAAGCAGTCAAGCTTGACAAGTCTGCTTTCATACGGCCTCAGAAACTATTTTCACTTTCAAATGTAAACAAACGATAATCTGGGTTTCACTGTTAGTCTTAGATAACTGCAGTCTTGCTGAAAGTTGAACACATCGCGTCACGTAAACGGAGAGATTGCAGTTTCAAATCTCGGAATGAATGACACTTGAAGGCACATTTTAGACAGCATTAGGAAGACTCCTCGCAATGAAAATTAATAATCCTGCAGGGCATTTGACTAGAGCGATATCCAATTTAACGATAATTTGGGTCAAACCTTTGCTCAACAACTACATGGAATAATCTAAATACTTTTATTGGACACAACAGCAAAGAAAAAAATTGATGGAACCACTTAAGACATATATTTTCTAAATTTGTCCCATTTTGTTAAGTAAATTTTACATGGTATATAATGTTTAGTGGATGAAGTACAAAGGTAGATTAGAGAAAGGTGCAGTAATCGTTGTTTAAATGAAGGTTTTCATTTACAAATTATGCATCTTGCATTCTGCTTAATGAAAAAGTTTTCTATGGGTGAAATTCTTCAGTTTTGGTGATGTACTTTCCTTTAAATTATAATTAGTTTTATAGCTGCACAAAGAAAATGAACAAACATGAAACTGCCTTGTTTGGTTTATACTTTAATGCTTCATTTCATTACACATTTCTTTGTTTCCAGTTAAAGGATATTATTGATTGAGTTTCTTCAGGGTGACTTAGTTCCTCTGGCTCCGGTCTGCTCCACATCCCCCGCCCTAACTGCCCTACCATCGGTGGCGGGGCTTTCAGCCTCTCAGTCCCCAGGCTCTGGAACTCCATCCCCCAGTGCCTTTCCTCCTTCAAGGCTGGTCTCAAGACCTTTCTCTTCAACCGTGCCTTCAGCTCCCCTCTCGATTGTCTACTCCCTCCTCGCTCCCTCCCTTCCCTCACCCTGACCATTTCCCCCCTGCTTGGGTCCCAACCCAACTGTCCAGCACCTTGGGACATCCTCCCAAAGTGAAAGGCGCTCTATAAATGCAATCTTGTTGTTGTTGTTCGTGACCTTGAGCTCATATTTCTACTCTTTGATTGTTAAATGATGAGCAAGACAACGATCATAAGAACAAACAAATTAAATAACTAAAGTTCTGGTATCAAGCTCATTCCTTCCACAAAGCATGTATAATTGGTTTAATCATGAGCACTCTACTCAACCCTGTGCTTATCGTTCATCCTACTAATGGGGTATGAAATATGTGGAGGATATGGGCTAAAAGAATGAGGGCAATAACCAAGATAATAAAAAAGCCATCTGAAATACAAACAGTAAAGTTACAAGCATGTTGTGCTTGTTATATCCATAAATTACATCCATAAATTTACTATCGTATCAGAACCTATTGTGCTCTATTGATACGATGGAGGAATATGCTTTATTGCAGAGATTATGCAATTTATGTAGATTTGTGGTATTTAAGATTATGGGCAATAATAATCTTTCCAGAACAAATATAGTCTTCCAATTCCAATATAGTGTTCAATGAGTTTGAATGTAACTAATGAAGTTATAGAATGTTTTCATTGAAATGATATTTATGTTTTATGTTTTTGATTATTTCATTGTTGGTGTTTAATCCTCCCCTTCCTGGCCTTTTTCTGGAAGAGTGAAGGCAAAAATTATATAGGTGGTGATTGTTAACACTACTCTTCATGCCATTCTGTTAACCTTAAATTGAAGAATGATGCTTAATGTATCTAAATTTGATTCAACAACAATAACAACAAAATTACATTCGTAAAGCGCCTTTCACGTTGGGAGGACATCTCAAGGCGCTGGACAGTCTTAAGAGTTTTGCATCCAAGCTGGGGATCAGGGAGGGTGGAGGGCAGGGGATGGAAGCAGGGTGATCGAAAGCACAGCCGAAGAGGAGGGTCTTGAGATGTTCTTGAAGGAGGCAAGGGAGGGGGCGAGGCAGAGGGACTGCGGGGTGGAGTTCCAGAGGGTGGGGGCAGAAGGCCTGCCAGCCAATAGTGGGGCAAGCGAGGGGGGGAACGTGAAGCAGGCCGGAGTTCGCTGAGCCGAGGGAGCGAGCAGGGTGGTAGGGGATTAGGAGATGGAGGAGGTGGGGGTCAGCGAGGCCATGGAGGGCTTTGAAGGTGAGGTCCAGGATCTTGAACTGTATCCTCTGTGTGATGGGAAGTCAGTGGAGTCGGGCGAGGATGGGGGTGATAGGGTCATGGAGCCCTGTGCGGGAGGGGATACGGGCTGCAGAGTTCTGGATGATCTGCAGCCTGTGGAGGAAGGAGTTGTTGATTCAAGTAAGCTTTTCTGGCACTATGGTAATTATTAAGTGCTATGTGTGTATTTTTAAAAATAAGTTTATCTCCCAGAATTGCATATGAATAAGATATAATTTTATTCAGCAGTACCATTGGGTTCCCTGGAAGATAATGCAAATAATTCTAATGAGAACTCGATCCCTACCTTAGTGTCTGATGCCAAATGTTTTGGAACTGTGCAGAGACAAAACCCAGGGCTGGGGGCTGACACAATCCAATCTGTCCAAAACTAGCTACGCCTGTCCTTCGAATTTTAGAAAGGGTAAATAGGGAAAATATATAGCAATGTTTGTTATCGAGACTTTATGTTAGGTATATGAAGTATGGCCTTAATTCAATTGATGGGAACATCATTATGCCTCAGAATAATTACATATTTGATCAACCTCTATTTTACCCCAATTATAGTATTTTACATAATATCTGTTGAAACAATCCTTTCTTTGCATATAGTATGTTAAAGTGCTCTGAGACGCTGTCCAGCGAGGAGGGCGTTATATAAATCCAAGTTGTTGTTCTCATATGCTATGTAGTTTTGTTTGAAATTATTTTGAAATTTAGGCAGTTTTCAGCATTTTAATTACATTTTAAAAATTGCACTTGATTACATTTTTAAAAATGAGCTTAAATTGTTGCTGACAGTATGTTAGAATGAAGTAAGCATAAGTTTCTATTTTGGTTCATCTTGCTTAGTTGAGTAAAAAATGATGTGTTCGTATATTTATGTGCAAGTCCAACATAAAATATAGTTTGAGGCTACATAATTAGGGCAAGGTGTACTCTAGAAAAAATATTCTTTCTTCATACTCCTATGTGTATATATAATCAGTTATAAAAACTTGAAAACTGCTGGTCCCTTTAAGAACATTTTCAGCTGGAACAAACATGATCTTCTAATTCAACAACAGCTTGCATTTATTTTGCGCCCTCCACGCCGGGCGGCATCTCAGAGCGCTTAACAATGGTGGATCCCGAGGCCAAGCTAGAGGGAGGGGGAAGGTCGAAGAGGGAGGTCTTCAGGCACAACTTAAATATGGGGAAGGAGGGGCGAGGACGAAGGGGTTGAGGGAGGGAGCTCTAAAGTTTCGGGGCTGAAGGCACGGCCGCCGATGGTGGAACGGAGGATTCAGGAGACACAGAGGAGGCCAGACCCAGTAGAGTGGAGGCAGCAGGTACTGCTGTGGGGAGAGAAGATGTTAGAGAGATAGGGGTGTGCCAAGGAATGGAGGGATTTAAACACTAGAGTGAGGATCTTGAAGTCGATCCACTCTGTGACAGGGAGGAAGTGGAGTTTAGCAGAACTGGAGTAATCGGGGTACAAAGTTTAGTGCAGGAGAGAATGCGGGCGGTGGAGTTTTGAATGAGCTGAATTTTGTGAATAGTGGAGGAGGGGAGACCAGCGAGGAGGGCGTTAAAGTAGTCCAGCCGAGAGGTGACAAAGGCATAGACAAGGGTTTTAACAGTTTTTGGGGTGAGGTATTGTCAGAGGCGGGCAATGTGGCGGAGGTGGAAGAAAGTGATGCTGGTCAGGGACCGGATGTGCGGGAGGAAGGAAGGACAACTCAGCATCTATAAGTCATACACTTCAGCTCATTTTCTCTTAATCCTTAGAACTAGTTATCAATGTAGGCTGTGGATTCTGATGCAAATCAGATTATAAAGAATATTTAATTTGGGGAAAGATTGCAGATTATTCCAACAATTGTATTGAAAGTCTTGTCAGAAATTGCAGCTACATGCAACCTTCAGTGCCCAGAATAATATTGAATAATAATAATCCTTGCATTTGATATAATAATCTAGAGCACCAGAAGAAATTCCCTTCTCTTTTCGAATAGTGCCATGGGATCTTTAGCGTCCCCCTGAACAGGCAGACGGCACTTCGATTTAATGTTTCATCCAAAGAATGAATTTTGAAGGTCTCGGGCTGAGAGTAGCCAATATTCAACCCAAAGGACTGACTTCACGTTGTTACCCAAAGAGTCGCAAAAAGAAAAATGCAAGCCAATCTGTGCAAATTCTAGACTTCTAAACTTCTCCACATGAGCATATTGCCTTCTGTTCCCAAACTCCCCATCTCGCTGGCTTACTTACTAACTTTTTTCCTTTCTTTCCTGTTATTTATCAATTGAAGTATATCTTTCTTCGATTGGTTTTAATCTATTTGATTCTTTTCATTGGTCCCCAGGATGAATGTAGGTATACAATATATATCAAAGCTTTCTGGCCTTTTTAAAAATAAAAAAAATGCTATTTTTGTACTTTTGATATGAAATTCAACATAAACTATTCACCTTCCTTGAAATATCCATTTCCTAGACCCAAGCTGGTGGGTGGAAAATCTTTTAATACCCATCTGACTGGATAATTGATTAACGTAGATGACAACATATAAGATTAACTATATTTTCATTGAATTCTTTACAGTTAATATGCCATTTATTAACATTGAAGCCTTTTAACCAGAAAGGATAACACATGATTATATTTAAAGGAATGAAGAGGAAAATAATCTTTATTACTCACAACTTGAATTTCAGTTGTCTATAGTGTGAGTCATTACATTGGGTAATTACTTTGCCTACAAAAAGACACTATGCTTGACAGTAATTACTGTAAAACATTTTTCAATTGTAAAACACTTCCAAGCATTTTGACTTGATTCGGTATTTATTTTGTTTTCTTAATCTCTTCATATGAGAATAAGTTTCAACAGTGAAGTTTCAACAAATAATATTCTTTTGAATTTTCTGAAAATTTAGATTATGTTCAATGTAAGTTCAATCACCATCTTGCATGTGTTATTCAATATTTTCAAGTTACCAATAGTATAGCATTTTAAGAATACAGGCTCTGTTAACATCCTTGTAGTATTTGTCACATGATGGTTCAGTATGTTTGTAGCACTTAAGTGAGCTACTCCTGATTGTTGTTTGTATTTCCCCACCCCGATTTTTTGACTGTGTGTGTTTAAGCTAATTAGTTATTTTTAACAAATTTCTCAATTTTCTCGTGTTTTCCTAAAATATGCAATTTCTTGCTTCCCACAGTAGGAAATGTTTTGACTGGGTTTGTTATCAATTTATTATGCATTGTACAACCAAAACATTTAATCTCGTACTCACAGTCAGAATTCCAATAGCATATGCCAAAGAATTTGAGTATTCCTGGATATCACTTGAATCAGCTCCTTTGTGTGTACTGTAACTCATCTCGGATGTGCCAATTCCTTTACAAATCTATAAAACTATATGCGGATAGGAAAGTCTAATTAGAGAGTGATTGTTTCTTTAGTACCAATGAGTAGTTTTTCCTTTGCAAGTACTTTATAGATCACCTTTATTTCTATAGTCCTCTCTCTATCTACTCGTCAAACTATTGCATTCTATCTTAAGAAATTTCTCACTTCAAAACTTAGGCCTTTTTGGGAAGACGTAGTAAATTGTAAGCTTTAGTGTGGGACAAGCCATGCCTTGCATCGCATGAAGATTTAGCTTCCACAAAATTATTTGTTTCCTATGCATTTCTACTCTGGGAAAGTCCTAGCAATCAATAAAATTAAGTCAAATTGGTGGTTGGGTTATTACTGCTAGTTTAATAGTATGATAGCTTGGTATATCAATATGTTCCCCTCATCCAATACTAGAAAGCATTAAGCGCAGGTTGGCAAAAAACAAAGCTTGAGGGCCCCAGAGTATGTGTTGTGGTATTGCTGGAGTCTAACCAGCTAAAACCGCATAGCTTGCCACTGATAGCACTGTTTGGCAAGCTTTCCCACTGCTTGTCTAGCTAGGATCACCCTACCCTAAGAGGAGAGGCTGATTATTATTCAATACATCAATATTAGTTTGATTAATGCAAACAAGGTGAATTTGTAAAGGACAATATTTTCCAAATATTTATATGCAGTTCTTTCTCTTTCTCTTTGACCATGCCTTCAGCTCCCCTCTCGACTCTCTACCCCCTCCTCCCTTCCCTCCCCCTGACCATTTCCCCCCTGCTCAGGTCCTGACCCAACTGTCCAGCGTCTTGGGATGTCCTCCCGACGTGAAAGGCGCTCTATAAATGGAATCTTGTTGTTGTTGTAATAAGATCCACGAATGAGATGTAGTAGATTATTGAGTGATTGTATTACATGAATATAATTTTCCAACTTTGCGGTATGAGGTTACGATTTTAATATACTTGTTAAAGTGAAAGTATTTCCTTATCCTCATCCCAGGCATACAGTTCAGGTTTCAAAAAGATTTTTTTTAAATCTTATTAATGGAAATCTATTATAGTATTGTTTTTAATCCTTTTAAGATTTGTTAAGTAATACTTGATTGTTATTCTCTCCTCCCACCACACTTATATATAGATCAAGAAGGACCACACTCCATGACTGCTTTTGCTGGTGGCCCCTTCAGACAATACAACACAGGTTAGATCTATATAGTCGAATAGTAGTTTATTATTACTGACCTTTTGTTATACAAGGTTGTCTGCCTGATTTTCTGAACTTAAATTGAGTGGAGACATCAATCATTCTTAAGATGATGGTTTAACTTCTCTATAATCTAAGACTCCCACTTTTCCTCACCCTCTGACCATAAACTGATTTAGCCAGTCTATTCTCTTTCATAGTCTCTTCTTATTCAACTCCATGGTTTTGCACATTCTTGCTTCTACATGTCAGGAGCAGAGACACATCTGCAGCAAATGTCTGCAACTGAGGCAGCTCCAGCTCAGAGCTGACATTGCGCAGCATCAGGGACAGTGAGTGCTTCCTGGATAGTTTCATCCTGGAGCCAGTCACTCCCCTGAAGCTCAGGGAAAGTATAGAGAATAGTATCAGTCAAGGACAGGATAGGGTGTCTGACAGGCAGGAGGTTAAGGGAACACCAGAGAGAGTGGTAGTGAAGCCTCAGGCTTTAACCTTGGCCAACAGTACGAGATCCTTGCAACCTGTGTGGGCAAGGAAGCCTGTGAGGAGGAAGGAAAACGTATTATTAGGGGAAACAAACAGAAAGTTGTAGTAATTGGGGACGAGACTATCAGGCGGACAGATACACTTATCTGCAGCTGCATCCAGGAGACCCGAAGGCTCTGTTGCCTTCCTGGGGCCAGGGTGAAGAACGTCTCGGCGGGGCTGGAGGAGAATCTAAAACACGAGGGCGAGGATCCATTGGTGGTACTTCACATAGGTACCATTGACATAGTTAGTTGTGATGATCTGAGGAGGGAGTTCAAGGAGCTGGGAACAAAATTAAAACAAAGAACATCAAAGGTAGTGATAGCAGGATTGTTGCCTTTGACATGTGCAAATTGGTACAGGAAGAAGCAAATTAGAGAGTTAAATGCATGGCTAAGGGAGTGGTGTGGAACGCAGGGGTTTCATTTTATGGGCCACTGGCACCAGTATTGGGGGAAAAGGGGTCTATTTCAAAAAGATGGGCTCCACTTAAATTGGGCTGGGACAAATGTCCTAGCAAACTGAATATATAGGGAGGTAAATAAAGCTTTAAACTAGTAAAGGGGGCAGGGATACAATTAGAAATAATCGCAAGCTCGCAATATTAAGAAAACTAAAGGTGGCAGAACAGAATAGCAAGAGAGATAAACACAATAGGTCAAAGAGGGGTAAGAAGCTCAGTAAAGAAGATAGGGCAGCAGAGAGTAGGGGAAATGGTAAGAAATTAAAATCGCTATATCTGACTGCACGAAGCATTCGAAATAAGATAGATGAATTAAAGGCACAGATAGATACAAACAGGTATGATCTAGTAGCCATTACTGAGATATGGTTACAGGGAGATCTAGGGTGGGAGTTAAATATTCTGGGTTTTTCAGCTTATAGGAAGGATAGACAATGTGGAAAATGAGATGGGGGGGTAGCCTTGTTAATAAAGGATGGAATAAAAACATTAAGAGAGGAAGGATTTCAAATCAGATAACCAGGATGTAGAGATGGTATGGGTAGAATTACGAAATAACAAGGGGCAGAAAACATTAGTGGGAGTAGTTTATAGACCCCCAAACAGTGATCACAGCATAGCGCAGGGTATTAATCAAGAAATTAGAGGAGCATGTAGCAAAGGTAATACAGTAATAGTGGGTGATTTCAATCTTCACATAGATTGGGAAAACCAAATCGGCAAAAGTAGGGTAAAGGAGAAGTTTATAGAATGTATGAGAGATAGCTTTCTGGAGCAATATGCTGAGGAACCAACTAGGGAACAGGCCATACTAGACCTTGTTTTGAGTAGCGAAACAGGGCTAGTCGGTAATATAGATATTAAGGCTCCTCTAGGGCAGAGTGATCATAACATGATAGAATTTAGTATTAAGTTAGAGAGCAATGTAGTCAAATCCGAAGCAAGGGTCTTAAATTTAAATAAAGCTAACTTTGCAGGTATGAGGGAGGAATTAGTTAAAATAGACTGGGGAATTAGATTAATGGATATGACAATAGACCAACAGTGGCAAACGTTTAAAGATGTAATGCAAAATTCTCAGCGGTCACATATTCCCTTGAGGAATAAGAGTACCACAAGGAAAGCAGTTCATCTGTGGCTAACTAGAGCAGTTAGAGAAAGTATAAAACTAAAAGAAAAGGCCTATAAAACTGCCAAAAAGAGTAGCAAACCTGAGGACTGGGAGTGTTTTAGGGACCAACAAAGGAAAAACAAAAAGCTCATTAAGAGTGAGAAAATGGATTATGAGGGCAAGCTGGCTAGGAACATTAAGACAGATTGTAAGAGTTTTTATAAATACATTAAGAGAAATAGTCTAGCAAAAGTAAATGTGGGTCCATTACAGGCAGAGACAGGAGGAATTATAATGGGGAATAAGGATATGGCAAAATCCCTCAATAAATACTTTGCTTTTGTCTTCTCATTAGAAGACACAAGAAGTTTACCAGAAATAGAGATGAACCAAGGGGCTAATGATAGATTCACTAGGTTGGTACCTGGGATGAGGGGATGAATTATGAGGATAGGTTGAGCAATTTAGGCCTACATTCTCTAAAATATAGAAGAATGAGAGGTGATCTTATAAAAACCTATAAGATTATTAAGGGACACGACAGAATAGATAGTGGGAGACTTTTTCCGCTGGTTAGAGAAATTCTAACCAGGGGTCAGTCTCAAAATTAGCCCTTTCGCACTGAGTTGAGGAACAACTTCTTCACTCAGAGAGTAGTGAATTTATGGAATTCTCTACCCCAAAAGGCTGTAGATGCTCAGTCCTTGAGCATATTCAAGACTGAGATTGATAGATTTCTTGTGGATAAAGGGATTAAGGGATATAGGGAGAAGGTGGGTAGGTGGAGTTAGAATAGATCAGCCATGATCTTATTGAATGGTGGGGCAGGCTAGAGGGGCTGAATGGCCTACTCCTGCTCCTAATTCTTATGTTCTTATGTTCTAATATCCTCACTATTTTGTCTTTTAATGGCTTTTCTTTCTGTGAGTGTATGAACACTTATGACAAGGGTTTTATCCTTGATCCTCTTCTACTTTTATCCCTATGCTACCCATCATATGTATGCATCAGCCAGTCTGTAAACTTACGCTGATCACAAGCTCTACCTCTCCACCTCTACTGACCAGTTGCCTATCAGATGTAAGGTCATGTGTGAACCCAATTTTTCTTCAGCATAGCATCAACAGAACTGAAGATTCCTTCTTACCTTTATCTCTGACTCACATCAACCTGATTGCTCACTCTGGTTGTGTTAGTTGACTAACCTGTACTTGACTAAAACTCCTTTCAGTCTCTGGAACATAGCCTGCTCATGTCCTTGTCTCTTTTTTTTTCTCCTCCTCGGTTCACCCCCACGCAGCCAAAATCCTCGTCCGTACTTCACCCTCACAATAAACTACGCACCTGTATTCACTGCTTCACCACACTCTGCAACTCACCAACCCCATCCTCCCCAAGCTCAACTGCCTCCCAGTTCTGCAAAAGAGCAACTTTCTTCATCCTGACTTTCAAATCTTTTCACAATTTTGCACCTTCCTATCTTTGTAATCTCCTTCTGCCTTGTTATTTTGAGAAAACAGATATGTTGTCAGCCTGTGACCACATAATTGAAGGCAGGTAATAGATTATGGTTGAGCATGCATTAAACTCTTTAAGGAGCACTGTGGAAATTGACTTGCACCCAAAGAATAAGGTATGCCATACCCAATACCCAAGGTATTCGGCATTTGGTGTACCCCACATGACATATATTTGATTTCTATTTTGTTTATTCAATTGGTGGGGGGGGTTCGACTTAACACATTTCAACTTTCTCACAATTTACTTGAGAAAGCAACTTCCATATTTATAAAATGATTTCTAAATTTTAAGCCATGTAAGTTTTTATCCTCAACACCCAAAATTTGCCTTATTAATAATTTTGTCTAATGTATAATTCTGTGTATATGATTTTCAGGAAATCAAGGTGGAACCTCTCACACCCCGGTAACAAATGTCCAACCACCGAGTCCTGGTCTTTTGGGAGCACGGCCTGGTTTGATACCTCTACAGCGTCCTCCTGGTGTTCCACCACCTCATCTGCAAAGATTTCCTGTTGTTCCTCCCAGACCTTTATTACCACATTTGATGCATAGAGGTCCGCCACCTCCAGGCCCAGGTGGATTTGGAGTACCTCCACCTCATGGTGTAAGAGGTCCCTTTCCACCCCAAAATCTTTATGGCCGACCTTCAGCAGCTGAAGATAGGGATGGAAGACAGTTTAGGAATGACAGGCATGGATTTCCTCCAGGAAGAGATCGAGACCAAGAACGTTTTGGTAGATCGGAATTCAGAAATCGGTCTTTTGGTGGAAACCGAAGTGAATCTGACAATCGTGATCGTTATGGAAATCGACAAGAAGATCGAGATGAGCGTCAGAGTGGTGGTCGTGAGAGATGGGAATGGGGCAGGAGAAGCTCTGAACGAGACAGATCTAGAGATTCAGAGGAAAGAAACAGGTGGTCGAGTGGACATAGAGATTCTCGAGAGAAAGAATCTCGTAGAGATCGAGATGTGGATCAGCGTGGCAAGGAAAAGCCTGAAGCTTCAGTTGATGAGGAGAGTGAAAAAGACCTCAGATCTAATGGAGACACACAAGAAGAAATAATTAAACCGTTAGATATAAACCCAGTAGCTGAGTCTGCTAAAGAAGAATCTGAGTCACTGAATACAGATATGAAAGCCACATATATGAAAGCCACAGAGATGGTGGAAATGGAGCCTGCCTCATCTACAAAACAACCTGAAACAGAAAATTCAGGCACAACTAATGAGGCTCAGTGATTTGAAACTAATTATAATAAAACACATGATGTGGTGATAATTCACACATGCACCACATTATTGTGTTATGAAGCTTTAGAGTTGTATAAAAATGATGTATAAAGTATTTGCTTCTGCTCTCCCACAATCCTGTCTAGTTTTTAAAGGAAGATTTTAAGCAAACTGTTTGCTTTCCCCAGTATTCAAAATGGCCACACAATTTACTCAAAAGCGTGAACCCCTGATGACAAGAAAGAAAAATGATCACATTTTTTCTGTACCTTTTTAAAATTTTGACCTAAGGTAGAAGTACTTTCTATTCTTTTTTAATTTAAAAAAAGGTGAAAGCTCCTCCCAACAGTTGAGCTTAGGGATTTGTTTTTAATAAACTCTATTTTCTTAACAAACTTTAGAGCGTGTGATATTCTTCCTCGGACTTGTGGAGAAAAGAATGTCATGGAATGGAAGAATAAGGTTATAAAACACCCTAAAGTTTGATGTTTTCTATATTGGAAGCAAGTCTAAATTAGACTCTTATTAGTATGTGTTCTTAAAAAAAAAAAAAATTGCTTTTGGACAACCAACTACAGAGCCCAAGACAGATTGCTTTGCAACGTGTATTATAAAAATATTAGTGTTTCACTGGTGATGTATAGAAATTATAAAGTTGCCCACACAAGATCAGGAAACCAATGGTCTGAATAGTACTTTGTTTTAGAACGTTTCTTGAAAGTTTATTTGTTCATTTCCCTGAAATACAGACTGTTTCTTAAAAGTAACAGTTTTCTGGATTTTTCTTCTGTTTTAGATGCTAACAGTTACATAAAAATAATCATATGTTTACCAATAATGTTGCAGTTAAGTTGAATGTGGTTTTAGATTTGTTAATACTGTATATGGCTGTGCAAATGTTTCAATTTTAATTCAAAAACATTTACCACAGAAATTAACGTACCCATTTGTTCACAAGACAACTGTTTGATTCATTTAAAGGAACATGGCAAAAAAAAGTAAGACATCAAAGTAATGTGAAACATATCCAAGATCACAATGTTTCTGTCTTATTTACATTTGATTTTGTTTAAGCAAAATACTTAAGGCTGATTCATATTGGTGGGATCAATTTTGTTTTTGTATTATTACAAACAAGTAATCATCAGTTGGAAGGGAAAGTTTCCATATGACGAAGACAAAACTAAGAAACAAAATGCTCTATTCTAATCATTGTCTTTGGAACCAAATTCACATATTGGGTGTATTTGGTGTACCTCGAAGTGTTAAAAATGGACAAAACACATTTAACGGTATTGTTTGCTGAAATTCAGCAATGTTAGAAGCGGTCTGGGACGCTACCCTGCGTGAAGGGCGCTATATAAATGCAAGTTGTTGTTTATGTCATCAACCCTTATGCTTGAGTGGCAGTCTAGTAAGAATACACCTGAAAACAAAACATTTTTTGGAAAATACTAAAATACCATAACAAAATCAATTAAACTTCCAAGTAGGTCATAGGATATTAACGTAGATGTGGAGTGCATTTTTTTTGTGGATTAGAGGAGAAAGTGTTTGTAGAAATAGTCACAGAGACTTAATTTTGGGATGTTTGTAGTAGGATGAATAGTGTTGATGTGACCAGAATCAATATCCGGCTGATCCAATGAGGACATTGCTTAGATAGATTAGTGTGGAGCAAGTGGAGTATTTCTAAAAAACACAGAACATTTTCTTTGTACATGTTAATAAGCTGCACTTGTACTAATATTGGGGATAATTGCTTGTGAAAAATCATTAATTGTACGACTGGTGTGGCTTAGCAAATTATACCAATCGTGCAATGAAGGTAGTTTTAGTATATTACAATGGCTCTACCGTGGATCACATCACCCTACCACAAATCCATTGCTGTGAATTCTCACATAAAAATAATTTATTCCCTTCTCTTTCCTTTCCTCCCCCAAAAAGCAGTGATCTATTCAACCAAGTGTTAAAGCAAGTAGTGGAACTGAGAAAAGCCCAAATGGTAGGTGCTTTCTTATGTTGATATTGCAAAAATTGAAACGTATGATATTTAAATGTATCTATATCTGATTGTTTAGAAGTCCTTCATAGTAATGGGGAGTACTCTTGATGGCAGTGTATAATGCTCCTCATTTCATTACATTTAATATTTTAACATGGGATGTGATGCTAGGATTCCTCTGCTGCTGAGTTCATTTTAGTAGTATCTTTCTGAGGATGTTCCATTTTGAAGGTAAGTAACTTTTACCACTTCACCTTAACATCTAGTGCATTTTTTTCTTAAATTAGTAGTGTTCAAATCTGTTAACACTCATGTTAGCTGAGACAACATTAATAGCGAAAGGAGATGTGCCTGAATATAATCTGTTTGGAAGACATTGCTGTGTACAATTGTGCTGCCACGTTTGCCTCGAAAATGCAGTCAGTCCATCAGTAACTCCTGTGAAGTGCTTTGAAGCATCCCCTCAAAGTGCTACGGTGCTGTTCCAAATGCAAAGAATATAATACAGAAATCTGATAACTATCCCATTATATGTGGACTGTATATTTACTAGAAGATAAACTGAAGGTTGTCACAAAGATGCAGATTCTATACACAAACTTCCTGCTGCTTGTCCAACGAGGACAGTGGTGGCCAACCAATGGTGCATCAAGAAGTGGCTCGTCGAACATTCACATTAGTCTTGGTAAGTGTGTGTTAAAACAATAGTTTGTTTCCAGTAGCTACTGAATAGTGATATTTATGGTGTGGCCATAATTCATTAAATATTAAATCAAGAAAAATATATTTGTTCGGCCACCACTGAACTAGGGCCACTCAACCTTCTAAGGTTTTGGATTGCAGTGTTAACTGCTGAGACAACCGACTGGTGCAGGGCAAGCCCTTAGTGGGAAGCAGGAACCAGGACTTTAAATTGTTACAAAACCCCAAAATGGAGCAAGTGGGAACTGCAAAGAAGCAGCCACAATACTACAATCTTTCTTAGCTGATAACTGACAGAATCAAATCAAATATGACAAATGCAAAATTCCTATATATGAAAAATGAAGTACATTGTAAAGGAAGAATTGCATTTTTATAGTGCCTTATGCCAACGTCTCAAAGTACTTCATGGTAATTAATTTCAACTGTAGTGAGTTTTGTAGGCAACCATTTATATCAACAAGGTACTGCAAACATTGATCTGCTCCATGAATGAGATGGAACTTGCTTAGAGGAAAATAGAAATGGAGCTGAGGAAGTAAGAAATAAATTGAACAGGATGCTGGGGCTATACAAATGTAATCTTGTTGTTCTTAGGGCTAAATTACCAAATTGGTAGAATTCAAGTCCAAGCAATTATGTTGAAGCGGTTCATTGCTCTGGTGAGGTTTGATCTGAAATGTACAGTTCTGATGATTAAAAGTGAATCATATAAATCCTAGAGCAGTCTTGACCAGTGCAATAACACAAATATTCAAAAATGGTCTCAAACGGATGAGGTATAAGAATCGATTAGATAAGCTATGGCTTTATGGTTCAGCGCTTTCTCGGGCAGAATATTATAGATATAGGGGATTGGGAAACTAGAGAACCCAGAACAGTATTAAAAGATGCACAGTGATAGGTTTAGGATTGTGAAGAGCAAGTTTAGGACTGTCTACAGAAAATATTTCACAGTGAATAACCAACAGCTAGGACAATTTAGGTCAGGACATTTAAGTTATTTAAGAAACAGCTAGATACTGTCATAGGAAATAGTCGATATTCTGGATGATTGAGTCACATAAGGTAAGAGGTCTTCATCTGAACATTTTGGTTATGTTGTGACCTAATGCACTTGTATTGAGGAAATATACAGATGTGCATTTCTACTGATCATCTGTTCTCTTGGGAGAAATACACCCAAGAACCAACTTGTCACCATCTCAAACATTCCCCGTAGATTAGTAGTAATGTTGAAGCATTGGGAATACAGGGTTAATAATATAGTAATGCTTGCATTTGACATCTTTCACCTCGAGAAGACATCCTAAAGGCACTTCACAGGATGTACTGTAAAGTGTAGGAACTGTATTTTATAAGTGAATGCGGCAGCGAATTTGTACACAGCTATGACCCACAATCAGCTATGAAGTGAATAACCAATTTTATTTGGGTGATTGCTGGCCAGAACACAGGGATAAACTCCCTTCTCTTTTTGAATAGTGCCGTGACATCTTTAACGTCCATCTGAACAGTCAGACAGGATTCAGTTTAATCGTTCAAAAGATGGCATCTCTGACAATACAGCACACTTCCAGCATTGAATTGGGAGTGTTAGTCTAGACTGAGTTCAAAGTTCCAAAGTCGGGCTTGAACTAACAGCATTTCTGACTCAGAGATGAAAATGCTGCCGGTTGAGCCAGCCTGGCACCAAAGCAGGGTTAGCAATTTTGGACAATGAAGTAGGGCCAGATGGCTGAGAATTCCAAACGATGTTTACAGGTGTACTGTATGCAGATTTTAGTGGCCCTCATTTCAAGCATAAATTGATGGTGCTTTTGCTTCCATTGGTGCACTAATGTTTACATTCTACAAAAAAGGTTGCAATGAGAGAATTCAGAATCCTTACAGGAACATGCAATTTGGGGCTTGCATAGATCAGTGAGTATTCAGAGCACTCTAAAGAAGAATGGTTGAGGAAAGTTGAGACAATAGATCCTTTTTTTTTTAATGAGTCTAATGGGAAAATTGTTGGAAAGGAAGTCAAATGGGCCGAAGGGCTTTTTTCATCTGAACCCATTGTGACAGGGCCTACGCTAATGCTTGGAGTAAAACAGGTATACCAGCTGCTACTTACACGTGCCATCACATACCCAGAACAAGTAACAACTGGGGTGATGAAAGATCAAAATTATTGACACTACCTGCAGCTGTGGAGTTTACAGGGTAGAAACAACATTCATTCAGCAGTACAAGAAGTTATTTATATAGCATCTTTCACATATTTTCAATAGTACATCCCAGGGTGCTGGAAAGTTAAGGGTTTGCACCTGACCTGGGTTTGGATTCGGGAGGGGTGGAAGGCAGGAAGATAACCAAGTTGGGATCAAAGAGAAACATTATAAGACTGACCTTGAAGGAATTGAGGGAAGGGGTGAGGCAAAGAGACTCAGACATTAAGTTCTAAAGAGTGGGGGGCAGAAAGGCTGAACGAAGACCTGACTACCGATGGTGGTGCAGGGAGAGCGGAGGATGTGAAGCAGGCCAGAGCCAAGCCGACTGAGCAGGTAAAACTGGTAGTGTTATAGAAGTCACAGAGATGGGGAGGAGCAAGGCTGGAGGGATTTAAAAGTCAGGATGAAGATCTTGAACTTGATCCTTTGGGGGATGGAGAGCCAGTGGAGCCAGGCAAGGATTGGGGTGATAGACTCACGGAGCCTGATGCAGGAGAAGACACTAGCTATAGTTTTGAATGGTCTGCAGCTTGTAAGGAAGAATTCGGAAGTCTGGCAAACAGAGTTGGTGTAGTCAACAGTTGGTGTACAATACACATGTAAGAAATATATTGATTTGTTTGCAGTATATCACTTAACTTTTTGAATGAACAAAGTATCAGTGTTAATATGTCCACCGCAAGCTAAATTAACCTTGTGATTGTTATTGAAAATAATTATGCAGTAAGATCCTGGTGTCTCTTTGGCTTATAAATAGTTTCGCCCCCACCCCACCCATCCAGCTTTATATCATTGCCTAGGTTAGTTTCTTTCCTATCTTCTCCCTACCTCGCCGCCCCCAAGTCTGGTATCTATTTCTCCTCAGGTAAAGATTTGTTGAGTGTAACTCACTATCCCTGAAGCAACGGGCCAGGAGCATCAACCACCCTGAGAGTTTGTCCTGTATACTTAGCATTACATTTTTCTACTATTTTACAATCAACACTCAGCCACGTTTGGGTTCGATTTGATTTGGATTCCTTATTTTAAAAAATTCTAAGAAATCTTGGAATTTAGACCTGTCTAGATGGGAGATTTTGGGTATGATATTTGTACGGTAGCTGTTAGTAATTATCTCAATACATCAAGAATTGTACAATATGAGGCATGTGTAACAAAAGCTACAGTACTATCAATTTTCCTCTTTAAATGCCAGAATTAAACTTATGTTTGCTAAAAATAGAATTTACTCTATTCAGCTGGATAATGCCTTTTATAGGCTACTAGGCAGCAATACAATATATGCAAACATTCTGACAGGCTGCAAGACTAGGGTTGTTACTATTGGTAAATAAATACTTTCCTGTTTTTGGCACCCAGTACAAGGGTGAATCCTGGCTAGTGACACAAATAGTCATGGGATCTTTAATATCCACCAGAAGAACACACTGAAGGACTTCAGTTTGTCTCTTCCAGAGGACAGCACCTCAGACATCACAGTACACCCTCCAGTAATAAACTAGTATGGCAGCAGAGAATGCAAACCAAATGCCAATATGTCTGTTGGCAGGGATTCTTCCCACTCAACTCCTGTTAACCCTGCAAGTCAAAGCCCTATTGGGTAAGGTGGTCCTAGCTGGACACGCAACAACAAATTGCAGGAAGCTTACTGGACTTTGCTTTCAGTGACCAGCTATTGTGGTTTTAGCTGGTTAACCTCTAGCAGTTCAGTACTCCAATGCACAGTGGAGGCCCAAGCCTTGGCTCTTGCTAATTTGTGCCTAATATACTCCAGAATTAGGTAAGCAGGATTATTCCTCTTGGGAGTGTCCATTTCCAAACTCAGTAATTTCCATGAGTAAGTATCATACGTGGAACTTACATTTGGCTACTCTTAAGCATGTTGCTCATTTCTGCATGTGTCAGACATCCGGCTGACCAACATTAAACCTCAGAACCCAGATGAGAATCTTACCAAATGAGCCAAGCTGACAACCTAAAAGGTTGTTTGCCACAGGGCCAGGTCTGAATCCCGATGTGTCACTAAAGCATTAAAATTGCTATATTTCTTTTAAGGTATGTTTAGCTGTCCATTAACATCAGTCATAGGATCGTAAACAAATTGGTGTGTTGGAATTGATTAATGTGAAGACACTCTAAATTAACTACTGGTGGTTGCAGTCCAAATGACATTTTGTAAACTAAATGTTTTTTTTCTGCCATGTTCATTATGAGCTAGCTTCTACCAAAAAAATCAACAGATTGGCAGATAAACTGTCTGATGGAAGCAGAAAGAAGTTTGGGTGAGTTTGATAGTGAAACTATCAATGATTTGATCTCTGCTTATCCTTCAACACTACTACTTGCATATAATACAGCATATTTGATAAAACATCTCAACTCCCTTTAATAAGTTACTTTAAAATGTGGTAAACGATAATAGGTGGAGGTTGCAAAAATCAAAGGCTTGGGAACCCCAGCATACAAATTGTGGTACTGCTGGAGTTTAACCTGCTAAAGCCACATAACTTGCTAGTGTTCTTGATGGCAAGCTTCCTAGTTTGATCAGCTAGGATAACCCTATCCATGTTTAAGTGGCATACATGGAACTCTGGTTTGGGAACTCAGTTGAGACAAAAAGCTGGATGTTTGTGATTTTTAATTAATCCTGACAAAAACACAACTTGCATTATATAGCGTCCCTCATGCAGGGTAGCATCCCAGAGCGCTCGACAATGGCGGCGCACAAAACTGAGCCAGGGAGAGGTGAGTGACTGTAGGCATGGTCGAATAGGAAGGTCTTCAGGCGCAACTTGAAGATAGAGAAGGAAGGGGCAATGTGGAGGGATAGAGGAAGTGTGTTCCAGAGTTTCGGGGCATAGTGGCTGAAAGTGTGGCCAACAATGGTGAAACGGAGGGCATGAGCGACATGCAGAAGGCAGGAGCTAGTCAGTGGAGGCAGCTGCTTGTGCCTTGGGGTGAGCAGGTGGAGGTAGGGAGGTGCCAGGGCATGAAGGGATTTGAACACGAGAGTGAGCATCTTGAAAGCGATCCATTCGGCGATAGGGAGCCAGGCTAGAACTGGTGCGATAGGGGTAGAGCGTTTAGTCGGGCGAGTATGCTGGCGGAGGAGTTTTGAATCAGCTGGATCCTGTACACGATGGAACTAGGGAAACCGGAAAAGAGCGCATTTGGAGTCGGGAGGTGACGAACTCATGGACGAGTGTTTTGGCTGTGCCTGAGATAAGGTACAGTCGGAGGCAGGCAATGTGGCAAAGGTGGACGAAGGCAGTGGGGAAGGAAGGACAGCTGTGGATCGAACCTGACGCCTAGATTGTGCACTGGCTCGGTAAGTCTGCGGGATAGAACGGAGAGGTTGAGGAGGTCAGAATAGAACGAAAAAACACTAAAGGCACACATATTCCTGCATGAAGAGGGATAGAAGAGAGTCAAATTTGATATTAACATTTCTTAAATGGAGTATGCTTAATTTTTTTTTGCCCTCATCCAATCCACTGGATAAACTCATTCCAGCAGTATGTGGATGTGGACCATTAAATTTCAAGAATGAAGACAATTTGATGTAATTTACAAACATGAACCAAATGACAAACTGCAATGTGAGCTTTTATTTGTCTTTTACAGATAAATATTTGTATCTATTACATGCATTAAAAAATATGGTGGACTCAAATATTTAAGCTTAAAATAGTCTTGTAAAATCAGTTGAACATTTTAATATGAACAGCATGTACTTTTCAATATTAGTTAAAGATGGGAGTTATACAATGAGGACTCTTATTTTAAAAAAACTGACCCATTATGACAGTAAAAATAAGTTGCATTGGTATACCATCTCATCAGACTGGAAATGTCAAATTACACCACAAGTATGGGAGCTTTTTTCCAGGTAAATGCAGTTGCCATTTCACATCAATAAGGTCTCAACAGCCATAAGATGAATAATCAATTAACTAGAAGGCTTGTTGACCAGGTATCAGGAGAAGTTCACTTCTTTGAATAGGATCAAGAGATCTTATGATCAATATACTGTTCCCTTTCATTGTTTAAATAATATTTTGCTATTAGTTTAAAAGATTGATCAAATTCAACAGTATAATGCAATTAACTAAATTATGCTGTTTCTATCTGTGTACATGCTGGACTTCGTAACTTATCACACATTCAAATTAAAAAAATAAAAGTCAAAGAGATGTCAAAGGAAACCTTAATTTGTTTTAAAAAAAGTTTCATTTCTAAAACATGCCACACTAGCAGACAGATTTATTTTAAAAACCCATTTTGAACCAGTTGCTGTTCAATAACAATGGAGAAATTTAAATCTACTAACAACACTACAAACAGTGCAGTTAGACTTTTGGGACACATATTTAGTTATCTATTCCAATTATACCCCAGGCAATTCCTTCTCCAACATTTCCTGTTATGTGGGTTTCTTCATTGTTACCTTTACCCAAGTCATCTTCATTCTGATGAACCTTTATAAAGGAAAAAAGATACACCAGTATCTCTATATTCCACTAAAAGATTTTAGAATAAAATATCAACAAAGTTATGAAGTTATCAAACAATCTCAGAATAATTACTTATTTTTTAAAAAACCCTATGGAATGCAATGTTGATTTACATTATTTGAGGCAAATTAAGAGCTGCATAGTTTTAAATATATGGTTGCAATTATTCAGGGATTTCAGTGTATAGTGAAGCTAGTGAGATAAAAAAAAATTGTATGTTTTTATTTGATTCTATGATTCTATTATTCCTACCACACTGTAACTGCACCAGTGTCTCCCATCAAACTTTTCCCACCTTTAACAGGTCTGAACTTATTCTCAACTACCAGAGAATTCACCCCCTTCTAAAACAAATCAAAATGAATCCCAATGGCTGCCCTTTCCCAGAGGGGAAAAACAAACTTTCTGTTGATTTTAAAAGCATGTTGCTGCTAAATAGTGGATCATTTGTGGCTTTTCCTCCATGGTTGAACCTTAAGCAGCACAACAGAAATCCCTCAGACAATTTCAGTGTAAGCTCACTCACCAGACTATTTTTATAAAATTCATTATATTCATAACTTATCTCACTTTTTGATCTTTGATCGTTACAATCTCGAAATAAGATAATGTTAATGTCAGAAGGTGTACAATCTAGACAAAGTGGCAATAAGCAACAACTTACATTTATTTCGCACTTTTAATGTGGGGAGGATGTCTCAAAGCACTTCACACAAGTTCAGTTCTACATCTGTCATTATTGATGCAATGGATCAATACCTAACTCAACAGTTCATTTTTCATGTTACCAACATTTTTAGTGCATGACTAATTATTTTTTTAATTTTGTCCCCACTGACATTTGCCTCTCTGCTGTTCTCCTGTTGCTGGGGTGCAGTTCCGCAATGCTGGTTGTCCTCAGTACCCCTCCCAAGCCATCATAGATGATCCTTGGCAGTGAATGTTGGCAGCTATTTAACTTTAGCGGGAGTCACAGCCAAGCCTGACTTCTCCCCAGAGGTTGAACAAAATACCCACGTAAACATTGCATGGCTTTATGGGCCACATAAACATGTCATGATTCTATGGATTGACAATACACAGTGAGTGCCCAAAATTAAAAATTTTAATACTTACTACTACTGATCGTCCAATTATATTATGTTTTCCTGTTAGGCGCAGAAGTCGATCTTCTAATTCAAATATGGCAACGCCATTTTCATTAGCTTCTACATTGCCCAGATCACCTACATGTCTACATAGATTGAAACAATTTAGACAGCTAAAATCGAGTACAATATCTTAATTTTTCTTCAGTCATAAGTACTGATAATACAATAGTGTATACCTAGACAACGTCTGTGATATTCCCATGAGCTTACTTAAGATTTCAGTTTCTATTACATTAGCATTCTGTGAACATAGGTTACACTTCACCTACTACAGAAAAATATTTGAGGGATATATCCCTTTGAAATAAGGCAGGGCAAAATATACAATTTTCTCACAAAAAAATTAAAGGGAAGGGCAAATGTAGCGGAACCCTAACTCTACTGAAAAACATTTTCTACCCAAATATTCTCTAAATCAAAGATCTTGTCTTATGAAAGTGAATTCATTCTCACTGAATGCCATCAATCTAGGAGAAGGGATTCAATTTGATAAAACAATTTCCTGCAACGCTAGAAAAACACAATACTATCAACTAATAAGGCAGGCAATTCAGAACAAATCCTTTAAACATTGTTTGTAGGAAATGCAATATCCAATGTACATGCAGCAATCTCTCACAAACAGCCATGACATGGCAAGTTACTTCCTATTTTTCTGGATGATCTGCAGCCTATGGTTATTGGCAAGGTCAATGGGAAGAAAAAAGGTTATAGGACGTAATCACAAGAAGTGTGACAAGTCAAAAAGTATGAGAAAAACACCGTCAGGGCATATGGGCAGTTACCAGAGTAAGAGTTCTGTACATAAATGCATGTAGCATAATGAATAAAACAAGTGAGTTAGAAACACAAATTCATATTAAAAACAACAAAATTGAGGTGTGGAGGTTAGGAGTGATGACGACCGTTTTTAGAGGGGTGGGATCAGTGCCAGTGGACAGGGCATTTATGATGTCTGTGAATAGAGGGGCAAGGAGGTGCAGATGGGAGTTAAGGAGAGGGGTAGGGAGGGGTCGAGGGAGCAGGTGGTCGGTTTCATGCGGGCTCAAAAAGCTATGATGTGGTAGCCATTACAGAGACCTGGCTACAAGCTGGGCATGACTGAGAGTAAATATTCCAGGCTATAAGATCTTTAGAAAGTAATAGCAAGACTGATGAAGACAATTACAGCAGTAGAAACAAAAGGTTTCAGTAAGGGTAATCAAGCCATGGAAACACTATGGGCAGAATTAAAGAAAAGCAAAGGAGGTAAGACTCTGGTAGGAGTTGGCCACAGACCTCCAGATAGTAGTGATATAGTGTGTGTGTGTGGGGGGGGAGGTATAGAAATCAGGGAAGCACATAGCAAAAGCAATGTGATTATAATGGGATCTTTTAATTTTCATATAGACTGGGAGACGCAGAACAAGTAGTAAAGACGGAAAAACAACAAGACGGAAGCCATACTCTTTGGCTCCCACCAATATCTTCTGTCCCATGGTTCCGACCTCGTCAACCTACCCGAACTGTCCTTAAAACTCTTCGAACCCATGTGCAACTTCCTCCCCCACATCCAATCCCTGACCAGCACCACTTTCTTCCACCTCCACCACACTGCCCTCCTCAACTGTCTCCCGTCCTCCACTATTCACAAAATTCAGCTCACTTAAAACTCCGCTGCCCACATTCTCACCCGCACCAAACTTCATACCCCGATTACTCCAGTTCTTGCCAAACTCCACTGGCTCTCTGTCACAGAGCGGATCAACCAAGATCCTCATTCTAGTCTATAAATCCCTCCACAACAAGAAGATTGCATTTATAGAGCGCCTTTCATGTCGGGAGGACGTCCCAAGGCGCTGGACAGTTGGGTCAGGACCCGAGAAGGGGGAAATGATCAGGGTGAGGGGAGGGAAGGGAGGGAGCGAGGAGGGGGTAGAGAGTCGAGAGGAGCTGAAGGCACGGTCAAAGAGAAAGGTCTTGAGACCGGCCTTGAAGGAGGAAAGGGAGGAGGCAGCGAAGGCACTGGGGGATGGAGTTCCAGAGCCTGGGGGTTGAGAGGCTGAAGGCCCGGCCACCGATGGTAGGGCGGTTATGGTGGGGGATGTGGAGCAGACCGGAGCCAGAGGAATGGAGGGTACGGGCAGATAAGTAGGGGGATAGTAAGTCGGAGAGGTAGGAGGGTGCAAGGCCGTGAATGGCCTTGTAGGTGAGGATGAGTATCTTGAATTCGATCCTCTGGGGGATGGGGAGCCAGTGGAGGCGAGCGAGGGTGGGAGTGATGTGGTTGCGAAGCCTGGTGCGGGACAGTACACGAGCTGCAGAGTTCTGAATGACCTGCAGCTTGTGGAGGGCGGTGCCGGAAGGCCGACGAGGAGAGAGTTCCCGTAGTCCAGCCTTGAGGTGATAAAGGCGTGGACCCGAGTTTCAGCCGCGTGAGGGGTGAGGTAGTGCCGTAGTCTGGCGATGTTCCAGAGGTGATGGAAGGCGGTGCCAGTTGTGGTGCAGATATGAGGAAGAAAGGACAGCTCAGGGTCGAACAGAACCCCGAGGTTCCTGACGGCTTTGAGAGGTGGAGAGTGCAGCCTTGAATGCTGATGCTGTCAGCGCCTGAGGTGCAGAGGCGCTGACACGAGCCAATCAGGAGGGCCTCAGTTTTGCACACGTTGAGCTGAAGAAAGTTGTCTCTCGTCCAGGACTCGATGTCGGACAGGCAGCTGTCAGGACATCGGTGGTCGTGGAGTTGAGGGTAGACGAGGAAAGGTAGAGTTGGGTGTCATCCGCATACATGTGGAAGTTAACTCCATGTCTGCGGATGATGTCACCAAGGGGGAGCATGTAGAGGGTGAAGAGGAGGGGACTGAGGACAGAGCCCTGAGGGACACCGCACGAGACAGTGCGGGGGCTGGAGGAGAAGCCGTTTGCAGAGACAAAATGAAGACGGTGGGAGCGGTAGGACCTAAACCACTCAAGGACAGGGCCTTGAAGGTTGAGGTGGAGGAGGATAGAGTGGTCAATCGTATCGAATGTGGCTGATAGGTCGAGGAAGACGAGGAGGCAGAGGGAGCCCTGGTCGCAGATGGTCAAGATGTCATTGGTGACCTTGACCAGGGCGGTTTCCGTGCTATGGAGGGGTTCGAAAAGTGAGTGGGTGGAGAGGAAAGAGCGCAGCTGGGAGGCGACGACTCTTTTGAGAACCTTGGACAGGAAGGGGAGGTTGGAGATGGGCCGGTAGTTTGATATATGCGACGCATCAAGGGAGGGTATTTTCAACGTGGGAGTGATGGTGGCAGTTTTGAGGGGAATGGGAACGGAGCCAGAGGAGAGGATCAGGTTGATGGTGTCTGTGAGAAGTGGGGCAAGGAGGTGGAGCTGAGAGATAAGGAGTGGAGTGGGGATGGGGTCCAGGGAGCAGGTGGTGGGTTTCAAGGACAGGATGAGTTTGGTGACAGAGGGTGGGGAAACGGGTTCGAAGGTGTATAGGGGAGGATGGGTAGGAGTCGGAGTGTGGGAGGGAGGGGGTTGAGGGTGGGGGGAAGTTGGAGGGGCAGTGACCGCGGACCAAATTCCCTTGATTTTGCATTCAAAGAAATCCAGCATCTCCTCGCAGTGAAGGTTGGAGGAGATGACCTGCGCGGGATGGTGGGGGGGGGGGGAAACGGAGGAGTCGGGATGTGGTAGAGAACAAAAGTCTGGGGGTGTTCTTCTCCCCCAGGATTATCCTGGAGTAGAAGGACGACTTGGCCAAGACTAGAGTGGAGGGGTAGATTTTGAGGAGGTCCAGCCAGATTTGCCGGTGGACCGTTAGGCCAGATTTGAAGCAGGTGTGTTCAGCAGCCCGCACCTGGCTCTTCAGTGAGCGGAGGTGGGTGTTGAACCAGGGGGAGGAGTGAGAATAAGAGACAGTACAGGAGGTGATGGGGGCAAGAGTGTCGAGTGTGGAGGAGAGAGTGTTGTGGAGGAGGGTGAGAGCAGAAGAGGGGTCAGTGAGGGTTGAAGGCCAGAGGGAGAGGAGTTTAGAGGACTCCAAGGCAGCAGTTAGGGATTGTGGGGGTAACTTCTTCCAGGGGCGGTAGAAGATGGTGGTGGGTCTGGTGGAGATAGGGAGGGGGGTGGACGTGGTGAAGGAGATGAAGTGGTGATCGGAGACGGCCTTATCGGTAATGGTGACATCCGAGACACTGAGGCCCCGGGTGATCACCAAATCGAGTGGGTGGTCATGAATGTGAGCGGCGGAGTTGATGTGGAGGGAGAGGTTGAGCGAGGAGGAGGGAGAAGTCCGAGGAGATGGAGCAGGAGGGGGTGAAGTGCAGGTTGAAGTTGCCCAGGATGATGAGGCGATCAGAGCAGAGAGATGTTAGGAGGGTAGAAATATCAGAGATGAAGATGGGAGAGGTTTTAGGGGGCCGGAAGAGGAAGAGGATTTTAAGTGAGAGATGGGAGGGGTGGGAGAGGGTGAGGTGCTCAAAAGAGGGGAAAGAGCCAGAGGAGGAGGAGGATAGGGCAAGTGGTGTCCTTGAGATAAGGGCTACACCACCGCACACCACCTCCATTCCTTGACACCCCCCCATCTCTCTAACCTCCTCTCTCCCCACAGCAATATCCGCTGCCTCCGCTCTCCTGGGTCTGGCCTCCTCCGTGTCCCCCAAATCCTCCGCTCCGGGAACGGCGGCCATGCCTTCAGCTACTATGCCCTGAACTTTGGAACTCCACATCAACTTCTACGCTTCGCCCCCTCTTTCCCCATCTTCAGGTTGCACCTGAAGACCTTCCTCTTCGACCACACCTACAGTCAGCTTCCCCCTCCCCCTGGCTCAGCCTCCACCATTGTTAAGCGCTCTGAGAAACCACCCGACTTAGAGGGTGCTATTTAAATGCAAGTTATTGTTGCTAATGCTGTTGTAAAGGCAATACATTTCTAGAGTATACTCAGGACAGTTTTCTGGAACAATATAGTTTTATTTAATTCAATTGGAAGCTAAACCAGAGCTCACCAACCCAACTACACATCTGTTGATTACAACAATCTTGCTTGTACTGTGCGTTTAATAGGTCAGACAGCTCTTTTTGACTTCCAAGCCCATCTTTGGCAGCCACTTATTTAAATAAATGGAGTCATTTCCAGATCACAAGTTACTAATCTTTGGCATCAACGAAGAGGTTTAACAGAGCGATAGACAAACCTAAAGATTCTCAAAATAAGAGAATCTGTATTACTTATCCATTGGCTACAACTTAATTTTCCAATAGGGAAGGGGTTGGGGGAAAGAAAGGTAAATGGTAACTTTCTAAGACTGAAATGGTGGAGAGCAGACATGGCTGGTAGGTCCTCGGACATCTAAGATATTGTTGATTAACTAGCTTGTCTAACTCAAAAAGATTTGGATATATAAATGTGGTTAACTCTGCAAAACAAAGCCCTGATAAGTGGTATTATGAAGCGGCCAAACTATGTTTTACAATTAAATAGAGCTGGGGATTAATTTTGACAGTAAGCGATCCTGTGATTTTTAATCATGGGATAATACGCTTCAATAATAACTTGACTTTTCCTTCCCTTTATGAGATAACTAATCAATGAAATATTATTGAAGCCTATTATCGCAAGCTAAAAATCAGGGTTCAATTAGATTTAATGATGGGAAAAAATAATTTTGAAGCTCTCGATAACTTCCGTTATTGGTACAAGTCAGTACTATGAAATGATATGGATCATTGTTAAATACAAAGGCAGTGTTAAACATCAAAGTAATGAACTGCATTCTTCACTTTGGACATTACTGCCTAAGGAAATCTCACCTCTTTTTATCTTGTGGTGCACCGTGTGTTTCGTTACAGGGGTTGTAATGAGGTCCTACACTGGCACAGCCTAAAAACAAATACAGTACTTACACTTAAATGGTTTTGTATCTCAGGAAAATGCGTCTTTGTTACTTAATAGCAACCTCAGAAATGTCTTCAACAAACCAGTAATTTGCATGAACATCAACAATACCAACATGTTACATTTTTTTTCAGGGGGCGGGGTGGGGAATGTGGTGGCCCAAATTAATTCACTATAAACAATTTGGTAGTGATGTTTGTGGCAAAGGTGGGCTATTTGACTATTGTTGCATTTCAGCCCCGAATCATATTTCCAGACAATATCCACTTATATGCATCTTCCAGCAGGAATTACTGAACAGAAGCTTTTGTTTACTTTTCCCCATCCTCAATAAGCTGCTAAAGACCCTATTCCGCATCTCTGATTGGAAGAATTGCATTAACCTTCAGTGGTATAAATGTCATTGAGGGTCAAGTCTGTCCACAGCCAATATCCGAGTTGGAAGAGGAAATAAATATCTTTCAATATGTGGTGAAAACAGTAGGTTTTCTCAAAAGTACCAACCCAATTCAGGCAAAATAAAACAAGTGGGTATTTATAAAGGATGTCCTTCCTTTACATGCTAGGAGTTATTAAATCAGATCCCTAATAGTACTGTTCACACGATGGTTGTATGTATACATAATACGATAGGTACATTGTCCATACCGTCAGAAACGTCTCCATATAAATGAATATGGATTCCATGCTTTCCAGGAGTCAGTCCACTGATTTCTCCTTGAATTACCACGTGTCCATTTGCCTACAAAATAATTCCATGGAAAAGTTATTGGGTTTGGCCTTCTTAGAACCAGAGCTTTGTAAACAAAATTCTGTCATAAAAGCCACTCAGTGACCAGATAGAATATAACTTAACATGGAAATCTACGCATTACATCGATTATCATTTCAACCAGCTCACTCTAGCAATTTGGCCAAGAGGTGTCAAAGTTTGGTGAGGTTACAATAATTATCTTTGCATTTGATACAGTACCTTCCACAACCCATTTCAAAGTGCTTCAAAGACTGCACTAAAGTGTATTTTGTAGCTAAATGCAACAATTTCCACAGCACAGCGACCAAGCCGGACTGGCGCCCGAGCCCCAATAGTTAAACCGCTCGCCAAATAGCTGTCGACCAGTGCTTCAACCTGTCTTAAGTGGCCGAGAAAAAATTAAGTCACTGACTAACCTCATGGTTTGTGCGTCCAAATTGCCTATTGTGTTTGTCTCCATAGATGGGGACACCGACTGCACTGCCACTCGCACGGCTGGTGTGGTGACCGGAGAAGTCACGAGCCACAGCCCATCCAAACGAAAAGTGGTCATTTATTACGATCACAGGGCGGTGGTGATATAAAGACCGGGTTGGCCCGAGCGGCGCGGGCTCCAACCCCCGCCACGGTGGCCGTTAAAACCAGGCCGCGGGCGCGCGGGTTCACATCAACGGTTATAACGGCCTCTGAAGCGGCGGCTCCTCCCGACACAGGAGCTCGAGCAGTGAACAACAGTGCACAACGTTCAACACACACACACACACACCACACCACACACTGTACCATTGAGGTCAGTTAAAACCCGACCTGGCGGTGTCGGCCGCAGCTCATCAATACGCCGTGTAACCGCGCGTTCAATGCAAAACGTTTTCGCTGAAAAAAAAATCCGACTTTTTTTTTAAAAAAGGCAAGTTGGGGAGATTCCGTGCAAGAAGCTGGAACGTGCAGGAGAACCACACCCACACCCCACACACACACACACACCGGGAGTTAGGAAGATGGCGGCTCTTGCGCTACAAACACATGCGCTTCAAGTGAAACAAACGAAGGGCCACGTGTCTGCCCTCCGCGTCCATCTCCGTTATGGACACGAAGCCCCCGCCCAGCCCCGGGCATTACTATGACTGTTAACAGTCGTGGCCTGACTCACAATTGCTTTGAAAGTACACGTCCCGACCACGGAGGAGTGACCCCTCAGCAAACACACGGCCTTCGTAGTCGTCATAATTCCCCAATTTCACGACCGCGAACCGCCCGACGAGGCGACAGCCACCGACCGCGCAGAGCCGTGTAAAGGCGCGCGCACGCGCAGTGTCAACTCTTGCGGGGCGGGAGACCGGCCCTCGTGACTTCACACACGGGCTGAGGCGGGCGGGGCCGGGCGGCAGGGCAGGGGGGGGGGGGGGGCAGGCAGGGCGGGGGGGGGGGGGGCAGGCCAGGTGGGGGGGGGGCAGGCAGGGCGGGGGGGGGGGGGGCAGGCAGGGCGGGGGGGGGGCAGGCAGGGCAGGGGGTTGGGGGGGGGGGGGCAGGGCATCACAGGCTGAGCCTAATGCATTTTATAATAATGATGATCCTTGCATTTGATATAGCGCCATATCACGTCTTCAAGATGTCTCGAACAACAACAACAACAAGATTCCATTTACAGAGCGCCTTTCACGTCGGGAGGACGTCCCAAGGCGCTGTACAGTTGGGTCAGGACCCGAGCAGTGGGGAAATGGTCAGGGGGAGGGGGCGAGGAGGGGGGAAATAGTCAGGGTGAGGGGAAGGAAGGGAGGGAGGAGGGGATAGAGTCGAGAGGGGAGCTGAAGGGTCACCCCCTCTTCCTATTTTCAGGTCTCGGCTAAAGACCTTTTCGACCTTACCTTTGGTCACTTTCTTCCCTCTCCCCCTGGCTCGGCCCCGGGATCCGATACTGTGAAGTGCTGAGACACCGTCCATCATAGAGAGCGCTATATAAATCCAAGTTGTTGTTGTTAAAAAGTGATTTTGTATTCTGTGGGTGAAACAATTTTATTGAATAGGTGATTCATAACTTGCTAAGAGTATTAATAGTCACTTTCAACAGCAGTACATCTTAACAGAAAGCCTGTGCTGCTCAGGGGAGAACTGTTTTAGAATATAATCTGTGAATTCAAAGCAAATACTGCACAAAAATTAATAATCCTTGCATTTGATATAGCAGTATACGCAATAGCCAATTTGCACACTCCAACGTACCAAAGCGAAATAAATGACCTTTTTTTATCTAGAGGATTATCTGGCAGGATATTTGGAAACTTCCTTCGAGTACCAGTACAACATTGTGAAGTATAGCCCTTCAGCTAAAACCTTAATTTGAGGTTATGTCTACCATTTAGATAGACATTAAAGATCCATCAAGCTTTTGACAATAGGAAGATGATATTGCCCTAGCCAACAATCATCCACATAAATTGGTCATCCATTTCACAGCTATTGGTAGGATCTTCCTGTACCCAAAATTGGTTGCTGTGTTTGTCTACAAATATTATCACGAGTTTGACAGAAATTACCTGTGAAATGCTTCAATGTGTACAGAATGTATATCAAATGCAAATATTGTTATCTCATCTTTCAAGATAATAATAATAATCCTTAATAATCCTTGCATTTGATATAGCGCTTTTCACGTCGGGAGGACGTCCCAAAGCGCTTCACAGAATGTACTGTAAAGTGAATTGACTGTATATTTGTGGGCGAACGCGGCAGCCAATTGCGCACAGCAATGTCCCACAAACAGTCGTAGATTGAAAATGACCAATTTATTATTGTTTTGGGTTTTGGAGGGATTATTATTAGGTGTGTGGAGTAAGGAAACTTGCCCAAGGTTTCGCCATCTGCCTGGAATTGAACTCAGGTCTCTCGCTTGCAAAGCGAGTGCTCTAACCACTGAGCTACAGGACTCAGATCACCAAAGCACTGCACATTTCCTTCCACTATGAACCCTAAAACCTGGATATGTTTTAAGTGTTTAAACAGCATTGTCATATTTAGATAACAAGTCAATGTAATGGTTGTAACTATCTACAACAGGGAATGCATGACCGAATAAACAACCAATACTCAAAATGATATTGTCCTAGCCCAGCAATGAAACATGCAATTGCAAAACAAAACACTCATAAGCAATATAAACAAGAATATTTCCCAAACTACAAAGAGCACCGAAAGTAGCTAATTTGTTTTACTAACAGAGAAAAACTAAATTTAAATATTTTGTACTCAGAACACACCTCAAATAGCTTCACATTTCAATACATTGTCACCTTTGGTAATTCTTTCCCCACTAAAATGAGTTACTAAATCCGGTCACGTGGATAGAATGTAAAATGTGGTGTCAAGTAAATTTGTCAGTGAGCATGGTGCAAGGCTCTTAAAGGGATAGTGTTCCTCGTTGATCCCTCACTCTGCACTGGAAGATAGAATTTCTCATTTATACTTGGAACATGAATGAAAAAAAGCAAGGATACACCATAAATCAGCATTAATCAGAGTGTTAATAATTTAACAAATAGTACTCACAAATTAATGAAAGAGCAAATATGAGAAATTCACAGAATATTGGATTGTACAAGTAAGTCAATGAAATACATAATGAACTGGTAATGTCTAAATATATATCTAGACATTGAAAGGAATTCAAAATAGTTAAAATATTAAATTATTTAAATTGAGTCTTTGGGGAACAATTTATGTTTTCCCCCCCATATCTAATATTAATCACGCAGATCTAAAAAAAATTCTAGCCATTTAGTTTATAGAAATGCTAGGGATATGGTCAGATTCTAACATACCCATTTCCATAAGTTGCATTATATCTGACAAGGAACAAGGACTAACATTTAGTGAAACAGTTTTTATGACAACAGAAATAATGTGAAAATATACACAGCCACAAAAGATTAAGACTGGGGGTATTAACTTTAATAGCATTTGGTAGATACAGCCAAAAATTAAGGCTAAGTTTGGTTGAACATGAATAAATATTATGAGCACTGTAAAAATGGACAGAATAATAACATATTATTGAGCATTGTAAAATCGGCAGAATTAAACTCTGAATCCACACAACAGCCTCTTTATATACTGTACCAAACAATGCAATTTGACATCAATTGCAGTATGCTAATACAGCATACTTTGATCTGTAATCAAACACTGTCATTCTTTAGATTTTTGTGTTAAATCTTCACTTGCTGGGCAAAATTCACTAACTATTCCAATTATTCCCCAAGCTAAACCTTTTCCAGCATTTCCTGTTGTAAGGCTCTGTTCATCTCCACCTTTGCCCAAGTCATCTTCGTTTTCAGTCACCTTTAACAAATGTAAAACAAAGATATCAGCACTTGTAGCTTTAACTATCAACACAAGAGTTTTAAGTGGTTACTAAAATAAGGATATCTATTGGAGCCTTCTAGGCTTTCTGGATATATGGACATAAAGGTGGTAGATATAGTTTAATACAAAGAATGAAAATGTATGAGATTATGGAGAAGAAAGGGTAGTGTGGTCTATATACAGAATGGAAATATCCTAATGGTAGCACAACAGAAGGGAGAGCTTAAGGTATTAGTCGGATGGTCACTAATTCTGAAATAGTTATAAAAAAAAGCAAAATGTTGGAATATACAGTTAAGAGTGTAACATCCCTGGCAGTTTCAAAATTCAATGTGGATGTAGTGGAACCACATTTGAGCATTGGTTTTGATCTTCCTAATTCAAAATCGATGTTCAATTGTAGTAGGAAGTCCAGTGGCAGGTTATTACTTCAGTGACTAATAGTGAACATGAGCTGGGGTTAGTCCGCCGTGAGACAGGTTAGTTTTACCCTATTGATAATGTCTTATTGTTCAACAAAATAGAATTTAAGGAATAGAGCTCTGATGAAAGATTGGATCTTCTCGGACACTAAATCAGCAAACCTTGATATGTGAGCCAAAACCTAGCACACACCTACCTTTGTTCTGGAATCTTTCTCTCTTTAGAAGGGAGTACCACGACAGAGCTGGATAAAGGTACTTCAGATATAGTTTAGAAAATTTGGATTCAAATAAGTTTTGTACAAAATATGTACAAATATGAATCAGCAACATAAGATTAATTTCTTGAAAATAAGGACAAGAGAATCGGAAATGCTACAGAAATATTTTTAGTAAAAATGTGTGTAAGAAACTACCACTCCAGCTGGTGGAACAAGAACCTACAGGTAGTTCAAAAATCAAACCTCTCATCAATCCACCTAATTGAAAATTATTCAGGATTGTTATAACAACAAGATTCCATTTATAGAGCGCCTTTCACGTCGGGAGGACGTCCCAAGGCGCTGTACAGTTGGGTCGGTACCCGAGCAGGGGGGAAATGGTCAGGGTGAGGGGAGGGAAGGGAGGGAGCGAGGAGGGGATAGAGAGAGAGTCGAGAGGGGAGCTGAAGGCACGGTCAAAGAGAAAGGTCTTGAGACTGGCCTTGAAGGAGGAAAGGGAGGAGGCGGCGAAGGCACTGGGGGATGGAGTTCCAGAGCCTCGGGGCTCAGAGGCTGAAGGCCCGGCCACCGATGGTAGGGCGGTTGGGGCGGGGGATGTGGAGCAGACCGGAACCAGAGGAACAGAGGGTACGGGCAGGTAGGTAGGGGGATAGTAGGTCGGAGAGGTAGGAGGGAGCAAAGCCGTGAATGGCCTTGTAGGTGAGGATGAGGATCTTGAATTCGATCCTCTGGGGGATGGGGAGCCAGTGGAGGCGAGCGAGGGTGGAAGTGATGTGGTCGCGAAGCCTGGTGCGGGACAGTACACGAGCTGCAGAGTTCTGAATGACCTGCAGCTTGTGGAGGGAAGGCCGGCGAGGAGAGAGTTCCCATACTCCAGCCTTGAGGTGATAAAGGCGTGGACCAGAGTTTCAGCAGCGTGAGGGATGAGGTAGTGCCGTAGTCTGGCGATGTTTCGGTGGTGATGGAAGGCGGTGCCAGTTGTGGCGCGGATATGAGGAAGAAAGGACAGCTCAGGGTCGAACAGAACGCAGAGGTCCCTGATTGGCTTTGAGAGGTGGAGAGTGCAGCCCTGGATGCTGATGCTGTCAGCGCCTGAGGTGCGGAGGCGCTGACGCGAGCCAATCAGGAGGGCCTCAGTTTTGCGCACGTTGAGCTGAATAATTATAATCCTTTCATTTGATATAGCTACTTATCACGTTTTTGACATGTCTCAAAGCGCTTCACAGAATACACTGTAAAGTGAATTGACTGTATATTTTGTGGGTGAATTGCACACATCGGAAGAATGTCACAAAGCGCTTCATAGGAATTACTGTGAAATGGAGAACTGTGTATTTGTAAGCAAATACAGATACAAATTGTAGCATTTGTGTCTGTAGCAAATTGTCTCAGGCTATGACTTAATCTCCAAGATGTGTGCATTGAGATCAGCAATCAAGTAAGTGTATTTGATACGAGGTTGGCTTTGGGATGCTATCCTGCATGAGGGTCTCAATATAAATGCTATCCTGCATGAGGGTCTCTATATAAGTTGTTGTTGGCTTCGCTGAACACTTTGTGCCAGTCCTGCCTGCTGGTAACTCAAATACTCCCTCTAACTTCGTGTTAAGGTTATTGGCTATTAACCATCCAAAATGTCATGATTATACAGTCAATTATTAGATTTAGGGATAAATACACTGAAGTATATTATGGAAAACTGGATGAGAGTTAAATAGTTTGATTGTGTACTATTCCCAGAAATTGGTCCTGGCATCTGAAAAGAAAATCTATCCCAGCAAAACATTCAGCTAGTAAGACCTAAAAACTAAAAACTAGTAAGACCTAAACATTCAATTTGAAAAAAACAATCCAGACTAAGATTTTTGCATGGGCAATCATCTTGTTAGGAGTCTGACATTTAATGAATTGTGGCTGCTGGAACACAATATTTACCACCAAAGTACGTCCAATTACTGAATAATTTCCTGCCAGACGGAGTAGTCGATCATGCATTTGAAACTCAGCCACACCTGAATCACTCGCTTCCACATTTCCAAGGTCACCTACATGTCTAGAGTAGATTAAAAAGAGTTATAATAAATTCATAAAACTAGACATAAACAAGAGTGCTCTGCAAATTTTGCTGTATGTTGTTGAAGTTATGTTGTAAATATGGATATGTCCTCAGATTAAAAATCAGATACTGGGGATAAAGATTTATACTATTCCAATACTTTCAATATACCCAATCAGAAGGTTATCAATCACTGTTGCCGTAATCAATAATTTTTACAAGATATTGAAAATTAAAACAAAAGTATAGGACAGGAAAACAAACACTGACATTCATCTCTGCAGTTTATTCTGCAACCAATAATATAGAAAAGAGGATTCATATTTAAAAAAAGAGTTTAAGGAATTAGATTACAGACTAAGCAGGGGGACCTCAAAAGAGGTAAATCTCAGCTAGTTGTGAAATTTGTAACAAGGTGGCAATATTGTAGTTTGCCAGCCTGGGTCTTATACTCTCTGGAATTAGGTAAGAAGGATGCGATCTTCCAAGGGAGACAGTGTGATTCCATTCCAATACACAAGCATTTCTATGTGTAGGTGGGATGCATAGAACTTGGATACCTTAAGTACAATGATGGGTTCCTGCTTGTGTCAGACATCCAACAAACCAAAAACACAATACACATTGTGGTAGACGGAATAGGCTAAATTACATCCTTCTCTTCTGAAAATGTATGTTTCTGGCTGGTGGGAATATATTACAAGTGCAGATCTGCTTGAACCATAGTAATTGACACAGTAATTGTCTCCAAAGCGTACAAGGAGCCAAATTTATTGAGCAAAAATACATGCAAATTTTCTCCATTGGGCCCAGTTTTGATGGCATTAATGATGGAATTAATTTCATAGCAATCACAGAAGATTTACAGCACAGGAGACAATTTTGGGTATCATGCCTCTGCTGGAAATAGCTCCGGCACTGGAGAAATTGGTTCTAAAATTATTTAAATAAAAACACTTTCAGATTAAGAAACAACAGAAAGATACATGCACACATATTTGCTGCATACATAACTAAAAAGAGCAAAAAGGCCCAGGGGCCATCAAGTTTGCCCTATTTCCAGCTCCCACACAATATACCCTATACATCTCTTCTGGTGCTGGGAAAACAGAAAATTAAAGTCCCCATGGCCAATCTGGGGGAAAAAAGATTTACTTGGAAAACTCATTTACTTAAATACCCTGAATAATTAATGAAATGTATCCACGTCTTTATTCATCACCAAATGCAGTTGAACAAATTTTCAATTTCATATAGTGAAAACGCTGTCTGTCCTGACGTGAAAGGCGATATACGAATGTAATTTTGTTGTTGTGAAAGAATTTTCATTTGACTGCATTTACCAATATTATTTTGCAGATTTATAGTATTGTTCTAAGACAGAGAGGTAAACAAATCTTAAATTTGCTCGTCAAGGTGTTTAACGCTTAAAATACCATAATTAAATCTAAATCTCACCTCTCTTCATCTTGTGGTCCACCATGTTTTTTATCACATGGGTTATAATGATCTCCTGAATGGAAATAACCTAAGAGATAAAAATAATGGACCTTATCATTTTTTCCAGTAATATAAAGAGAAACAAAACAGTATGCAATTATAGAGTACGTAATTCTAACATTTCCAAAATATGCAAATAGGGAAGTAAAAGTACTCAGCACAACTAGAGCTATCCTCAACCTACCTAACAGTTGAGTGCATAAAATAATAATTGTCCATATAGGGAGTCACCATAATGATGTGATTCTGTTCAACAATGACATTGCATATATTTATGAAGAAAATGGGAACAAGAAATCAGGATTATGGGACAGGAGGTGTATATATGAGAAGCAGTGGAGATGATGAATATTGGGAGTTTTTGCTTCACCTTTGGTGATTGAGGATTTTCTATACAGAATATCTCCCAAAGATAATAGTGAGTGGGTTGTAGATTATAATAACATTCATGCATGATCTGAACAAGGAGTGGGCTTGATGAGCCAATTACTGTATCTCATTTTGTTCCAAGCAACCACCCATGGTCCAATAGGCTGCAGTACCACATTTCAGACATTGAAGGGAGCAATCATGATGCTTCAAAAAAAATCCATACACTTTTTGGGGGGTTAGTCAGGCATCTGACACACCATGCTTTCACAACAACTTGCATTTATATAGCACCCCTCACCCAAGGTAGGATCCTAGAGTGCTTGACAGTGGCGGAGCCTGACGTCGAGCAGAAATGACCGGAGACACGGTCGAAAAGGAAGGTCTTTTGTGGCAAAAGCAAATCGCACCCAGCAGTGTCCCACAAACAGTCGTGGATTGAGTTACCAAATTTTTTTTTTAAGTCAGGAATTATTACCCCCAGAAAATCCATCTGCCATTCAACTAACAACCGGGTTCCTACTTACTGCTAGATGAAACAGAGGCGTGTGGAATAAGGAAACTTGCCCAATGTTTCGTCCTGACTGGGAATCAAATCCAGGTCCTCTCGCTTGCGAGGCGAGTGCTCTAACCAATAAGCTACAGGACTTCAAAGCTACAGGAGATATGCATCGCCTGTTCTGATATGCATGACATTATATTTATCGACATTAAAGCCATTTGAGACCCCTGGGTTATCTGCTTAACAGTTCATAATTTCTTGCATGTTAACAAAGATTACTTTGAAAAATCCAATCAAATCCAGTAATTCATTTAACTATAACTAAAAATTCAGATTAGTTCATATTTTAGGTAAGATTCATATACTGTAATTATAGTTGTTGATTATCAAACAAGATCTGTTATTTGGAAACACAAGATTGAAGTATACCATCAGTAATGTTTCCAAAGGAGCAAACATGAAGGCCATGCTTTCCAGGAGACAAGCCGCTAATGGTTCCTTTTATTAACACTTCTTCAGTTTCCTAAAAAGTTTGGTAAAAAAGAGTTAAATCAAACCTTTATAACTTGTCATGTAACATGGTCAAAAAAATCTAAACCAAAGGGATACGGACTCGAGTACAGAAAAGGGAAGGTGAACAAATAAATAGTTTATGTTTTGTTATTTTACAGAAAATGATGTCTACGTGAAATAGGACTGTCGATACGAGCTGCGGGCGGCTACATTGTTGGAGGTGATGTCTTTCAGGTGAGATGTTAAACCGAGGACACAAGAAGACACAGGTTCAATGTTGCAAATGGCAAATGACAGGAATTATTATTTACCCAGAGATTAATAAAAATCATTCTTCCATTTGATATTAGTGCCTTAATACAGCGTCAAAACACCTCAAAACAATTCACAGGATTTTACTGTAAAGTGTAGGCAATGTATTTGTAGGCGAACACAGCAACCAATCTTTACACAACAATGTCCCACAAACAGCCATGAAAGGAAACAAGCAATTTTATCTGGAGGAGTATCGGCCAGGAACAGGTTGAGGCCAGGAGACTGAACTTGTTTTTTTAAAAAAGCTGAATGCTGTTGATGCAAGGCCGGAGTTAAGCTCCACCACTGTTAAGGGCTCCAAGATACTATCCCACGTGAAGGGTGCTATAATAAATGTAAGTTGTTGTTGACATTCAAGTGGATGTTCTGGAAGAATGAGATCAGATGGGCTACAGTGACCTACCTTCCTTATTCATGTCAATTTCTCTTGTGACCTCCATTGGCTCCTTGTCACAGAGTGGATTGAGTTCAAGATCCTCACTCTAGTGTTTAAATCCCTTCACGCCTTGGCACCCCTATCTCTCCAACCTCCTCTATCCTCACAGCCCTACCCGTTGCCTCCGCTCTACTAGCTCCGGCCTCCTCCTTGTCCCTCGAATCCTCCGCTCCACCATGCCTTCAGACACTACAAGTCACTACAGCCCGAAGCTATGGAACTCCCTCCCTCAATCCCTTCGCCTTGCCCCCTCTTTCCCCATTTTCAGTTTGCGCCTGAAGACCTCCGTCTTTGCCCTTGCCTGTGGTCACCTTCCCTCTCCCCCTCCCGCTGGCTCGGCATCGGGCTCCATCATTGTTTAGCGCTCTGGGACGCCGCCTGGCATGGAGGGCGCTATGTAAATGCTGTTGTTGTTGTTGTTCTTGTGCAGGCTGACCACAAAATCAGTTTGAGTGAAGATGGCCCCTTTGGCCCAACTGATAATAATAGTCCTTGCATTTGATACAACGTCTCATCACGTCTCAAAGCGCTTCACAGAACATACTGTACAGTGGAGTGACTGTGTATATTGTGGGCTGGACGTGGCAGCCAATTGCGCACAGCAGTGCCCCACAAACAGTCACGGAGTGAGTGACCAAACTGATCCTCCACAATTACGCCCCGCAATCTTTGGTCCCTGCCACAACATGGGGCCGTGTCCTGGCCTCCCGCAGTGGGGGAGGTCGCGGCGGCCATGACGGTTATGAGGAGGTGCGGGAGGGCGGTGTACGGCTGCTCGGGATGCGGGATGACGTACAGCCGTAACTCTCACTCGGACACACACCCGCAGGTCCTTCGAGGCACAAACACAGTCTCTCTTTGGTGTTAAAACAAACTGCCATCGACGGCTCCCCCTGATGGCAGCCACAGCTTCACAACGGCCAGTCGTTACCGTGGCCGCGGCGGGTCGCTGCTCGGGTTTATTTCTCGTGCGTCAATGGAAGCGCTCGCGCGGCGTCAACACCCACCGCCGTGCGCTTCCAACCGCGGCTCTTGAGTTTAGGCGGTAATTTCGAGAGCGACGACATTGTGAGTGAGTGAGGTGCGGCCGTGTGTTTACCGGCAACGCCGCCGGTACTGTTACTTACGTCCCACTCGAAAATCACGGTTCCCGATACGCCGCTCACACCGGTGCTGTCGGAGCTCTGGTGGAGGACACACTTCCCGGTGGCTATCATGGTTTCCCAGCTCCGCCTTCACTGCCAAAGGCCGATCGCCAGCCACACGGCGCGCATGCGTCATCCGCTGCCGCCTTTTTTTTTTCCCCGACGCATGCGCACACCAGCAGATTGGGCGGGTTCACTTCCGATTGGGCGGGTTTGGGTCACATTGGACGGGCGCCGAATTTTAAGATGTTTCAATGTAAACCCGCAAACGTTGCTTCCGCTTTAAAGACCGACCAATAGTCGGCAACGTCATATTGGGCCACTTCTGGATTTTGGACCGCAGACTTTTTTTTTGATTACCGGTATCTCTGAGGAAACTCGGATCCAATCGCACGCGGCAACGGTTCAGGTAAATGTGCGCCGAATGGTAAGCTCTGCCGTTTTAGCTGGTTACACTCCGGTAGTACCCCCCCAATGCACATTCTGGGGTCCGCAAGCTCTTGCTAACTTGCACCAGGATTAGGTAAGCAGGATGCGTCCCTCCAGGGAGAGAGTGCGCATTCCATTCCAATACATATCTCAGGAATTCCCATGTGTAGGTGAGATGTGTGGAAATCTAGGTTTGGTGATGGATGTATACTCAGTTTCTGTCACTCCCACTCCCCCCACTGATCAATTGACCTCTCTGCTATTTTAATAACTCACCCAAAGCTTCCCTGCACCTACACTCTCCCAAGAAGCTGATGTAGACTTAGATACAAACAGAGTCTTCCCTGAGGATGAATGAGAATTTTGCAAACCACCAATAATAGCAAACTCCCCAATGTATATCATTATTGATTTTACATCCAGTTTCAACTACGCAAACTCCCTGCTTGCCTGCCTCCCCTCCGTCCATAGGCTGCAGATCATCCAGAACTCTGCATCTGTGTCCTCCACGACCCTATCACCCCCATCTTCGCCCAACTCCACTGGCTTCCCATCACACAGAGGATACAGTTCAAGACTCTGACCCTCGGCATCAAAACCCTCCACGGTCTTGCTCCTCTCTACCTCTGTGAACTCCTCACCCCCTACCAACCTGTCCGCTCCCTCCATTCAGCGCGCTCCAGCCTGCTTCACATCCCCCACCTTGCCCGCCTCACCATTGACAGGCAGGTCTTCAGCTTATTTTTCATAGATTCATAGAATGTTATGGCACAGAAGGAGGCTATTCGGCCCATCGAGTCTGTGCCGGCTCTTTGACAGAGCAAGTCACTTTCACTAACCTCAATCACCAGCTTTCTCCCCATAACCCTGCAAACCCGTCTTCCCCAGATACCTATCCAGTTCTCTCTTAAAAGCTGTTATCGAATCGGACTTCACTGCCCTTTCAGGCAGATCATTCCAAATTCAAACAACTCGCTGAGTAAAAAAAAATTCTTCTAACCTCCCCTCTGCTTCTTTTGGTAGATATCTTTAAGACAGGGGTCTCAGACACACTTACCAGCGGAAACAGCTTTTCCTTATCTAGCCTGTCAAAACCTTTCATGATCTTGAAGACTTCTATCAGGTCCCCGCGTAATCTTCTCTGCTCTAATGGGAAAAGTCCTAACTTCTCCAGCCTGTCCTCATAGCTAAGGTTCCCCATTCCTGGTATCATTCTCGTGAATCTCCTCTGCACCCTTTCCAGTGCCTTAATGTCCTTCCTGAAGTAAGGTGCCCAGAACTGGACCCAGTACTCCAGCTGAGGCCTAACTAGTGTTTTGTATAGATTCTATAGCTTCTCTGTCCCCACCCTCTGGAACTCCATCCCAGAGTTCCTCCAGCTCACCCCCCCCTCCCCTTGCCTCCTTCAAGACCTGTCTCAAGACTCTCCTCTTTGACCTTAAGTGGCTTTTAGTCACCCTCCTAGCCCTACCCTCCCCGCCCTCCACATTCAAATCACCAGCTTGGGTGCGGATCTGACTGTCCAGCGCTTTGGGATGTCCTTCTGATGTGAAAGACGCTATACAAATGTAATTTGTTATTGTTGAAATGGTTAGTTATCCATTGTACCATATCTGGAATAATTCCTAATCATCCAGTAATAAATGCAAAAGTTAATAATTAGTTATATCTACAAAGCCAACCATAAACATACTGTAAATAAAAAAATATACCACAGCCATAAATCAACTTTTATTGACAGTAACATGTGTTCAGGATCCTCAATCACATTAAGACAGCCACCTCAAGGCCCCTCAGATCAAACAGGCACTCGAAGAAGGACCTTGGACTCTACGTAGATCTTGCCCCTCTAAAATTCACTAGAATCCATTAAAGGGTGAGCAAGACATAAGGACACAACAACATTCTAAGATATACTTAGAACAAATGACTGGGGCAAACAGGAACAGCTGTCAGAAAAGGAGAAGAGTATTACTGCACTGGCGTTACATGTCTCTATCGTAAGAATGACACAGCATAGCATCTAAATTTGAGCTTTTGAATAAGTGGTAGAAGAAATAACAGGATAATCTTTGGGATTCCCCAGTGGGATTAAGATTAAAAAATGGCTACATTTATTGAAGAAAGGATGTTATGTTCTGTTTTACCCAGACCAAACTCTGTACCCCCATCTCACCACTTGTGGCCAGGCTCCACTGGTTCCCCATCACCAAACAGATTGACTTCAAGATCTTCACACTTGTGTTCAAATCCCTTCACTCTCTGGCATCTCCCTACCTCTCCGACCTCCTCATTGCCCAATCCACTACTCAGCACCTCCACTCGACTGGCACCGGCCTCCTGCTTGTTGCTCGCCACCACTTCACCATTGGAGGTCACACATTAAGCCACTACACCCCGAAACTCTGGAACACTCTCCCTCAATCCCTTCGCCTTGCCACCTCTCTCCTCTTTTTCAAGTCCCACCTGAAAATCTTCCTTTTCCACCATGCTTACAGTCACCTCCCCCCGCCCCCTCTCCCCCAGCTCGGAGTCAGGCTCCACCACTGTTAAGCGCTCTGAAACGATACCTTACATGGAGGGCGCTATATAAGTGCAAGATGTTCTTCAAAATAGGCAATTTGGTTAATGAGGAAAAGCAGAGTCCACATCATATTCCCCATTTCATGACTTAAATAGATTCTGAGCAGTGGTTGTGTTGGTCCACCACTTTGAATCAAAAGAATTGATTAAGTCCTTGTGTTTCAAAGTCACCTTATTTCCATTTATGCCAACTTTTCTCCAGGTGATGATGACTGATGACTAAAGGTAAAATGATGTGCTTGATATAAGTGGACTGTTATATGTACTAACCCAAGTACTGACCTTGCTATGGGAACTTACAACTCCTTATTCAGCTAAGTTAAAGGTTTCTACATAGTAATTAATGATACAAAAAAAAATTTGATGCATAAAATGGTGTATATTTTAAAAATCTCTTTATCGTTCTGTAGGAATCAAAACACCTATTAACAAAGGTTTATTGTAATTACACCTTTATTTCCCTTTTGTATTTCATTATTTGTTATATAATTTAAAAATTATATATTCAAGATCAGTAACTATCCAATTTCATTAGTAGTTCCCAAATATATTAACCGGAAAAGTTAAATGAAGGTGTCAAGGTTACAAATACAATGAAGAATGTTGTATGAAGAACATTTTCAAAATAAACGGAAACAGAATATTAAATGCATAGAAGGCCAATTTGATATAAATTGGTAATGTTTAAACTAATTTGAAAATGTTGTTTACTGATATAAAACTATTTGTATACTTAAGTTTAGAAACATTATAATCAGTCTCAAGTTAAATTCATAACAACATCAGCTATACCAATCACTCCACAGGCTAAACCTTTTCCAGAATTCCCTGTTAGAAGGCTTTCTTCATTTCCAGCTTTTCCCAAGTCATCTTCTTTTTCCTCAATCTTTACAAAGTAAAACAGTGTCAGTGATCTAGACATTTGTATTCATCATTTACTTGATAGTCTTCTATCTTTACACAAGCACATATATTAATATAGTTAATTAAAATTAAAACAGAATTATTCTAGTAGGTCAAATTTGTATTTGACATTATTTACAATTATTTATTATATTAATAATTTGTATTTCCATTATTTAAAAGATGTTTTAAATAATGTTTAAAAGAACAGCCAGGAGGAACAAATCTCAATACTGATCACAGGGGCATTAGACAACCCCTCAGTACCCCAGCAATTTCTAGAATCTACGCAGTTCCACACAATTTGAACTGCAGTATCCTGCAGTTGAAAGTACAATACGCTACCATTGTTGTTACTGAGCAAATGGCAGACTTTTAGTACCTACCACCAGAGAACGTCCAATAATGGACAAAACTCCGGAAAGTTGGAGAAGTCGATCTTGTATTTGAAACTCTGCCACACCTTCTTTGTTAGCTATCACATTTCCCAGGTCTCCTACGTGCCTACAGCAGATTAAAAATAATAAGACACCAAAGTTTACTTGTTGAATGTTTTATTACATAGTAAAATTGTAGCAAATATATAATAATAATAATTGTATTTGATATATTGCCTTATCATGTCTTCGAGCCATCTCAAAGCACTTCACAGAATATACTGTAAAGTGAATTGACTGTATATTTTATGGGTGAAACCCGGGACCCAATTGCGCACAACAGTGTCCCACAAAAGGTCGTATATTGACTGACAAATTATTATTCTTTTTTTAAATGAATATTACCCCCAGAAAATTGATCCGCAATTGACAAACGATCGGATACCTACGTACTGCAAGGTAAACAGAGGTGTGTGGAGTAACAAAACTTGCGCAACTTTTTGCCCTGCCTGGGAGTCGAACCGAGGTCCTCTCACTTGCGGGGCGAATGCTCTAACCACTGAGCTGCAGGACACCAATAAGACCTGCTACTGAGGTTTAACCAGATATCAGTACCAGTGGGAGTGAACTAAATATTAAAATATCCAATTTCTGTCTAACTGGCACCCAAATGTCTAAATTTATAGAAATATATCATTACATCAGGAAGTAACATTTTGTAACACTTTAAATTCCAAAATATTTTGGCTCTGGGGTTCTATAAAATATAATAATAATAATCCTTGCATTTTATATCGCGCTTTTCACATCTTCTAGATGTCTCAAAACACTTCACAGAATATGCTATAAAGTGAATTAACTGTATATTTGTGGGCGAAAGGTGGCAGCCAATTGCACACAGCAGTGTCCCACAAACAGTCGTGGATTGAAAATGACCAATTTATTATTTTTTTTGTTTTGGAGGGATTATTATTAGGCGTGTGGTGTAAGGAAACTTGCCCAAGGTTTAGCCCTGCCTGGAATTGAACCCAGATGTCTCGCTTGTCAAGGCGTAAAAGCCTGGCAGACTAAAAAATGGTCGACATAATTCAACAATAACTTGCATTTATATAGTGCCCCTCATGCAGGGTAGCATCTCAGAGCCGTACAATAGTAGGGCAAGCAGGAGGACAGAGGCATTCTAGCCAAGGCAACAGATTGGGGAATAAGCAGGTAGGCGAGGTAGGAAGGTGTCAGGGCATGAAAGGATTTGAAGACATTTGTGAGGATCTTGAAATCAAACCATTCAGTGGTTGTAAGCCAGTGGAGCCTGGCAAGAACTGGCAATTGATTGACTATATTTCTAATGTTGGGTCACAACTTTAATTAACAAAAAGGTTATTTTTTTCTCAATCCCTTCACTTGCTCCCTCTTTATCCATCTCCAGATGACACCTAAAGACTTTCCTCTTCCATCGTGCCTATAGTTACCCCCTTCTCAAACTGGCCTACCGTCAAACTCCACAACTATTAAGCACTCCAAGACATTACCCCATGATGCCCCGAGTGAAGGCCGCCATATAAATCCAAGTTGTTGTTGTTTGTTGTTGTTATTTTTATGATGGTTCCTACTTGGACCATCTATACATCCAAAACTCACCTTTCTTCATCTTCTGGTCCTCCGTGTTTTTTCTCATATGGATTGAAATGTGATCCTAAACTGAAGTGACCTGGAAACAATTATATTATGAAATATTTCCTTTGCATTCAGGAAAACAACAAAGAAGTTTCCGAAGAGAAATAAGACATTAAGCATCTGGTTTGTCCAACACAAAGGGCTAGCCATTCTTTTGTTTACCAAAATTACATAAATAATGTGTAGGAAAAGACTATCTTTTGTATCTGTGGAAGACCTGTAGCTCAGTGGTTAGAGCACTCGCCTCACAAGCAAAACTTTGGGCAAGTTTCCTTACTCCACATGACTGATAATAAACCCTCAAGAAAAAAAATAATAAAATTGGTCACTTCAATCCACGACTGTTTGTGGGACACTGCTGTGCATGTTTCATCCACAAATATACAGTCAATTGACTTTACAGTTTATTCTGTGAAATGCTTTGAGATATCTAGAAGATGTGAAAAGTGCTATATCAAATGCAAGGATTATTATTATTATCTGGCTGGCCACAAAGATTTTTTAAAAAATGGCCTTTTGGATCTTGAATATTTCAATAAGATCTCCCTGAGTCTTCGCTTCTATCTAGATTCTCCCAATAATTTATGCCCACACACAGCTATTAATCTACTTGCTTCTCAGTGTATTTCCTCTAATATTAAGATATCTTTTACTCTAATACAATGACAGGGATTGCAGACAGTGCTCCAGGTGGAATTAGACCATTTACTGCCTTGGGAGTGAATATGACTTGGAGTCTATTTTGAGGTAAGCTAAATTTAAAATGTCAAATTACTTACCATAGTCATCCTGGTTAAAAAAAACACTACAAGAGCTGCCTGCTGCTTTTCCCACTGAAAAATTCCCATCTTAAACTGTTACAATACAGTACAAAATCACATGGGTATAGAGCTTTTCACGTCGGCAGCACATCCCAAGGCGATGGAAATGTGATGACATCCTGCATTTATCAGAGAACTTAAAATGTGGAGCACTCAAAGGAGAAAATGAAACTTTTTTGCATATCTTATTACTCTAAATGCAATGCTAACTAAACCAATTTGTCTTAGGAAATTGAAAAATCAGGAATGAACTGAAATTGACAGTAAGATAGTAATGGAATATTTTTATGAAACAGGTGTATATTACATACCATTTAAAAGGTTTCCAAAGGTGCAAACATGAAGCCCATGCTTTCCAGGAGCTAATCCAGAAATGTTTCCTTTTATTAACACTGGCTCATTTTCCTGCAAGATAATAGTTTCATACAGAAGTGGCCTCGTAGAAGTGGTTAGATATGGTGTTCTTTTGAGTTAGCACCATACATTATAAAGTTAATTCTCCATGAACATATTTAATTTTCATTTAGAAAACTAGTCAAAACAACAACTTGGATTCATATAGCGCCCTCCACGCCGGACGGCGTCTCAGAGAGCTTCACAGTAACGGATCCTGGGGCCGAGCCAGGGGGAGGGGGAAGAAGGTGACCAAAAGCGCGGTTGAAAAGAAAGGTCTTCAGCCGAGACTTGAAAGTAGGGAGAAAGGGGGTGAGGCGAAGGGAGTGAGGAACGGAGTTCCAGAGTCTCAGGGCGTAGTGGCTGAAGACCCGGCCGCCGATGGTGGAGTGGAGGATTCGGGGGACAAAGAGGAGGTCAGACCTGGTGGAGCGAAGGCAACATGCACTGCTGTGTGGGGAGAGGAGATCAGAGAGGTAGGGCCGTGCAGAGGAGTGGAGGGATTTGAAGGCAAGAGTGAGGATCTTAAAATCGATCCTCTCTGGGACAGGCAGCCAGTGCAGTCTGGCAAGGACTGGGGTAATCGGGGAGCGGAGTTTGGTGTGGGTAAGAATGCAGGCGGCAGAGTTTTGTATGAGTCCTGTAGCTCAATGGTTAGAGCACTCGCTTTGCAAGCGAGAGACCTGAGTTCAATTCCAGGCAGGGCGAAACCTTGGGCAAGTTTCCTTACTCCACACGCCTAATAATAATCCCTCCAAAAAAACAAAAAAAAAACAATAATAAAATTGGTCATTTTCAATCTACGACTGTTTGTGGGACATTGCTGTGCGCAATTGGCTGCCGCGTTCGCCCACAAATATACAGTCAATTCACTTTACAGTGTGTTCTGTGAAGCGCTTTGGGACGTCCTCCCGACGTGAAAAGCGCTATATCAAATGCAAGGATTATTATTATTATTATTATGACCTGGATTTTATGAATGGTAGTGGAGGGGAGACCGGCGAGGAGGGCATTTGAATAGTCCAGCCGAGAGGTGACAAAGGCATGGACCAGGATTTCGGCGGCTTTTGGGGTGAGGTATTGGCGGAGACGGGCGATGCATCGGAGGTGGAAGAAAGCGGTGCTGTTGAGGGACCAGATGGGGGGGGAGGAAGGACAATTGGGGGTCGAACCTGACCCCTAGGTTGAGTACGGATTCAGAGAGTTTTAGTGGGAGGTCGGATAGGTGGAGGAGGTGAGAACCATGTGATTTAAGACATTGACGAGAGCCAAAGAGTATGGCTTCCGTCTTGTCAACGTTCAGCTGAAGGAAATTCACGCTTATCCAACCCCTGAGGTCTGACAGGCAGACTGACAGAACATCAGGGGACTGGGGGGTCACAAAGTGAGGTGGAAAAATAAGAGTTGGGTGTGTACCCCATGTCTGCGGACGACATTCCCAAGAGCTAAGAATGGAGTGATAATAATGCGTTAAATTTAGATTTCAATCATGTTATAAGTTGCCAAGCAGCGAATGTGCTAGAAACATTGGTGGACATTTGTTTTGGTCAAATTGGATGTCTGACTCGTGAGTCTTAGACACAGGTCGGCAAACATCAAGGTTAGGGGTGAACTTTTATCTTTATATGGAGGATGAGTGTCAAAGGCAGCAGAAAGAGCGAGGAGCGCTCTGACTACCGCTTACGGACAGGGAGGATGCCATTTTGACCAAACCTCTCAGTGCTGTGGGTGGGTGGAAGCTTGACTGAAGGAATTCACACTGGGAGCGTTGGGAGAGGAAAGAGTGAATTGACAGGCAGACATGCTTCAGCACCTGGGAGAGGAAAGCAGAACATGGCGATGGGCAACAACTGGATAGTTTATGTGGACCTGTGTGTGTGTGTGTGAAGGGGGAGAGAGGGGCAAAAAAAGGGAGGTTTGTCAGAGTCAGTGGGGAGTGGTCAATGGTTTCCAGTGAGGAGAAGGGACCGGGGAGTTGTGTGGGAACAAACCTGAACATGTTCTGGTAATTCCTGCTCAATAAGGAGAAATCTTAGCCAGAAGAAGCGGTGTGGGTTCTGCTCTGTCGACCCCCCCCCCACCCCCCCCCCCAAAAAAAAAAACGGTTATTCGAATAATGCGACAGAGCCGTCGTTAAAATGGAGTCATTCAAAAAAAAAGGATTTATTTTTCGAGAGAAACCCCCTCCCCGCCCCACGGAGACCGGAGTTAAAAATTGAGCCATTTAATTGCAGGTTTGCAAACCCCAGAGAGAGAGAGAGAGAGAGAGAGAGGAGAGGAGAGGGGTCACCGTGACCGCTGACACACAGCAGAACCCCCGGCGGTTTAAATCTGGAGTCAGTTAGTGGGGGGGGGGGGAGTGGGGGGGGAGTGACGCTCACACAGCACATCCATCCCAACTAAACACTCAGTGGCAACACAACCCCCACTCACTCACTCACTCACACACACTCACTCACTCACACACTCACTCACACACTCACACACACTCACTCACACACTCACTCACACACACACACACACACACACACTCACTCACTCACTCACTCACACACCTGCCATTCAAACTGGACGACTCCAGCAACACCGGGAGTTGTGTCTCCAGCGCCGGGAGGGAACTGGCGTTGGAAATGGCTTTCGTCCTTCAGCACACAAACCGCCTTCACCACCATGTCCCCCTCACACCCCACACCCCCCACTACGTCATCTCACTCCCCAACACCGCCAATGGCTTTGTCAGTCACATCTCACGCGGTCTCTGCAAATTCACACGCCGCCACGCACACGCTTTTTTGCAGATGCAGATTACCTGTACCTGCACAGTAGGTGTGTGTACCTGATGGGACTCGATGCCCACCCCCCCCCCCCACACCACCACCCCCAACCCATCCTTGCCCTGCTCCACTGGCTTCCCATCAGTTCAATTGTCCTCACTTCTAAAGCCCTCCATGGTCTTGCCCCCACCCTATCTCTCTGCGACTTTCTAAAATCTTACCAACCCGCCTGCTCCCGGCGCTCCGCAAATGCTTTGCCGGCTTCGTATCCCCCGCCTTGCCCGCCCCATCATTGGCAGTCGAGCCTTCACCCTTTCTGCTCCCACTCTGGAACCCCACCCTCCCTCCCTCACCTCCCTCCTTCCCGCACCTCCTTCAAGGTCCCTATCAAGACCTTCCTCTTTGAACACACCTTTGGTAATTTTCCCGCCCCCTCGGCCCCCACCCTCTGGAATCCATCCCCCACCTTGGGTCAAACCCTTAACTGTCCGGCGTCTTGGGACGGTCTCCAAAGTGAGAGGCGCTATACAAATGTTGTTTGCTGTTGCTGTCCTCAGAAGAAAGGAAGCATGCCGTGACCAGGTGGGTTAAACCAAAAAATATCCAATTTAATAAAAGTTATGCAATATAAAAATGAAATACGTTTTAAATGCTTCTACCATGTGGTTTTAATAGAAGCAAACATCAGTGATATAATTCAGACGTTTTCTCAAACTGACCACATTCACAAATATTATGAGCTGTTTAACAGTTAGGGGAGCTCAAATAATTATATTCTGCCATAGATCTCTGCAGTTCTGTTCTCTCTCTGCAGTTCTGTTCTGCAGCTAATACTTACTTATTAATGCATTGAAAGGCTGTTCAAATAATATTACAATTTTATTGGTTCAAACCTTTTTTGTACACCAAATAGAAAGAAAGAAAAGTTGAATAGTTATGAATGAATATATTCAGTACACAAAAATAATCACTGGTGTTTATGCAGAAACATTTTAGAAAAACTGTTCGTTGTGTAACTGTGTGCAAAAGAGTGAAGCTGAGATGTGGAAGAATATTTAACATAAATAAATGACATTTAGCATGTCATGAGGAAAACTCAAATGATATTACAGACATCATTACAATCAGTATCACTGTTTGGTTGGATTTTTTTCACTTAGTCTTCCTGTGAAATATTGTTCTGACAAATTCCAATCACTCCCCAAGCTAAACTTGTGCTGAAATTTCCAGTTTTGTACTTCTCATTTGAGGCTTTAGCTGGGTCATCTTCAATCTTGTGAATCTTTAAAAAGGAAAGACATGCCATTACCCAGTTCTGCTATTGGTATGGAATTATTTAAAATTATATGATAAAGATTAACAGGACCTGGCTACCAAGTGATGAATAAATTAACTTCAAAAACTGTTAAATGAAAGTTTTACAAAAATGAGAAGAAGAATATAGAGGAAACAGTAACCACTATTTGCAGTTTTAAATGCATCTCAATTAAAATGTATTTTAGATGTTTATTTTTGTATATTAGAGAACATTTTCCAATGCCCAGAAAAGTTTGCTCAGAAGAGCACACAAAAGTGGGGGTACACATATCCTGAAGTAATGATTCTTACCACCAGAGAGCGTCCAATAACAGAATTAATTCCTGACAGGCTGAAATTGCAAGCATTAAATTCAAACTTGGCCAAACCATCTTCATTAACATCAATGTTCCCAAGGTCACCTTGAGGGCTACAGAGAATAAAAAATGTTTTGTGTCTGGAATCATTGTTAAAAAATATTCAAGGACTTTTTATTCTTTTTATTAACATTACAACAATAACAAAATTACATTTGAATAGCGCCTTTCACGTTGGGAGGATGTCCCAAAGAACTGGACAAGAGTTACGGACCTGAACTGGGGTTCAGGGAGGGTGAAGGACGGGTGAAGCAGCGAGATCGAAAGCACATTAAAATCCAATACTCACATGTTGCTTTCTTGTAGTACACCTTGTAGCAAAACTGTTTTTTTATTGGGGTTGAAATGAGATCCTGCACTGACCCAACCTTAAACAAATAACATTAACTTTTTTTTTTGAGAAGTCCAGAACACTAGATTACATTACTTAAAAACAGATCAACAAAAAAGAATCCATGCTGGGTGGCAGAGAGTTATTTGCTATCTCCAGACTGACTTCACAGAGGATACACAAAAAAATATATTTGCTGGCAGTTAATGGCAGCTATCAGTACTGACATCTTTCACCCTAAAGAAGTTAAAAGGACCAGGAACAGTAGAAAAAATTAAACAGTACTAGCAAGGAGCACAGGGGGGAAGATGTCCCTAACGTAGCCCTGATCCTCATGGCCACCTTTGTGTGTGGCTGCCTGAGGCTGTGCCTAGAGCCCCTCTACGCCAGCAACAAATGCCACTATGTGCTGGGCTTCTACCTGTACCTGGTGCTGAGAAGGGCGTGTCTGGCAGGACTGCCTCAAAACGTTCCTCGCAGTTGGAGTGTGGCAAAACACCTATCATGTGTAGAGAAATTTATGAAGAACACCATTCCAGACCCCCACGCAATCACCGAGTGATCCACGCGGCAAGTAGTTGAAACAGTAAGGGGGAGAGGGCCAACCCGATCAGGAGTTATCCTGTGGTGACTGTGGTGACATGTGGCAGAATGCCTCGTCACCGGCCCTGACCAACAACCATCAGGTTGGTTGGTGATAAAAAGGGCCTTCCCCTCATGGCTTTCATGCATAGTTGAGGTCTGGGCCAGTCAGCGCTGCCCTCAGCCTCTTCCTGGGCACCAGCAAAATCCACAGCAAGTGTGCCTGGAGGATTATCAACTCTGTAAAGGAGGCACTTTGGCACTCCCGAAACCTGGTGGTCTTCAGGCAGAACGAGGGACGGAGAGGGCCTGCCTCAGGCTCACGCACACTAGGATCAAGGACTACATACTGAGGGACATGCTTGACCCCAGCCAGGGCCACTCCTGTGCTAGCTGCCCCCACAGTGGCATCACATCCCCCACGCCGGGGTCCCTACCAGTGAGAAGGAGACATCAGGGTGCATTCACAAGGGCACCCAAAACTGTGAATAAACATCTGGGACCATGTAAATGTATAGAGGGACGCTCGAGATGTAAACAAATGAGCGTCCCATAAATGTAGTATGTCTGCCTCCCCCCATAAAAGGGGGAGTGACTGGGAGTGAGGTAAAGGCTCACCGTCCGGTAAAATGATGGCAAAGCCTGGACTAGCCCAACCATGTAACTGCTCCCTGTAGAAAAAGGGAACAGAACCCCAGAAGATGATGGGTGGGACTCGTGTATGGGTTTGTGAGGTTTCCAGACGTGTGTTTGGGTAAACATGTTGTGTACTGTGCACATCGGGACGCCATCCGAAAGCAGTAAGTGCGTCTTATCAGGGTGTGCGGGCAGTGCACACGGGCAATTCATGACTGTCTTTAAGGGTGCGTCCGAAAAAAATGTGTGCACAACCTGTGTGCTGTGAATCTGTCCACACTCCCCACTAAAAGGGGAGGGATAGGGAAGGGTTACAAGACCTCATTTGCAACTGCAGGGAAGCCTTGGTCCCTTCACCAAAGTGGAGTGCGCAGAGGCAAGCCCTCCGTCACAAGGGGCCGGGTCTGTTGCATTCTGTAACAGGATAATAACATGTTGCGTCTTCTTTTTTGTAACAGGTTTGATAATATCTGGGACAAGCGTAAATATATAGCAACAAATAAATATATATATTTTGATTAAACAAAAGAAAAGTAGGGTGAATGCCCCAGCAGCCTCAAAGGAGGTCTAGTTATCATGAGATTTTCCATTAGTTGATTGTGCCTCGCCTGGTATGGATGTCTACTCAATCCCCAACATGTATTCTCTAGGGTTGGACTAGAGGATCCATTGGAGAATCCCTACAAACCTATTAATTTTTTCCACCAAGAGGGCTTCATATTCTACCACCAGCAATTTGCAGAAATGTTGTGCTGTACAATTTTTAAAAGTATGCATTATTTTCAATCCAGGTCACACTTAATGTTAATGATTCAGTACCAGTGGAGTAAAGGTCTCAGTAATTTGGCCGTTTAAACAAAATACCTGCTTTACAGAAGACATCTATGATTTTTTAAAAAATCTTTTGAGCATGTGCAGCTCCCCAAACATAATGTCTGCCCGTAACTTGCTGTTATCTTCTTGACTCCTTTGATAGGGGAAACAAGCTGTTTAGCTGAGTAATATCTTGTTGCTGTGGTATTTTCTAAATCCTCAATACTTAGCTGTTTTTCTGACTTGTTAGCATGTGCAGCCAATGTAAATCTCTGAACATAACAGAAATCCACTTCACAATATCACTCGAAAAACCATCTAACACTTCACCATTTACATACAACGGGACTTGGAAGCACGATCTTTGCTTTCATGGGTGCATTCCTATTTATATAATGTGCTACAACAACGACAACAAAATTACAATTACCTTTTTGAATAGATTCCACTGTGTGTTAGTTGTAACTATCAAATGCTCCCATTTTACTTTAGCTTGTTCCATGCTCATCCCTTCAAAGTTGGCTTTGTTTTAAGTCAAAGGTTAAATTCATGGCCCTTCCTTTCTCCTCAAGACAAATTCAACTACTAGTCCAAGATGTTCTCTTTCCACCAATTGCTTCCCATCTCTGCCCCACTCGCTAGAACTCCCTTCGCCTCATCCCATTCCTGCACCTCCTCCAAGCTCTGTCTCAAGACCTGCCTCTTTGACCATACTTTTGGCCATCTTTGGAGGTTATTTGTAATTTCTGCAAAACATTTGGTAGGTTACAGCTAAAGCATTGACACGCAAGCATAGAAAGAACATCAAACCCATTGCGTAACCACAAGATATAAATTTCATACCATCAGTGATGTCACCAAAGCTGTGAATATTAAGTGTATGCTTTCCAGGAGGCAGCCCAGTAAACTCTCCTTTTACTGTCATGTGTCCATTCATCTACAAAATCAAAATTCCATGTAAAAATCTTTACTAACTCTGCTCATTTTATTCAATTAGTGACGCTTTAAAAATGGATTACTATTTAAAGCTATTTGGAGCATTTCGGCATTTCAATGACAATGACTTAAGTCAGTTTCCTCTACTCCCACAGTGAAAAGCTGACTTGAGGACATCAAGTTTGTGCAAGGACAATGCTGTGGCCATACTGCCAGGATCCAACCAAAGTGAGCAACACTGCAGAGTGTGAACCTCTGTAATTCCAACCGGACATTAAGGAATAGCAACAGGTTTGTGGAGTCCTGTAGCTCAGTGGTTAGAGCACTCGCTTTGCAAGTGAGAGACCTGAGTTCAATTCCAGGCAGAGGGCGAAACCTTGGGCAAGTTTCCTTACTCCACACACCTAATAATAATCCCTCCAAAATCAAAAACAATAATAAATTGGTCATTTTCAATCTACGACTGTTTGTGGGACATTGCTGTGCGCAATTGGCTGCCGCATTCGCCCACAAATATACAGTCAATTCACTTTACAGTGTGTTCTGTGAAGCACTTTGGGACGTCCTCCCGACGTGAAAAGCGCTATATCAAATGCAAGGATTATTATTATTGTTAACATCTATATGGTGTAAAGCATTTTGACATATTTCTTTTATGGCTATATAAGTGTAAACTGATCTCTTGTTTTCTCACTTTTTTCTCATCTGCTTTCCCTCTGGCATTTTGTGTGTCTGTATTTCTCGGTTTCCAGTTTAAATGTGATCACAATTTTAAAAATTGAGGATTTTCTAAGAAAACCTTTCAGATGACCACCCTCCCCACATCAGAAATAATAATAATTAATTATAATTGATTAGAACATCAAGTGGATGTTGTTACATTGACAAAATAAGCAGTTAATCTGTGCCAGCAGTATCCCATAAACATCAATAAGTAGCCAATTAATTTGAATATTTTAGGACTGGGGATTCAAGGGAGAAGAATTTTTTTTATTCCCTTATGGTTTTTTTTGTTGTTGATTGTACTGACACATCAAAAACGGCTTCCTTCAAAAAGCAACTTAACTTTATTGACAGTTGGCAACCCAGTCACCCCCTTTTCTGGTTCCACTCCCTTTTATGGGAGTTTTTTAATTGCAGAAATAACAACTCTCGGTGTGGGAATTCTGGTTTTTACATATTTTTTCCTCTGGACACGATTTGTCTCTATTTGAATATATATTCCCTTTTTTAAAAAAAATTCTCATTGATCAGCTTCATATAAACTCACAAGCCTCGAGGTCTAAAGGGTGACAACAAGTGACACCAACGCATCTTGAGGATGTAGTACAGCAATGCCAATGAAAGGTCCCTCTTCCTCAGTGTACACGAGTCCTGGTCATTTTACTGCCAGTGTTCCCACAACTCAATCGCAGTTTTTCTCAGTAGTCGGTGTTGCACCACAGCTCACAGAGATAACGCGTAGTTAGTTATTCCGACCGTATGCAATGAAGGGTCTCACTAACCACCACTGAGAACAGTAACGACACAACTTGGGAGTACAAAACAAACCCTTTGGTTAACACTGAAGGGGTTCTGTTGAGCGGATCATTGAAGAATGTTATTTAAACTCAAACTGCCCAAGTCTAGTTTAAAGTCTGGTTTTACTGTTACTCACATCTGATTTGAAGTGAACGACTCCAAAGGCATTACGGATACCAAAAAGTATACAGATAGCCCTGGCCATGGTTTCCCAGTCTCCCACTGCAGACCTCTCTCTCTCTCTCTCTCTGTGGCTGTGGAAGGGATCACAGACCACAACTGTCACTGTTTCCAACGTTTACGCATCAGCGAACACCTACACGTGAACTCCTACACCACCCACGTGAAAGAGCTGGTTTGGGAAGGGACAGTGCAGGGAGGGCTGGGATTGACAGCATTTGCAGTTGTTTTCATCTTAATATGGTTTTACTTAACGTATACACAAAACTAGAGCAATGAAATCTAACACGTTCTCAATTATACAAAATATACAGTGGATTCATTTTACAATATATCCTGTGAAGCGCTTTGAGACAGCGACAGGACAAAGCGGAGTCCTGTAGCTCAGTGGTTAGAGCGCTCGCTTTGGAAGCGAGAGACCTGAGTTCAATCCCAGGCAGAGGGCGAAACCTTGGGCAAGTTTCCTTACTCCACACACCTAATAATCCCTCCAAAACGAAAAAAAATAATAAATTGGTCATTTTCAATCTACGACTGTTTGTGGGACATTGCTGTGCGCAATTGGCTGCCGCGTTCGCCCACAAATATACAGTCAATTCACTTTACAGTGTGTTCTGTGAAGCGCTTTGGGACATCCTCCCAACGTAAAAAGCGCTATATCAAATGCAAGGATTATTATTCTTATTATTATTATGTCAAGGCATTGGAGAGGGTGCAGAGATTTACCAGGATGGTACCAGGAATGAGGGACTTCAGTTATCAGGAGAGGCTAGAGAAGGCTAGGATTATTCTCCTTGGAGAAGAAAAGGTTAGAGGAGACTTAATAGAAGTTTTCAAAATTATGAGGGAATTCAATAGTGTGAACAAGGAGAAATTATTTCCACTGGCAAGTGGGTCGGTAACCCGAGGACACCAATTTAAAATAGTTATTAAAAGAAAGAGGGGAGGTGAGGAGAAATTGTTTCACACAAAGAGTTGTTCGGATCTGGAATACATTGCCTGAAAGGGTGGTGGAAGCCGATTCGATAACAACTTTTAAGAGAGTAGATAATTATTTGGGGAGGACAAGTTTGCAGGGCTATGGGGAGAGAATGGGGAAATGGGATTAATTTGGATAGCTCTTTTCAAAGAGCCAGCACACACACGATGGGTGAAATGGCCTCCATTTGTGCTGTACAATTCTATGATTCTATGCAGGTCTTTATAAATGGCTTTCAGAAATAGAGTTGCGATTGGCAGTTGCTTAATTGTCCATTGGAAATGTCTGGCTAAACAACAAACTGGTTGGTTTAATGGTTCGAATTCCCCAGGCCCGAATTTAAATACTGATGATTTATAATCTCAGCACACTCCAGAATGTCCAAGGCCACAGTTTGGAAGACCACAACATTGCAACATCAATTCTCATGGTTGCAACAGGAATTTGAAAAGCTTGACTTTTACATTTCCTGGAGACTATTTCAAAACGGTTTCAAATTGCACCTGACACGGCTTACAATGTGATATGACATTCCCTCCAGCTGTGCCCAGACTGTCTTCTTGACCACTGCCACCTTCAACATTGTTGACAATTTACCCTTCTCCTCTGCCATTTTTCTTAGCTCAACATTCTGTACTTTCCTGGTTTAATTCTTTCCTATCCCAACATCTCTGATTCGCTTTTGTTTGATTCCTGGGCAGTGTGAAACCTTAGGCAAGTTTCCTTACTCCACAGGTCTGTTTAGCTAGCAGTAAGTAGGAACCCAGTTGTTAGTTGATTGGCAGATCGCTTTCCAGGGTAATAATCCCTCCAAAAAACATTTGGTCACTCAATCCACAACTGTTTGTGAGACACTGCTGTGTGCAAATGGCTGCCATGTTCTGTCCACAAAATACACAGCTGATCCATTTTACAATGTATTTTGTGAAGTTCTTTGAGACAGCTCAATGACGTGATAAGGCACTATACCAAATGCAAGGATTGTTATTCTCACCTCAAACATTGACAGCATCAATCTACAAGGATGTACAATAATCTTCATTGCAAGGAGCCTGTGTTGCTTTATTTTCAACTGTCCTTTGAACCCCCACATCCCCCTTCTGATTTGTTCATCTTTTCCCCCACCTCCACACCATTGCCCACTTCCACCACTACCTCTCATCAGGCTGCAGAGACACTTATCTATGCTTTCATCAAATCCAGGCAAGACTCTCCCATCTCTCTATTTGCCAGACTTCCCAACTCCTCCAAAGCTCTGCAGCTCACATCCTCTCCTGCATCAGGCTCCATGAGCTATCACCCCATTCCTTGCACAGCTCCACTGGCTTCCCATCCCCCATAAAGTTCAAGATCCTCATCCTCACTTGTAAATCCCTATAGTCTTGCCCCATCCTATCTCCTTGACCTTCTTAAACCTTACCAACCCAATTCTTATCTTACCTCAACCATCGGCAGTCAGGTTTTTAATTCATCTTTTACCCCCATTCTCCAGAACTCCATCCTGGAGTCCCCTCACCTCAGCCCCTCATTTACATCAAAATGTATCTCAAAAGACCTTCCTCCTTAATTGCACTGTCATCATTCATCATTCACCACTCAACCCCCCCACCTCCTAAATCCAACCCCCAGCTCAGGTCAAAACCCTCAACTGTCCAGCACTTTGGGACATCCTCCCACCATGAAAGATGCCACATAAATTGTATTTTCCAGAAAAGATTTGAGGAATATTATTTTTTACTTTCTCATCCTAGTGGCAGATATTTTTATGCTTTGAGAAGCTTCCAAAGTTCATCATTGGAGAGGTAAGACAGTATATACGTCATATGATTTTGCCTAAAGTGTATTATTTTATTCAATTCCTGTGTACCTATTGAGCAATATGTGCTTCCTCTTCTCCAATTGTGAACACATGGGTCTGGTGGTATTGTTCTCACTACCTAATTGTGAAGCCCCTGAAGAAGTCAAAGAATTAACACATAATCCAGGGCACTCCATGGAAAAGAAATCAGATGTTTAAATTCATGATCATGCCTGATTTGACAGGGAAGTGCAGTCTTTTAAACTCACAAGGTACCACAGGAAAGGATACCATTCAATTTGGGAGTAAAGATTCCAACACTTCTAACATTTGAGTACTATATGAAGGAACACCTGAAGGAACGTGTAGTCATTGCCCATGCGACCATGATAATTACGCTGTATAGAAGACTAATTTGGTGCAATTTTAAAACATTCCCATTTTCAGAAGGAACTCAAGTAAGACTTCACTTGCTGGAAAAAGCCCCCAACAAATATATGGCCTTTACATTGTTTAAAATTGTAGCTGTAGTCAAGCTGCTGTAACAAAATGTGACAAAGTTTGGTACTATTAATACAATCAACTTTAATGACATTTGTTAAATCTAGTAGAATGATTATAGTTTGGGTTTACTTTTTTTGAACAGGAACAGTACATAGTTTTGGAAACAATTTGAAGGCTAAATCCAAACAAATAAAGTTGCTCTAGGTTACCATTGTATTTTGAATCAATTATTGTTCAACACAGGTCAATACCCCAATCTACAAAATTCACTTTTCTGCAGAGGCAATTCCAATCACTCCACAAGCTAAACGTCCTCCAGCATTTCCAGTTGTAAGACTGTCACTGTGTCCACCTTTTCCCAGGTCATCATCCTTCTCATGAACCTTCAGAAGCAAAATTAAAAAAATTAGTATCTGTACCTTAACACACAATCTTGGCTGTTACAACTATTGCTATAATATTTTTTACAAAAAAATCATCCTAGATTCAAAACTGATTCAATAATTCTTAGATTAAAGGGCATCAAATAATAATTTGGGCCAAATATGGTGAGCCAACAACCAAAAGTTTAATTTCAATATAAACTGAGTCTGAAGCGTTAAGGATGGCTGTTGAGAAAAAAAATGGCACTACTTATTCAGTTGAGTTCAACCACAAAATTGGGGAACTGGAAAATAAGCTCTGAAGTGTAATAAGAAAATGGCCAAAACATGTTTTTTTGAATGCTAGTTGTTGTGTTTCAAATTTTCATAATTTTAAAAATTGCAATCAAGGCTCAAAGTACATAGTCAAAACCTTACTTTTATATTTCTTTCAAACATGGGAAAGGTTGTAGCCAAATGTAGTTTCAAAATAGGTTCCAGTAATGTATACAAATGTAAGCAGAGGTCAATGTGCCTATTCCAGTACCACCGTAGGATTGATTCATCATGAACTTTAATCAAATTTCCCTGGTCTAGTTCCTGGAGCTATAGTTCTGAGATCAGTTAACACGCAACATCAGAATGAACTAATGTAGATCTGCACTCATTAGTAACCAAATTGAGCCGATTTCACATGGGGCATTTGCAAAGGAATGGCCAGGTATTTTCAAATGGAATGTTCAAGCTTTAATTTTAATGGGGCACTATCTTTATTCTTTGGATGCAGAGATAAGCTTGTCTCTTTATTCTGTGCATTTATTTCCACTTGTTAGAAGAGAGGAACTACATTGAATACCTAGCCTGATATAATATTTCATGACTACAATACATTAGCAGCTGTCTGACAAGGATTAAATATCACAAATGGGATTTGGATGAAAGGCCCTTGGGACTTTCAACCTAACTTTATTCAGCTTCTCATCACGCCAAAACCACTTAATCATAGGTATTAATCTAGTAAATCATTGATGAATACATTACAAGTGTAGCCTTAGTAAGACTGACTACCCAAAACTGGATACAATATTTCAAATGTCCAACCAATGCACTGAACAGAAGCAACGTTTCCTTCCTTTGAGATTCCAAATCCATCGCCATAAAGCTCAACATTCCATTAGCTTTCTTGGTCGCTTTCTGCCCCTCCAAACTTGTCATTTGGGTCAAGATCAATGTCCAAACTTGTGCTCCTAGGTTAAACTGACAGTCTAGTAATTGAACCCTTTAACAGTTTTAAGGGTTCCATATCTTAGTTCTTTTCCATTTAGAACATATTCCAATCTGCTGTTCTTGCATCCAAAGTGAACATTTTGTAATGTTAAACTCCCATCTCCCATAAACTTGTTCTCTTACTTAATGTTCTAATTTTCTTTTTAACTTCCAATCTTGATCAGCAGCAAACCTGGAAGTAACCCCTTTTCAGGTAGCATGGCAATCTGGGGCCCCAGCACCAATCTGAACGGCATCACTTTCATTGTCCTTCAATTATTTCTTCCTCTGACCCACTCTGCATCCGTGTGAATTTCATGTTACAATGTTGCCTTAGTAAAATAGCTCATCAAATGCTACCTCCTGATTCTGCTTTACTTACTACCATAATGGTTGTCAAAAACACACGTTAGGCTTTGAGACATTATCTACCTTTCACAAAACCTTGCCGAGTCCCTCTGATTTGTCCATTTCTTCAGATAATCTGTCCCAAATGATAGGATTCCAGTAATTTGCTCAGAATTGATGTTAAACTCACTGGTCAATATTACACAGTTTATCCCTTCTTGAATAATAGAAACACGTTTGCTACCTTTCATCTTAATACTTACCACAAGAGTGCGTCCAATAATGGAATTGCTGCCTGACAGTTGGATAATTTTATCCTCAATGGCAATATTGGCCACACCAGCTGCATTAGCTTCAACATTGCCCAGGTCACCTACATGTCTTAAGATTTTAAAATGATTCAATTTAGATTGAGGGATAACATTTATACAAAATACATTACAATAGAAACGTACAGCCCAATTTGAGCCAACATAAAAACTGGTTTGAAGGACTCAACATGACAGCAGAGTAGTGAGACACTATTCAACTACTTGTCCAATACCAATTTATCACATAGAAACATTTAATATTGGCCGAGTCCAATATCCTAGACACTACATTATACGCAAAACAAAAACGTCCGACTTCCAAGTTGTCGCGTCACTGCTCATGGCACTTCCTGTGTATTGTACACAGAAAATAGCACTGTTATTTCCTCGACAAAATGGCATCAGAAACATTTACTATCCACAGTGTTTCGCCCACAAATATATAGTCAATTCACTTTACAGTATATTCTGTGAAGCGCTTTGAGACATCTAGATGACGTGAAAAGCGCTATATCAAATGCAAGGATTATTATTATAGTGCAGTAAAGTGAGCCAAAGGGTCTTCAGTACACGGGAGTGTTCAGTACAGTAATTTGAGTGAATACAGTACACCAGCAAGCACCCAAGTGAACTCATACAGGAAGACAAAAGTGTGCCTCATCTTGGAAAACAAAGCTAACTGTAGCAATACTGAATTGATCATTGAGTTTGGCCTTTTTCAGGAACATAGGAAAACAAGAACAGGACATTTTCTATCCAGCCCTTTCCACCAATTTTAGATGGTGTAATCCCAATGCTCTTCATTCACATTGATGAAAGGGCAAAGAAAACTGTAGTGTGCCACTGGATTAGAAAGTTAGTAGGAGCTTTTCAAAGTTTTCACAAATCACAAGCCTAAGGTAAATTATAATCATATTTTGCTGATGGACAAACACTTGGCCACTACATCAGTGAGATATTTAAGATCTTGCATTACCATCTGTGCACAACATACCTCTCTAGATCTTGTGGTGCACCATGGTTTTTCCCCAGGGGATTAAAATGAGGTCCTGCACTGACGCAGCCTAGAGTTTAAACAAAACACATTTGTGAGGAGAATACACATCGATCATGTCAAATAGCAAGTAATATTAAATAGATGGCTTTATATGTAATTTGCCTTGGTAAACAGATTTTAAATTATATAGCCCAACCAATTTAATTACAACAGTAAATTGAGTGAATACATTTCAAATTTACATTTATTTAACTCCTCACGTTGGGAGGATGGTCCAATGTGCTGGAAAGTCTAGGGTTTGCACATGATCCAGGGGTGGGAAATTGGCCGAAAGCCCAGTCAAAGTGAAAGTTCCTGAGGTGGATCTTGAATGCAGCAAAGAAAGGGGCAAGCAAAAGGTATGGGATTCTATAGAATGGGGCAGATACACTGAATGCCTGACCACTGATGGTGGGGCACACTTGTGCTTGCTGAGCAGAGGGAGCAACCAGGACCAGTATTGAAGGCACCATATAGCAATCCCAATATCTCCCGATTTACAGCATCAAGCAATTGCATCAGCTATTTTCTGGTAATCACTCATTCTTTGTGGTAACTTGTTCCTACTGTGATAACCCTGTGCAAACTATATATTTTACAATTCTGAAGCTGTGCCCTTATTTCCATTCAAGTTACTCAGATTCAATAACATGCAATTGTGCATTCAGTTTAAAAAATTCACCCAAGCAGTAAGCGGAGTCCTGTAGCTCAGTGGTTAGAGCACTTGCTTTGCAAGCGAGAGACCTGAGTTCAATTCCAGGCAGGGCGAAACCTTGGGCAAGTTTCCTTGCTCCACATGCCTAATAATAATCCCTCCAAAACCAAAAACAATAATAAATTGGTCATTTTCAATCTACAACTGTTTGTGGTACATTGCTGTGCGCAATTGGCTGCCGCGTTCGCCCACATACAGTCAATTCACTTTACAGTGTGTTCTGTGAAGCGCTTTGGGACATCCTCCCGACGTGAAAAGCGCTATATCAAATGCAAGGATTATTATTATTATAAGCAATGAATTGCCCAAGTGGTAAGTACACAATCCATACCGTTAGTATTGTCTCCAAAGACATGAACATGGAACCCATGTTTTCCAGGTGTCAGTCCATTAATAGTTCCTTTTACTGTGACCGGTCCACTTCCCTAGAAGAAAATTTTCCATCAGAGAGGTCTACAAACTCTTCAGGTGAAGCAACAGGACATGGAATTAAATTCTGGAATAGGTGCAAGAGATGTGGAAGGGGCAGACCATAAGGGGACTGAGAAACAGCCTGAAGCAAAGGAAAAGCTCTGAGACACTGAAGAACATTATATAAATGCATGTTGTTTAAAAAAAACTATTCACGTCTCCTAGCCTGACAAGGTCCACGTGAATATATCTAACATGCAGTTCTTCAATTATACTTTGAAAATTATATTTAATTATACTTTGCCAAGAAAAGTGGTGAGGAAAGAGGGGAAGAAAGTTTTCATGGTCATCTGGCTGGGCGCCAGTTTTTCAGTGAAGTATTACAGTGATCGTTATCGACTGCACTATCATTTTGTGTATTGATTTGGAGGCTGGATTCACATCAAACCATGTTCAAATTTGCAGATTTCCAAACAGGTATGACAAACAATAAAAATCCATTATGTACATAAGTAGTAAAAAAATGCCAAATTAATTCCAAAATTTAACCACAGTGATAGGCACAAAGATGGTTACTTGGGACTTGATCACAGAAGACTGAATGAGAACTCAATAGAAGCATTTAAGATTGTGATTTGGCAAATATGGATGCAGGTGGTTTTGTTCTACTGTGTATAAAATTCAACATTAATAGATAAATTAAGGAACCTTGTGAGAAATTACACTCTAGAATGCCAATGGTCTACTCGTGCCTAAAATGGTTACTGATCATAATCTTATCTGTGGAGGGTGCTGTATAAGTGCAAGTTGTTGTCGATGTTATTATCTAGTACCGAATGTAATTCAGCACAGATGTCTCCAACCACAGTTAGAAATTTGTACTTGAAATATACAACTCCAGGAGTGGCTCAAAGGGGCCCTTCTAGGCTATAATTTCAATTATGTCACATTCCCAGTATTTTTTATTTCTTACCTTTATAAGACTGCAAATCCTAATAGTACTTACTAAATTTGGTTTGGAACAACTTCATATTCTATGGACTATAAATGTTCTGTTCTCTTATGAAATCAATTGTTCAGTGCCACCAAGTGGCCTTACCACTAACTCACTGTCCCAGCAAAACATCCTCCATCTCCTTTCCTTTCTGACCTGCCAATTTTGAAATACATTTACATTGTAGTCAGTAAGCTACACAAATGCACTTTATAAAACAACTTTTTCATAATTGACAGGGATATCCAGCAATTATTACTTCCTACATACTGCTATATGTATTTTATTGCTTCCTACATATAGCGCAAAGACAGCATTTACTCTATAATTGCTCAGATTACTGAGCTCAGTCTAGGTGCGGTATTGGGCAAGTGCTCCATTGTCATGTGTTTGGACAACATTAAAACAGAGGATCAATCTCCCCTTTAGGTGGATGTTACATGGCACTACTCAGAAAGTATCTGGGATAATAATCCTTAAAAAAAATTCACTCAATCCACAACTGTTTGTGGGACACTGCTGTGCGCAATCGGCTGCCGCGTTTCACCCACAAATGTTCAGTCAATTCACTTTACAGTATATTCCTTGAAGCGCTTTGAGGTGCCTCGAAGATGTGATATATGAAATGCAAGGGTTACTATTTACTTTTATCCTGGAAAACGCTCCTGCAGATAAACTGGCCATTCACTTCAGTGGTTTGTGAGATTTACTGCGCACAAATTGGATGCATATTTGCTTACAAATAATCGCCATCCTTGGAAAGCCATTACCTGTGTTGCGTTTTGAGACGATAATCTCAAGAATGAGAGGAACTCAAAGCAAATATACTAATACAGTCAGCCAGGCGAGATGTGGAGAGCCTTTTTAAGCATTATCACCTGCTTGATGGCGACTTTAAATTCACATAACCTGTAGTTAGTTGATTTTAGGCGCGTGCCTTCCAATAACTGATCAATGTTATCTGCTGGACATCTGGAGCAATGACAAAGCAAAAAAAAAATATTGGGTAGAGAGAGGACGCCCGCGGGGTGAGTTTGTTTTTAAACGGTAATGTTTAATACTGTTAATAGAGAGAGAGAGAGAGAGAGATGGAGAGGGGTGTCGCCGCCCCTGTCCGTGTGACCGAGGCTCTCTCCCCGCTCTCTGCAGTCGCGCTGCTATCGCAGCTCCGGTCGGATCCCCTGTGCCCCGTCCTCTGCGGCTCAGGGAGGGAAAGAGAAATGGGGGCAGAGGGGGTGGGGGTGGGGGGGGGGCAGAGGGGGTGGGGGGGGGGCAGAGGGGGTGGGGGGGGGCAGAGGGGGTGGGGGGGGGGGCAGAGGGGGTGGGGGGGGGCAGAGGGGGTGGGGGGGGCAGAGGGGGTGGGGGGGGGCAGAGGGGGTGGGGGGGGGGGCAGAGGGGGTGGGGGTGGGGGGGGGGCAGAGGGGGTGGGGGGGGGGGGGGGCAGAGGCCACATCAGACCGCGGAGGCGCGGCGAGTGGGGCGGCCCGAGAGGAACGGTAGGGAAACGCTGGCGGGATCCGGAGGGCCGAAGTCCGCCCCGAATGGACTTGACACAGAAAAACAATCGCCGCCGCCGCCCGCGAAGCGAAGCGCTGCCCAACACGCAGGGAGGGCGCCGTCAGCTCCTGCTCCCCTGCGACTCACGGTCTGCTCGAAGTTAACACTGCCGGTCACGTCTCCGCTGCCCTTCATCACGCACACGGCTCTCAGAAGCGCCATGACACCGCTCTCGCCGTCCGCAAAGCCGCGCGTGCGCAGAGCAGCGCCCGGCTTTATAGACAGGACACGCCCCCCCACCCCGCGCGCAAGCGCAGCTCGGCCTCGCGTCTGCCTGTCGCCAGGCTGTGTGTGGGCTCAGCTGCTCCAGCGGGAGGGCGTCACCGCACAGCACAGCGCACAGCGCAGCGCAGCGCACCAACCAACCAGATTACAGCTGCGAAGCGCCTTTCACGTCAGGAGGACGTCCCAAGGCGCTGGACAATCAGGGATTTGGCCCCGAGTTAGGGGTCCTGATCAGGGGGGGAGCGGGGAGGGGGGAGGAGGAGGAGGGGGGTGGCCAAAAGCTCAGTTGAAGAGGAGAGTTTTAAGACGCGCCTTGAAGGAGGTAAGGCAGGGAGCGTGGCGAAGGGTGCCGGGCGAAGGGTCCCGGGCGAAGGGAGCCGGGCGAAGGGTGCCGGGCGAAGGGTGCCGGGCGAAGGGAGCCGGGCGAAGGGAGCCGGGCGAAGGGAGCCGGGCGAAGGGTGCCGGGCGAAGGGTGCCGGGCGAAGGGTGCCGGGCGAAGGGAGCCGGGCGAAGGGAGCCGGGCGAAGGGAGCCGGGCGAAGGGAGCCGGGCGAAGGGTGCCGGGCGAAGGGTGCCGGGCGAAGGGAGCCGGGCGAAGGGTGCCGGGCGAAGGGAGCCGGGCGAAGGGTGCCGGGCGAAGGGTGCCGGGCGAAGGGAGCCGGGCGAAGGGTGCCGGGCGAAGGGAGCCGGGCGAAGGGAGCCGGGCGAAGGGTGCCGGGCGAAGGGAGCGTGGCGAAGGGTGCCGGGCGAAGGGTGCCGGGCGAAGGGAGCGTGGCGAAGGGTGCCGGGCGAAGGGTGCCGGGCGAAGGGTGCCGGGCGAAGGGTGCCGGGCGAAGGGAGCCGGGCGAAGGGAGCGTGGCGAAGGGAGCGTGGCGAAGGGTGCCGGGCGAAGGGAGCGTGGCGAAGGGTGCCGGGCGAAGGGTGCCGGGCGAAGGGTGCCGGGCGAAGGGAGCCGGGCGAAGGGTGCCGGGCGAAGGGAGCGTGGCGAAGGGAGCGTGGCGAAGGGTGCCGGGCGAAGGGAGCGTGGCGAAGGGTGCCGGGCGAAGGGTGCCGGGCGAAGGGAGCCGGGCGAAGGGTGCCGGGCGAAGGGAGCCGGGCGAAGGGTGCCGGGCGAAGGGAGCGTGGCGAAGGGTCCCGGGCGAAGGGTCCCGGGCGAAGGGTCCCGGGCGAAGGGAGCGTGGCGAAGGGAGCCGGGCGAAGGGAGCCGGGCGAAGGGAGCGTGGCGAAGGGAGCGTGGCGAAGGGTGCCGGGCGAAGGGAGCGTGGCGAAGGGTGCCGGGCGAAGGGAGCCGGGCGAAGGGAGCCGGGCGAAGGGTGCCGGGCGAAGGGAGCGTGGCGAAGGGTGCCGGGCGAAGGGAGCGTGGCGAAGGGAGCCGGGCGAAGGGTCCCGGGCGAAGGGTCCCGGGCGAAGGGTCCCGGGCGAAGGGAGCCGGGCGAAGGGAGCCGGGCGAAGGGTGCCGGGCGAAGGGAGCGTGGCGAAGGGAGCCGGGCGAAGGGAGCGGGGCGAAGGGAGCCGGGCGAAGGGTCCTGGGCGAAGGGAGCCGGGCGAAGGGAGCGTGGCGAAGGGAGCGTGGCGAAGGGTGCCGGGCGAAGGGAGCCGGGCGAAGGGTGCCGGGCGAAGGGAGCCGGGCGAAGGGTGCCGGGCGAAGGGTGCCGGGCGAAGGGAGCCGGGCGAAGGGTGCCGGGCGAAGGGAGCCGGGCGAAGGGTGCCGGGCGAAGGGAGCGTGGCGAAGGGAGCCGGGCGAAGGGAGCGGGGTGAAGGGAGCCGGGCGAAGGGTGCCGGGCGAAGGGAGCGTGGCGAAGGGAGCGTGGCAAAGGGTGCCGGGCGAAGGGAGCGTGGCGAAGGGAGCCGGGCGAAGGGTGCCGGGCGAAGGGAGCGTGGCGAAGGGAGCGTGGCGAAGGGTCCCGGGCGAAGGGAGCGTGGCGAAGGGAGCCGGGCGAAGGGTGCCGGGTGAAGGGTGCCGGGCGAAGGGAGCGTGGCGAAGGGAGCGTGGCGAAGGGTGCCGGGCGAAGGGAGCGTGGCGAAGGGAGCGGGGCGAAGGGAGCGGGGCGAAGGGTGCCGGGCGAAGGGTGCCGGGCGAAGGGTGCCGGGCGAAGGGTGCCGGGCGAAGGGAGCCGGGCGAAGGGTGCCGGGCGAAGGGTGCCGGGCGAAGGGAGCGGGGCGAAGGGTGCGGGGCGAAGGGAGTGTGGGATGGCGTTCCATAGGGTGGGGGCTGAAGGCACGACCACCGATGCTGAGCGGAGAGAGTGGACAGGTGATGTGGGGTCAGCAGGTCACAGAGGGTAAGGCCATGGAGGGTCTTGAAGGCAACGACGAGCAATTTGAACTCTGTCCTCTGGTGGTTGGGGAGCCAGTGGGACTTATGGGGTCACGGAGCCTGGTGTGGGGAGAGGACACGGGCTGCAGAGTTCTGGATGATCTGCAGCTTGTGGAGGGAAGAGTTGGGAAGGCCAACAAGCAGGGAGTTGGTGTAGTTGAGCCTAGATGTGTAACAAGTGGAGAAAAGATGGGGAATATTTTTAATACGTTGCCTTGCTCATTCCACAGGCAACTATTAGAGCACCAATATTACTGTGTATATTGCTACCCAATTCTAAATGGTCACAGTTGTATACATTTGTATGCTCATACACCCATCCTTCATTTGTATGCAGAGCAGCTGCTGTTGAAATGCTGCGCAGGTAAGCAGCTGCTGTTGATGGGCTGTACTTTCAACTGGTTTAACCCATTGCTTGATGGGTAGGGATGTGTGGCTGAAATGTGAGCAGGTTAGGATAGTGGTTGGCTGCTGGAAGGTGTTACCTGCAGTCTGAGGCTGTGAATGTGTTTGTACAACCAGTGACTGGAATCCATCCTGATTTACTCACAGAGGTAAGCTGCTGCTGCTTAAGATCTGCACCTCCAATTGCTGGAACCATCGGTCAATAGGAAGCGATTTGTGTCTGAGCTGTGGACAGGAAGATGGTGGCAATGCTCTCATGCATTTTACGTTGAGCTGATTTGCCCACCAGGAAGGTTATAGGGAGTTACAAGTGGCACCTTTCACATTGGGAGGATGTTCCAGGGCGCTGGATAGTGAGGGATTTGGACCCGAGCTGGGGGTTGGTATCAGGAAGGGTGGAGAGCAGTGAGGGTGACCAAAGGTGCGGTCAAAGAGGTCTTGAAACACACTTGGCTCCTATTAACCCTGCAAGCCAAAGCGCTAATGGGTAGGGTGGTCGTAGCAGGAAAGCAGCAAAATAACTTGCCAGACAGTGCTTTCAATGGCAAGCTATGTGGTTTTAGTTGGTTATACTTGAGCAGTACCCCAACGCAAACTCTGGAGTCCCCAAGCCTTGGTTCTTGCCAATCTGCACCTAATACTTTCTGGATTTAGGCAAGCAGGATGCGTTCCTCCAGAGAGAGAATGTGCTTTCCAATAAACATCTCTGGAATTTCCATATATAGGTAGGATGCATGGAACTCTTCAATTTGGTTTGGATACTCTTTCAGTATAGTGATGGATTCCCCACATGTGTCCTTAAAGATATGGTCTTTAATTACTCCTTGGTATATTTCATGTTCTAGGACAATGGTAAGGTATCATCTTCTTTACCAACTGGTTTATTGCTACATATTTAAGCATAAAGTATCTTAAACATAAAGAAAAAACTTCCATTTTATTAGCACCTTTTCACATTGAAAGGTCTCATCTATAATTGTTCAAATCTAGTGAGTGCATTTGTAGGCAAATGCAACAGTTATTTATTTGCACCAACAAGGTCCCACAAACAGACATATGGTGAATGACAATAAAATCAGGAGAATCTCCCTTCTCTTTTGAAACAGTGTCATTGTAACTTTAATATCCAACTGATTAGTTACATGGGATTCAAATGTAAGTTCTCCTCCAAAAAACAGCACATTTGACAATGACATGCACTGTACTGCAATGTTAGCCCGACTTTGAGCTCAAGTCTTGAACCCTGCTGACCCAGAGGTAAGAATGTTGCAAATTGATCCATGCTAAAATGTAGATTAGGCATAATTACTTATGTTTATATAGTATCTTTTGCATAAAAGGAATTACAGAATACGATTAACTACAATTTAAGTGAATTCCAAATCTGAAACCCCTCCCCCCTATTCCACCCACCCCACTTGTGCTTCTATTCGCATTGCCCTCCAAATTGTCGATTCCCTCCCTAACAAAGCTCTCATTATTCACTATCCATGACCTCATCCTGGATGAGCACATCAATATTCTTGGTCTTGCAGAAACTTGGCTGTTCACTGATGACACACTGCCCCTCATTGAGCTTCCCAGCCTGGCTACACTTTCTACCATGCCCCCCCCCATCCCAACTGACGTGCGGCAGGGTGGCCCTCATCTCATAAACCTCTCTCGGTCTAGCTCCCTATTCTTCTAACTCCTCCCCGCCCATTTGAGCACCTCGCCCTGTACTATCCCTCCTTTCTCTGGTTCAAAATCCTCCTAGCTTACACCCAACCTAAACCACCTGGCTATTTCCTTTCAGACATCTCTCTCCTCTCATCCCTCTGCACTGAATGCCTGCTAACAATGGGTAATTTCAACCTTCCCCATAACTACTTAACAACAAGATTCCATTTATAAAGCGCCTTTCACGTCGGGAGGACGTCCCAAGGTGCTGGACAGTTGGGTCAGGACTCGAGCAGGGGGGAAATGGTCAGGGTGAGGGGAGGGAAGGGAGGGAGCGAGGAGGGGGGAAATGGTCAGGGTGAGTAGAGGGAAGGGAGGGGGCGAGGAGGGGGTAGAGAGTTGAGAGGGGAGCTGAAGGCATGGTCAAAGAGAAAGGTCTTGAGACTGGCCTTGAAGGAGGAAAGGGAGGAAGCAAGGCAATGGCACTGGGGGATAGAGTTCCAGAGCCTCGGGGCTGAGAGGCTGAAGGCCCGGCCACCGATGGTAGGGTGGTTGGGGCGGGGGATGTGGAGCAGACCGGAGCCAGAGGAACGGAGGGTACAGGCAGGTAAGTAGGGGGATAGTAGGTCAGAGAGGTAGAAGGGAGCAAGGCCCTGAATGGCCTTGTAGGCAAGGATGAGTATCTTGAATTCGATCCTCTGGGGGATGGGGAGCCAGTGGAGGCGAGCGAGGGTGGGAGTGATGTGGTCGCGAAGCCTGGTGCGGGACAGTACACGAGCTGCAGCGTTCTGAATGACCTGCAGCTTGTGGAGGGAGGTGCCGGGAAGGCCGGCGTGGAGAGAGTTCCCATAGTCCAGCCTTGAGGTGATAAAGGCGTGGACCAGACTCCTGCCCCATCTCCTCTAATTGTGTTGCTTTCTTAAAAAGTCACTATACTTTACAGGATATTCTGTGAAGCACTCTGACAAGTCTCGAAGACGTGATAAGGCACTATATCAAATGCAAGGATTATTATTAAAGGCCATTCAGCTCCTCAAGCCTGATTGGCCATTCCATTAGATCATGGCTGATCTGTACCTCAACTCCAAATAGATCAACAAGACAGACACAGGTTAGGTCTTGAGAGAGAGACCAGCTTTGTGAAGGAGAGAGGGGGAGATAGAGCTCGGCGGCCCAGGGATGATTGGAACATACTCATAGAAAATAAATAACAATTTGGTCAATCAATCCACGATTGTTTGTGGGACACTGCTGTGCGCAATTGGCTGCCGTGTTTCGCCCATAAAATATACAGTCAATTCACTTTACAGTATATCCTGTAAAGCGCTTTGAGACGTCTCAAAGACGTGATAAGGCTCTATATCAAATGCAAGGATTATTATTCTCCTCCCTAAAATCACCCTCCACATAAACTCCCCAACTCACACCTCGTCATTACCCATGGACTTGACATCTACGATCTGTCCATCACAGACAAGGCCATCTCTGACCACTTCCTCATCTCCCTCTCCTCTTGTATCTCCCTGTCCTCCTCCAAGCCCTCCACTATCTTTTACAACGCTCGGAAAAAGATTCCCCTCCCACCCTCCGAGTCCCTCACAAATTCCCTCATCCTCTGACCTTTTCTCCCTCTAACCTTCCACCTGCAGTGATCCTAATGGAGCCATCAAGCTGCTAAATGATTGTCTCCCTGTAACTTTCAATTCTCTTGTCCCCATGAAATCCAGGACGTTCTCCAAAACCACCTACTCCCCCCAATATAACAACCACCTCCGCTCCCTTAAATCCCAAACTCAGACGCTTGAGCACAGATGGCAAAAAAACGGCTTCATGGTTCACTGCCAGACATGGCTCGAGCATCTTCATACCTACCATCTCTTCCTCTCACAGGCCCAAACTACTTTTTATTCCCAGGCCATTGTGGAGGCGAAAAATAACCCCAAAGTGCTGTTCTCCACCACTTATCACCTCCTCCATGTGCCCTCTAAAGCACCCTTGGTCCTTACCTCAAATGTCAAGTGCAAAGAGATCCTGGATTTCTTTGTCTCAAAGATAGAAAACATCTGCCTGGCTGCCTCCTTTTCCCTTTCTGTGTCCCTCAGCAACCCCCCCCATGCCTTCTACATCACCCACCCCTTCCACCATGGCTCTTACCACTGCCCCATTCCTTTGCCCCTATTTCTTCTTGCTCCTCTCAACCATCCACCCACTTGAAGCTCACCATTTCCCCTCAAAACTGTTGTCATCAGCCCCCTCCTCAAAAGAAACACCTCGATCCCTCTAACCTTACAAACTACTGGCCCATTTTTAATTTGCCTTCAATTGTTAAAGTTCTGGAACGCATTGTTACATATCAACTTCGCTCATACGTCTCCTTCCACTTGCTATTCGAGCCCCTCGAGTCCTGTTTCCGGAGCCTGCCCACAGCACCAAGACAGCGCTCATCAAAGTCACAAACTATGTCCTCTCTCTGTGTGACCATTTGTCTCTGCAAATTTTTTTTCCCCCCAGCTTTCTCCCGACTCATGACTCCCCCCTTTTCGTTGTTTACATGCTCTCTCTCGGTGATGTCATTTGTAGACAGGGAGTCAACTACTACATCAACCAAATCTACTTTTCCAGTTGCAACTCACAAGTTCAATGTTGTGTCAGCTTGTTTGCATTTTACAGATGTTTGTTTTGCAGCACAACAAAAATCCCATACTTGATTTTGCCATGGACACAATAACAATAAAATAATAATCCTTGCCTTTGATATCGCGCCTTATCACGTCTTCGAGATGTCTCAAAGCGCTTCACAGGATATACTGTAAAGTGAATTGGCTGTCTATTTTGTGGACCTCACCAGAGTAAGATTTACCGGAGCTGTGCATAATCTGGGGGGCAGGTTCAATCCCCAGGTGTCCTTCCTACCCCATATCCAATCCCTGATCAGGATGTCTTTCCTCCACCTCCATCATGTTGCCTGCCTCCAACTGTACTTCACACTTAATGCAGCCATGCCTAGGTCACCTCCAGCCTCGATTATTCCAATGCCCTCCTTGCCAGTCTCCCCAGCTCCACTATCCACAAAATAGTATTATTATTAAATCCAAGTAATTCAAAACTCGCTGTCCATGTCCTCACCCACACCATACCCCGTACCTCCATCATCCCATTCCTTGCCAGGCTCCACTGGCTCCCTATCCCAGAACAGAAAGGCTTCAAAATCCTTGCACTTGTCTACAAATCCCTTCATGCTCTGGCACCTTTCTACATCTCCGAACTGCGTACTCCTTGCTCACAACCTGCTAGCTCCGGCCTTCTGCTTGTCTCTTATCCCCTTAGTTCCTCCAAAAGTGTCTGTGCCCTGAAACTTTGAAACTTTCTCCCTCAATCCCTCCGCTTTGCTCCCTCCTCCCCCATTTTTAAATCACAGCCGAAGACCTTCCTCTTCGATGTGCTTAAAGTCACTCCCCCCGCCCCCCATCTCAGTGTCAGCCTTTGCCAACGTTAAGAAGTGCTCTGAGACACTACCTTACATAATGGCTGCTATATAAATGTAAGTTGTTGTGGAATTTTAGGTAGTCAAATGTGGAAGATAATCTGTGCCCAGTATTATCTTTAAAAAGCATAAAATGGTGAGTAAATAATCAGTTTCAATTTTACTGTGAATTTGGATAAGGATAGAATATACACCAGTATAATAGTGAGAAGAACTTCAGGCATCAAGATGGCAGTCTCAGGAGCAGCGAAATGAGCTGAGACTAACAGTCGCATTGCTGATGTAAAGTTGAGGATGAAGTTTGCATCAATCCTTAACGTTAATGAAAACAGAGAATGCATTATGAAATACCTAAAGTTTACTCCAATAAGGAAGAGATAAAAGAAAATATTATTGTTGAATGTTTTCGATTTTACAGATGTTTGTTTTGCAGTAGAACAAAAATTCAATACATGACTTTGCCGTGGACACACTGGACCTCACCAGAGTAATCTTTTCAAAGGCACCATTGGCTTGTGCTTCATAAGAGAGATGCATGTATGCTTAAAAGAACCTAATACAAAGTAACTTTTTTTTAAAGCTTTTCTTAGTTATTGCTTGCGCTGTGTTCTTGCCTCTATGTTCTTTTGATCAGAAGTTGGAAGCAAAGATGAGATTCTGTTTCTTTTCAGATTTCATCCAGCTTCAGAGCTTTTGGAATGCATGTGTGAGGACAAAATGAATGTGAGCTTTCAGTCAGATCAGTTCCTGTGCGATTCTCTGCTGTTGACAGCTTTGTAGAATGCCTTGAGAGATAATCTGTTAAACTACAGTAGTGTCAGTGTGTGGAGTATAAGGTTACCGTGGTATAGGGAAAATGACACCATTTTTTTTAAAAAAAAAGGGTCAGGCTAAGTAATGGGATAATGGATGCCTGAAATTTTGTACTTTAGTGCCAGAAGTTGGGAAAAAAATTGGAGATTTGTACTCGGAAGAAAGTTTGACCTTTTCAGCATCTGAGAGACTTGGTTAGAGAATAATGTAGTGAGAGCTTGGTAAATTATACATTTTCTCCACAGTAAAAGAGAAAGGATAAACTGGGAAGTGGTTTAAGAGTGAATAAAGATGGACCATTGATCAAGGTAAATAATATATTAAGTGATTTTAAAAAAATAGCTTCGGATATGTTATAGGCACTGGTTCAAAAAGAGGCATTAGCCAAAAAACATTCTTGCTCCGATTGATTTCAATTTATCAGGTGCTAAGTATCACATTTTTCTGAGGCTAATACTATTCACATTGTACACAATTGATTTGGAATAGAGATGGAAACACACCTGTCTAAAGTTGTGCATAATATCAAACTGGTAGAATCACAAATAACAGCAAACAGACTGACCAAATACAAAATGATCTGGTTAGGTTATTCATTGGGCTATCTAGGGCCAAATTTTATTTATTGTGGATAAATGTGTAGTGTGATGATATTGGACAAGGAAAATAAACAGTAGGAAATAATAATAATAATCCTTGAATTTGATATAGCATTTTTCGTGTCTTTTGGACGTCTCAAAGCGCTTCACAGAATATACAGTAAAGTGAATTGACTGTATATTTTGTGGGTAAAACACAGCAGCCAGTTGCGGCCAGCAGTGTCCCACAAACAGTCGTGGATTGAGTGACCAAACTGTTATTGTTTTTTTCTTGAGGGATTATTATCAGGCGTGTGGAGTAAGGAAACTTGCCCAAGGTTTTTCCCTGCTGGGTATCAAACCCAGGTCTCTCGCTTGCGAGGCAAAAGCTCTAACCACTGAGCTACAGGAATCCTGGTAAGTCAGTGGTACCAATCGACAGGAAAAAGATATACAGAACAGGGATATGGGAGTTCTGGTGAAACCGTAATACCTATAAAGATGTTAGCTGGCTCAATTGGTAGCACTTTTGCCTCTGAGTCACAAAATTGTGGGTTCAAGCCCATATCAGGACATTGCTCACAACTTGGCTTGACTACGCCAACTCCCTGCTTGTCAGTCTTCCCAACTCTTCTCTCCACAAGCTGCAGATCATCCAGAACTCTGCAGCTCGTGTCCTCTCCCATACCAGGCTCCACAATCCCATCAACCCCACCCTCACCCAGCTCCACTGGCCGCCCATCCCCCAGAGAATAGAGTTCAAAATCCTCGTCCTCGCCTTCAAGGTCCTCTATGCCTTGCCCCTCCCTACCTCTGCGACCGACTAACCCCATATCAACCTGTCCTCTCCCTTCGCTTAGCAGGCTGTGACCTGCTCCTTGTCGCCACCCCCCACCATCAGGCCTTCAGCCTTTCTACCCCCACCCTATGGAACTCCATCCCACATCCCCTTCGCCTTGCTCCCTCTTTTGCCTTCTTTTGCCTCTCAAAATCCTCCTCTGCGACTGAGCATTCGGCTACCCTCCATGATCCCGACTCCCCAGTTCAGGTCCAAATCCCTGAGATCCCCTCATTTGCATGAGATGTTAAATTGAGGCCCCATCTGCCTGTTCAGATGGATATTAAAGATTTCATGAAGTTATTTGAAAGAGAAGGATGTTTTCCTAGTGTCTTGTCCAACAATCCTCCAGATAACAATTAGTCATTAACTTAATGGCTGTTTGTGGGACATTGCTTTGTGTAAAGTGGCTGTCACAGTCACCTGCAAATATCATTACACGTTACAGTAAATCCTGTGAAGTGCTTTGAGATGTTTCGACAACGTGATAAAACACTTAAATGCAAGGATTATTATTATAAAGGAGGTAGAATTATGTGGATTAGGAGCAAATCATTTGGAAATATTGTGGATATCCAGTAACACTAAATAGAACAAACAAGATTTGGGATTTATAGTTAAAATGATTTAGTAGAAGACAGAGGAAGTGATATTGAACTTTATACAACACTACATGTAAACAGAGGATACATAAATAAAATTGAATTCACCACAATTCCTGATGTTGGCAGTACTGGTTTACAGATTTTTTTTCACTTCCTGTTTACCTAGCAGTACGTAGGAACCCTGTTGTTAGTTGATTGGTGGATTGATTTCCGGGAGTAATAATCCCTCCAAAAAATAATAATAATAATTTGATCACTCAAACCACAAATGTTTGTGGGACACTGCTGGGTGCAATTGGCTGCCGCATTTCGCCCACAAAATATACAGTCAATTGATTTTACAGTACATTCTGTGAAGCCCTTTGAGGCATCTCAATGATGTGATAAGGCACTATATCAAATGCAAGTACTATTGTTACATATGGACACAGCATTGTTACAGCCCTATCTGTTCAGTCCTTTGTATAATTCTATTACATTACCTTAGAGACATTGGCACTGCAGAGGGTTCAGATTAATAGGCTCCTGAAACATCAATATTTACATTGGAGAAGAGAAGACTTGGGGAATCTTATTGAAGTATTACAATATTTAAATATATAAAAATAAATCACCAGATAATTAAATATGGCAGTATTTTCGCCCACAAAATATATAGTCAATTCACTTTACAGTATATCCTGTGAAGCGCTTTGAGACGTCTTGACAACGTGATAAGGCGCTATATCAAATGCAAGGATATAATAATCCCTCCAAAATAAAACAATAATAAATTGGTCATTTTCAATCCATGACTTTTTGTGAGACACTGCTATGTGCAATTGGCTGCCGCGTTTCGCCCACAAATATACAGTCAGTTCACTTTACAGCATATTCTGTGAAGCACTTTGAGACGTCTAGAAGACGTGAAAAGCGCTATATCAAATGCAAGGATTATTATTATTGTAATAAAAACAACAACTTGTATTTATATAGCTCCCTTCATGTGGCATCTCAAAGCCACTTAATTTTTTTCAGAGAACTACCAGTCAAGAATTTTCAGTAAAAGTATATTTCAAAGCTCCATTGTTTTTTAAAAACGTTTTGATATTCAGTATATGCTCATTTCAAAATTCTGTTGTATTTGATCACTTCCTGTGACTGATTTGTTTGCACTAAGTTTCTGTAAATCAACTTGCCTCCTGCAGCTTGATGATAATGATTGTACCTGAGCAGATGGATTAGCTATAGATTTTGGGAATTTGCATTACCTTTGGCTTTGCATTACGCCAGACGCAAATCCCTCATTTAAGAACTGGAATCCTTAAATTTCCATGTTACATAAAGTTGCATTTGCCATAAAATTGCAATATTGATAACCTTTGTTCAGTGTGTGTTTGTTGCCTTGATGAGGGGTTCTAGGGGCTTATGGTTATTAACAGTGCTAAAGTAGGGTACCCAATATGTACCCAATTTCCAGGGACAGTCACCGGATGAGGTATTGTGGCTCTGTCTTGAGTTTAGCCACAAACTGAGCAAGAACAATACAATTCTAAAACAGATGCATTCATCAGAAAAATACAGCCATTTATCCAACAAGCTTCTTCAGTACTATCAGGATCAGGAATTGTGATGATTTAAATTTTTTGTGTGTCCCCAGATTTGGTTTACAACATAAAGGGGCTTCCCTGAGAGGCTTCGCTATACAAGAAAAATTCAAGAGATGAAATATCCACAAAAATCCCAGAAGCAGTAACTTGGGTGGTTGGAGTTGAGATTTTCTGCTACTGACAGGTACCCCATCCTACATTTGCAATCTTCGCCAACCCCATTCTGCTAGTAATTTGCCCCACCATTGGTGGCCAGATTTTCAGCCATTATGCCAGTCTGTTCTCTGCAACACTCTTCAAAACTCCCGTCACCTTGTTCTTTGATGCCATCAAGAAAACCACCCTTTTACAAAAAATTCTATGTCTATAACCCCAATGACTCCAGGTGGCATCCTCAATCTCCCATTCTTCTCCCTTCCTCCCAGTCTCTGTAGAGCAGTGCAATGTTTTGGCTTACATCAGTGGGAGCTGTGAAATGTGCAATTGGTTAATAATAATAATAATCCTTGCATTTGATATATTGCCTTATCACATCTTCGAGACGTCTCAAAGAGCTTCACAGAATATACTGTAACGTGTATTGACTGTATACTTTACGGGTGAAACACAGCAGCCGTATGCGCACAGCAGCGTCCTACAAACAGTCAGATTGAGTGACAAAATTATTATTATCAATGAATTATTACCTAAGGTCACATAGAATTGATGTGTCTCAGGTCAATGGAGTGGAACATGTGGAATGGAAAGACAAGTCTGCCGCCACTCTCCACCGGCCGCCCATTGGCTGTCGTCGCCCCTGATTGACGCGGCGGGCAGCCAATCCGACCGGCTCGCCCGGCGACGTGGCACCGCCCACCTCCCGGGAACATGGCGGCGCGCGGGCGGCGGTTGGTGTGAACTGACCGGTTCGGTTTTGTTGGCCGACATTTCTCTCTCGTTGAATTGTTTCAAGAGGCTCTGGGCGGCCGTGTGCGGGAAAAACACGCACACACACACACACACACTCGGCGGCCAGCGATCTCCCGGGTAAGTGTGCGGTCAGGAGTGTGTATTTGTCAGTTGTGGGTGTGAGAGCAGAGAGGGAGAGAGAGGGAGAGAGGGAGAGGCTGTTGTGTGTTATACTCGTGGGATCTCCGGGCTCTGCCTCAGCCTCAGGGGCTGCACCGAGTCACATATGTGCAAATTGCTTTTTTTTGAAACAAGAAAATCACACACTTTATTCCGGGGGGAGGGGGGGGGGTTAGTCTTTATGGCAGGAGCTCTTTTTTTAAATCATGTGTATATATATGTATATATATATCTGTGTGTGTGATGTGTGTGCGTGTGTGTGTGTAAAAAGCAATGAGCCCCTTTTCCCACGTTATTCCCCCGTGAAATGCGATTTTTGGTGGAAACGAAAATCGCAGTCGGGGGGGTGGGGGGTGGGGGGGGGGAATGGCGAATTTCGAGTGCGCGGTGTTCAGTCGAATGTCACCCCCCGCAGCCTTTTATATATTAAAAAAAAAGAAAATGTTTTTGCATTTCAAACGGAAGTTTCTTTGTGTTCGCGCACAATCCTGGACATTCGGAACGGGGCTTCACATCCACCCACAGCTGATCATCTCTCCCTCTCTCCCCCCTCTCTCCCCCTCTCCCTCTCTCCCTCCCTCTCCCCCTCTCTCCCTCTCTCTCCCCCCCCTCCCTCCCTCTCCCCCCCCCTCCCTCCCCCCCCCTCCCCCCCTCTCTCTCTCTCCCCCTCTCCCTCTCTCTCCCCTTCTCCCTCTCTCTCCCTCCCTCTTCCCCTCTCCCCTTCTCCCTCTCTCTCCCCCTCCCTCTCCCTCTCTCTCCCTCCCTCTTCCCCTCTCCCCCTCTCCCTCTCTCTCGCCTCCTCAATGCGTTGAGAGCTCTCGAGCTGAAATGCTCGTGGCTTCTTCATTTCCGATGCAGTCTATTGAAACCAGTCTAACTGCTTCTCTCCCCCCACACCCCCCCCCCCACACCCCCCACACACACACACACACTCACACAATTGGAAGTGCTCCTCAGGATTGGGACCGCTTCTCCAGTTCAGTTTTGTCTCAGCGTTCATTGCTGAGCTCTCGCCTTCTTCCACGCAAACCGTGTGCGGACGGATTGATTGATTGATGATGTCGCCTCCCGGCGTGGGTGCCCCGACCACTGCTCCACGGTAACTCCCCGCTCTCCCTACAACACTTTCTGGGGTGCATTTCGGGTCCTCGTTTGCCCATTTCGGGCGAGTCTCGCGTTCCCGGTGGATTTCGGTGTTGCACGTTCGGTCATCGCAACGGGTAACATCATCTGTCGGCATTTTGGTGGCGACGTTCGCAAAACCATGCGGTCAATTTCAAGATGTGTTGCACTGTATTTGCTGTTTAACAATGCACTGTAGTCGGCACTGATTTGGATGACGCTGACAGATATTTTGTTTATTTTTTTTAAAAGGCTTTTTTTAAAAGGGTTTTCGTTAGTTTCCTCATTCAGATGTATGCGTTTTGTTTTCTGAGAGCAAATCGGTTACGCACACACATGTTCCAAGTGTGAAACAAAAGTTGTGTGCACTGCCACCACCTCATCTGGAAGGTGCGACGAGGCAGATCGGTGTGAGCTGAACGTTTTATGTGTATCTTAAATTGGCGAACCAGTTGTATTGATGTGTTTGCAGAGTTATTTCAGAAATAGCACTGTTCAAATAACCCCGCAGCCTGAATATATCTCTGGATTTTAACTGTTGTGTCAGTGCAAAATAAAGTCAAGTCTTAAAATTTGATATTTTCGATATGTTTGCATAACAATTCAATTCCAACTTTCATCTGCAGTTAAACATAATTGGTCTGACTTGCTATTGTGTGAGAATGTTAAGCATCACCCATCGAGGCGCTAAACTCAGGATAATCTTTATGTGTTTCGTGTAGGCTTTTCATGTACAAATGTGGAATGTTTGTATTATTACACAATTATTTTAAATTAGTGGTAGTTTGGATACTATAGGCTTGCTACTTTCAAAGAATCAGCTTGATTATTGTCAAGACCTTAATGATAAGGGGGCCACAGTCCCAAGTTTGTAGAAGAGTATGGTAAACATGGTTTAGATTTAACTACTTTATCCAGAGGATGGGAATCTGTCTAGGAATTGAGCGGAAAGGCTTTTATTGACAATTTCAAGAGCAATAAATAAGATAGGATTATCATTGGCGGTGAGGGATAGGGTACGAGAGATAAGAGAACAATGGGATTGGCGAGACAGAGCAGTGATTTCTTTCCCAGTCTTACACATTCCAGTGTTATCATGTTTAAACATGTACAATTGTCACATATAAATTGAACAATCAGGATTGATTTATAGAACCCAAGAAAGCTTTTTTTTATTTTGACACATTATAGGTTTAGTAAAACTGAGAACCTATTTGGGTTGGCAAAACAATTATTATTTCAATGCATGTTTAACAATAACCGTTTGGTTTATATGGCAACTTTCACATTGGGAGGATGTCTCAAATGTTCCACACAGCTAGCTGACTGGGAGCCTGAGATTGGAGGAGAGGGGAGAGCAAAGGTGTGGGGGGGGGGGGAGGTGACCAAAATTGTGGTTGAAAAGATAGGTCCTAAGGTGAGCTTTTAAAACATGGAGATGTGGGATGAAGCAAATGGACTCCAGTATAGAGTTCCAAAGAGCAGGGCAAAATAATAATAATATATATTTTTTAATATAGCTAATATAGTGCCTTATGTCTTTGAGATGTCTCAAAGTGCTTCACAGAATATACTGTAAAGTGAGTTGACGTATATATATTTTGTGGGAAAACCGCAACAGAAAATTGCGCACAGCAGTGTCCCACAAAAAGTCATGGTTTGAAGTGACCAATTTCGTTTTTTGAAGGAATTATTATCCCTGGAAAAGCAATTCGCTAATCGACTAACGACCGAGTTCCTATTTAGTGTTAGGTAAACAGAGGCGCATGGAGTAAGAAAACTTGGCCAACATTTTGCCCCGCCATGAATTGAACTTGGGTCTCTTGTTTGCAAGGCAAACGCTCTAGCACTGAGCTACAGGACTCCAAATGGCTGAAAACGTGCCCACTGATGGTGGGTTGGATGAGGGAGGGGACATGTAACTGAATTGGCGACAACAACTTGCACTTATGTAGCACCCGCCACACAGGGTAGCATCTCAGAGCGCTTAACAGTGGCGGAGCCTGACTTCGATCGGGGGGGAGGCGCGCGGATAGATGATCGATGGTGGAGTGGAGGGTGCAAGGGGCAAATAAGAGACTGATGCCAGTCAAGTGGAGACGCCGGGTGATGGATTGGGGAGTGAGGTGGTTGGAGAGGTAGGGAGGTGTCAGGGAGTGAAGGGATTTGTGCGGATCTTGAAGTCGATCCTTTTGGTGATGGGGAGTCGGTGGAGTTTGGCCACAACTAATGAGATGGCGGTACAGAGTTTGGTCTGGGTCCGACCCAACTGTCCAGCGCCTTGGGACGTCCTCCCAACGTGAAAGGCGCTCTATAAATGAAATCTTGTTATTGTATGTGGGCGGCAGAGTTCCGAAAGAGCTGGATTTTTGGAATATTGGAGCTGGAGAAAGCAGCGTTCGAGTAATCCAGACGGGAGGTGACAAATGCATGTATGAGGGTTTTGACTGTATTTGGGGTAAGGTACGGTCGGAGACGGGCAATGTGGCAGAAGAAGGCGGTCCTGGTCAGGGAACGGGTGGGGAAGGAAGGACAGTTGGGGGTTGAACCGGATGCCTGGATTGCGCACTGGTTCGGTGAGCCTGAGGGAGAGCCCCGGGAGGTTGAGGAGTTCAGATCCACAGGAGTGAGACGTTGACGGGAGCCAAGGAGTATGGGTTCTGTCTTGTCCACATTCAGCTGCAGGAAGTTTGCAGCTGTGCACAGTTTAGTGTGCGAGTTAGGTGCTGTTGCTGGTTCTAACGTCTTTAAGTTTAAATGCTGTGAATCTGAAAATAATAATAATAATAGTACAGATCCTGCCATAAGATGGGTATGAATATAGACTGGGAAAAAAAGCTTTTTATTTGGTTGTCCCAAAGGTCAAAGAATACTTAAAACTATCCAGCTCCTTCTTCAGCTTGAATACACTGCCTTGCTCAATTAGCCAGCTCCACATACATATTCCTACTTTCTGTAAAGTAGGTAAATTAAGTAGTCGATTCAACTCTTCCATTCTGAACTTGATTCTGTGCCCACGAATGGTAAAGTGAAAGATTTCCAAATGGGGTGAGGGATTATTCCTCTCTTTGAAAAGGTTTTCTGTAAATCTTTAAATGTACTTTTTTAAAAAACAAACTTTCAGGTGTTAGACTGGCTCAATTGGTACTATTCTCCATCTGAGTCTCCCTATCGTCAAATGGATCAATTTTAAGACGTCACATTCGTTTTCAAATCCCTTCGTGCCCTGGCACCTCCATTCCTCTCCAACATGCTTACTCCCAACCCACTAACCGCTCTGCTCAACTGGCTCTGGTCTTCTGTATGTCCCTCATGCCCACCGTTCCACCATCAGTGGCCGCACTTTCAGCCACTACACACCGAACCTCTGGAACTCTTCCTCTATCCCTCTGTCTTGCCCCTTCCTTCCCCATCTTCAGGTTGCATCTTCAGGTTGCACCTGAAGATCTTCCTCTTTGACCGTGATTTTGGTCACCTCTCGTTCCCCCACCAAGCTCGGCGTTGTGCTCCTCCACTGTCAAGCGCTCTGGGATGCTACCCTGCGTGGGGGGCGCTATATAAATGCAAGTTGTTGTTGAGTCAGAAGGATTTGAATCAAGCCATTATGTTGGAAGTTTGATATTATAGTCTAGGATGACAGTTCAGTGTCATGTTGAGGGAGCACTGCATTGTCTGAAGTATCGCCCTTTGGATGTGGTGTTAACCCGAGACTGATGTTGTCCGGTCTGCCTAATCTGGTGAGTTTTGGATCGTATGCTCTCTTTGAAAATAGAAGAAAGGTTCTCCCAGTGTTCTGGCCAACAATCCCTCAAATAAAATTGGTCATTCACTTCACAGTTGTTTGTGACACGTTGCTTTTGGCAAATTGGCTGAGGTGTTTGCCCACAAAATAAAATCACTCCACTTTACAGAACTTTCTGAAGCACTTTGAGACATCCTGGGGAGGACTTTGATAATCTTTTGACATTATATTTGCTTACAAAATGCAAGGTTGCCATCTTAATAATATAATGAAGTGTAGGTTTTCAATGAATCCATCTTGTTTGGTAAATGGATAGTGTTACTTTAGTGATACAGTTGATAGCCAGTTCAATCAGGTACAGATTTATTTACCACCCACAACATGTATTGGAAAAACAGCTGTTCTAAATTGTACTTCAACCCTCACTTGTGTTCCTTTTTTTAATTATTATTGCACCCGGATCACTTATTCAGGGGTAATAATCGCTTCCAAAATAAAATAGCAATTTGGTCACTCAAGCCACGACTGTTTGTGGGGCACTGCTGTGCGCAATTGGCTGCCGCATTTCGCCCACAAAATATACAGTCGATTCACTTTACAGTATATGCTGTGAAGCACTTTGAGACGTCTCAACAACGTGATAAGGCACTATATCAAATGCAAGGATTATTATTTGAGTAGTTGTGATCTGGTAGTCTTTAAATGATCTCAATAGTTTTTTTTCCGCCTTAACGTCACTTAACTTTCAAAGATTTTCACTGGTGTGGGATTTACAGATGTTTCCTGAACAATGTTTATCTAATATTTAAAATGTGCATAAGTTTTTTGTTTTACTGTTTTTCTTATAGGTAGGCAGAGAGAGAAGCACAAACACTGGTGTATTGATTCAACTTAGCACGTTGTAGTGACAGCCTGACATTTGAAATTAAAATTTGTTGGGTGTGTTTCAAGTTCACCTTGATGATGCAAGCTGAATTTGTATGAGTTATGAAAAACATGAGTGCTACTCCTTATTTGGCAATGTTGCAAAGCAGCATTCTTCTAATAAGTGGTTTGACACAATAGAGTAATTTTTATCCTCTTCTCTCCCCACCCATAGAAGTAAATTGTTAATAGATCTTATTGAAGGCAAAAGAGATAGGCTGTTTTGTACTGGTAATCTGAAATACTATGAATAAGTAAACAATAATTAAAGTTAAGCGGAAAATAATGGTTTGTGATTATTCACTTCCTGTATTTGTTCAGTCTTGTTCTTATTGTTTGATGTTCTGCCCCAAAATTTGAATGGCTTTAGAATTCTGGTTCATATATATTTGTACATTCCCAGCTCCCACCCACTGCTGTTCAAGTTGATCTATTTTACCAATGCATGTTGTAACATTGTAGAGTTATAGAAATCCTCAGTGGTGAGGCTTCATGCTTGTACGTGGTTGTTTCTTGAAAAGGGTTATACATTTTTCAAAAAGGACCTCATCTTGACAAAGCATCTTTAGAATATCTGACTTTTATTTATGAAATGTTGTGCAAATGAGTATCAGTGAGTGAAGTCATGTGATTGTGATTCATTGCTTTTGTTCTCCTCCCTTTCCAAATGAAAAGCTTCTCAATAGCTCTTGGAAATAGTGCCCCTTCAAGTTTTTAAAATAAGATTTTTGATTTGTGAAAACGCAATATGTGTGTGTGTCTCATTTCTGTCTCCTTTTGTTTTCATCTCTCCCTTTCTCTGCCACCCCCCACCCCAAGTCCCTTCAGAGAATGGGAATTATTGTACTGTGCTGTGTAACATTCTGTTTCTGAAAGGCAACTCTTAAAGCACATGAGGGTAAGGATATGATTCTTATTTATTGGACTTAAATAACTACAAAACTATCAGATAGAATCTGGACTTTTGTTTTCCCTGACCCCTTCCTTTGCAGATGGGAGTAACTTCTGCCAAGGTATGATTCATGTTCGCATTGCTACTTGTTAAGCCAGTATCACAAGTCTCATTGAGTATGCTGTCCAACCACGAGAACATCACAAACGTGTGTAAATCTACCCTTGCCTAATGCTCACATATTTGCATTTCTAGCAGGTGAGAAGCTCTGGCTAATTTGCCTCCACATCCATAGCCTGTCTAAACTAAGGAAAACTGTACCATAGCCCATGTATATTGGGCTAATTTGGAATTGGCCAGATGGTGAATTTGAGATCTTTTCTGAGTTGGGAAGGAGCATTTATCTCTCAAATAAAATAATTTATTGTTTTGTGTTTTCAACTTAATGTGAAATAACCCCATGAATACCTCAACATACACAGAAGATCATCAACATTCTTCTAAATGCTTCTGGTGAAATCCTTGATTAGAAGACATGCATTTGTGAAATATGAAATAAAAATATTTTTCCACCCTCTTTATAAGATTTTTAGTAGCAAATAATTTATTTTAGATCAAAACTGCCACTTCTGTATTTCTCCCTTCTACAACTAATATTTCATTACAAGTCAAACATTTGAATTGAGAGGTTTTTATTGGTTTTATCAATGTAAACTTTGTGAACTGAATAGAATTGCAGAAATGACATCTTCGGAGACCAGCTAGCTTCTTCACTCAAAGCTGCTATAATTCCAAATCCTTGCTCTTACCTAGATTTTTATATTTGTCTTTAAATATTTATCCAGTTCTCTTTTAAATATTTCTATAGTCTTATCCTCAACTTTCTAATTTCTGTTCCAGGGAAAATTGACCCATTGTTTGATCTTCAACTATAACCCCTGGTATCAGCATGGGTTAGCAACAGTGTCTGCTTCAACAATTAGCTTTTCCTCATGGGCTGCCGAGACCCTCGTTCACACCTTAATCATGTCCAGGCTTGATAATTCCAACATTCTGCTTATTATACTCCCTAGCTCCTCCCTACACAAGCTGCATACCGTCCAGAAACTCCTCGCCCATATTCTCTCTCCTGCAGCAGTCTCCACAAGCCTATTTCCCCCACCCTTGTTTTACGCCTGTTGCTTTGTTTCTTGTGATCAACAGAAACCCATTTTGTAGGCCATTCAGCAATGTGCCAGAATATACAAGTACAAAAATTAGCTCACTCATTCAGAGTCTGAAACACAAAAGCTTTATTTCGAGTTCAGTGTTAAACAAAAAACTTACATTTGTATAGGGCCTTTCATGTTGGGAGGATGTCCCAAGGTGTTTCGGACCCAAGCTGGGGGTCCAAATCAGGGAGGGTGGAGGGCAGGGGGGCAAAGTTCGGAGGGTCTTGATATGGGTCTTGAAGGAGGCAAGGGAGGTGACGAGGCGGAGGGACTGTAGCATGGAGTTCCAGAGGGTGGGGGCAGAGTGGCTAAAGGCAATCCAACCAATGATGAGGCGGGTGAGGTGGGGGATATGAAGTAGGCCGGAGCCCGCTGAGTGGAGGGAGCGGGCAGGTTGGTAGGGGGTTAGGCGGTCACAGAGGTAGGTGGGAGCAAGGCCTTGGAGAGCTTTGAGGTGAGGACCAGGTCCTTGAACTGTATCCTGTGTGTGATGGGAAAACAGTGTAGTTAGGTGAGAATGGGGGTGATAAGATTGCGGAGCCTGGTGCGGGAGAGGAATGGGCTACAGAGTTCTGGATGATCTGCAGCCTATGAAGGGAGAAGTTCGGGAGGCCACCAGGCAGGGAGTAGTCGAGCCTGGATATTATGAATGCATGTATGAGGGTCTCGGCGGCCTGCAGTGTGAGACAGTGGCGGATCCGGGCGATATTGCAGAGTGGGGGAATGCAGAGTGGATCATGGCACCGTCTTGTTGAAATTCACCTGTAGAAAGTTAGCTCTCATCCAGGACTTGATGTCTGACAAACATTCTGTCAAGAGAGCAGTGGTCCTGGAGTCGAGGATGGAGGGAGAGAGATAGAGTTGGATGTCATCTGCATACATGTGGAGTCTGCGGATGATGGCACCAGGAGGCAGCATATAGATATTGAAGTGGAGGGGACCAAGGACAGAGCCCTGAGGAACACTGCACAAATGGTGTGGGGGCTAGAGGAGAAGCCATTTGTGGAGATGAAGTGGAGACCGTATGAGAAGTAGGGTCTGATCCATTCAAGGACAGAACCATGAAGGTTGAGGTGAGAGGAGAGACGGTGGAGGAGGAGAGAGTGGTCAATGGTATTCCATTATACTCCCTTCCCATTTTCAGGTCTCTGCTGAAGACCTTTCTTTTCGACCGCGCCTTTGGTCACCTTCCTCCCCCTCCCACTGGCTCAATCCCGGTTACTCTAAAGCGCTCTGAGACGGCGCTTTATAAATCCAAGTTGTTGGTGTTGGTATCGAAGGCAGCAGAGAGGTCAAGGAGGATGAGGCAGCAGAGGGAACCTTAGGCTCAGATGGACAAAACGTCATTTGTCAGTTTGACCAAAGCTGGGAAGCAACGAGTCTTCCAGAACCTTGGAAAGAAAAGGGAGGTTGGAGATGGGCCAGTAGTTTGAGAGCAAGGATGGGTCCAGGGAGGATTTTTTAAGGATAGGAGTGATGACACCCATTTTTTAAAGGAGTGGGAATGGTGCCAGTGGACAGGGAGAGGTTTATGATATCTGTGAATGAAGCTCGGAGGTAAGGACAGGGGTAGTGGTGGGGTCGAGGGAACAGGTTCTCGGATTCATGTGGGTTATAGTGGTGGTGAAAGAGGAGGGGTAGACAGGTTCGAAAGTGTGGATGGAGGGATGGGTAGGGGTCGGGTGTGAGGAGAAGATGGGAGGGGGTAGTAGTCGGAAGGGCAGAGGCAGATGAACAGATCCCCTCGACTTTGGTTTTGAGGAAGTCCAGCATCTCCTCGCAGTTGACATTGGAGGAGAGGATGGGGGAGGCAGGAAAACATCTCATCTAATGGATACCACTTCTAACAACACTGCACTGTTGGCCTAGAATGTGAGCTTAAAATTCAAACCCGAGGCTTGAACACAACCTTCTGACCCAGAAGTAAGCGCGTGCTACCAATTGAGCCAAGCTGATACCTGAAATTGTGTTTTCCTGAGGAAACTGGACCTTTCCATGCCTCGCATCATTATAATGGGAGCTATGCTGTTTAATTATCAAATTGATGATGTAGCTTTGTATATAATTTTATATTATACTGTTTTATATTTATATAAAAACATATTTAAGTTTGTGTTATGAAGCTCCGTCTCCTGAATATGTAGTGTGACTTCCACTTGGTGTGGAGTTCTTTGCTGTGAAAACTGCAGCAGTTGGTAGCATGTGCATTAGAATAGTGTACAACTTCATAGTACAAGGCTTTACAGTAAACTCTGTAGTGCTTTGAGATGATACAATGTGATTAAGTGCTCTTATTAAATTGTTTTCAATAAAACTTAAACTTTACAATATAATACAAAATTACATTTGTAAAGCGCTTTTCACATCAGGAGGACTTCCCAAGGCATCAGGGATTTTGACCCGAGCTGGGGGTGTGGAGGGGGGCAGGGAGAGTTGCCGAAGGTCGAAGGGGAGGGTCTTGAAACGTGCCTTGAAGGTGGCAAGGAGCAATACGAAGGGAATGTGGGATGGAGTTCCAAAGGGTGGGGGTAGAGAGGCTGAAGGGCCAATCGCCGATGGTGAGGCGGGCCGGGTGGGGGAGTTAGAGCAGGCCACAACCTGTTGAGTGGAGAAAGCGGACAGGTTGATATGAGGTCAGCAGGTTTCAGAGATAGGAAGGAGCAAGGCTGTGGAGGGCCTTGAAGGCGAGGATGAGGATTTTGAACTCTTATCCTCTGGGGGATGAGGAGCCAATGGAGTTGGGCGAGCGTAGGGATGATAGGGTCACAGAGCCCGGTGTGGATGATGACACGAGCTGCAGGGTTCTGGATGATCTGCAGCTTGTAGAGGAAAGAGTTGGGAAAGCTTTATCCAAGCTTTGTTGCTCAGTACATTTGGCAATTCCGGCCCCCTGATGTCCTCTAGTCCCTTGAAAGATCCCACATGAGACATGATATTGAATGACCATGGGATTGCAGATATTTTAATTATTTGTGTCTGTGTCTGGGAGGAAAATAAACGTCCTTCTCAAAGCAAAAGTAGTTTCCAGGAGAAGTTGAAGACATTTTAAGAACAATAGGTATTGTGAACAAAGAGATGACTAACAGGCTAAAGAATGAGCACTAGACTTGGATGGAGTTCACACAAAGATGGTTAAGGAAGTGGATTAAATGAAATTGCTCATTGGGTGACCGGTATATCTATACACAACAGTGGTGGGAGAAGAGAACTGAAACAGTTTTTTTTCACAAAAAGGGGCAAAACAGTAGTCTGGGAAACTATTGGCTGAGGAGTCTTGCATCTGTTGCCAGGAAAATAATGAAGGGTATTTTGAAGGAATAATGAAGCACTCAGAGAAATTATAGAGTTCTAATAGTCCTCGGCATTTTATGGAAGGGAGATTGTGGTTGAGAAATCTAAAATAGTGCCATAGAATTACATAGAGCAGGGTGGTCAACTGGGGCCTGCAACTGGCCCGCAGGATGATTTCAGTTGCACTGTATATCCAGAACTCAGGTTTGGGCTGACCCAGTGGGAAAACAGTGGAACGAGGCGCTGGTTTGAAAGTGATTGACAGCAGAAGTGGTCAAACACTTTCAAACCAATAACAGAACAGAGACACAAAGGGAGACCGAAAAAGAGAGATTCAGAGACACACACAGACAAACAGAGATATACAGAGATGCACACAGGCGGAGAGCGAGACATAGATATAGACACACACAGACAGAGAAACAGATATAGAGACACACATAGGCAAAGGGGGATACAGAGACAAATACGGAAAGAGAGAGATGCACACAAACAGATACAGAAACACATATTCGGAGAAAGATACAGAGACACACAGACAAAGAGAGATACACACACAAACAGAGAGATACAGACTCAACAGAGAGAGTGATACACAGAGAGATACAGGGATAGATAACTCATCACTGGCTGTATTATTGTTTTAAATATTTGTATGAATTTTTACATTGCTTATCTAAAGTTGGCATTGTAACTAAAATATAATAATAACCCTTGCATTTGATATAGCACTTTTTACATCTTCTAGATGTCTCAAAGCGCTTCACAGAATATACTGGTTTGACTGTATATTTGTGGGCGAAATGCGGCAGCCAATTGCGCACAGCAGTTTCCCACAAACAGTCGGGGATGGAAGTGGCCAATTTATTTTTTTCTTGAGGGATTATTATCAGGCACAGACAGACAGACAGAGAGAGAGAGAGACACAGACACACAGACAGAGAAACAGATACAAAGACACACACAGGCAAAGAGAGAGAAATACAGAGGCGCACACAAGACAGAAAGAGGATGTAATCTCTCCCAAAGTATAATGAAAGTAAGTAATAAAGTTACACAATTTAAAACTGAGGATTTCTACATGATTCTTACTGGTTATGTTTCTGGAAAGGGAAACACTAAAATATTGTTTATGTGGCCCGCAGATGTTTCTCAATTCGGCATCTGGCCGTCAACAACCAAAAGGTTGGCCAGTCTGACGTAGAACATTACAGGATAGAAACCAGGCATTCGGTGAAACTAGTCCATGCTGGTGTTTACTCAACCTGAACCTCTACCTCATCCAACCTTGACAGTGAGGGTGATTGCCAAGAACAACATTGGTATCACCAGTATACGAAGGATGAATAGAAGGGACGATGAAATGGTGATTCAGCAACTTTGCTGCTAGATCTTTCCCAACTCAACGTCAATGTTAAATGTAGCATACAAAAGGCTCACTCTCAGCAATGTTGGTCTTTTCAAATGGAAAACTTTCAATTGTTGAGTGCCAGTAGAAAATTTAAGAAAATAGATCCATCTTTGGGAAAATAGAAATCCAACCAAGGGATTAATCACTTTAAATAAAATGAAGAAACAAATAATAAAAATCACCATTTGGGGAACCTGGAGCCAACTGCATCAGAAACGATATGAGGAAATACTTTGCAAATATGCAAAAATGAAGTGTGTTGCAAATTGGTAGGAATGGTTAGATTCATAACATTATCATGTTGATCTTCATATTATCTTTGAAGCGGTAATGGAATTTTTGGACGAAGAGAAATAAAATGGGCATGTTATAATTCAAAATGTCTTTTGATTCTTTGCTTGTTGTAAAGCAAGCATGCAAATCACATCAGCAGATTAAAGTGAAGAATTCTTAAAGGTGTTTCACCATTTGTCCAACAATGAGCTCCCCAACAACACTTCAACAACAACAACAACAAAATTACATTTGTATAGCACCTTTCACGTTGGGAGGATGTCCCAAGGTGCTGGACAGTCAGTCTTTCAGACCTGAGCTAGAGGTTGGGCTTGGGGAGTGTGGAGGACAGAGGAAGAAGAGTGATTGAAGGCATGATTGAAAAGGAGAGTCTTGAGATGGGTCTTGAAGGAGGGGGTGAGGTGGAGGGAATGCAGGATGGAGTTCCTGAGGGTGGGGTTAGAGTGGCTGAAGGCTCGCCTGCCAATGGTGGGGTGGGCGAGGCAAGGGACGTGAAGCAGGCTGGAGACCACTGAGAGGAGGGAGCGGGCAGGTTGGTAGGGAGTCGCAGAAGTAGGGGGGAGCAAGACCATGGAGGGCTTTGAAGGTGACGAACAGAATCTTGAACTGTATCCTTTGTGTGATAGGAAGCCAGTGGAGTCGGACGAGGATGGGGGTGATAGGGTCACGGAGCCTGGGTGCAGAGTTCTGGATGATCTGCAGACTATGGAGGGAGTAGTTGGGGAGGCTGAAAGCAGGGAGTTTGCATAGTCAAAGTCTGGATGTTATGAATGCGTGTGTGAGGGTTTCAACAGCCTGCAGTGTGAGACAGTGGCAGAGCAGGGTGATGTTGCGGAGGTGGGTCATGGCACAGATGTGGGGTAGAAAGGATAGTTGAGGGTCAAAGAAGAAACCAAGGTTCCAGACTGGCTTAGTAAGGTGGAGTGTGCATCCTTCGATGGTGATGCAGCGCCTGAGGTGTGGAGATGCTGACGGGAGCCAATCAGGAGGGCCTCGGTCTTGTTGATGTTCAACTGAAGAAAGTTAGCTCTCATCCAGGACTTGATGTCTGACAGACATTTTGTCAGGACAGCAGTAGTCCTGGAGTCAAGGGTGGACGTAGAGAGGTGCAGTTGGGTGTCATCCACATACATGTGGAAGTTGACCCCATGTCTGCGGATGATGTCACCAAGAGGGAGCATGTAGATATTGAAGAGGAAGGGACCAAGGACAGAGCCCTGAGCAACGCCGCACAAGACGGTGCGGGGGCTGGAGGAGAAACCATTTGTGGAGATGAAGTCCTGGTCACAGGCGGACAGAATGTCACCTGTCACTTTGACCAAAGCTATTTCTGTGTTGTGGACGGCTCGGAAACCCGATTGGAGGGGTTTGTGAAAGGAGTGGCGGGAGAGGAAGGAGCTAAGCTGGGAAGCAACGAGCGGCAGAGCGGTAAGATTTGATGAGGTCCAGCCAGATCTGACGATGGACTGTTAAGTTGGATTTGAGCCAGGAGGACTCAGCGGCACGCACCTGTGCCTTAAGGGAGTGGAGGAGGCTGGTGCACCTGGTTGACTCTTGTGCGTAGGAGACAGTTCGGGAAGTGAGGGGAGCAAGGGCATTGAGAGTGGTGCAGTATCAGATCAGACTGAGAGCTCAAAATCCTGATGTGGAGATTGAGCCCATAATATTCAAACCCATAATATTATAACCCAGAGATGGGTGTGCTATCAATTTGAGCCAAAGGATACCTGACTAAAGTGATCTTAATAACAATGACTTGCATCTGTACAGTGACTTTCAGAGCTCTTTGAGAGACTGAGCTCGGGGGCGTTGCAGCTATTGAAGACACAGACCCAAGATGGAGAATTGAGGGAAGGAATTCCAGACATAGTGGGACACAGTGACTGAAGGCTTGACTGCTGATGGTGGGGTCAACAGGGCAAGGATTGGAGGAGTGTGGGTATGAAGGGAGTTTTAGTTGAGGATCTTGAAGCTGTTTCGCTGGGAGATGTGGAAACAGAGGAGTCCGATGAAGACGGGGTGATGGGGAAGTGGAGCTTTAGGTTGGTAAAGATATAGGCAGTAGGCAGCTGCTACAAAGTAGAAAGATTCATAAGAACTAAAGAGTTTGTTCTATAAAATAAGCACATTTTATGGAACATAACCTCTACAATGTTCTCTTAAGCAGGAGCATCTCTAGAATTTTGTGATCCAGTATGGGAACATAGATATATCGAAAACAAATAGTGCAAAAAGGCCTATAGTAAAAAGTCCACTCCAGGATAATTCCCCTATATCACTTACCTGCTGAGTAACCCACCCCACTCCCAAAAAAAAAAACTCCCAAGGCCATTTCAGGAGGTAAATGTTTGGGAAATTCCTATCAACTCAAAGGTATTTGAGAAAGCTCTAGTGGAGAGCTGAGCCACTGGCAATACATTAATTTATCTAATCAATCCTATGTACAGCCTGGTGTACTGCTGGTAAGCTCCCCAAATGTGGGATACTAAACTTTGCATTCCGCTTTTCGAGACCCTACCCCTTGTGAACGGCACTTTATAAATGTAAGTTGCTGTTGCTTTTACCAAATCAAAGTGTTTGATTAACATCACTTTCATATTACTTTCACTATCAAATTAGCCTGTTCTGTAGATAAAATATCCTGCTTACATAGTTCAGCCTTTTTTTAAACTTTTTTTAAGATGAATTGGCTTAGGATGCTTCTTATCCCACTAGAGCAACACCACCACCATGTTGGACAGACGTCCCAGGGCACTGAACAATCAGGGGTTTTAGACCCGAATTGGGAGTTGGGGTCAGAAGGGGAGGAGGGCAGGGGGGATGAGGGTGGAAGGGTGGTCGAAGGCACGGTCGAAGAGGAAGGTCTTCAGGTGGGACTTGAAAGAGGAAAAAGGGGGTGAGGTGGAGGGATTGCGGAATAGAGTTCCAGAGTGTGGGGGCAGAGATGCTGAATGCCCGACCGCCAATGTTGGGGTGGGAAGTGAGGGGGACCTGAATCAGGCCAGTGTCCACCGAGCGGAAGGAGCGAACAGGCTGATATGGGGTTATGAGGTCGGAGAGGTAGGGGGAGCAAGACCGTGAAGGCCCTTGAAGATAAGAACAAGATTTAAAAATTAGTTTAGAAATTAGTTTAATACTATAGGTTTACCAATAATATAACTAGATTCCACAGTTAACAGTGGACAATACATGCTTTGGAATTTAAAGTTACTCATAACATAAACATGCTTAAAAATTGCAAACTGGATAGCTTGTCTGCTTTATTCAAGTTTGTTTTCTTGTTACTGCTGATACAGAATTTCCAAGCCATTGATTTCCCTCAGTTATTTTTAGACAATTGAGTGGCTTTCTCTAGTAAGTATGCGGAGAAGCACTTTAAACCAGTCAACTGGAAGAATGAGTGCTTGCTGAAGTACGAAACAGCTTTTCCAAAGTCTTGCCAAAAATGGAGAGATAAGATTAAAAAAATCTTTGGTGGCCCCTTGGATCAGCATTTTTAATATGCTAGTTTTAATATGACACTTTCACTTATAATAATAACTTATAATAATCCTTGAGCGCTTCTGACGCCTCAAAGTGCTTCACAGAATATATTGTAAAGTGAATTGAACTGTATATTTTGTGGGTGAAATGCGGCAGCCAAATTGCCACAGCAAGGTCCCACAAACAGTGGATTGAGTGACCAATTTGTCTGTCTGTCTGTCTGAAATGTCTCAAAGATGTGATAAGGCGCTATATCAAATGCAAGGATTATTATTATGTTATATAGGTAAACAACAACTATTTGCATTTATATAGATATATGGGGATATGGGGATATGGCAGGGTTAGGTTATTAGCTGGAGTTAGATGAGAAGATCAGCCATGATTGAATGGCGGGGCAGACTTGAAGGGCTGAATGGCCTACTCCTGCTCCTACATGTTATGTTATGTTATAGCGCTCTTCACGCTGGGCGGCACCTTGGAGGTGTGTGGATTAAGGAAATTTGCCTAAGGTTTCACCCTTAGTTGTTGGAATAACTACTTCCATTGGATTTTGCTTACAAGAGAAGGTGATGGAAAGCTGTTTTGTCCTTGGGAGCCTTTTCCTTGAAGTGGGAGCATAGGGATCGTGACATTATTGACTACAGTTGCTAAGTGGGATCAATGTGAGTACATTTTTACCTGCTCCTCTGGTCCATTGTATTTATTGCTTGCCTTGTAGCATTTCTTCTTTTGTCCTTGTTGTGTTGCAAAGATGCCTCTGGTTAACTGTATTCTCAATCGCCATTGTACAAGGCAAGCAAGCAAGAAGGCTTCAAGTACTTTTACTGGGTTAGTAATTTTCTTCATAGCTGTTTGTAACCATGCAATTCAACAGTTCTGGTGTAAATGACAACTAAGTTTCAACAGCCTTTGTACAAGACAAGTAGGCAGTGAAGGATTCATTATATGTTCACAAGTTTAGCCATTTTCTTCATATCTCTATACACATGGCAGTCAGTAATACTGGTGCAAATGAGTGCTAAAATGCAACAGGATTTTATTGATTTTATAAAATTTAGGTTCCAACAAAAATGTTTGAAAAAGTAATACTATATATTGTTAATTTTCAAAAGAAGGAAAAGCTGTGCATCTATGTTGTAATGCTGGTTCTTGTGTTTCTTGTAGTGTCTTATCCAATTGAAGCAAATTAAATGCTTCACACAATTAGATATTTTCAAAAACAGTCATTCTTGTTATGTTGACCAAGATGTTAGCTAATCTTCATCAGTAATTTTTCACAGAATTGGGATGAATAACCAATTGAATTTATTTTTTTACTGAGTTTAGATGAATGAGGAACATTGGTCAAGACTTCCTGCTCTTTAAAATAAATCAATCTTTAAATGTACACCCAAAGGTAGAATGGACCTTGGTTTAACATCTCATTTGAGGAATGCATCTCCAACAATGCAGCACTTTTTCAGTACTGCATTGCAGTGTCAGCCTCGATTATGAGCTCACATGATGATATAGGACTGAAATCAGAGGGGAGAATGAATGACAAAAAAAGAGTAGTTATATTTTCATAACTCCTTATTAGGTTGAAACACCTCAAAGCTTTTCATATGTAATTACTATCAAGCTCAGTGACTGTTTATGTAGGTGCCCACACATAGTAGAGAGGCAAAATGACAGAGATAGACATACAAATATATATTAAAAAAAAGCAAAGGAACCATTATTCACATTTCTTTCACATCTACAATAGGTAATAATTAGTGCAGATATCAGGCTTTTTATTTTAATGATGAGTTCAAGTAGTGCAACCAGAATTTAGGTACTGTTGAGCATTGATTTACAGTAGGGAGCCCAATATTTGCAATAATTGGGTTCAAACCCTATTGTGGATATGGAAACAATGCAGATAATTTCACAAATTACAAATTGGTTCCAGTGCAAACCAAATATTTCTTTCAACAGGAGTTATACTGTTACCATAATATTACATTGTATCAACCCTTCATTCTCAGTTGTTCTTTCTCTTTTTCTCTGACTTTCTTTCTCTGATTCTTTTTCGAACTTTAACTTTCTATCTCTTGCTATCTTTGACTCTCTGATATTGTATTAATGCCGTAGGCTCAAATACATCCGGATTTGGGGCTTGAATCCACAAAGTGGACTCCAACAGTGGCATTTAGGTGCTGCCAGACTGACAATATTTAGAAAGACTCTCCAGTATAGGAAGGTACAGCACTGGAAAATATTGTTGCTTTCCATCTGGTCCCCAAATTAATAAATAATTAAAAAAAACTCTACACTATACTGCTTCATTGAATTCTTTGCCAAATAGTTCTAATTCCCTATTGATTTGTTGACGCAATCTTCCTCCATTGCCTCCATGGATAGTCGGTTCCATATATTTTCCACTTTCTCTGCCTGTATAATCATTGAATTGAAACTTTGAGGAATATTTCAATGGCAGACTTGTTTTTCCAAAGATGTTCCTCAGTTTCCCCTCTTGAAAGAATTTGAAGCTGGAAATATAGTTCAGATACCTCATCCTTAGTATGCCAGTAATGGAAATGTCAGTAAAGGGGGCACTTGCTCTGCAATAACTCATTCTAAATACATAATGCATGGAATTTTCTCCATGGGGAACAGTGATACTTTGAAAAAATTAAATGATGTTATGATGCATCACTGAAAGAGCCCTTTTATGTGTCTTATTTGTACCACACAGAATATTTTAAGTGATTTTAAGCAGATTTTAAGTGAGTTCAAGTTCAGCAGAGTGAAATAAATATTTCTGTATCTTTTAATGTATTATTTATTACTTGTTTCACCATAACTGTTCATAAGCTTAAACTTAACCGAAAACTAACCAATTGAAAACTGAAATTTCCATCAATCTTTTGACAATCTTAACGTGTTAATCCAGTATTTAATGGACCATTATACCCCAAAGTTGAAATATCATTCCTATATCAGAGAACTCTCAAGATTTATTGAGGTGGAATCAACCACTTCTACAATAGTAAGTGATATGCGAAAAACAAAAAATTTCTTTAGTATGATAAATAGTAAATAACTATTAAATATCTTCAAAAGAGCAATTTCACAAAAAAAAAGCCAGAACTGGATAGACGTAAACAATGAACAAAATTAACAATCAATACATTAAAGGTGCAATAGACAAGCTTGCACAAAAGTAGCTTAGCAGTTTTTAGATGGGCAACAAATAGCTACAACTTCTTCCTGCACGCATTCCACACAAATGTGTTTTATGATGCATATCAAGCAAAGGATAGAGTTCGGGTATAACAAACAAAAAGGATAAAGTCAATCCAGAACTGTTAAATCAATGTTTTGGTTGGGTCTACACAGTGGAAAACTACAAAGTACCAGACCTGCAGGGTAAATTTAGGGATTTTTGAATAGAAGGAATATACATGTCCAGATGGTTTCTATCCAAGGCACTACATAAATGGGTAAGCACTGTAGATTTGAGAATAATACTAGAAGATATAAGTAGATAGCATACATTGCACTGTTATTTAAAAAGTGCAGGCTGACCCTCCAGTCATTATTGGTGAACCACTGCATTGTTAGAGGTGCCGTCCTTTGGGAGAGTGGATAAACCAAAATTCCATTGGTCTGTTCAGGTAGACATTAAAGATTCCCAAGACACTGTTCAAAAGGAGAAGGTTACTTCAAGCTTGTAGCCAACAATTTTCTGTATAAGTAGGTCATTCATTTTGTGGCTGTTTGTAGTACTTTAGTGTGTGCACATTGGCAACTGGGTTCACCTACAAATACAGGCAATACGCTTGACAAAATATTATTGTGAAGTAATTTGAGACTTTTCAATATTATTAGTATTATATCAAATCCAAGGATTGTGATATTATAAGAAAGAAAGAAAGAACAGTCTTTATTGTACGCCAGTAAATTTAAAATCAACCATGGCAGAATTGCTGGAACCCATAATCAGAAATGGTTATGTTTATCAAATGTTGTTAAAAGATAAGTAACATTGCTAGTTTCAAATTTTAATCAATAAAAATTGGTATTCAATGGGTTTTCCATTTTTTGTCAATTTGAGGGAAATTAATTTCCATTGTTGAAAACATTTTTAAAAAATATTTCTAATAATTTTGGACTACAAAAATCGTAACTTTCAGATGGAAGGTTGTCATGGATAATAATAATAATAATAATCGTTGCATTTGATATAGCGTTTATCACCTCTTAGAGATATCTCAAAGCACTTCATAGGATATACTGTAAAGTGTAGTGACTGTGTTTTGTGGGCGAAACGTGGCAGCTAATCTCACACAGCAGTGTCCCACAAACAGTCATGGATTGAGTGATCAAATTATAATTATTATAGTGTAATATAATATGGATGTCACTTTCTGCACTCTGCGCATGCATGCACAAATTATCTGTATGTACTTGGTGACCTTTCTGCCCAGAAATCAGCCATTTTTGTAATTGAAAGGAATAAAAGCAAAATAACTATCAATATTATTTTTGAAAATGTAAAAAAAACCCTGAAAAACAGCAATCATGAAGATGGATCATAAAAATGTATGAATGTATAGGACTGGACTATTACTGTTCATCTAACCATTGCCAAAGTTTGAAAACATATATCAACAGTGTTGAATCAATTTGAATATTTTGAGGTGTGAATTTGGTGCATGCAAATTAATAAGAACAATTACGACATTGAAAAGCATCAGGTAATGCAAACTGTGTAGTTTGCATTGAGGATTAAGTTGGCAGAATTACCCTCCCCCTTTTAAGTTGAGAACGATTTAGCTGCTGAGTTTCTATTCAGAAACATTGTGAATGTGCTGTCCATATTGCTTGAAAAGTAAAGGTATGTGTCAGTTTGGCTCAGTGATAGCACTCTCGCCTGAGTCAGAAGGTTGTGGGTGCATGTCAGAACTTGAACTCACATAGTCTAACCTGACACTCTAATGCACTGCTGGGATGTGCTGCATTGCAGGAGGTGCCATCCTTCACATGAGACGTCGCAAACCGAGGTCCTGACTGCCTGTTCAGGTGGAAGTTAAAGGTACCATTTGAAAAGAGAACTGAGTTTCTCTGGACAATAAATCACCCAAATAAAATTGGTCACTCACTCCATGGTTGTTAGTGGGACATTGCTGTGCGCCATTGGCTGCTGCATTTGCCCACTTTAATCCACTTTACAGTATATCCTGTGAAGCACTTTGAGACGTCTCAACGACCTGATAAGGTGATATATCATATGCAATGATTATGATTATTATGAGTTCAAGCCCCACGTTGGAACTAAGGCTTGAACCAGTGCATTGCTGGGGGTCTACAGCATTGTAAGTGATGCCATCCTCTGGTGGGGCATTAAAACAAGGTTCTGTGCCTATTCAGGTGGACTTTAAAGATCCCATGGGATTGTTCAAAAAGAGAAGGGAATTTCTGCTTGTGGAGAGGTCAACAGCCCCAAATAGAATTAGTCATTTACTTTATGGCTGTTTGTGGTTCAGTGCTGTGCACAAATTGGCTGCTGTGTTCACCAACTAATAATAATAATAATGACAAAATACACAGTCACCACACATTGTATGAATTGCTTTGAGACATCCTTCCAAAAGATTATTTTATTTATTATTTTCACTTAAAGAGGAACATTCAAAAACTGAAGGTTCACAAAATTCTCTCTGAAATTAGTATTGCTTACTTGTACTGTATTTTAAAACATGACTCTTGCTATGATCAATGGAATTTTATTCTGAAATGATCCAGGAATACAGAAAACACATGATGGTAATTTCATTGGGTGTATTTAACATATTTTGTTCTTTACAAAAGTAATGGTTCTGGATGATCACTGCACTCACAATACATATATCAAAGTAAGATAATACCTGCTCTGATAATATTACGATTACTATACTGATTGCTTCTGGTTAATGTGTAAATTGTTTCACCAAAAAAATGGAGATGGGAAGAAGAATAACATGATTCAAGTTTTTAAATTGCTAATCATTCTTGCATTTATTATTGTTAAATTGTTGCATAGCTATGAATAATTGTGCATGTAAGGAGGCTATTAAACTTGGAGGTAGAACCAGAAGGCAAATTAAAAAATAAGGTTAGAAAATTCTCCCACCCTAGTTAAAATGATGCATAAAAAAATGCTCTGGCTTGTGTCAATTTTTATCCACAAATCAGGCACCGACAGCATCACAACTGATGGATGCACACTCCACTTCACTGAGCCAGTCTGGAACCTTGGCGTCTTGTTTGACCCTCAACTGTCCTTTTTACCCCACATCCATCCTATGATCCCCTCTGCCTTTCCCAAACCCACAACATCGCCCGCTACGCCACTGCCTCAACCCTCAGCTGCCGAAACACTCATCCACTTATTCTTCACATCTAGGCTCAAGTACTCCAACTTGTCAGCCTTACCAACTCTTCCCTCCACAAGCTGCAGATCACCCAGAACTCTGCAGCTCGTGTTCTCCCCCGTACTAGGCTCCGTGACCCTATCACCCCCACCCTCGCCCAGCTCAACTGGCTCCCCATTCCCCAGAGGACAGAGTTCAAAATCTTTGTCCTCGCCTTCAAAGCCCTCCATGACCTTGCTCCTTCCTACCTCTGTGACCTGCTGACCCCATATTAACCTGCCCGCTCAGCAGACTCTGGTCTGCTCTATGTCCCCCGCCCGGCCCCGCCATCGATAGTCGGGCCTTCAGCCTTTCTGCCCCCAACCATTGGAACGCCATCACATATTCCCTTCCCACATTTCCATGGAGTGCATGCGCATTTTGTGCAGGAAGTGATGGCAGGAGCAATCTGATAATCTGCTTGGCTATTTGTTAGACCAGGAATCTGGATAGTTAGCAACTGGCTAGGGTGAAATAATAAACATAGGGAATCTAATAGATCAGAGTTTTGGTTAGTTCTGGAGGATAGGGAGAAATTGTGTGGAATTTCTACCAGGAAATCAAGATGGATAGAGCCTAGAATGTTGGTTGGGGTCTCTGATGATTGCTGAGCATGCAATATTGCCACTGGGCTGTCCTATTCCTTTGAGCTTTGACTTATAGGGTTGAGAATGTTTGCAACTCAAGTCTCAGCTGTCAACAATGTCTTAGATTATTGTGGATTTACCTGACTTTGTGTGTCTCCCCAGAGCCAGTTCAATCACATTCTTGTTTTCTCTCCTCTCTGCTGATACTGTTTAAGAAATGATCTATTTTATTCACCTCAAGTAGGGGAAGGGAGAATGCACTGGAATTTGTACCCAGAATCTTCTGAGCAAACAGATATGTTTCTATGATCTGTGGAAAAGAGCAGGCTTTATTGGTCAGATGGCTATCTCTTTTTCCTTGCTTTTCTCTGTTCATATATTCCCAAATGTGGTTTGTGGTGTACAGTTTGATATGAATAATAAAATTATACATTACACTGTGTACAATTCCCTTCCGGCAGAAGTACAGTTGTTTTGAATAAACAAAGGAAAAAGGCAAGAATGTTTTTTATCAAAATAAACTAGTTTGTTAACAAAAGTTGAATCTGACTAATGTTTAAATTCTGTTTTATGTTTCAGGGTGAACTGCACAGAACATTTCCATTTGCTTTCTTCAGTAGAGGACTGAATCAGCTGCCAATGCCTTGAGAATAATCTTTCAGTAACAAATACTGATAATATTTTGTCTTCAGTACAGGTTTGAATCTCTTTTTATAGTATTAAAACAACATGAAAATAGATAGCTACCATAATCTGTGAGGTTTATAAGATTTGAATATATGTTTGAAGCCAGTTGATTTTTCACAAGTGAGAATCAAAAATCTTGGCTCAGCATCTTGTTCTCACAAGTTGTTATCTTATTAGTAGTTTGTGTTGTTCTTTGCAGTTTTGAAGTTTCTTTGGAATAGTAGTTTATTTTACTTCAAGTTTGAATTAAACATCACTTTAATAAAGTGGATATATTTCTGGAACATTCAAAATGATGATACAATACCTTTACCAGTCGGTACAGATGTTTTTGTTTTGTGATGTGAAAACCTAAATAAACCCATCAGCAAACAATGAGATGCTCAATGGATATATTGCTAACACTTCTTCAGTAGGAACCCATGGGGTTCAAGGATTATTCTACCCATTCTACAATTCTCTTGAAGGCATTGATTGCTAGTTAAAGTTTCTATGGATAAGCTTTGTAAAGTCTCCAAATACTGCACTTCCACTTGTATCTCATTCAACTTTGTGGAGAATGCATATTCTGTCATGTAATCAATTGAGACATATGAAATGCTAGACGAAAAAAGACCAATGTCCATCTAGTTCCCCTTCCTGGCGATCGCATGCACATATGTCCCGAACTACCTATGTACTATATCCCATAATGTTATTTCCTAAAAAAAAACTATCTAATCTGTGTTTGAAGGTATCAACATTTCCTGCTTCAACCGTCTCCTTAGGGACGGAGCCTGTTCCGCAGGTTTACTATTTGCTCACTGAAATAGTGTTTCCATAGATTTGTTCTGAATTTACCCCTTCAGTCTCAGGTTGTGTCCTCTGGTTTTACTATTCTGAACAGCCTGTCATGATCTATATTGTCTAGCCCTTTTAGAATCTTAAAGACATAAATCACAGCTCTTCTTAATCATCTCTTTTCCAGTGTGAACATGTCTATTTTACTTAGTCGCTCCTCATAGTCCAGTCCCTCCATTTAGCTTAGACAGAATAACTAATTACAATGAATTATCACTGCAACATGTGCTCGTACTTTGTTTTCTGTTGGGATGGAATCACCATGCACTACTGTTGGCTGATTTTGGAATGATTCAGTATCAAAATGGTTTTATTGAGGGCAGCATTAGTCATGTACTTTCCCAACTTGTGACTTGGCTCAACTTCATTGGTGTGTGGGGGATGCTTCTCTTAAATAATGAATTTATTTACCAGTTAGGTTATTTACCAGTTAGGTTATCTTACTTTATTAAGTTGTACTGCTGTTTACTAAGCACTCTGCGTGAAGGTCGCTGTAAAAATGCAAGTTGTTGTTGCTTGGCTTTCTTCCTTGTGAATGGAGTCTGTAATGTGAGTGAACACATTTGAAACCACTTGCAGCATGTGAATCTGCATCAGCAGTCAGGACCCATCAAATAACTTAATAATAATAACTTGTAGAATGGAGCAATAAATAGCAATTTACTTTGGCCTTAGTTTATAAACTTGACTTCCTCCCCCTTTTATAATGTTAAAAGATAATACTGCTGACTTTCTTTGAAATCTATAGATCCTCAGCTGGATATATGCAGGTCCTTCTCAACCTCTAAGCTTAATTGTCTTGCCTTTTAAGTAACATTTGAAAAAGGAACTGTTACTTCATTCAAGTTTTAACACAAATCACTTGCATCAAATCCGGTTAACCTGTTACTTTGTTGTAAACGTTTGTTGTAATTAGTACATTTTGTATCTTGTACTGTTATATTGCTGTTATTGTTTCCTTAGATTTGACAAAACATGGGGAATTCAGAAAGCCAGAATGATAGCGAACGAGCCCTTTCGGGGGATGAACGTGCTGGTCTGGCACGGAAACATATGTCACGATCACTTCGTATTCCTACAAAAACTTCACGGAGAGCCAGGCCGGCTTCTGCGGCCAGAATTGCACATAGAAATTCAGAAACCAGCACTAAATCCAGTAGCACACCTAGCATCCCACAGACATTAGCAGGAGATGGTCTGGATACAGGTAACCCAGGAAACAATATTATTGCTTTGGCAGAAGACTTTACTAATCCCTCTTGGGTAAGTGCAGTTGGTAAAAATGTAAGGCCTGTGTCTTACCATACAGGTTCTTCAACAGTTTTCAGTACCAGAAGGCGGAGTACTGTGGAGCCAGTAAGATCCAGGGATGAATTTGACGCTTGTTTTGAGAAACGTGCTATTCAGAATCTACAGAATTTTGATGAAAGGTTGGACTTAGCTTCCCAAGCAGAAGGTAGAGATTATCATTCAGTTACTAGGAATGGAACAGCTATTTTAGAAAGCACCAAAATCAGGAAAAAGCGATCCAAATCTGCAGACATGTGGAGGCAAGATAGTACGGAATTCTCCTTCTCTGATCTTAGTCAGGAACGGTTGACCAGCAGAGAAGATCTGATCGATAATGAGAAAGGTTATGAAGAAAGGGGATTGGTAAATAGTCATTCCATGGAATTGGAACAGTTGTGTGATAGCAACCGAGCCAATTCTCTAAATGAATTGTATTCGCAAAAACTATCAAGTGGAATCATTAACAAACAGCCGATGAACAAAATTATGACGTATTATCAGAATTTGACAGCACATTCACATAGCACAATGCCATCACAAAATACAAATTCTGTGAGGTCTTCTGTTGGAAATGTCAGTGTATCTTCATATGCTGCCTACACGCTGCCATGCAGGAAATCCCATTGCCTTTCTGAAGGGGCCTCCAAAGGACGATTAAGTGAAATTGATGATCAGAACAGAACCATGCAAGGCAGGAGAGCAAAAACAACACAGGTAATTCATTTATAAATAACAATAATAGTCCTTGCATTTGATATAGTGCTTGATAATAATAATAATCTTTGCATTTGATATGGAGCCTTATCACGTCTTTGAGACGTCTCAAAGCCCTTCACAGTATATACTGCAAAGTTAATTGACAGTATTTTGTGGGTGAAATGTGGCAGCCAATTGCGCACAGCAGTGTCCCACAAACAGTCGTGGATTGAGTGACCAAATTATTATTATTTACTCTTTTTTTTTGAAGGGATTATTACCCCAGGAAAGCGATCTGCCAATCGACTAATAACCAGATTCCTATTTACGGCTAGACAAACAGAGCCCTGTGGAGTAAGGAAACTTGCCCAATGTTTTACCCTGCCTGGAATTGAACCCAAGTCCTCTTTTTTGCGATGCGAGTGCTCCAATCACTACGCTGGAGGACTGCCCAAAATGGGTTTTATTAAGACCGATTAGCATTTTAAATGGTCTTGGTGAATTCTAGAGATGAACTTCACATTTGTTATGAGAAGTGTGCTATTCAAGATCTACAGAATTTGGACGTTGTGCCTAATGTCCATTAATGTGTTTGTTAGCTGGTTTGAGGTTAATATACGTGGATGAGTGATGGAGAATCAACTGAGTGTTACAAATTATGTTTTTTTTCAATCAACCGGACACATATGTTTTGATGATTACAGAGAAGGAATTCTGTTTTGGTCTTTTACTTTTCTGTACGCAAAGGCATTCCACTGAGCAAAAAAACAAAAATTATTAACATTTTACCAGTGCAAGATTAGAAATAAAATTGCATCTTTTGCAGTTTGCAAAACACCAGCTCATCAAGGTTACTTCCTGTTCTGTTCTGATGGGGACCAATACATCTTAGCCAGAACATAATTGGATACATGGCTGATCTAACAAGCACCTATATCGAAATTATTCAAAAAATAATCCAAGGAGATTTCCCCACAAAACAGTAGCCGTTGATGTTTTTTAAAAAAAACTGTTTTGAAGCCAATTCTAAGCATACACTTTGCACTTCACACTAATTGCCTTTAAGTTTACGGGGTTGACAAAATAAAACTCCCACTGTCTTTACTAATCAACAGATCCATAAAAGACCTACACGGAATCTCGACTTGAGTAAAATTAAGCAAATTTAGCAAATATGATCAATGGCACAGACAGAAAGCCAGCATGAATTGCTGGAATTTCCCCCCCCTCATGCCGTCATCAAAACACCTATTCCTGAAGCACCCAAGTCAGAAGGTTGTTGGTTTGAAACCCACATTAGGCTTTGAGCTCGCAGTCTAGACTGACACTCCAATGCAGGGGAAACACTGCAATATCTAATGCTTTGATTAGATGTTAAACCAAGGTCTGTATGTCCAGGTGGATGTTAAATATCCCGCAGTATGCTTTTAAAAGAGAAGGAAGCTTTTCCCAGTATCCTGGCCAACAATCCCCCAAATAAAATCAGTCACTCACTTAATTGACTGTCATAGGGCATCACTATGAGCAAATCAAGACATTTGTTGCATTCTTTGAAATATGCTTTTGACATTTGTTGCATTCTTTGTAATATGCATTAACAAACGCTTGAATTTGCTGACGACACAAAATTGAGCACTTAACAGTCAGTGAAATAATGGCATGGAAAATATTTTAAAAATTTGCAAAGGCAGGTATTGCAGACTTGCCTCAGGTTTATCACAACCCAACCTCAATATTCAAGGCCTAAATCTTTACAATGGTTTTGAGATAATTTTGAGACAATAATTTCAGGATTTTGACCTGCATTGTTTTTGAAACAATAGCCTTTAAAAAAATATCTGAACACAAACAGTTGCAAGTTTAACCTTCAAAATCATATTTGTGTTTTTATTTGTTTCAAAAGTTTATAAATCTCACTGATATATGTTGATTGTATGGAGATCCATGACCTGCTTATGTCTTCCCCAGCAGTTGTAGCAAAAAATGTATAAATTATTTGATTCTACAAGTATCTTGAGAAAAAATAGCTTTCAGTTCCTGTAGATTTGTATACATTTTATACTTAAATTTTGATTAGAATGATTTTTCAGTATACTATGTTTTTATATTTGTTATGGCAGTGTACGGAAGGAAGTCAGCTAGCCAACTATAATTATATATTTTTATACATGTAGGATGTTACCTCAGGAGATGGAAGTGAATATGCAGATAATAGCATTGCTGGTGCAACAACAGAAAATTATCAGCTTTCTCATCATTCCAATAATACCGGTTCAACATGCTCTCCACCATCTTTCAATTGTCGGTACCTCGGTAGTGATGATGCTTCAGCAGGAGATGTGCTCCACCAGGGGGTGTATGAGAACTTCAGAAGTACATTGGAATCAAATGCTGTTAACACAGAGAATCTGGAGGAAGCAGAGTCAGCTTTGAGTGATGAACAAAGCAGTGGCACCCTCAGCTCCCCGGGACAATCAGATATTCAAACAACTGAGCAGGGAACAGTCCGAAAAACCGGCTCACTTGCTGTAAAAAACTTTATAGTTCACAAGAAAAATAAAAAAGTGGAATTGGCTACACGTAGAAAGTGGAAGTATTATTGGGTATCTTTAAAAGGTACTTTTTTCTTATTAAACAATCTTTGAACTCTTACTATAAGAAAGGTACAAAAAGGAAGATCTGAATACATTTTTTTTGTTTTCGTACCTTCAAATGCCTCCAACTGCCTTGTCCCATTCTGCCTCTGGAGCTCTCGTGACCTTACTCCCCAGGCCACCCCCTCTGTTTCTGCCAACTCTGGCCTGCTTCATGCCCTCCACCACTCTGCCCCGGAATTGGTGAAGAGCTTTCAGCCACTTTGCCTGCTGGAACTCTCCATTTCATTCTCCTCATTCAAAATTCATCTTACATCCATCCATCATATATTGAGCAGTACCAAATTACTTTGGGCCCAACCGTTCTAAGTAATGGGGAAAGGGTGCTTTCACCTGACTGCATCAAGCCAATAATTATCAACTGATTTCAACCACCACTTTCAGCGAAGTGATAATGACCACATCATGTTTGTATTATTTATCCCATTGGTGTTTAAAGGTAAAATGTAAGTTTTTTTTTGGTCAGCCGCTTGTCTGACACATGCAGAAATCCATCACCATGCTTAAGAGTATCTGAACCAAACTGAGAGTTCCATGCATCCCACCTATATATGAAAATTCCAGAGATATTTGTTGGAATGAAATCCGTACTGTCCCTGGAGGGACACATCCTGTTTATCTAATTCTGGAAAGTATTAGGCGCAGACTGGCAAGAGCCAAGTCTTGGGAACCTCAAGAACCCTGTTAGAAAGTCAAACCAGCTAAAACAGCATAGCTTACCATTGAGAGCACTGCCTGGCAAGCTTTCCCGCTACTTGTCCAGCTAGGACCACCCTAACTGTTAGGGCTTTGGCTTGCAGGGTTAATGGAAGCTGTGTGGGAAGAGTCTCTGCCACAATTACTCATCTCCCCTTCCAAATCTGCCAGTGACACAGCCTGGCTGTGCTGTCATCAGCAGTGCCCTGGAGTACTGCGAACCAACCTGGCTCAAAAACTGGATTACAGAGACCGCCACAGAGCGTTGGCTCAACTTCAACATTCCGCTGCCAAGCGTACCACCTTGGAGCCAGTTCAGCTCCAAGAGGAACCCCCCCCCCCCACCCGCCCCAAGAGGATAGTTACTAGGCAATAGGATAGTAAGTAGGCAAACCATAAAAAGTAAATGGAATTTAGATTTTATATATAGGGGTACTGAACACCGGACCAAGGAGGTGATGTTAAATCTGTAAGAGACATTAGGCTTGAGTTGGAGCGGAGTCTTAATAGAGCATTTTGTTTATCATAGAATCATAGAATTGTACAGCACAAAAAGAGGCCATTCGGCCCATCGAGTTTGTGCCGGCTCTTTGAATAGAGCAATTAATGTCAATCCCACTCCCCAGCCCTTTCCCCATAACCCTGCAAACCAGTGCTCCTCAAATACCCATCCACCACGTTTTTAAAAGTAGTTATCGAATCGGCCTCGACCACCCTTTCAGGCAATGCGTTCCAGATTCGAACAACTCTACTTTTAGAGAAAGTAGGTACTTCAATTGCTGATTAATTATTTTGCCTAATACATGCTCTGCATTAATCTTAAACTTTTTCTTTATGCAGGCTGCACCTTATTTTTTTATGACGCAGATGGACGATCAGGAGGAGACCAGAACAGTGTACCAAAGCACATGGTTTGGATTGAAAACAGCATTGTTCAAGCTGTACCCGAACATCCAAAGAAAGACTATGTCTTCTGCATTAGTAATTCACTTGGAGATTCATTCTTATTCCAGGTTTGTTCTTTGTAGTTTGTCTTTCAATTATTCGTATTCATTTTTAAGATCATTGCCTCAACATGCTGAAAATGCCTAATGTAGTAAGATCTTTGTTCTCCACAGCTCTTTTAATTTCTCGCTTCCTAACTGCAATGACACACCCCTTGCCTTCTAATTTTTAACTCTGCTGTTTGCTATGGATGCAACAAAGCAACTTGACTCGGGCACTTGTGAAATTGCTCTCCTCTAGGTTCTTGAACATCTGTTAAAGAAACAAGAGAATTTAGCACGAAGATAGAGATGCACAAAATTATTTACCATATAAAATTCCCAAGTTATGTGCAGTTTCAATGCAGTTTACAGGTGGATGCAGACTGGGACTATATTCTCATGCAATATACATTAATGCATTTCCCAGGAGACGTCTTGTACAATCACACATTTTTGTTCCCGAAGAGATCAAACATCTTCTCCAAGATAGACAACTGCTATGGTCTACAGACATTTCCCCAGTTTAACTTTGGACATTGTATAGCCCTTAGCCTAGGAACATAAGAAATGAGAGCTGCGATAGTGCCCTTATGCCCCATGGATCAACTTCACAGAGGACTGTTCCCCTCCACTCATGCTTTCATTGCTTAATGTCGTGGTGTTATAAAACTTGCTGTGTGTTTGATCATTTTTGTATTATCTAATAAGTGGAAATATGTAAATTTTAGAACAATTACAGATCTTCAGAGAAACATTATAAATGCTATTATAGATATATACTATATATACAAGTATATTTACTTTCATACATGTTTTTGTGCATAGCTTTGACCTTGTCCTTACAATTGGTTTTCTCTTTAAAATCCTGCACAATATTTGTGCATTCTCCGACATGCTTACTCCCCACTCTACTTCCCACCACCTCCACTCAGCTGACTCGGTCCTCCTTGTTCCTCGTCCTCTCTGCTCCACCATCGGCGGTCGTGCTTTCAGCTACTATGCCCCGAAACTTTGGAACTCTCCTCCTCAATCCCTCCATCTTGTCCACTCCTTCTCCATTTTCAGATCGCGATTGAAGACCTTCATTTTCGACCATGCCTACGGTCACTTCCCCCCATCCCCGCACTGTTAAGCGCTCCGAGACACTACCCCATGTTGCTGTTGGTGTCTGCCCAGGTGTGATAATAATTACACCTGACGATATTATACTATTGGAGCTTGAAAAGCTGCCTGTGAATACCTGACCTTCTTCTGTAGTTTTACCTGCCTTTTTGCAATCAAGGTTAAAAATAAAATAATAATAATTAATGCATTTTTAATATAGTTCCTTTAACATCGAAAGCTCTTCACGGGATTTACTTGAAAGTGTGACTGTATCTTGTAGGGAAATGCAGTTGCTCACTTGCCCACAGTAATGTCCCACAAAGAGCCAAGGAAGTTAACAACCAATTTTACCTGGGAAATTGTTGGCCGGGATACTGGAAGAAATTACCTTCTCTTTTCAAGTAGTGCTGTGGGATTTTAGTGTCTGTAATAAACAGGCAGATGGGATTTTGGTTTAACGTCTCATATGAATGATGGCACCTCCAACAATGCAACACTCCTCCAAGTGCTGCAATGGAGTGTCAGCCTATGTGAGGACAAAGTCCCAATTTGTGGCTTGAACCCACAACTTTCTGACCCAGATGTAAGATTGCTACCAACTGAGCCTGGCTGACACCTGCATGGGTCAACATGAAACAAGTGTAATGTTGTTGATTACATGGTTGGTTTCTTTCAACTAACTTTTTTTTAATGTCCAAGTAGACCTGCAGCCAGACTGAACTGGAAAACTGGATTACTGCCATTCATTCTGCCTGTGCAGCTGCAGTGGCAAGGCAGCATCGCAGAGAAGATACTGTTAAACTGTTGCAGTCAGAGGTTAAAAAACTGGAACAGAAAATTGACATGGATGAAAAGATGAAGAAGATGGGGGATATGCAATTGTCTTCAGTTAATGATCCAAGAAAACGAAAGACCATACTCAGTCAGGTGATAGTTTTTTGGCATTACAATTTTCTTTAAATTCTACTAACTAGCATTCTTTTTATTTATTTCAGTTATGACATGGGTATGACATGTTTTGCTACAATGAAAACAAAGAATGCCTGTAGAAAACCTTTACGAATTTATTAGGCATCTATGTATTTGTAGCATCTTTTGCTGAGTTACATTTTTATTATTTTGCCATTCACACCAGTTGCTTTATAAGCTAGTTCAGAGATGTGAGAAATAAGCAATGCAGTAGGTTGTGTAACTCTTTATCTTTCTTTATCGGGAACTACCAAATTTGTTTTTAACTGGTAACATTTTTAAGTGGTATGTATGAATATCGTGCAACTTCAGTTTCTCTTGCTAGATTTTTCACACCACAGGATTTATGAAGTATTTTCTTACAAAAACAAGAACACTGGGCTCCAGAAATGGAGCACTCTCATTCAACTCAGGGGCCTTTGTAGTTACAGCAATCCAGACATTTAACATGTAATTGTGGTTGCAGCTGCAAGACAACACAAATTATAATTGTAAACTCAAGGGGCTGAAAATCAATAAATCCTGTGAACCAGATGCACCATACCCCAGGGTATTTAGAGACACGAGAAAGAAGAATAGTAAAGCACTGGTTACAATTTTGAGGGCGCTGATCAACCCTGGGGAGACTTCTAATAATCCTTGCATTTGATATAGCGCTTTTCACGTCTTCTCGACGTCTCAAAGCGCTTCACAGAATAGACTGTAAAGTGAATTGACCGTATATTTGTGGGCGAAACGCGACAACCAATTGCGCACAGCAGTGTCCCACAAACAGTCATATATTGAAAATGACCAATTTATTATTGTTTTGTTTTGGAGGGATTATTATTAGGCGTGTGGAGTAAGGAAACTTGCCCAAAGTTTCGCCCTGCCTGGGATTGAACCCAGGTGTCTCGCTTGCAAGGCGAGTGCTCTAATCACTGAGCTACAGGACTCCAGGTTGTGTGTTCAAGCCACATATCCAGACTTTGAGCTCATAGCTTAGCCAATACATTTAGCTCATAGAGGCCCTAGGGGGAGAGCTGCATTGTCAGAGGTGTGTCCTTCAGATGCGATACTGAAGCATGATTTATTCAACCTAATGAATACTTTAAGATCCCTTGACAATCCTCGAAAACAGAAATAGAGTTTCAGATAAAAAACCTCACATGAAAGATTGGGTATTTACTTTATGACCATGTTTTGGACATTGCTTTACACAAGATTGACTGCATCTATTGCCCTCAAATACAGATTCACCTCTCTTTAAGGAAAAATGCTGTGAAGGACTTGGAGAAGTTTCAATGTGATCAGGTGCTACATAAAATGCAAAGATTAGCACTAAACAGGGCAATCTGAAAGGAGATGTTTTCAGCAGTATGTCAGTATAGTTGGTGTAGTTTCCTACCAATAAATTTGGGCTCTACTGAAAATGTTCTTTAAATTCAACAAAATTCAAGGACCAATTTTAATATTAGCAACTGGATCACCATTGGATCTTCAATAACAGTAAACATTTATCACCCAGTATCACCTAAAACACAGGATTCTCTTCAGTAGCAACTAATACAATTATGAACAGGAAATCCTGGATTGTATCTCTTCGGAAAGTTCTTGTTCCTGCATTTAAATTAGTTAGATTTGATGAGCTGTTTTGATACAGTAATTCAGAATTACCAGTGCTGGAGCCTTCCAGCCTACACAAGTATTTGCGCCTTAAATCTTGACTTCTGCACTGGTGTTGACTGAATGCTGCTGTTAGCAATTTGCTCCCATAAGGTTAATATATGCATACACAGTAATTATAGTATTAAACTCTTATACAATGAGTCTAGGTACAGTATATACCAACAGATCAATTATTTAATTGGTCAATTCTACAGAAAATATTATATTACACTGAGCAAAAGTATAATCTTGTGGTCAAAGCAAATTAATTACTTGACGTGGCAGCTATGTCTGATTTTTCTGATTACTTATTTTGACTTGCTTAGTACAGTAATATGTGGAGTCCAATCTTGATTTATAGAATATTGATCGATGTATCAAAAGTGTCTCTTTATTTTGAATTTTTGCTCATAATACTCACCTAATCTAATTCTTACCTAGACATTTTCTTAATACAACGATGCTGGAATTGGCATTTAAGAGGTCTGATTTTTCTTCTGTATTATTTTCAGAATTTACAATAAATTGTTTTTTAAAACAAAAATGTTGATTTGAAAATAAAAGTCCCAAATTGATTGTAATAAGGAATTAAGATGCTGCTTAGTACATCAAGGTTATCAGTGTATTCATTGTAATTCATTCCATGCAATTTAATATTTCTTCTCATTTGGAAAAATCTGTTGTTAAAACTAAAATTTGTATGCTATACTGAAATTAAATGTAATCTGGGTAAAATATGCATTAGAATCATAGTATCATAGAATTATACAGCACAGAAGGAGGCCATTCGGCCCATCATATTCATGCTGGCTCTTTGAAATAGCTGTCCAAATTACTCAAACTCCCCTGCTTTCTACCCATAGCCCTGCAAATTTGACCTCCCAAATATCTACCTACTTCTCTCTTAAAAGTTGTTATTGAATCGCTTTCCACCACCCTTTCACGCAATGTATTCCAGATCGGAACAACGCGCTGTGTGAAAACGTTTCTCCTCACCTCCCCTTTGGTTCTTTTGGCAACTATTTGAAATCTGTGCCCTCTTGTTATCGACCCACCTGCCATTGGAAACCGTTTCTCCCAGATCATGCTATTGAATTCCCTCATAATTTTGAACATCTCTATTAAATCTCCCCTTAACCTTCTCTTCTCCAAGGAGCATAATCCTAGCTTCTCTAGTTTCTCTTCATAACTGAAGCCCCTCATTCTTGGTACCATCCTGGAAAATCTCCAATGCCTTGACATGCTTCCTAAAGTGTGGTGCCCAGAACTGAACACAGTACTCTAGCTGAGGCTGTGGTGCCAAGAACTGAACACAGTAACCAATTTTAGGCTGGAGTATTATTAATGAATTTTATATGCACATTATTTACATAATCTTAAGATTAATGAACTCTCCTTGGGCAAGGTTCCTTACTCCACATGCCTGATAATAATCCCTCAAGAAAAAAATTATAATAATTTGGTCACTCAATCCACGACTGTTTGTGGGACACTGCTGTGCGCAATTGGCTACCGCGTTTCGCCCATAAAATATAGTCAATTCACTTTACAGTATATTCTGTGAAGTGCTTTGAGACGTCTAGAAGCCGTGAAAAGCGCCAAATCAAATGCAAGGATTATTATTATTATTATTTACTGAAAAATGTTGTTCTTGTGATACTAAAGTTTTATAGGGATCTAATTTGTGGTATTTCTTAAATTCCTGTAGAGTTACAGGAAATCATTTTCAGATGTAGATTCTATTGGACAAGATGTCCGTGGGCATCTCATTTATGTGACCCAGGGTTCTTATTAAGAAAGGTTACAAATTAGACCCAGGATTCACAAAACATATTAAAATATCTTTGCATAGTTTCAATATTGATACTGAATGTATTCTTCGCTATTTTTCTCCAATTTAATAGATCTCTTTATGGGAGCAAAATCTCGAACAATTTCAGATTGATCTTTTCCGATATCGTTGCTATATTGCAAGTCTTCAAGGAGGAGAATTACCAAATCCTAAACGACTTCTTGCATTTGCTAGTCGGCCAACTAAACATGCGATGGGTCGACTTGGTATTTTCTCAGTTTCTTCGTTTCATGCCCTGGTGAGTTGTTTTGATTTAGGTTCCACTTTCAACTTGCATTTATATAGCACCCTCCACACAGGGTAGTGTCTCAGAGAGTTTGAAAGAAACATTTTTTACTATAAATTATAGTATCATCTTAATATTATACTTATAAAATTGTAAAGTACACATTCAATGACTGCAGACATAGAATTTCTCCGTTATTATCCTTTTCAATATTTTCCCTTTAGACATGCACCTATGCAATTTATATCATTAATTATTGCAGTATAAGTATACTCACATACTTCATCCAAACATTTAATAATAAATAAGATTATTAGTTAACGTTTCACAAGTCCCCAGCTGTTTCTTACTGGTTGCTGAAAGTATAAAACTAAAAGAAAAGGCCTATAAAACTGCCAAAAAGAGTAGCAAACCTGAGGACTGGGAGTGTTTTAAAGACCAACAAAGGAAAACCAAAAAGCTCATTAAGAGTGAGAAAATGGATTATGAGGGTAAGCTGGCTAGGAACATTAAGACAGATTGTAAGAGTTTTTATAAATACATTAAGAGGAATAGGCTAGCAAAAGTAAATGTGGGTCCATTACAGGCAGAGACAGGAGGAATTATAATGGGGAATAAGGATATGGCAGAGTCCCTGAATAAATACTTTGCTTCTGTCTTCAACTTAGAAGACACAAGAAGTTTGCCATAAATAGAGATGAACCAAGGGGCTAATGATAGGGAGTAACTTAGAGAAATTTGCATTAGCAAAGAATTGGTGCTGGGGAAATTGTTGGCATTAAAAAGTGACGAGTCCCCTGTACCTGATGGTCTGCAACCTAGGGTTTTAAAAGAGGTAGCTCATGAGATAGTGGAGGCCTTGTGTCTGATCTTCCAAAACTCTTTGGATTCTGGAACAGTTCCCATTGATTGGAGGATCGCAAACGTCACACCACTATTTAAGAAGGGTAGGAGAGAAAAGATGGGGAAAAGACTAACTATAGACCAGTTAGTCTGACATCGGTGGTAGGAAAAATTCTGGAATCCTTAATTTAGGATGTCGTAATGGGATACTTAGAGGATCACAATATGATTAGACAGAGTCAACATGGCTTTACAAAAGGGAAGTCATGCTTAACAAATCTTTTAGATTTTTTTTGAGGACATATCAAGTAGATTAGATCAGTGGATGTAGTGTATTTAGATTTCCAAAAGGCATTCGATAAGGTGCCATATAAAAAGTTGATCCACAAGATTAGGGCCCATGGAATTAATGGGAATATATTAGCATGGATTGAAGAATGGCTAACGGGAAGAAAACAAAGAGTAGGGATAAATGGGTCCTTCTCAGATTGGCGGGATGTGACTAGTGGAGTGCCACAAGGATCAGTGCTTGGGCCTCAACTATTTACAATTTTCAGCGCCTTGGGACGTCCTCCCGACATGAAAGGTGCTCTATAAATGAAATCTTGTTGTTGTTGTTGTTGTACATCAACGATATAGATGAGGACATCAAACTTAATGTGTCCAAATTCGCGGATGACAATAAACTAGGAGGGAGAGTAAAAACCGAGGATGACATTAAAAAAATGCAACGAGATATAGATAGGCTAGGTGAGTGGGCAAATAGGTGGTAGATGAAGTATAATGTAGGGAAGTGTGAGGTCATCCACCTTGGTGGCAAAAACAGTAGAGCAGATTATTTTTTAGAAGGGGAGAAGCTAGATAGTGTTAGCATTCAGAGGGACTTGGGTGTCCTTGGACACCAGTCACAAAAAGTTAGTTTGCAGGTACAGCAAGCAATTAGGAAGGCTAACAGTATGTTGGCGTTTGTTACAAAAGAGTTAGAATATAAGAGTAGGGAAGTCTTGCTGCAACTGTATAGGGCCCTGGTGAGACCGCACCTAGAGTACTGTGTGCAGTTTTGGTCTCGTTATTTAAGAAAGGATGTATTCGCCTTGGAAGGGGTGCAACGTAGATTCACTAGGTTGGTACCAGGGATGAGGGGGATGAGTTATAAGGATAAGTTGAGCAATTTAGGCCTATATTCTCTAGAATATAGAAGAATGAGAGGTGATCGATTGTTAAGGGGCATGACAGAATAGATAGTGGGAGACTTTTTCCCCTGGTTGGAGAAACTATAACCAGGGGTCACAGTCTTAAAATTAGGGGTAAGCCCTTTCGCACTGAGTTGAGGAACAACTTCTTCACTCAGAGTAGTGAATTTATGGAATTCTCTACCTCAAAGGGCTGTGGATACTCACTCCTTGAACATATTCAAGACTGAGATTGATAGATTTCTTGTGGATAAAGGGATTAAGGGATATAGGAAGAAGGCGGGTAGGTGGAGTTAGAATAGATCAGCCATGATCTTATTGAATGGTGGGTCAGGCTAGAGGGGCCGAATGGCCTACTCCTGCTCCTAATTCTTATGTTCTTATGCTGTCATCTTGATCTTTTAATTTATTTTATTTAATTGAGAGTGAACATGTAAGTGTATGAATTCAATCAGCTTTAAAAATAACACTGAAAATGTACATAATGTAGATTAAAATTCTATATTAAAATGGATGGAAAATCTAGAGAGATGCTTTCTGTTGAAATTAAAATTAAGGGGAACATGTGATTTGAAATAATCAGTGATCTACCAAACTATGAAAAAAAACTTGCTACAGTCTATGTACTTGTAAGTCCTGTTAATCCTGGACTTTCAATCAGATTCACTCCCAGCATTAGCAGGTTTCCACAATCCTCGACACTCAATGAGATTTCAGCAACAGTAATTTATATTTAAAATATTAAACTCATCAGAGAACCACAGACGTAATGTTAGTTGAAACATATTCTCCCTAAACCTTTCTTTTCCATAATGTCACCATAAGAGTCAACCTGAGTAGGCAAACAAAAACGAAGGTCATACTGACCCTGCAAAGAAAATCTTGATTTATTGTTCTAAAGAGCATATATGTGTTGTGGAATTACAATTTCATGGAATGAGAAGATACTGCTCTGCTTTTCCATTTTTTTCCAGAAGAAGACCCTAGATTTTATCTCAAACATTGACTAGTTTAGACCATCTTGAATATGTAATTTATTTCAAACATCACTGGAATGTATTACATACTTAGTAACTGAAGGCAATCAACCCTTTTTGTTTTTTGGTGATGTTACCCTAAAGAACAGTTGAAATATGCAA